>NC_071671.1:35680000-36305000 GCF_028554725.1 Zeugodacus cucurbitae | reverse complement strand
TGCCTCCCTCCAACGGAATGGCGACTAGGCCGCATTAAAAAGGTTCATCGAGGATCAGATGGTCACATCAGAGTAGTCGATGTACGAACACCAACCGGCATATTAACTCGACCAGTCGTAAAATTATGCTTTCTTCCAAACAGCGAAGAACACCAACCAAAACCGCAAAATAAATCGCAAAATTAATCAAAAATAAATAATCAATACCGCAAATTCGCAAAAAAATCCGAAATTCAATCGTAGACACAAAACAAATCCTAATAAACGAGATTAGATCAATTATATGTGTATATCGATATGAATATGTACCCCATAACCAAAAATAATATTGTACCAAATTAAGAGCCAAATCATATTAATATGTATTCCTATTCCCATAGAAATGGACGTAGAAGACGTACAAATTATCACCGAGACATTGAGGTCCGAAAGAGCTACACCCATAGCGCCAGCTGCACCCGTTGCCGCACCAAAAACCACGGTTATACGATCATCATCTGCCGCAGCAGTCAGGGAGACAAGGGAAGAGCAGCTATTAGAAGATCAAGGGCCTCCTCGGTGTCGTCTGTGCCATCGCCCACACGCCCTGAAGAGATGCCCGATATTTTTGAGCATGAAGCCTGCTCAACGCCAACAAATTGCGAGAGCCCACGGGTACTGCATGATGTGCTTGGCAGATGATCACGGAACCAACGAGTGCTGGGCCGACCAATCATGTAGACACTGCCACAGGCCACATCACACGCTGATTCACCGATTTGCGAGACGACCCAATCCCACACCAACTCGCACTCGTCAAAGACCACACCGCGATACGGTCCAGCGCCGAAGAGGCAATCGCACTGAAGCAACCAGAGTAGCACGGTCACGGCCGTTCTCGCCACGTCATGAGCCGCCCAACCGGATTAAGCGCCGTAGTCAGCACGCTCCAACAACTCCAGAGACTTCTAGGCAATTAATTCGCCTAAGGGAGCCGGGATGTTTACATGACTTAGTAACATGCATCATCGCATGCGTCATCGCATCACATCATTACATCTCAATGCAGCAGGTTACAACCCACACCACTACACACGCACGCATCATACACAGCGTCTAACATCGCTCATCGTAAAACGCAACAACCACACGACCATCAACGAATTGAGTCCGATATTCACCACCAAAATCATTAAAAGGGATAGATCCCAACGGGATCGGCCTCATTCGATTCTATCCGTGAACCAGAATGCTCGCTATTAACCCGGTTTAATATCGTTTATTCCCAGCAAGGAATCTCATTCCGTCCGTCCATTCCAGTCAGGATACGGACATCAGTTCTAGTGCGCTGTGTGTGTGTGCGGTGACTCATCGTATCTCAGCTAAGTTTTATGAGAGATAAACCAAATTGTTTTCGACGAAAGTCATATTAGAATAAATTAAGCCGAAAATTTAATAATAAATTATTATATCGTTTAACGAATCTTGAGTATTTGCGCTTTCACCTTCGGTTTATACTTTCCGCACGTAAGTATACCAGTGCCATACGTATACAGTACCCACTGCTGTCACTACCGGTGTACTGTGTCTGGTACATCAGAAAGTACTCTTAATCGTCTCCTGGCTGAAGGTGAGTAAATCGTCCTCATCGGATTGCGATATGTCCTAGCAGTTCCGGTATTCATAGCGTTAGTCGTCAAGTTGGTTGCTGTTGTTGTTGTTAGTTGTTCGTTCATATTTTGGTCCAACGAGTAAGCCGGAAAATGTTGGTCACTCGTCCGCAGAGCCGGTATGTGTAGAGATGGCGTTTTAACACCTCCGATCAGCTATTCGTTACCCCCGGGGTGTTCTCCGTAGATTTATTCATTCATATCCCCATTGTATGAATTATGAGGTATCCCTCTTGGTTCGTGAGGGTAGTGTGGTTCCCATTTGGGACGCGCCCATTATTATTACTAAAGTCCATTCGCCACGACAAGGCGCCCAACGTGGAAGGAGAGTTTATTTCCAGTTAATCCAAACACAAAATATTCGGAAATATAAACAATAATTTAATATGTAGGAAAATTAATATACAGTTGAACTTATCTAACGCGAATCACCATAATCCACAATAAAACTTCGAGTTAAAGAGACTTCAAGTTATAAAAGATTTCATTAAACGCAGAAGATTTCATTAATACACAGTTTTATTTATTTACTTCGCATAAACTTTTGTGTACAAATGTACGTTAAAAAATCTATTCTGTTATTTGGTTTGTTGTAGTTTGCTATTATTTGGCTCTTGACATCTGTATCAAATGCCTTTGTTAGTCATGTAACTTTGAAATTCTGCCTCGATAGTAAATTTTTATACTCTCGCAACAAAAGTTGCTAAAGAGAGTATTATAGTTTTGTTCACATAACGGTTGTTTGTAACACCTAAAACTAAACGAGTTAGATATAGGTTTATATATACCAAAGTGATCAGGGTGAAGAGTGGAGTTCAAATCCGAATGTCTGTCTGTCCGTCCGTCCGTCCGTTTGTGCAAGCTGTAACTTGACTAAAAATTAAGATATCTTGATGAAACTTGGCACACTTATTTCTTGGCACCATAGGAAGGTTGCTTTCGAAAATGAGCAAAATCGGACCACGCCCGCAAAATGGCAAAAACCGAAAACACATAAAGTGCTATAACTAAGCCATAAATAAAGCTATGGAAATAAAATTTGGTATGAAGGATCGCATTATGAAGGGGCATATTTGGATGTAATTTTTTTGGGGAAGTGGGCGTAGCCCCGCCCCCTAATAAGTTTTTTGTACATATCTCGCAAACCAATAGAGCTATATAAACCAAACTTTCTGCAGTCATTTTTCTTAGCCACTTCCTAATACAGTCCAAAAATGAAAGAAATCGGATCATAACCACGCCCACCTCTCATACAAAAGTTAGGTTAAAAGTTACTAAAAGTGGGTTAACTCACTAACGAAAAACGTCAGAAACACTAAATTTCACATAAGAAATGGCAGATGAAAGCTGCACTCAGATTTTTTTACAAAATGGAAAATGGGCGTGGCGTCGCCCACTTATGGGTCAAAAACCACATCTCAGGAACTACTTGACCGATTTCAATGAAACTTAACTCACTAACGAAAAACGTCAGAAACACTAAATTTCACATAAGAAATTGCAGATGAAAGCTGCACTCAGATTTTTTTACAAAATGGAAAATGGGCGTGGCGTCGCCCACTTATGGGTCAAAAATAACTCCTCAGGAACTACTTGACCAATTTCAATGAAACTTGGTTTGTAATAGTTTCCTTACATCCCAAAGATATGTTGTGAAAATAGGCCAAATCGCTTTATAACCACGCCTACTTCCTATATACCAGAACTTTGAAGACAATCTGAATACTTTACTTACTTTACAATATACATATAAAGTAAGCACTAGTGAAGATATCGGTGTAGAACTTTGCACAAATACCATGTTTATATTGTGTCAGCCCCATTCTAAAAATCGCCGAAATCGGACTATAGGTTTTTAAGGCCCCATATATCGAACACGAGAACCTCGGTGCTTCTAACCTAATATTATGGTTTCCAACTTTCAATGGACTTTATACAATATATATGACGAATATGTGGGTCAAATTGTGTATTACATAATATAAATAAAGTTAAATAAATAAATTGCGAGATTATAAAATGTTCGGTTACACCCGAACTTAGCCCTTCCTTACTTGTTAAGTTTTGTATTATGCCGTGGTCGAAAAATTCGATGTATGAAATTTGACTTTTATTGCCAATTCAAGAGTTCGAATTATGGAGAACTTCGAGTTAAGGAATAAATCCTCTTGAATAACAAAAATTATTATATATTGTATATAGGGAATGGGGTAATACCTGGACCGATTTCAAGTATTTTTGATATCAAACTATATTATACCCCAGATTTTACGTTCACTTAAAGATATCTTCATCTCACATATTAACCGATATATACAGTATAAAGTCCACTGGAAGTTTGAAAATCCGAATACGTGGCTAGAGGAAAAATTGACCTGATTCTGCACAGACGCACATTATAAGAAGGACCACATTAAATACTTTACAATATCTGAAAGATCTACCGATATTTTCAATTAAAAAAATTATTCATAAACATCGAGGTCCTCATGTTCGATATATTGGGTCTTGAAAAGTTATAGTCCGATTTCGGTGATTTTTTAGGAGATTGTTTGTTCTGATATCTTCACTGGTGCTTAATTTATAGATTGTTAAGTGAACAAATCAGACGAGTTTCAAAATTATGGTATATGGCAAGTAGACGTGGTTGTGAACCGATTTTCAAACTACAGTATTGGGATGCCAATGAGATGTGAGGAACCGAATTTAATTGAAATTTGTAGAGTAGTTTCTGAAATATTGTTTGTGATCCATAAGTGGGCTTAGCCACGTCCATTTCAAACTTTTTCTAGAAATTTGAGCGCAGCCCTTCTGTACCATCTTTGCCATTAAATTTAAGGTTTCTGGTGTTTTTCCTTACTGAATTAAAGCATTTTTAGTAGTTTTCAACATAACCTTTGTATGGGAGGTAGCCGTGGTTATAATACGACTCTTCAGTAGTTTACGAGATATGTACAAAAAATATGGGAGGGGCCGGGCTACGCCCACTTTGTACCTAATTTTACTTTCATAGCTAAGCCATACATAGTTATGGCACTTTATGTGTTTTCGGATCGCACTAGGAAGGAGCATATCTGGATGTATTTTCTTTGAAAAGTGGGCGTGGCTCCACCCCTAACTAAGTTTTATGTGCATATCTCGCAAGCCAATAAAGTTATATCAACCGAACTTTCTGCAGACATTTCTCTTACGTGCCCCATTACACACCATAAAAATTTATATAATGGGATAATAGCCACGCCCACATCCCATACAAAGGTTAGGTTGAAAATTACTAAAAGTGCGTTAACTCACTAACGGAAAACGTCTGAAACACTAAATTTTGCAGAAGAAATTACAAAAGGAAGCTGCACTCAGAATTTTTTAAAAAATGGAATGGGTGAGCGTATAGTATTGGATATAGTGCACCTTGGTGGTGAAAATGAGTGAAATCGGTTCAGGAATTCCCTTAGCCCTCATACACTATATGATGATTTTTGTTATCCTATTGGACTTTATATCGAATATGTATGTAAAATTGTGTGTTATCTTAATAAAACTATATCAATAAATCGCGGGAGTATAAAATGTTCGGTTGAACCCGAACTTAGCCTTTAAATGCCTTAGCTTGTTTCATTCTATTTTCTTCAAATTGTTTGAACACAAATTGTTCGAAATTTTTTAATGGTAAGTTCTGCGTGGCCGCAAGTGTGTGTGTTATTATTCTTATTAGAGGGTAGAACGCGCGTTATTAACGGTATTGTACTCTTTGCAATATGTTGTGAGAGTATTAAAAGAGAAATGTGCTAATTTTTACTTTCTCAAATTTAACATATTTTATTTATTTAGTATAAAGATAATTTTATATGCCGTTTATCGCAAAAAAAAATAAATATATGTTACTATATTTATACTTCACACTTTAAGTAGTTTTCAACATATTATTTGCGCGGTTATTATTTATTTTATATTTTTCACGTCATATCTTTTTATACTCTCGCAACAAATGTTGCTAAAGAGAGTATTATAGTTTTGTTCACATAACGATTGTTTGTAACACTCAAAACTAAACGAGTTAGATATAGGGTTATATATACCAAAGTTATCAGGGTGAAGAGTGGAGTTCAAATCCGAATGTCTGTCTGTCCGTCCGTCTGTGCAAGCTGTAACTTGAGTAAAAATTAAGATATCGTGATGAAACTTGACGCACTTATTTCTTGGCACCAAAGGAAGGTTGCTTTCGAAAATGAGCAAAATCGGACCACTGCCACGCCCACAAAATGGCGAAAACCGAAAACACATAAAGTGCCATAACTAAGCCATAAATAAAACTATGGAAATAAAATTTGGTATGAATGATCGCACTATGATGGGGCATAATGGATGTAATTTTTTTGGGGAAGTGGGCGTGGCCCCGCCCCCTACTAAGTTTTTTGTACATATTTCGCAAACCAATAGAGCTATATAAACCAAACTTTCTGCAGTCCTTTTTTTTTAGCCACTTCCTAATGCAGTCCAAAAATGAAAGAAATCGGATCATAACCACGCCCACCTCCCATACAAAAGTTAGGTTGAAAATTACTAAAAGTGGGTTAACTCACTAACGAAAAACGTCAGAATCACGAAATTTCACATAACAAATGGCAGACGAAAGCTGCACTCAGATTTTTTTACAAAATGGAAAATGGGCGTGGCGTCGCCCACTTATGGGTCAAAAACCATATCTCAGGAACTACTCGACCGATTTCAATGAAACTTGGTTTGTTATAGTTTCCTTACATCCCAATGATATATTGTGAAAATAGGCCTTCACAACCACGCCTACTTCCTATATACCAGAACTTTGAAGACAATCTGAATCGTTTACTTTACAATATATAAAGTAAGATATCGATGCAGAACTTTGCACAAATACTACGTTTATAGTGTGGCAGCCCCATTCTAAAAATCGCCGAAACCGGACCATAGGTTTTTAACACATATATCGAACACGAGGACTTCGGTGCTTCTAACCTAATATTATGGTTTCCAACTTTCAATGGAGTTTATACAATATATATGACGAATATGTGGGTCAAATTGAGTATTATATAATATAAATAAAGTTAAATATATAAATTGCGAGAGTATAAAATGTTCGGTTACACCCGAACTTAGCCCTTCCTTACTTGTTCAAATATAATATTTTCCTCAAGATTATCTGATATACATAAAAGGTTTGAGAGATATGTACATAAAACCTATTAGGGTCGAGCCACACTAACTTTCTGAAAAATTTGGAACCCGCCTAATTTGTTTCTCCGTACCAATTTTTTTGTTTTGTGGTTTGGGTTTTTTAAATATATATGCTTAACGGCACTTTGTGAGCCTAGCAGAGGTCCGATCTTGCGCATCTGCAATACCAACCAGTGCCAAGGGATATTAAGATGAGTTGGTCTTTACTAAAGTCATCGCATGCACAAATGAACGAACGGATAAACGGGACTGGGATAGTTAGTGTATAATCTATCCTATTTCTCATGTTGAATCAAACTGCAGCGTGTGTGAAAAATTTCATTAAAATCGACTCAGTAATTCAGGAGCTTATCGCTGTCAAACAACGTGACATGAAATTTGTATGTACATACATACCTGTGTATTTAGATAGATATAAATATAACAATTTAAGGAAAATAAAACAATTGTTAATTCATTTTCCAGATACAGTTAAAGAACAGTTGAAGTGAACGCAAGTACAATTTTCGGTGCCGTGGAGAAGTCTAAATTACATTGTTAAACTGAATGCGAAACCGAATTTTTTGTGCATGAATGAAAGACACAGTGTCCTGGCGCAAATTGAATATATCTTCACTTTTATGGTTTGCGGAATCTTATAAAAAAGAAAACAAAATTATTTAAACGTTTTGTTAGTGAACCGAAAATTTATAAAAACAATTTATAAAAAACACACAAAACACACAAAACTCTCGCAATTTAATGATCTATCAATTTATTGATCTATTTTTATTAAGATAACACACAATTTGACCCACTTTGAAAATCCTATAATTAGGTATATGAGAGCTAGGGGAAGTTATGACCCGATTTTAACCATTTCTGGTACAGAGACACACTATTAGAAGAAAAGTATTTCCTCTGAATTAAATTAAGATACCTGAGAGATTTACCGAGATTTTCGCTGAAAAATTACCATGGGGCACTGAATTCTTCATATTCGATATTCGGGGCTTTGAAAAGTTATAGTCCGATTTCGACAATTTTTTCACAAGTGATGCCATAGATCATACACAGTATTTGTGTAAAGTAACCCATAAGTGGGCGATGCCACGCCCACTTCCCAAAAAAAAATTACATCCAATATGCCCCTTCATAGTGCGATCCTTTGTTCCAAATTTTACTTTTATAACTTTATTTAAGGCTAAGTTATGACACTTTATGTGTTTTCGGTTTTCGCCATTTTGTGGGCGTGACAGTGGTCCGATTATGCCCATTTTCGAAAGCAAGCCCATTTTTACTCAAGTTATCCGTTGCACGGACGGACGAACAGACAGACATTCGGATTTTGACTCGTCTCGTCGCCCTGATCATTTTGATATATATAATCCTATATCTAACTCGTTTAATTTTATGACTTACGAACAACCGTTATTTGAACAAAACTATAATACTCTCTTAGCAACTTTTGTTGCGATGGTGGTGACTTTAATGCAAAACATACTCATTGGGGTCCTCGTTTAACTACAACAAAAGGTCGAGAACTTCTGAAAGCTGTACAAGTTATTGGATGCAATGTTATTTCGACAGGGAGACCCACTTATTTGCCTGCAGATAGTAGGAAATTACCAGATCTTCTTGACTTTTTTGTCATCAACAAAGTATCGAAATTCAATTTACGTATTGAAGATAGCTCAGATTTAAGCTCTGATCATTCACCAGTGTTACTAAGTCTATGTGAAAAATCAGTAATTTCGTCCGGCACGTCTTCTTTTTCTAATAAGCATACTGATGGTATAAATTGAAGACTATGCTGAATGAAGTAGATTTTGAGCTATAGCGCATATCGACAGATGTTGACATAGATTGTGAAGTTGAATCTTTCACAAAAGTAATTCAAAATTCTGCGTGGAACAGTACACCGAATATTCGCGGGAATCTAAATGGAAACAAATTCTCAAAATACATCATAGAAGGTATCCATAAAAAACGGAAACTTCGACGAAGATGGCAGCATACTAGGCCTGCTGCTCTCGAAACTGAGCTTAATAGATGTACAGCGGAACTAAGAACAAAATATAGACAGTTTAAAAACTTTTCCTCCAAACGTATTTGTCCGAACTCACTGTTGATAAAACTCGCTCTGGAAAGCTGCAAGGAATATTAATAAAAAAATAAAAAATGTCGCACCATTAAAATGAATCCAAACGAATGCACAAAAAGCAGCAGTATTTGCAAATCATTTGAGAAACACATATACACCTAACGATATACATAAGCTAAACTGCGAAAATAGTTGGTTGGATCCACCCGTCAGCATTTCTCCAGTTACTAGTAAAGAAATTAAAAGTCTTATCAGGAACGCAAGGCTCAAAAAAGATCCTGGGTTTGATTTAATAACCGGAGAAATATTACGCAATCTACCAAAGAATTGTATAAAAAAAAATTGTACACATTGTAAACAGTGCATTATACTTAAGATATGCTCCATCGCTTTGGAGCATTGGAGTTATTATGATACCTAAGCCGGGTAAACCACTACATGATGTCACATCTTATAGGCCAGTATCGCTGCTGCCAGCTCTATCGAAAGTCTTCTAGAACGTTCTCATAAAGAGGCTCAAATTAATAATAGATCGAAAACACCTTACACCAGTACATCAGTTCGGCTTTCGTGATCATCCCTCAACAATTGACCAGGTATGTATGTATGTGATTGGCGTTGAACCGTTTGGCTCGTTATAGCCGGGTTTAAAGCCACATTGATAAGGTCCAATCAGTTTGCTGATGGTGGGCTTTTGTCACACAGTACGCTCGATAGAACCTTATAGGCGATATGTAGGAGGCTTATCCCACGGTAATTGGCACAGATTGTGGGATCTCCCTTTTTGTGGACATCTCATCGTACCAGCTTGTTTTTTGTCGTTGCCGAAATCCAGGTATACCGAATCGTTAATTTCGTTGAAAATGCTAAGGAAAAAAGAACGTTTGTTCGACGGCCTCCTTAGACGTGTCTCAGGCTTTTGATAGAGTTTGGCATTCGGGTCTACTGCTGAAATTGAAATGCATGTTACCCAAACAATATTGCGAAATAATTGCTTCCTACCTAAAAGATGGATAATTTGGCATAAAACAAGAGGATGCATACTCAAATTTGCAACCGATAGAAGCGGGTGTTCCCGAGGGAAGCGTGTTGGGGCCAATACTTTACTTGCTTTCTACAAGTGACATCCCCACTGACTCAAATTATGTGACAGCGACATTTGCGGATGACACAGCCCTGTTAGCAGCAGGAGAGTCAACCTCAGTATCTACCATTCGAGTGCAAACAGCAGTCAATGCAATTACTAAATGAGCTTCCAAGTGGCGCATTAAATTAAACGATTCCAAATCAATGCACGTAGACATTACTTAAAAAAAACAACATCATAGCATCCCATTTATATAAATGGTACTCCTATACCACATCACAATAACGCTAAGTTCATAGGAATCACCCTAGATGCTAAACTTCGTTGGAAAGAGCATGTCAAAGAGCAAAAAAGGTATGAGCTTGAATTAAAATTTAAAGTTCGAAATCGACAAAAAGCTGTTTATATATAATCAAGTACTAAAGCCAATTTGGACCTATGGAGCTCAGCTATTGGGTTGCTCAAGTAAAAACTGTATTGCCTGCATTCAGCTCTTCCAAAATAAGGTACTAAGAAGTATAGTTAATGCTCCTTGGTATGTTAGATCTTCTAGCCTTCACCGTGATCTTGGTGTGAATTCAGTAGTAAACGAAATAACCAAACTTGTAAAGACTCGCGAAATGGGCATCCAGACTCATCGGAACTGCTGAACGAGAAAACCGACTGCAACGTAATACTACGTTCGGACCGACATGGAAAACATGTTTTCATTGAAAAAATGGGTTTTCGTTCGAAAACTTTTGTTTTCATCCATGCAAAATTTGTCAAACGAAATCACAGTTTTCGCTGAAAACTTCTTGAAAACTTACATTTAACTAGAGTACAAGGCAGAATAAATTCAAAAATTTTTTGCGAAAAAAGCGCTTTAAAATTACATGCAACTCGACTCATGTATTGGGAATGAAAGATGGTGTAATTCCTGAAGTATCATTAATATATCAGAAGTTTTACTCAAGTAAACGCTTGTACGGACAGACGGATTTTAACTCTTCTCGTCATCCTGATCATTTTGATATTTATAACCCTATATCGTTTAGTTTTATGACTTACAAACAACATGAGAACAAAACTTTGATACTTTCTTAGCAACACGTTGCGGGAGTATAAAAATACTAAATGTTAACAAACAAATAAATTTGTGAATTGTCAATGAAAACGCATCGAAAACACAAAATGTCGTTCGGAACGACTTTGGTTCCACAATCCACAAATTGTGTTTTCAAGAGGTTTTCAATGTCGGTCCGAACGTAGTATAAGAGGCCTTCAGACTTAGCAAGGCAAATGTAGCAGCAAATGAATTTCTCTAACATTTAGCTTTTAATTATTATTTTTAACTTGTTAGAATTGAATTGTTGTTAGTATTTAATCATTGTATACTAGGTACAATTGTAATACAAAAAAAAAAGTTAAAGAATAGTATAATTTAATGAAATAGTAAATGATACAAGAGGGACAATATCCGTTTGGTAATTTATTTGCTTTACCTTTATTAATTTAAATACCCTCGCTAATACTTTTGTTGCTATTGGAGGCTGTTGTTTTCCTTTAGAGTTTCATTCATACACTGAAACAGGGATGGACAGAGACGTACATAGGTACAAAATGGGCGCAAAATCCTTACATACATATGTACACCGATTGCCAATACCACTACAAGTCATTCGAAGTCATATCGAATATAGTGAAACAAGCGTTTACGATGGGACAAAACCACAATAAAATCAATATTTTTAAAGATTCTTATTTCTGAATTCTGATTGAATATAAGCATGAAATAAATAAATACCACCGTTTAGCTTCAGGTGTAAATGATATGTTCTCCAAACTAGACACTCTGCTAAATGCTTTTACGACGAAAAGACTTTGTACACGATTGATCACCACCGATGATGCGACTGGGTCCTCATTACCTTTTCGAAAATGTCAATTTTGTCTTAAGAGTCGCGGAATGCACATATTGCACACATTATGAAATCTAATGTGATAAGATAATAAGAGTAGGTGCTTCGTTTTAAATACCAATGTATATATGGGGCCTTGAAAACTTATGGTCCGTTGTCGACGCTTTTTAGAAGGGCGATGTCACACTATAAATGCAGTATTTATGCAAAGTTCTGTTCCGATATCTTATTTGCGCTTAACTCATATATGTATTGCAAAGTAAACGGACTTCATAGTTCTGGTGTATAGGAAGTAGTTGTAGTATCGGTTCACAACCCGATTTAGCCTAATTTCACAACATATTATTGGGATGCCAGGAAAATATTACGAACCGAATTTCATTAAAATTGGTCGAGTAGTTTCGGAGTTCTGGCTTTTGACCCAACAAAAAACTTAGTAGGGGAGGGGTTACGCCCACTTCCCCAAAAAAATTACATCAAATTTTACTTTCATATCTTTATTTATGACTTAGTTATGGTTCTATATGTGTTTTCGGTTTCCGCCATTTTGTGGGTGTGGCAGTGCTCCGATTTCGCCCATCTTCGAAAGCAACCTTCCTATGGTGCTAAGAAACACGTGTACCAAATTTCATCAATATATCTAAATTTTTACTCAAGTTACAGCTTGCACAGACGGAAAGTCATCCGGATTTCAAATCTACTCATCACCCGGATAACTTTGCTATATATGACTCTATATCTAACTCTTTTAGTTTTAGGTGTTACAAACAAGGTTATCAAGTAGCCGGCAGTGTGAAGGGCAAAAACTGATTACTCAATCAAATAAAAAAAAATTTCGGTCAAATTTGCTTGGCTTTTTTTATTTTTAAATACTTGTAATTGAAAAAAGAAATAATTCTTCGTTCTATCACTTAAATTGTATCTCGAACACCTGTGCAAAATTTCATCAAGATCGGTTGAGTAGTTTTCGAGAACATTTAACAACCGACTTTGAAAACACGGTCCCGAGAAAAACGCGTTTAAAGTTTTGAGTAACAATAATACCTGACTTGGAGCGCACACATTCCAAAGGCTGTATCTTCGACACTATTATTGGGATCGAAAATTTAGGATAATATTCTTGAGATGTTGTAGAAATTTATAGGCAAAAAAAGTGTTTTTGAACCCACGGAACCCATGATATAACCGATAATATACGGGCATATTAATAAATTGATTGTTTTTTATTATAAAAGTTAAGGTTGAATTAAAGATGCGACAACATAACGCCATATCCATAACTATAGTCATAACTGTAACAATATTTACTATAGTCGATTATTGGTTTCATAGCAAGAAAAAGAGCATTTGTAGTTTTTGTTTTCAATTCGACAGTGCCAAATAAATCAAATAAAAAAATAAATTAAAAAAATCAACAAACCAGTTTTTATGGTTAAGATGTTTGAGAATCAACCTTAATTTCAAATCTCAAACGTTTGTTCTCAAAGTCATTTTAATTGGAAAACAAAGCCATTTTTAAACAAAAAGGCACATTTTTTAATATGAAATTTTTCTTTGTTCTCAATTTGAGAATGTCAAAATCTCAAACATTTTCTCAAATATGAAACGAATTCCAATTACAGTAGAAACTCGATTGATCGGACTAATTGTTGTCGATAGACATTCGGATAATCGAATGTATGAAGAACAAGTAAGGAATAATCGAATGTTTGAAGAACAAGTAAGGAAGAGCTAAGTTCGGGTGTAACCGAACATTTTATATCTCGAAATTTATTAATTTAACTTTATTTATATTATGTAATACACAATTTGGCCCACATATTCGTCATATATATTGTATAAAGTCCATTGAAAGTTGGAAACCATAATATTAGGTTAGAAGCACCGAGGTCCTCGTGTTCGATATATGGGGCCTTAAAAACCTATGGTCCGATTTCGGCGATTTTTAGAATGGGGCTGACACAATATAAACATGGTATTTGTGCAAAGTTCTGCACCGATATCTTCACTAATGCTTACTTTATATATTGTAATGTAAACGATTCAGATTGTCTTCAAAATTCTGGTATATAGGAAGTAGGCGTGGTTGTGAAGCGATTTGGCCTATTTTCACCACATATCATTGGGATGTAAGGAAACTATTACAAACCAAGTTTCATTGAAATTGGTCGAGTAGTTCCTGAGATATGGTTATTGACCCATAAGTGGGCGACGCCACGCCCATTTTCCATTTTGTAAAAAAATCTGAGTGCAGCTTTCATCTGTCATTTCTTATGTGAAATTTAGTGTTTCTGACGTTTTTCGTTAGTGAGTTAACCCACTTTTAGTAATTTTCAACCAAACCTTTGTATGGGAGGTGGGCGTGGTTATTATCCGATTTCTTTCATTTTTGGACTGTATTAAGGAGTGGGTAAGGAAAACGACTGCAGAAAGTTTGGTTTATATTGCTCTATTGGTTTGCGAGATATGTCCAAAAAACTTAGTAGGAGGCGAGGCCACGCCCACTTCCCCAAAAAAATTACATCCAAATATGCCCCTTCATACCAAATTTTATTTCCATAGCTTTATTTATGGCTTAGTTATGGTACTTTATGTGTTTTCGGTTTTCGCCATTTTGTGGGCGTGGAAGTGGTCCGATTTTGCTCATTTTCGAAAGCAACCTTCCTATGATGCCAAGAAATAAGTGTGCCAAGTTTCATCAAGATATCTTAATGTTTACTCAAGTTACAGCCTGCACAAACGGACGGACGGACGGACAGACAGACATTCGGATTTGAACTCCACTCTTCACCCTGATCACTTTGGTATATATAACCCTATATCTAACTCATTTAGTTTTGGGTGTTACAAACAACCGTTATGTGAAAAAAACTATAATACTCTCTAGCAACTTTGTTGCGCAACGCTCTATAAATTGTTCAGGTTAACGAATCAAGATTATTTTTATTGGCTTTTGAAGCTAAAGGTATTTATTTTAACTTGTGAAATTAATTAAGACTAACGTGATTTTTATTTTTTGTGAAATTAGTCTGCGTCTTCAATGTCTTCAATGTGTTTACATAAAGTTTTAGTTGTGTTCCCCCGCGATCCCCCGTTATATTTATTTTACATTGTCTTTACTAGAGTCTTAAGGTAATAAAAGTGTTAAAGTTAGGTGCGAAAATTTGCAGATGTAGAAGTAATCGACCTTTGAATTAACTATTTTTAAGTTCAAACTCATTATAATTGGACTAAAAAAGCTTGGAAAGAAGGATAAACCATCTTTTTTTTCAATCTATGTACGGTTTACTAGAGGATGCATTATAAGTTTTTGTTCTAATTATAATGGCTGTTGAAAATGAACTGTATTAAATTGGTTGATAATTTGCTTTTTTCCTATATGACTTTTTTATATGATATGTGGGGGTTGGATGGGGGAAACTATAACGACAAATCATGTTCAGCTTGTTTATCGCTTGTTTATCGCTTTCTTAAATGTTTTTACAAAGCCTTACTGAAAGTTTTGACGCTCCGACCATGACCATGATAAGTATTTTTGCGCATGATTGCCATATAATGGCAATTACAGTTCTATGGGAGCTATAGGACCTAGTAGTCCGATGGGGGCAATTTTTTTTACTGTATATTTAAAATAATTTTCTAGATTTTTGGTGAAAATTTCAAAGCGATATCTCAACGGGAAGTATTTATGACCGCACCTTCATACAAGCTCAACCACTGTGCATTGCGTTCATCCAGGTAGTTTAGCACATTATTTCTAAAATCTTCTAGAACGAATTTTGAGTTAAATGAACCATTCCGCCGAATATGTCATGATTTTAATTCGCATTCCAGCACATTTGATCCATCTGACTCAATATTTAGCATCAAAAAAACTATTTTGTCATCTCTTAATAAGTAATATTCAGAAATTTTTACCTTTTTGTTATTATAAATTTTTAAATCTCAGCTGTTGAAATGTTTCTTTCTGTAGCTGAGCAGTTTGAGAACCGGACGCTTAAAAATGTCTTGCCTTTCTAGATTCGGCAAATTCCGCTCGTATGCGGACTGCGCCCCACTCGTCGGTTGGGCGGGAGGAGGGTAATCGTTTGGGTTAATAATAATTTTTATACTCTCGCAACATGTTGCACAGAGTTTTATAGTTTTGTTCACATAACGGTTGTTTGTGTCACCAAGAAATAAAAGAGTTAGATATGGGGTTATATATATGTATATAAATGATCAGGATGACGAGTGTAGTTGAAATCCGGATGTCTGTCCGTGCAAGCGATAACTTGAGTAAAAATTAAGATATCTTAATGAAACTTGAAACACATATTCCTTGGCACTCTGAGGAGGTTGCAAAATCGGTCCACTGCCACGCCCACAAAATGGAATGGAGAAACGCCAGAAACACCAAATTTTACATAAGAAATGGCGGAAGGAAGCTGAACTGAAATTTTTTTACAAAATGGAAAATGGGCGTGGCATCGTCCACTTATGGGTCAAAAACAATATCTCAAGAACTACTCTACCGATTTCAATGAAATTCGGTATATGAGACTTTCTTGACACCCTCATGACACGGGTAGAATATGGGCGAAATCGGTTCACAACTACGCCTACTTCCCATATAACTCAATTTTGAATTCTTCTGATTCGATCACTTTATAATACATATACGAGGGCTGCTATATATATTTCTGACCTAGGCAACACTAAGTGTTGCCATGTGCAATCTGACATTTCCATTGGAAAGTTTGACATTTTTTAGCATAACATCACTCAGAACGTTTAGTCATTTAATCGTGAATTGTTTTATTTACAGGGAATTAATAAATTCATCTCGGCAAAAAAATGTAATTAACTCGTGAACATTTTCGTGCGATCATTTTTCACAACTTTCGACGTGGATTATCGCGACAAGAGTGCATTGATGAACTAAAATCTTTGTATGGCTATGAAGCACCATCCTATAGCACTGTGAAAAACTGGTACAACGAATTCAATCGTGGCCGCCGCTCGCTCAAAGACGAATTCCGTGAAGGTCGTCCAAAAACAGCCGTTGTGCCAGAAAACATCGATGCCGTACGTGAACTGATAATGCAAGACCGTCATGTAACGTACCTTCAGATAGAGGCATGCCTATGCATTTCTCCCACCAGCATACATTCGATATTGCATGAACACCTGGCCGTAAAAAAGGTTTGTTCTCGTTGGATCCCGCACAATTTGACAATCGCTCAAAAAAAGGCTCAAAAAAGTGCTTGGAAAATTGGTTTGAGCGCATGCAGAAGTGTATAAATCTTGATGGAGAATATTTTGAAAAACAATAAAACCATTTTCGTTGATAAATATTCCTATTTTCATTATTAGGCCAGAAATATATATAGCAGCCCTCGTATACATTAGGAACAAATGAGGATAGCGGAATAAAACGTTACACACCTATTGTATTAGAGCTGCGACATCAGTTGTGGAAAAATTGTCACAATCGGACCATGGCTTTTCAAGACCCCTGATATAGAATATGAAGAACTCAGTGCCTAAGGGTAATTTTTTACCGAAAATATAGGTAAATCTCTCAGATATTTTAATGTCATTCATTCCCTCTGAATTTTTTTCTTATAACACTTTGTCTCTGTACCAAAAATTGTTAAAATCGGGTCATAACTTCCCCCAGATCCCATATACCTAATTATTAGTAATATAAAATTAAGTGACCGTATAGTCTTTGATATATTTGGTGTTGGTGAAAACGAGTGAAATCGGTTTAGGAATTACCTTAATAAATTGCGAGGGTATAAAATGTTCGGTTGCACCCGAACTTAGCCTTTTCTTACTTGTTGATATTAGTATTAGCACTCATTTGCCATAATTTGTTTGTCTCATGAGTTAGTGCACTAATTTCATTAGTACTCAATGCAGATCTCTGGTACATATAAATTGTTCGCGGTTGGTAGTCCGGATAATCGCGAATCCGTATAACTGAGGGCCGATTAACGAGTTTCTACTGTACATTAATTGAAGTTGCCACTGATTTAAAATAAGAACTGGTTGAAATTAAGTATTTATTTATATACGAATTTATAAAAGAATATTGTACGCAGTATATATACAAGTGAAATAAAACACGATTGTTTAAATATGTATAATCTAACAAAGTATTAGTTTATTGTTGAAAAGCTATTCATAGCAAAGATAACATGATACGAAACTCTTTCATTCGTGAGAGAGCTGTCAAAGTCCGCATTTTTTATAACATTTGGCAGTGGTGCCACTGCGGGAAAACATAAGTTAGGAGATTTTTATTCGATTTCTTGGGTATTTATTGGTTTGCAGTTTACGCTTAATAGAGACTTCTTAACCAATATTACACCAACACAAACACTTATAAATATATATTTTAAGATAAACAATAAACATCTACACATAAAAATAATAAAATATTATAATAATTAAAAATCGTACATATTATTAGTCAACATAAACAAAAATTTAGATTAGTTGAATTTAGTAACATATATTTATTTATATTTTATAAACCAATAAACACCTTAATATATTCTCTAAAAGTTTAAGAGAAAATTTGTAATCAGATATGTATTTATGTAAATGGCATTTAACACTGCCAAAGAACGTATATTACTTTTGTCCAAATAGCCACCGTTTCTTAAATAATATACACATATTAATTCCATTTAAATAAAAGTTAATAGTAATTCAAAAATCACAAAAAACTTATCGTACAAAAACGAACCATTTAATCATTTATTTCTGCGGGATTCTTAGTGGTAGCTCGTCATTTTGACTGTCAGCTGTTCAGTAGCCCATGATCTGGCTTTGTTGCCAACATCAAAAATGAGTTCATGGGCTCTCTCAACAAGCAAAAGAGAAGAGTTTCGTATCATATTATCCATGATTCATAGCTTGACTGTTGACATCAGACTGAATTAAGTTTAGCTTAAGACAGAGAGTCAAATTCCCGGGAGAGAACATATATAGCGGAAAAATAGTACAACAAAGAAGTATATATGTATGTACATATGTCACTCCTTCCACCACAAGAAATAGCAATATCCTTATTGCGTGAATTACATAAATGTTGATTAAATTAAATTACAATAAAGAAAATTAGTGCCGTTTCAATTTCGAAACAAAAGACTTAAACTACAAACTTACAATAATAAAATTACTGTTTTAACACTATTATTTAATAACTACATTGCAATTCAAAAACTGTATATATATAAGAATAGAATTAACACTTTGATAATGATAATTTAAATAGTTCCGTATAACATTGTTAACATTACAATATTGATGAATGTAAATTTAATAACAATTAATTTATTGGATCTTATATATTATAACAAACTAATTAATATTTTGGTATATTAACTCTCCTGGAATTTTTTCTTCGTTTAGGTTGGTTTTTACATTTCCTCACTTTACGATTTTTAAATTTAACTACACAATGTTCATTATCTTGTTCTGCATTGACTAGTTCTACTTTTCTAAACGGATTATTTGTTTTTTTCCAGACGTTTTCTGGCATTTTCAGCGTTGATTAAATTAGTGTCTATAGGATTTTCTACTCGTGTTTTATTCGCATTATTTATTATATTTTCTTTTATAAGTTGTGCATTAAATTTCGGTGTTAGGTGATTAAAAAAAATGTTATACGGGATTTCACCGGTTGTAGAATGAATTATATTATGGTTGTAAGTAAAAAGAGTTTGTTCGATTTGCATGTACTTTAATTCTTTATTATCCGAGCTATTGATTATTCTATGTTTTTCATTAAGGGTTTTGTGAAGACTTTCGATATCTGCAATGCCAGTCTTGCCGGTGGTTACTTCAATTTGAATATTTAGTTGCTCACACCAGTTCTTAATGTTAACATTATTTATTCATTGATCTTGATCGATTTTTAATATTTTTGGGGGTCCCATGGTATTACAAATTTGTATTAGCGCTCTCTTTGTTTCTAGCCAGTTCAATGTTTGTACTTCTTCGGCAGTTCCAAATTTCGAATACAAATCAATACAGGTAAGGTAATGTCTTTTCTCCTATTCCCAAAAATCGATAATAAATTTCTCTCTGATTTCGTAAGCAGGTTGTGTGATTTTAAAAGGCAATTGGTGAGTAATGTGTTCATATTTACACCTATTGCATAATTCACATTCGTTAATAATTTTACTAATTTCTTTTAAGTAATTCGGATAATAATATTTATTTTTAAAACGATTAGCAATCTTTTCAATGCCTTGATGAAGACCTTCTAACCACCTTTGCAATTTCCTCATTAATTACAATTTTATTGTCTTTTTTTAAGCACTGAGTTAAAGGTTTAGAAATTTTAGAAAAATCCCTAATAAATTTCCGATAAAAGCCAATTAATCCCAAAAATTGTTTACTCTCTATTTCAGTTTTTGGCAATGGGTATTTCAATATGGAATTTTTTTTTGTTAGGGTTGGGGTTGATTCCCTCTTGGGTTACAATATGCCCGAGAAATTCAGTTTCTTTCTTTAAAAATTCTGTTTTTTCAATATTACTTTTAAATTTGCTTCACTAAGCCTGAGAAATACTTTTTCAATAGCGTCCATGTGTTCTTGAAGTGAAGTGCTGAAGACAATAATATCATCCAAGTACACCATACAAACATTTCCGATGAAACCATCTAAGACTGTATTCACCAGCCTTTGAAATGTCGTTGGCGCATTCTTCAGACCAAACGGCATACGTAAAAATTCAAAATGTCCATTCGGTGTAGAAAATGCTGTTTTCATTCTATCCACTGGATTCATTTCAATTTGATGAAATCCCTTTGTTAAGTCAATTGTACTAATATGGGGTCTTCGTGTATGGTCTTGTTTTATGTTTTATTTTATTAGTGAACGTTAACGTATCACCTTCTTTATAGAATATAGGTTTGTATTAACATAACAGTTTTTTATACTAAAAATCTCTTCTTTGTTTAGATGTTCAAGTCTAAATTGTGATTCTTTCGATTCAATGGTCATATTTAAATTTTCATAAAAACCGCATATTATTAGTATTATTTAAAAATTTATAAATAACATAGTTTAAAATTAAGTTTTTATTAGCAATATCGATTTTAGCATTAACTTGCTGAAGGATATCATAGTCGCTTACGCTCTATCGTTCAGTCGTTGACAAACCAGCAACGAGTAAACATCGCGCATGGCTATGGCACTTTGCATAAGTGCCCTGCGCGAAATTCCTACTTTTATGAATGTCGTTTTATGTTATGTATTATATTTATGATTTTGAGCTATTTAAAGACAGAAGAGTTAATGCTTTTGTGTTCTAATATATTTGTTTAAATAATAAAATAACTAAAAAGAATAAATGAGCACACAAATTCATGTTTTATGAAAAAATTAAAAACATTCTAAAAATGTTAGGCTACAGAGTTCTCACTGGGTATTCATTATTTCGTGCTCACCTATACAGTTACAATTCCTCTCGTGCCGACCACTGATAAAAAGCAAATTAATAATCTAAATAGAAATATAATAATATATATAAAAGCATTGTCTTTTGTGTTCATACATGCGTGCGTACAATCCACCATACGTCCTGCTCGCTGTGACAAAGATGACATGATACGAAACTCTTTATTCTGAGAGAGCGCTGTAAAAATCCACATTTTTTATAACATTTGACAATGTTCCCACTATGTAAAAAATAAATTGGGCATTTTAGAAATAACTTTTGGGTATTTTAACTTTTAGATATTATTTTTAAATGCTCTGTTCCCTATTAGACCTATATCATATATATACTAACTTATATATACTTATATACTAATTATAAATAATTAAGAAAATAAAAACATGATTTTTTATATTAATTTATTAACATAAAATATATAATATATTAAATATAATGATGTCGTTTGATATATTAGATGCCATTTGTAACAAATAATAGCAAAAAAAATAGTTTCACACAATTTAATATTATCAGTGTATTTCCCTAAAATTATATTTCGCACTGATTTTGTCATATACTTTTACCGGTATTACTTCTGGCATCCCGCCTTTTCTGTCAAAAATTCCTTCAACTCGCATTGCTACCAACTTAAAATGAGAGATCAGGGAATTCGGTTTGAGGAAAAATGAGAGAGTTTCGTATCATGTCATCTTTGGCTGTGAAGTCAGCAAGCAACTGACCTGACATCGCGTCTATGGTGTAAAAATGATTGAAACACACGTACACTCAGTGTGCGCTCAGAGAGCGCTCCGCGGGCAATGGGCTGCCGATCACTGGTTTAAAGGATCGTTTTCACTGATCCTACCGACTGCGACAGTGATGTGCTGGACACATAGAAGACGACAAGCGACAAGCGACATCTGTCAAATATTAAAATACACGCGTTCTTATGGGCACAGATTTTTTGACAACAGCACGACTACGCGACAACAGGCTTGTAGTTGTCGTTGTCGCCAAATTAGAAATGTTTCTAATTTTGCCGACGACAATAGCCGCTGTAGAGCTGCCACTAACATGTGAAATGTGAAATTATTCAAAGTTCTCACAAGTATGACGTTATTTTGCCAGCAGAAACGTAAAATAGCTTTGATATATCATTTATAATAAGAATCGATTATTTAAAATAAATAAATCGACCATTTTTACATTTTTTGTGTAAATAATTTCACTTTAAACTAAATATGTAAATTTTATTGAAGTGAAAGATGTTAGTACGGCAACAATGAAATTGCTGTTTGATATGTCGCTGCCGTCTTCAAAATGTACAAGACGCTGGCTTCAAAGCGACATTTGAGATTAGCCGTCGCTACGTCGTGTCGTGTCGTCGTCTTTGTGTTCAGCACTTGAAATAAAACACGATTGTTTAAATATGTATAATCTAACAAAATATTGGTTTATTGTTGAAACGCTGTTCATAGCAAAGATAACATGATACGAAACTCTTTCATTCGTGAGAGAGCTGTCAAAGTCCGCATTTTTTATAACATTTGGCAGTGGTGCCACTGCGGGAAAACATAAGTTAGGAGATTTTTATTCGATTTCTTGGGTATTTATTGGTTTGCACTTTACGCTTAATAGAGACTTCTTAACCAATATTACACCAACACAAACACTTATAAATATATATTTTAAGATAAACAATAAACATCTACACATAAAAATAATAAAATATTATAATAATTAAAAATCGTACATATTATTAGTCAACATAAACAAAAATTTAGCTTAGTTGAATTTAGTAACATATATTGATTTATATTTTATAAACCAATAAACACCTTAATATATTCTCTAAAAGTTTAAGAGAAAATTTGCAATCAGATATGTATTTACGTAAATGGCATTTAACACTGCCAAAGAACGTATATTACTTTTGTTCAAATAGCCACCGTTTCTTAAATAATATACACATATTAATTCCATTTAAATAAAAGTTAATAGTAATTCAAAAATCACAAAAAACTTATCGTACAAAAACGAACCATTTAATCATTTATTTCTGCGGGATTCTTAGTGGTAGCTCGTCATTTTGACTGTCAGCTGTTCAGTAGCCCATGATCTGGCTTTGTTGCCAACATCAAAAATGAGTTCATGGGCTCTCTCAACAAGCAAAAGAGAAGAGTTTCGTATCATATTATCCATGATTCATAGCTTGACTGTTTACATCAGACTGAATTAAGTTTAGCTTAAGACAGCGAGTCAAATTCCCGGGAGAGAACATATATAGCGGAAAAGTACAACAAAGAAGTATATATGTACATATGTACACTTACATATATGTATACATAAATTTTATTAAACAATAAATAACATGGTAACGTACATTCTTAAGATAAGGAAACAAAATGAGTAAAAAGTTAATTTCAGTGCAAAACTTAAGAATAATCCAATTACAACTTACAAAATTAAATTTAAAATTGTCGCGCAATAAAATAAGAACTAATTAATCTACGATTACCGACGACATATTTTTTTTGCTTTCGTATTCAATTATTTTTTTGATTGTGATTATGTTGCTGGCGTGTTGTAAAAAATTCAATGTAGTTCGCTCGAATTCCATGTCCGTGGCAGCGGTAGGGAATTTTTGATGGTATGCCTCTATAATAGAAAAAAATTACAAATAAGAATAAAGCAATAAAATTAATATTACGCCTTAATACTATCGTCACACTAAGTGCTCTTGCCGGTTTTTTCGTCTTCGTTCCTTTCCAGGAGTATATCTGGGCAACATCGTCCGTAAAAATTTTTTGCCAAGCCATTTTAACAAATTTGTTCGAATTGGATGCTATTATCATTTGCAATTCAGCCACCTATAAATATATATAGAACAAGTAAGGAAAGGCTAAGTTCAGGTGCAACCGAACATTTTATACTCTCGCAGTTTATTGAAGAAATTTTAGTAAGATAATATCAGAGAATATGAAGTAATATAGAATGCGCATCTCGTACAACGTACACGTTGTATGGCGGGTCATACTGGTACAACCCACTAGTTTGCTGTTAAGTTCACAGAAAACTCGCTCATTTCGCTGTTAACTTTACAGAAAATTCAATGCACAGAAGCCATAATTGTAGCCGAATGACTCCTCGTTTCCTTGCTTCGTTTCTCACATTTTTACACCTAAAACAAAAAACATCATAACAAGTAAGGAAACGCTAAGTTCGGGTGCAACCGAACATTTTATACTCTCGCAATTTATTGAAGAAATTTAACCAATACATATATGCGGAATTAAGCTCATCCTATTTTTGAAAAACCTATAATTAGGTATATGGGAGGTAGGAGAAGATTCTTTTGAAAAACCTACAATGAGGTATATGGAAATGTTCTGACCCGATTTTAATAGTTTTTGGAACAGAGACACACTATTAGAAGAAAACAATTTCCTCTGAATTAAATTGAGATATCTGAGAGATTTACCCATATTTTCGGTTAAAATTTATCCATAGGCGCTGAGTTCAACATGTTCGATATCTGGGGCCTTGAAAAGTTATGGTCCGTTTTCGACAATTTTTTCACAAGTGAAGCCAGAGATGATATGCACTAATATAAGATGGATTTCAAAATTGAGTTATAAGGAAAGTAGTAGTGGTTGTAAACCGTTATGTGAACAAAACTATAATACTCTCTTTAGCAACTTTTGTTGCGCGAGTATAAAAATTATGGATATGAGGGAATATAAATAAACGTACATATGTATGTGATATGATTTATATGTCAGCTGTAAAATTAAATTTATACATAAATATGTATTAATAGTTATAATCATATTTTTTTAGTCATTGCGACAAAAACGAAAACAAACATATAGTTTATTATAATTTTTATATAAAAAAAATTATTAATTGTTTCAATTTTAAATAAAAAACAAGTAAGGAAGGGCTAAGTTCGGGTGTAACCGAACATTTTATACTCTCGCAATTTATTTATTTAACTTTATTTATATTATATAATACACAATTTGACCCACATATTCGTCATATATATTGTATAAAGTCCATTGAAAGTTGGAAACCATAATATTAAGTTAGAAGCACCGAGGTCTTCGGTTCGATGGTTCGATTTCGGCGATTTTTAGAATGGGGCTGTCACACTATTAACATAGTATTTGTGCAAAGTTCTGCACCGATATCTTCACTAGTGCTTACTTTATATATTGTAAAGTAAACGATTCAGATTGTCTCCAAAGTTCTGGTATATAGGAAGTAGGCGCGGTTGTGAAGCGATTTGACCTATTTTCACAACATATCATTGGGATGTAAGGAAACTATTACAAACCAAGTTTCATTGAAATCAGTCGAGTAGTTCCTGAGATATGGTTTTTGACCCATAAGTGGGCGACGCCACGCCCATTTTCCATTTTGTAAAAAAATCTGAGTGCAACTTCCATCTGCCATTTCTTATGTCAAATTTAGTGTTTCTGACGTCTTTTGTTAGTGAGTTAACCCACTTTTAGTAATTTTCAACCTAACTTTTGTATGGGAGGTGGGCGTGGTTATGATCCGATTTCTTTCATTTTTGAACTGTATTAGGAAGTGGCTAAAAAAAGAGACTGTAGAAAGTTTGGTTTATATAGCTCTATTGGTTATGACGAATATGTGGGTCAAATCGTTTATTATATAATATAAATAAAGTTAAATAAATAAATTGCGAGAGTATAAAATGTTCGGTTACACCCGAACTTAGCCCTTCCTTACTTGTTTCAAATGAGTTTGGAAATATGTGTTGTCTAGTCAACTTTGGGCACATTTTGGTATTACAGTTTTCCTATCGTTCCCACAACTCTTGTATGACTTTAAAACTTACAATGCCATCGGGCGTTCTTAGGTCACACTTCAGCAATCCATTCCGTAAAGACTTAATCAAATGTGGGAAATCAAACATACAGTAAATGTTTTTCCCTTCCAAATTAAAACTAGGCTTTTCTGTACTAACCCCAAAATTAGAAAAGCATTTTCGATTTGATGATCCCTGATCGCAAACTAGTACATTTATATTTATGCCAAAGCTACTTATCATTCTCAGAATTTCTTTTATAATTCCACATAAAATATTTGAGGTTAATCCGTTCTCAGAAACAAAACAATTTAAAATTGAACTCCAATTAGAAAACATTGATTTCAGCATAAAAACGCATACATATCTTAATTCCTTTCGAATTGCCATTTCGTCCATCAAAAGTACTAAGTGATTTTCATTTTTTTCTTTTAATTCTAAACACATACTCTTGATGGAATCGAAGGCGACATTTTTGATACCAGGTTGAAGGAATTTTATTGGAGCCCATCGATTTAAAGAGCTTATGTGTGGCAAATTTAGATTTCATTTATTCCTTAGAAAGGAATAAGTTGACTGTGAAATATAAAATATATTTTGCGCCAAATATTTCACATCAGAATATTCCTTTGACCTCGTGCTTACCAACAGCTTGCAAAATGTTTTGGACTCAGAACTTATATTTTTTGAAGAGTCAATTGAGTTTTGCAACATCCTTAAATTTGCCTTTCTAGATTTAAAAACAGGGAGTTCCTTTGTTCTCAGCTTTACTTTGATTTTTCTAAATTTCTTCAATAAATCGATGTATTTTTTTCTATAAAAATTAGATATTCTTGTATTTTTTTTCACAGTTATTGCACATAACATCATCCCAGTGGGGTCGCTTCGAGGGAATATCTGGTTCCACAAGGTCTTCTTCAGAAAATAAATGATCTTCAACCAAATTTAATGTAGGAATTGCATCATTTTTTTTTAATTTTTTCCCGATGAACGTGCTGCAGAAGTGATTATGACAAATATAAAGTTTTTTGTCATAATCTTCATTTGCAACATTGCATTTTTCCCGCCAAATTTGACCGAAAATAAGATCGGCAGCGGGAAATTTAAATAATTTTAAATTGGGCCAGTATCTTTTTGATTTTTGGCAACTGCGCACACAACATTTAATTCCCGACCTTGCACTATTTTTATTTGTCCATGTAGTATTTTGAATTGCGGCCATACCGTTGCAATTTCAATATAAATACAAAAACAATTAAAAATTTGGAGTATGTATACAAATAAGTTTATTTGGAACAAGCCACTTAAAAATATTTGTAAAAATTTTGAATTGGGATCAACCACGTCAAAATATATATAGATACATATGTATATAAACAAAAATTAAAATTTGTTTCAAGCGCAAGGGAGCATACATCCATTCACGTAGAAGATCAATCGCATATTAACATATGCACACATGCTCTAACCAGAGCATATTCAAAAACAAAAGTCAATTCAATGCTAAAATTCTTTTGAAATATACACTGCAAAGCGTCATTGCTTCTGCATTTTTGTTTTTACTCGTAAATACAAAAACAGACTTGATCGCAAATACAAACCATTGCTTCTTTCAAAAAGCCAACAACAAAACACATCACAAATTACGAATAGGCAACAAGAATTTACGAATAGGCGGGACGTCGGCGCAATGTAAAGAATATGAAATTTAACATAATTCCGTTGTTCAACTTCTGCTAACCAAATTCCCCCTGAAGCTTACCGCCCGCACCCGAAACTGAAATTTTGTCATTTCTATATTACTTCATATTCTCTGATAATATACAATTCGACCCATATATTCGGCATAAGGTTTAATAGAATAACGCAAATCGTCATATGTAGTATATGAGGGCTGAGGTAATTCCTGAACCGATTACACTCATTTTCACCACCAAGATACAAAGTAATATTTTATATTACTTATAATTAGGTATATGGGATCTGGGGGAAGTTCTGACCCGATTTTAACCATTTTTGGTTCAGAGACAAACTGTTATAAGAAAAAAATTCAGAGGGAATGAATTACATTAAAATATCTGAAAGATTTACTTATATTTTCCGTTAAAAATTACCCTTAGGCACTGAGTTCTTCTTGTTCTATATCAGGGGCCTTGAAAAGTTATGGTCCGATTTTGACAATTTTTCCACAACTGATGTCACAGCTCAAGCACAATTTTTGTGTAAAATTTTATTCCGCTATCTTCATTTGTTCCTAATGTATATATGTATGTATTATAAAGTGATTGAATCAGAAGAATTCAAAATTGAGTTATATGGGAAGTTGGCGTAGTTGTGAACCGAATTTCATTGAAATCTGTCGAGTAGTTCTTGAGATATGGTTTTTCACCCATAAGTGGGCGATGCCACGCCCATTTTCCATTATGTAAAAAAATCTCAGTGAAACTTCCTTCTGTCATTTCTTATGTAAAATTTGGTGTTTCTTGTTAGTGAGTTAACTCACTTTTAGTCATTATCAACCTAACCTTTGTATGGGAGGTGGGCGTGGTTATTATCCGATTTCTTTCATTTTTGGTATAAGAAAACGGCTAAAAGAAACGACTGCAGGAAGTTTTGTTTATATAGCTTTATTGGTTTGCAAGATATATACAAAAAACCTATTTGGGGGCTGGGTCACGCCCACTTTTCAAAAAAATTACATCCAAATGTGCCCCTCCCTAATGCGATCCTATGTTCTAAATTTTATTATCATAACTTTATTTATGGCTTAGTTGTGACACTGTATAGGTTTTCGGTTTTCGCCCTTTTGTGGGCGTGGCAGTGGACCGATTTTGCCCATCTTCGAAAGCAACCTCCTCACGATATTGTATTAACTACTTACTTGATTTAGTGGTTTGCTCACATCCAATCGATATAAACGAGCTATTGAAATCCATCTAATTGTGAATAAGAGGAATAAATACATATTGACTACACTCAAAATTACTAAGCAAAATCATTTTTTGTGATATTTCTTCCGCTAAATGCTGATAGGCGCAACTTGAAAATTGTAAAGAGAAATATTAAAGTTCGATGATTTTATTGGTGTAATACAGAAGTCATTCAAATTGCTAACTTCCACGGATGAAATTTTTGATACACCATTTTCCTGAGAAAAATTTATTATTTTAAATTTTTTTTTATACTCTAAAAATTATATGGTCTTTTTAAGGATAAATAAAATGAATTTGTATTTAATGACCTGATTGGATGATTTTGCTTTACATTTGCAACCTCAAAATTATCATTACTGAACGAGCTTTCCTCAACTAAACGATTATAAATTTGGGCAGCAGTATGAGTTTTACTATTACATTTACGTTTAAGCTTGGACAAAAAGTTATCGAACTTAAATGCGCTAATAGATCCTAATCCTCCATAATTTAATGCATCAGAACGTAAATGAGTAAGACTGTGGAAGTTAAAAGTTAAGAATGAATCGTCAAGAAATGTCTAGAAATGTTTTTGACGAATTCATTTAAAAGAATTTTCGCACACTCATTGAAGCAAGAGGTTTCATTTAATAAAATTCACATACCCAAACTAAGTAGTAAAAAGTGATTTTACCTTTCAGCGTCTAAAAGTAAGCTTTTGATGACACCTAAACACACCACATGCATATACATAGTCATATGGAAATGACTTCACAACGTCGATTGGTATCTTTTCAATAGCTATTTGGTCCAATATTTTATTATGATTTGCATTACTTATGTATGTGATTGGCGTTGCAACCGTTTAGCCGGTTATAGCCGAATCGACGATAGTGCGCCACCTGTCTCTCTCCTTCGCAGTTCGGCGCCAGTTGGAGATCCCAAGTGTTACCAGGTCGCTCTCCACCTGGTCCCTCCAACGGAGTGGAGGCCTTCCCCTTCCTCGGCTTCCTCCGGCGGGTACTGCATCGAACACTTTCAGGGCTGGAGTGTTTTCGTCCATTCGGACAACATGACCTAGCCAGCGTAGCCGCTGTCTTTTTATTCGCTGAACTATGTCAATGTCGTCGTATAACTCGTACAGCTCATCGTTCCATCGTCTGCGGTATTCGCCGTTGCCAATGTTCTGAGGACCATAAATCTTGCGCAAAATTTTCCTCTCGAAAACTCCTAGTGTCGTCTCATCTGATGTTGACATCGTCCAAGCTTCTGCACCGTAAAGCAGGACGGGAATGATAAGAGACTTGTAGAGCTTGATTTTGGTTCGTCGAGAGAGGACTTTACTGTTCAATTGCCTACTCAGTCCAAAGTAGCACCTGTTGGCAAGAGTTATTCTGCGCTGGATTTCGAGGCTGACATTGTTCGTGTTGTTGATGCTGGTTCCCAGGTATACGAAATTATCTACGACCTCGAAGTTATGACTGTCAACAGTGACGTGGGAGCCAAGACGCGAATGCGCCGACTGTTTGTTTGATGACAGGAGATATTTCGTCTTGTCCTCATTCACCTCCAGACCCATTCGCTTCGCCTCCTTATCCATGCGGGAAAAAGCAGAACAAACGGCGCGGTTGTTGCTTCCGATGATATCAATATCATCGGCGTACGCCAGGAGCTGTACACTCTTGTAGAAGATTGTACCTTCTCGGTTTAGCTCTGCAGCTCTTATAATTTTTTCCAGCATCAGGTTAAAGAAGTCGCACGATAGTGAGTCACCTTGTCTGAAACCTCGTTTGGTATCGAACGGCTCGGAGAGGTCCTTCCCAATCATGACGGAGCTTTTGGTGTTGCTCAACGTCAATTTACACAGCCGTATTAGTTTTGCGGGGATACCAAATTCAGACATCGCGGCGTAAAGGCAACTCCTTTTCGTGCTGTCGAAAGCAGCTTTAAAATCGACAAAAAGGTGGTGTGTGTCGATCCTCTTTTCTCGGGTCTTTTCCAAGATTTGGCGCATGGTGAATATCTGGTCGGTTGTCGATTTTCCAGGTCTAAAGCCACACTGATAAGGTCCAATCAGTTTGTTGACGGTGGGCTTTAGTCTTTCACACAATACGCTCGATAGAACCTTGTATGCGATATTTAGGAGGCTGATCCCACGGTAATTGGCGCAGATTGTGGGATCTCCCTTTTTATGGATTGGGCAGAGCACACTGAGATTTCAATCGTCAGGCATGCTTTCTTCCGACCATATTCTGCAAAGAAGCTGATGCATGCGCCTTATCAGTTCTTCGCCGCCGTATTTGAATAGTTCTGCCGGTAATCTATCGGCCCCCGCTGCTTTGTTGTTCTTCAAGCGGGTAATTGCTATTCGAATTTCTTCATGGTCGGGTAATGGAACATCTGTTCCATCGTCATCGATTGGGGGATCGGGTTCGCCATCTCCTGGTGTTGTACTCTCACTGCCATTCAGCAGGTCGGAGAAGTGTTCCCTCCATAATCCCAGTATGCCCTGGACATCGGTTACCAGATTACCACCTTGGTCTCTACATGAGGATGCTCCGGTCTTGAAACCTTCGTTAAGTCGCTTCATTTTTTCATAAAATTTTCGAGCATTCCCTCTGTCTGCCAGCTTCTCAAGCTCTTCGTACTCACGCATTTCGGCCTCTTTCTTTTTTTGTCTGCAAATGCGTCTCGCTTCCCTCTTCAGCTCTCGGTATCTATCCCATCCCGCACGTGTTGTGGTCGTTTGCAATGTTGCGAGGTAGGCAGTCTGTTTTCTCTCCGCTGCGAGACGGCACTCCTCATCGTACCAGCTTGTTTTTTGTCGTTGCCGAAAACCAATTGTTTCGGCTGCAGCGGTACGCAGTGAGTTTGAGATGCCGTTCCACAGTTCCCTTATACCGAGATGCTGATGAGTGCTCTCAGAGAGCAGGAGTGCAAGTCGAGTAGAGTATTTCGTGGCTGTCTGTTGCGATTGCAGCTTTTCGACGTCGAACCTTCCTTGTGCTTGTTGACGGGCATTCTTTGCTGCACAGAGGCGGGTGCGTATCTTCGCTGCGACCAGATAATGGTCCGAGTCTATATTTGGTCCTCGGAGCGTACGCACGTCTAAAACACAGGAGACATGTCTTCCGTCTATCACAACGTGATCGATTTGGTTCCGCGTGTTTCGATCAGGAGACAGCCAAGTAGCTTGATGTATTTTCTTATGCTGGAATCTGGTACTACAGACGACCATATTTCGGGCCCCAGCGAAGTCGATCAGCCTCAGGCCGTTTGGCGATGTTTCGTCATGGAGGCTGAATTTTCCGACTGTTGTGCCAAAGACACCTTCTTTACCCACCCTGGCGTTAAAATCACCAAGCACGACTTTTACATCGTGGCGGGGGCAGCGCTCATAGGTGCGTTCTAGGCGCTCATAGAAAGCATCTTTGGTCACATCGTCCTTCTCTTCCGTTGGGGCGTGGGCGCAAATCAGCGATATGTTGAAGAACCTCGCTTTGATGCGGATTGTGGCTAGACGTTCATCCACCGGGGTGAATGCCAGGACTCTGCGACGGAGTCTCTCTCCCACCACAAATCCAACACCAAATTTGCGCTCCTTTATATGGCCGCTGTAGTAGATGTCACAAAGACCCACCTTCTTCCGTCCTTGTCCCGTCCATCGCACTTCTTGGATGGCGGTGATGTCAGCCTTAAGTCGTATGAGGACATCAACCAGCTGGGCAGAGGCACCTTCCCAATTAAGGGTCCGGACATTCCAGGTGCATGCCCTTATATCATTATCCTTAAAACGTTTGCAGGGGTCGTCATCAAAAGGGGGGTGTCTCATCCGAGGCTTTCGTAGATTTTTCATTGGGGGGTGTTTTTATGTGGTGGGTCCCAAACCCTACGCACAACCGCATAAGCGGGCTTCGCCTTCTCACTTTAGCTCGCCTTCAAACGGATGTCTGTTGGCTACCCAGAGGATACTTGGTCTAAAACCGGAAGTCGTGAGCTGCTTGAACCATGTGGAGAAGAATCGTTTCTGGCCACTCCCAAGTGAGTGACAATCAAAAACTTTCCTCACTTGCGTGAACTTCTACACATGATCCCATCCTCCGATTTGCATTACTTCGTGAGCGAAAATCTGCATCTGTTCTGTTAGGATAGATTTCACTACGGAAAATTATCCGATGTCCTACAGATTCGCCTTTTTGAGTGCATTTTATGCAATAAAAAAAGGCAGTGTGTCCTTTCACAACCAATACATAGGATCTTACTGGAGCATCCCAAATAAAAGACCGGCAATAAATTGAAAAATGTTTACCATTGAAGTTTAAACCATGTTCTAATAAGTACCACAAATCGTTGCAAGAAGATGTTCGGGCAGAGTGCCTTACTATTTGTGCAATATGCTCCCACAACCATGACAACTGGTTCCCCATTTACATTTATTAAAATAGGCCAAGCTTGCAAATTTGAACTTTTTGCGAGTGGAAGGCCATCAATATTTATGTTGAAGTGAATTTCGGTGGAATCAAATGATTTCCTCAATAAAAAATCTGTCAAGTAGTCTTCTATGCCGTAGTGAATATACTCTCCTGTTCCCATTTTTTCTACGGGTGGAATCCTAGGAGTACACTTTAAAGTTCGTGTATCCTTTGGAATATCTCTTATACAGTACTTTTCATTTAATGGTTAATTGTTTACCCCGTTTAATTGAACGGTGTTATCGGGCAAAACATATAGCATATGAAAGAACATGTGAAATTTCTCGTATAATTGGACTCGGTTAATTGATTTTCCCGCTTAGTTGGTTCAAAATATGTCATCAAAAATCTATTTCCTTTTAAATTTCCACGGTTAATTTCACCAAATAATGTTGTTGAAAAACGAATCTCCTAATCAACACTGTATAATTTTTTTTAATAATAAATTTGAATAAGATTTATATATATATATCTACATAGATTCATATATACCTATGTAAGTACATATAATTGTTTTTACATTTTTTCCTATAATGGTAAAAAATATTCAAATATTTGAAAAACTTTAAGTGCGCAAGTGTATGTATACAGTTTAATTTAAGGGGATAGGTTGGTTTAACAGGTTGAAAACATGGGTATATTTACAATTTTTGATAGATTTTGAACAAAAAAACTAACTTTTGTGGTAAAATTTTTGCCATATACTGACTCGAAAAAATATGTAGTTGTAATAAAGATGTGTGAAAATTTTTCAACAGAATCGTTTCATAACTTTTCAAGAAATCGTGTCCACTGACTTCAAACTTCGATTTTTGAGATAAACCCGTTTAAAGTTTTGCATTCTTGATAATATTTTAATATTGTACTATTTAATAAGACAAAAATATCACAATTATAACAAATATTTATAATATTATACTTCCTTTCCCTTTTATTCTTCAAAATTGCTGCTAGAGATAAAGAGGTGTATAACTCTCATCTCACTGGAAGTGAGAGCACAATATCAAACGTCAAAACCTACTAATCTTTTGACAACTGGAATATATTAGTAGGTTTTGACGTTTTGCAATTGGGAAACTGGAACGGCCAGAGTGAAATGTCGCTAAAAATTGTACGAAGGACTTGTAATCGCCGTGCAAGTTCACTTATAAGAACTTAAAACAATGAATATAAATGGAAACGCAACATTTTAGGGTATTTGAAGAAATGTTTTGTGATCTGCAGCATCGGGATTTTAATTTTTCGTAAAAAAGTGTATTAATGGTGAGTTGATACGTATTAATTCACTTTATTTACCACCGAATGTTCGAAAACCGGTTGTTTTAATATACCATAATATCTCTAACTGAAATTTAAATAGTTATTATTTATATTAATCATTTAGGATATAATAATTATTAATCGTAATAAATGTTATAATTTTAATTTAAATGCCCAAAAATAAGTATTTTGTCTGATCTGGTAACAATGCTTACAGTGTCATAACTAAGCCTTAAATAAAGTTACGCCTACTTCCCATATAACTCAATTTTGAATTATTCTGATTCGTCCACTTTATAATATAACTAGCAGACCCGGCCACACGTTTTTGTGGCTAAGGTATACATTAAATTAAGTTGGTCCAATCTTGGCTTCGGCGACGATATTGATTACTCGAGGTTGACTTATGTTACGCAGCATGATTACAACTCACACTACTTTTAATTGCAAAGTACAAGCAATTTTAAATAGTTTAGGATAATTGACTACGTCATCCTGGTTTGTAGCTGAGCCCACTGTCTTGGACCGAAATTCTAAATTGTCGCATTAAGATCATCGATATCTTTTTTTTACCACCAATGTAGGTCATTCAATCAGCCATTTATGGTTATCATATTGAGGTTTCATGACAGGAAAACTTCTCTTTCGAGTCAATGAAGTGAGAGAAATCTGTTGGAAATGCTATTAATCCATCGAGGTGTCAACTGCCAACTACTTCTACAATCGCAATTTGATATTGTTGCAAAAACACTCATATGTTAGTTGTTAATTGGCGATTCTTCATGTGTCGCCACAAATTAAATGATTTTAGGCATGCGATTAGTCCGTCAGTAACAGTTGATCCAGGAATAATTGGAAGAGTCTGGCGTAAATCACCTACTAACAGAATCCTGGCTATACCAAAAACGTTCATCGACAATCAAGATCTTTTAAAGTCCTGTGCAGTACCTCCAGCGACTTCTTGAATATTTGGAAAATCTTCGTTATAGCGCTATTTTTGGCGATTTTGCCGACTGGTATTTCGTTCATTTGCAATTTAGGAGTAATTTCTAGGCCGAATGTGCCGTATGTTTGCCTACTAACAGGTGCCAAGTTGCCCCTATTCCCGTTAACCTTGGTGGTGAAAATTAGTGAAATTGGTTCTGGAATTACATCAGCCCTCATATACGATATATGATGATTTTCTATTGGACTTTATGTCGAATATATAGGTAAAATTGTGTGCTATCTTAATAAAATGTTCGGTTGGACCCGAACTTAGCCTTTCCTTATTTGTTACAAATTGTTTTGGGCTATCGACACAACCTTATACAATTGAACTATAACAAAAATATTTTAACAAAGCAACAATGATAACCTTCAAAATACTATTTTTTTTTTGTTTTCTCTTTTTATATTTTTCTTGTCAACTCGAATAAAATTCTCTTATTATTATCATCCTCGCAATTTTTTCAAATTTACTCACTTTCTAATCTTTTTCTGGCCTTCCGCGAATATTTCAAGACTAAAATTAGCCAGATCGGTTTGGCCGTTCTCGTTTTTTTGCGGCACAAACGAACAGCAATTCATTTCTATATTATATTATTATCAAGCGACAACTTTTTTTAATACCGCACATGACCACGCGAGTGATCTTAACCCCCATCCCGTACCTCCGTGCCTGATTGACGCCTACAACTCTACAACGCATAGTTAGCCGCCGAAAAATGTCAAAATTTTTAACTCGTGATATCTTTTGAATGGAATGTCAGAATCTAATAATTCAAAAAGTAATATAAAGGTTTTGAAGCGATCTTAAATAATAAATCATTTATTTCGATAAGGATTAATGTATGTATGTATGTATGTGATTGGCGTTGCAACCGTTTAGCCGGTTATAGCCGAATCGATAGTGCGCCACCTCTCTCTCTCCTTCGCAGTTCGGCGCCAGTTGGAGATCCCAAGCTTAACCAGGTCGCTCTCCACCTGGTCCCTCCAACGGAGTGGAGGCCTTCCCCTTCCTCGGCTTCCTCCGGCGGGTACTGCATCGAACACTTTCAGTGCTGGAGTGTTTTCGTCCATTCGGACAACATGACCTAGCCAGCGTAGCCGCTGTCTTTTTATTCGCTGAACTATGTCAATGTCGTCGTATAACTCGTACAGCTCATCGTTCCATCGTCTGCGGTATTCGCAGTTGCCAATGTTCTGAGGACCATAAATCTTGCGCAAAATTTTCCTCTCGAAAACTCCTAGTGTCGTCTCATCTGATGTTGACATCGTCCAAGCTTCTGCACCGTAGAGCAGGACGGGAATGATAAGCGACTTGTAGAGCTTGATTTTGGTTCGTCGAGAGAGGACTTTACTGTTCAATTGCCTACTCAGTCCAAAGTAGCACCTGTTGGCAAGAGTTATTCTGCGCTGGATTTCGAGGCTGACATTGTTCGTGTTGTTGATGCTGGTTCCCAGGTATACGAAATTATCTACGACCTCGAAGTTATGACTGTCAACAGTGACGTGGGAGCCAAGACGCGAATGCGCCGACTGTTTGCTTGATGACAGGAGATATTTCGTCTTGTCCTCATTCACCTCCAGACCCATTCGCTTCGCGTCCTTATCCATGCGGGAAAAAGCAGAACAAACGGCGCGGTTGTTGCTTCCGATGATATCAATATCATCGGCGTACGCCAGGAGCTGTACACTCTTGTAGAAGATTGTACCTTCTCGGTTTAGCTCTGCAGCTCTTATAATTTTTTCCAGCATCAGGTTAAAGAAGTCGCACGATAGTGAGTCACCTTGTCTGAAACCTCGTTTGGTATCGAACGGCTCGGAGAGGTCCTTCCCAATCATGACGGAGCTTTTGGTGTTGCTCAGCGTCAATTTACACAGCCGTATTAGTTTTGCGGGGATACCAAATTCAGACATCGCGGCGTAAAGGCAACTCCTTTTCGTGCTGTCGAAAGCAGCTTTAAAATCGACAAAAAGGTGGTGTGTGTCGATCCTCTTTTCACGGGTCTTCTCCAAAATTTGGCGCATGGTGAATATCTGGTCAGTTGTCGATTTTCCAGGTCTAAAGCCACACTGATAAGGTCCAATCAGTTTGTTGACGGTGGGCTTTAGTCTTTCACACAGTACGCTCGATAGAACCTTGTATGCGATATTTAGGAGGCTGATCCCACGATAATTGGCGCAGATTGTGGGATCTCCCTTTTTATGGATTGGGCAGAGCACACTGAGATTCCAATCGTCAGGCATGCTTTCTTCCGACCATATTCTGCAAAGAAGCTGATGCATGCACCTTATCAGTTCTTCGCCGCCGTATTTGAATAGTTCTGCCGGTAATCTATCGGCCCCCGCTGCTTTGTTGTTCTTCAAGCGGGTAATTGCTATTCGAATTTCTTCATGGTCGGGTAATGGAACATCTGTTCCATCGTCATCGATTGGGGGATCGGGTTCGCCATCTCCTGGTGTTGTACTCTCACTGCCATTCAGGAGGCCGGAGAAGTGTTCCCTCCATAATCCCAGTATTCCCCGAACATCCGTTACCAGATTACCACCTTGGTCTCTACATGAGGATGCTCCGGTCTTGAAACCTTCGTAAAGTCGCTTCATTTGTTCATAAAATTTTCGAGCATTCCCTCTGTCTGTCAGCTTCTCAAGCTCTTCGTACTCACGCATTTCGGCCTCTTTCTTTTTTTGTCTGCAGATGCGTCTCGCTTCCCTCTTCAGCTCTCGGTATCTATCCCATCCCGCACGTGTTGTGGTCGTTTGCAATGTTGCGAGGTAGGCAGTCTGTTTTCTCTCCGCTGCGAGACGGCACTCCTCATCGTACCAGCTTGTTTTTTGTCGTTGCCGAAAACCAATTGTTTCGGCTGCAGCGGTACGCAGTGAGTTTGAGATGCCGTTCCACAGTTCCCTTATACCGAGATGCTGATGAGTGCTCTCAGAGAGCAGGAGTGCAAGTCGAGTAGAGTATTTCGTGGCTGTCTGTTGCGATTGCAGCTTTTCGACGTCGAACCTTCCTTGTGTTTGTTGACGGGCATTCTTTGCTGCACAGAGGCGGGTGCGTATCTTCGCTGCGACCAGATAATGGTCCGAGTCTATATTTGGTCCTCGGAGCGTACGCACGTCTAAAACACTATCACAACGTGATCGATTTGGTTCCGCGTGTTTCGATCAGGAGACAGCCAAGTAGCTTGATGTATTTTCTTATGCTGGAATCTGGTACTACAGACGACCATATTTCGGGCCCCAGCGAAGTCGATCTGCCTCAGGCCGTTTGGCGATGTTTCGTCATGGAGGCTGAATTTTCCGACTGTTGTGCCAAAGACACCTTCTTTACCCACCCTGGCGTTAAAATCGCCAAACACGACTTTTACATCGTGGCGGGGGCAGCGCTCATAGGTACGTTCTAGGCGCTCATAGAAAGCATCTTTGGTCACATCGTCCTTCTCTTCCGTTGGGGCGTGGGCGCAAATCAGCGATATGTTGAAGAACCTCGCTTTGATGCGGATTGTGGCTAGACGTTCATCCACCGGGGTGAATGCCAGGACTCTGCGACGGAGTCTCTCTCCCACCACAAATCCACCAACAAATTTGCGCTCCTTTATATGGCCGCTGTAGTAGATGTCACAAGGACCCACCTTCTTCCGTCCTTGTCCCGTCCATCGCACTTCTTGGATGGCGGTGATGTCAGCCTTGAGTCGTATGAGGACATCAACCAGCTGGGCAGAGGCACCTTCCCAATTAAGGGTCCGGACATTCCAGGTGCATGCCCTTATATCATTATATAACGTTTGCAGGGGTCGTCATCAAAAGGGGGGTGTCTCATCCGAGGCTTTCGTAGATTTTTCATTGGGGGGTGTTTTTATGTGGTGGGTCCCAAGCCCTACGCACAACCGCATAAGCGGGCTTCGCCTTCTCAATTTAGCTCGCCTTCAAACGGATGTCTGTTGGCTACCCAGAGGATACTTGGTCTAAAACCGGAAGTCGTGAGCTGCTTGAACCATGTGGAGAAGAATCGTTTCTGGCCACTCCCAAGTATATGACAATCAAAAACTTTCCTCACTTGCGTGAACTTCTACACATGATCCCATCCTCCTAAGGATTAATACTAAGGTATAAATAAAGAGCCTTTTCAAGTAGTGGTATTTTAATTAAATTTTTTATATAAAAAAAATATTGTGACAAAACTATAATAGTTAGAGATATGATGTCGCGACTTTTTTTGTAGATAATGATAAGTTCTAGTAGTAGTACATCACTTTGTTATATCTTCAATCATTTTCGCAGCATTCGCGATTAAAGAAAGTTTTTTGGTATTTTTTTTTACATTATAGGAGTTTTGGTAAGGAACCCTATTTTTTTTTAAACTAAATATAGCCTATGTCACTCAGGGATAGTATAGCTTTCCAACGGTGAAAGAATTTTTCAAATCGGTTCAGTAGTTTCGAAGCCTATTCGAGACAAACAAACAAAAAAACAAACATTTCCTCTTTATAATATTAGTATAGATATGTACATTAAGAACCAATGAAGATATCGGAATAAAACTTAAAAAATACTGTATTTGAGCTGTGATACAATTGTGGAAAAATTGTCAAAATCGGACCATGACTTTTCAAGGCCCTGATATCGAACATGAAGAACTCGGTGCCTAAGAATAATTTTTCACCGAAAATATAGGTGTCCCCAAATACTATTTATGCTGATTTTCGTTATTCTATTGAACTTTATTCAGAATATATGCGTCGAATTGTGATATCTTTATAAAATTACATCAATAAATTGCGAGAGTATAAAATATTCGGTTGCACCCGAACTTAGCCTTTCCTTAATTGTTTTAATTATGAATACTTTTTGACAGATGATTGATTGTTTATTGAACGGAATGAAACGGAATGCTATATATTTCAGAAAATGGTTTTTATCAAATTGTAAAACGATGGAAACAAATTTGAGAAATAGCCTTTGGGAAACGTTTGAGAAAATGTGGTCTTTTAAATTGTATAAATGTTGAATTTCAAATTGAAAATTAATATTTTCTCCAACGTTTGAGAATTTCAATTCCAGTGTTTGTTGGGATTCATTAACACTAAGTTTTGTATGTATAAGAGAGAGATGCACGTATGTGCAATGAACAGTTCAAAATTCGCCGCCATTCCCGCCTTTCATTTCAAAAGAAAATTTAAAGTGAGTGGTTAAGTGCATATTAATAATTTGTTACTGATATTATTTTATATCTATAGTAAATTTTCTCTTCACAGAGCAGTACTATGTTTGACTGGGTGTGCAGGGTATTTTAAAGGAATATAATTGCAGAAAATGGTTCTTGGAAGGTAAAGCGAGCTGCAAAGCAAACATGCAAAACATGCAAAACCAAAGCAGAACAAGGATTATGCCACTGGAGGCAGATGGGTGAGTTGATAATATCCAACCTTACATATGTATGTATATATGTACTATAACATAAAATTTTTTTTTAGAATATACTTTCATATAAAGCTTACTTTTATCTTTTTATACTCTCGCAACAAAAGTTGCTAAAGAGAGTATAATAGTTTTGTTCACATAACGGTTGTTTGTGTCACCCAGAAATAAAAGAGTTAGATATGGGGTTATATATATATAAATGATCAGTATGACGAGTAGATTTGAAATCCGTCTGTCTGTCTGTCCGTCTGTCCGTGCAAGCGATAACTTGAGTAAAAATTAAGATATCTTAATGAAACTTGGAACACATATTCCTTGGCACCCTGAGGAGGTCGCTTTCGAAAATGGGCAATATCGGTCCATTGCCAAGCCCACAAAATGGCGGAAACCGAAAACCTATGCAGTGTCATAACTAAGCCATAAATAAAGATATTAAAACAGAATTTGGAACATAGGATCGCATTAGGGAGGGGCACATTTGGAAGTAATTTTTTTGAAAAGTGGGCGTAACCCCGCCCCCAAATAGGTTTTATGTATATATCTTGCAAACCAAAAAAACTATATAAACCAAACTTTCTGCAGTCTTTTAGCCATTTCTTTATACAGTCCAAAAATGAAAGAATTCGGATAATAACCACGCCCACCACCCATACAAAGGTTAGGTTGAAAACTACTAGAAGTGGGTTAACTCAATAACGAAAAACGTCAGAAACACTAAATATCACATATGAAATGGCAGATGGAAGCTGCACTCAGATTTTTTTACAAAATAGAAAATGGGCGTGGCGTCGCCCACTTATGGGTCAAAAACCATATCTCAAGAACTACTCTATCGATTTCAATGAAATTCGGTATATAACACTTTCTTGACACCCTGATGACACGGGTGGAATATGGGCTAAATCGGTTCACAACAACGCCTACTTCCTATATAACTCAATTTTGAATTCTTTTGATTCGTTCACTTTATAATATATACATTAAGAACCAATGAAGATATCAGAATAAAACTTTACACAAATACTGTATTTGAGCTGTGACATCACTTGTGAAAAAAATGTCAAAAGCGGACCATGACTTTCAAGGCCCCTGATATCGAACATGAAGAACTCGGTGTCTAAGAATAATTTTTCACCGAAAATATTGGTAAATCTCTCAGATATTTTAATGTAATTCATTCCCTCTGAATTTTTTTCTTATGACATTTTGTCTATGTACCAAAAGTGGTTAAAATCAGGTCATAACTTCCCCCAGATTCCATATACCTAATAATAGATAATATAAAATTAGGTGGGCGTATAGTCTTCGATATATTATATCTTGGTGGTGAAAACGGTTCACGAATTACCCGAGTCCCCATATACTATTTATGATGATTTTCGTTATTATATTGAACTTTAATCAGAATATATGGGTCGAATTACATCAATAAATTGCGAGAGTATAAAATGTTCGGTTGCACCCGAACTTAGCCTTTCCTTACTTGTTATTACTCTTTTCAGATATTTACAAACTTCGGATGAAAAACTTAAGTTTAAGCTAGATACCACCTTAGACAGTACTTTTATTAGTGACACAAACGATAGTACCACAATAGCGACTCCAGGCAGAGGACTTATGGAAACATATTAGATTTCTTTAATATACACCAACATTGCAATAATAACAACTTAGTGGATGCTTATGGTGATAACAATAAACAGAATTCGGAACAACAAAGTGTAGATAAAGTATTACCCCATATAGGAAGGTAGCTATACTTGGTATGGGTGCGGGGAATCCTACTAGCAGTTCTTCAATACATACAACGACAATCGCTCATCAATCATTCAATACAAATTCGAACTAGAATTCGCCGTATGATGGAAGAAGCACTCGTAGTCCTTTGTGTAAGAAAGTAACAAAAATCGTGCACCTAGAAGCACAACACAAAATATACAACAACAACAGATATTATTGAAATGAATTTAATTATAAAACTAAAACAATAAACAAAACAATAATTTTGATATTCTTATTATTTAACAGAGCATGAATATTGGTTTTAATAATTAATAATAATGGTGGATAATCGCCAAATGGTGTAACATGTGTAGCAGCATCAACTAATAATACATATTAAAATCCAGAATAAAAGTCAAAATCGCACAACACAACCGGCAAATAATGTTCTACGAATATATGTAGTTATTTTAATTATTCTTAACCAACTATAAATATTTTTCAGGCATCGGATGATGTACAACAAATTACATCGGACTTTTGCAGTAGCTGTTTCACTACTTATTTTCGAAGTGCTAAACACAGTGTCTCCTATGATGCCCTTGGATCTACAAATACACAATGACGATACACGTTCCGCCCGCCCGTGGTTGGTACAGTAGAAAACCTTTGGTTTGTTTACATTAATTTTCATCTTTTAACACACCACCGAGGGGTACTTGGGTTGTGTGCTACGATTTTTTTGCTACAATTGTGGTAATTAGGTTGTTGTGCTAGCATTTAATCTTCGCAATAATTTTAAAGTCCGATGAACAGTACTTAAATAATTATTAAATAAAATAAATTTTTTCATTATTATTGGAATTATTTTAAATTATTTCGCATATTTATTCAATTTTATGGTGGTATTAAATGTTATTTAATGATAAGTTAGTTATATTTTATGTACAAGTGTATAACGCGATTAAATTAGTTTTTAAATATTGTATTAAAATAAATACATCCCTGGGTTGGTGACACTGCATTTAGCGCTTTCAAATTTTAAAGGATTTAATATTACTATGGAACAATTTGAATAATTTTCACTAAATAACCTTGATAGAGTATATACATATGTCTGGTTCAAGATAGTTCTTGGCAAACTTTTCAAACTTTGACAATGTCTTATAGATAGAAAGCAATCTATTAGACATTGTATGTAAATTGATATAATTGAAAACGACTTCCTTCAGAGAAATTCATTTGCATATTTTTATGGTTATTTGTATAATGAATATTTGTTACTTTGGAAGTCTTTTAAATATAAATATTTGTAAATAATTTAAGTAAAAACTAGCAAAAATGGATTTTTTTTATTCATCTATGTACATTAAATAAATCTTTTGCATATAATATAGCACACATTGACGTTAAAATCTTCTATAAGTGAAATATAGCATAATTAAATAATTTCGCTTTATATAAGACAGCAATATTTGCTATTTTATGACTAAAGTTTTACTAAAATGAAGTACTCCATATATACGGCACGGTGTTTTTCCAATGGCGGCTATCTTACCACCGAGAATTCCCCACGAATAAGGTTTTCTACTGTATGTACTGTCGTTATGCCCGAGGAAGCAAAGACAAAAAGAGAAATTAATGTTACCATTGCACAACCTGTTCTAGATTGTTTTTCACACATTTAGCTTTTCAGTTTTGATTTTTCATAATTTAAAAGATCAAAACTCATATCCAACAATTAAAAATAGTCTAATGATTTATATATATGTAATTGTATTCGACTGTGATTTTGGGTTAGTTGAAGAATATTTCAAATATATTAAAGTTTACATTTTAATTACAACAATATATCGGTCCTGGTAACCCTGCAACGCGAGAGCGAGATGCGGCCGACTCTTCACTACGGGAAAAATCCGAATGACTAGAATATCTACTGTAGCGTACGATAGAAGCGGTGACGACTGTTCATTTACATTGAAATCTCATAAGACAGGTCGTTTCGGCTCTCTCCGTCTACGGGATTACGTCGTTCACTGTTTGAACCTTCGCAATAGCACTAAATTTATTAATATAAATGTAAAATATTATTAAATTAGCATCTATATACAAATAAATGTACGAATATTTGTAACAACACAAAAAATCAATAGTTAAAACTTGTCAGAAATTGAAAATTATAAAAATTTATTTGTAAAATATGTAAATTTTATCAATGTATAAATGATAGCCACACAATTTTTTTAATTAAAGTTAACTTTGCATTGAAATGCTAATATTTAAAAATTAATCTATAATTATTATTAATAATGTAAAATACCGTATTAATTTATAAATGTCAATATTCTTTTTTTGACTGGCGTAGACACCGCTTACGCGGTTATAGCCGAGTCCACAACAGCGCGCCATTCGTTTCTTCTTATGTCAGTTTTGCGATAATTGGTAATGCCAAGTAAAGCCATGTCCTTCTCCACCTTGTCCTTCCAACGGAGTGGAGGTCTTCTTCTTCCTCCGTAGCCAGCGTAGCCGCTGTCTTTTTATTCGCTGAACTATGTCAATGTCGTCCTACAAATCGTACCGCTCATCGGTCCATCGGCTGCGGTATTCGCCGTTGTCAATGTTTCCTTTCTCTCGAAAACTCCCAGTGTCGGACGTTGACATCGTCCACGCTTCTGCACCATAAATAAGACTGGAATGATGATGGACTTGTAGAGTTTGGTTTTTGTTCGTCGAGAGAGGACTTTACTTTTAAATTGCCTACTCAGTCCAAAGTAACACCTGTCGGCAAGAGTAATTCTGCGTTGGATTTCCAGGCTGACATTGTAGAATTCACGGCGCGGGTATTGTTTCCAATATCATCGGCGTACGCCAGTAGCTGTACACTCTTATAAAATATTGTATCTTCTTTGTTTAGCTCTGCAGCTCGAATTATGTTTTTCAGCATCAGGTTAAAAAAGTGTCACGATAGTGAGTTACCCTGTCTGAAACCTCGTTGGGTATAAAACGGCTCGGAGAGGTCCTTCCCGATCCTGACGGAGCTTTTGGTGATGCTCAACGTCAATTTACACAGCCGTATTAGTTTTGCAGGTATACCAAATTCAGACATCGCGGCATAGAGTCAGCTCCTTTTCGTGCTGTCGAGAGCAGCTTTAAAACGACAAAGAGATGGTGTTTGTCGATCCTCTTTTCACGGGTCTTTTACAAGATTTGGCGCACGGTGAATATCTGGTCAGATGTTGATATACCAAGTCTAAAGCCGCACTGATAATGTCCAATCAGTTTGTTGACGGTGAGCTTTAGTCTTTCACACAGTACGCTCGATAGGACCTTATATGCGATGTTAAGGAGGCTTATCCCACGGTAGTTGGCGCAGATTGTGGGGTCTCCCATTTTGTGGATTGGGCAGAGTACACTTAGATTCCAATCGTCAAGCATATTTTCTTCCGACCATATTCTACAAAGAAGCTGATGCATGCTAGAACAAGAGTAACCACAAAAATAATGCGGGTTTTTTATAACTAACTCTATCCGTATTGAAGGTTACATGTAAAAGTTACTTGCGTGCCACTTGTGGGGTGTTACACGATAGCATGGGATTGTTGAAAAAATATCGATATATCGATATTATTTTTTCAATGCAATGATATTTATTAGCGATATTTAAAACTTTGTCATATCTATGTATCGATACAAAATGTCATGTATCGAAAAGGTATAAAAAACGATACTTTTTATAAATTTGTGGATTAAAAAATTCTAAAGAAGAATACATGTTTATCCTGCCTTAGGCTTGTTGGAAAAATACCGATACATCGATATATCGATATTTTTTTTTTTAAATATTAATATCGATACTTTTTTGCACTTCCGACATTTCTAAGATAGCCATCTTGATAGCAGTATACATATAGGAAGAGGCGTGTGACAATGGTGTGTTTTGTCGCCTCTACTTTTTAACAAAGTCTGAATATTGTGATGAGGAAAGAAACGCTTGAAGGGAGAGGAATAAGGTGGGGCTGTTTATCAGCTTGAAGACTTAGATTATGAGGATGACATCTTATCACATAGTCACGTAGATATGCAAGCTAAACTAGATGCTATAGCCAAAGCGTCGTCAAAAGCAGGCCTTAAAATAAATCTAAAAAAAAAAAATTATGCGTTTGAACAATGACTACAAGAATCCACTGAATATACTTGGAGAATATGAAGAAGATGTTGAATCATTCGAATATCTTGACTGCACGATAACTACTTCTGGAGGTTCCTCTGAGGATATATGTAAGTAATCGCCTATGAAAAGCAAAACAAACATTTAGAATGATCAAAAACATATAGAAGTCTCAACAGTTATCCATTCGAACAAAAATGCGTTTGTTTGACTCTAATATAAAATCTGTAAGACTGTGATACTTGGAATTTTACCGCCAGTGATTCGCAACGACTATAATCTTTCGTCAACCGTAGTCTTCGTAAAATACTGCGCATCAGCTTCTTTGTATTTAATTGCCAAATATAATCTTCAATCAAACACTATGGAGCCGCACAAACCAAAATCCACTGCGCTTGATTGGGCACACCTTATGCAAATCTGCTAACGACAAAGCAAGAAATCCTCTTGAATGAAAACCGTCTGGACAGAAGAAAAAGTTGGGCCGAAAAGTTAAGCGCATCACATGTGATAGAAATTATTGAAATTGTTTCACTGTGGTCCTATGCTCCATGCTGAAGTAACTGGAACAAATATACAAGTGACAAATGTACTTTGCATACAAAATAATACTTTGCATACGAAAATAATATTAGGCTGGCAAATATCTCCCTTCCGCTTTTTTGCTCTTTATTCAATGCTTTATAAAAAGTTTTACAGTGATCGGATTTAGTTCAAATATGCGCCGTTTCGTTCGATAATCTGTTTCCATCTAAACGGCAACTTCATAAGCCCCTCATAGAAGCCCCCGTCCTTATTTGCGAAGAACTCGGACAGCTACTTTTCACAACCCTCTTTCGAGTTCAACTTTACCAGGGCGTTCACCATGTACTGCTGGCCAATTCTAGACGCATCTGGTCGATCGCCTGCTTCAAGCGGTCCAGTTGTTCGCAGTATATGGTAGAATTAAGCATCTGGTCATATGGGATCAGCTCATAGTGGATGATTCCCTCTCAATCCCACCAAACACACATCAAAACCTTCCTGGCCATTAATCCCGACTTGGCCACTGTTTGGGACGATTCACCAACCACGACCGTTTTCGCTTGATATTGTCGTATGTGATCCATTTTTCATCGCTATTCACCATCCGCTTCAAAAATGGATCGCAGGCGTTGATTCGGGCCAGAAGGTTTGTTTGAGTCAAATCTTGCGGCACCCAAACATTAAGCTTTTTTGTGTATCCAGCCTTCTGCAGATGGTTTAGAACAGTTTGGTGACTAACTTCCATCTCCTGGGCGTTTTACAGTTTTACAGTGATCGGATTTAGTTCAAATATACGCCGTTTCGTTCGATAATCTGTTTCCATCTAAACGGCAACTTCATAAGCCCCTCATAGAAGCCCCCGTCCTTATTTGCGAAGAACTCGGACAGCTACTTTTCACAACCCTCTTTCGAGTTCAACTTTACCAGGGCGTTCACCATGTACTGCTGGCCAATTCTAGACGCATCTGGTCGATCGCCTGCTTCAAGCGGTCCAGTTGTTCGCAGTATATGGTAGAATTAAGCATCTGGTCATATGGGATCAGCTCATAGTGGATGATTCCCTCTCAATCCCACCAAACACACATCAAAACCTTCCTGGCCATTAATCCCGACTTGGCCACTGTTTGGGACGATTCACCAACCACGACCGTTTTCGCTTGATATTGTCGTATGTGATCCATTTTTCATCGCTATTCACCATCCGCTTCAAAAATGGATCGCAGGCGTTGATTCGGGCCAGAAGGTTTGTTTGAGTCAAATCTTGCGGCACCCAAACATTAAGCTTTTTTGTGTATCCAGCCTTCTGCAGATGGTTTAGAACAGTTTGGTGACTAACTTCCATCTCCTGGGCGATGTCACGAAATGCCACATGCCGGGTTAACTCGATATTTTCCATGATTTTATTGGTATTCGCCGTCACAGGTCTTCCGCCGGCTGACTTATCCATGGTGTCGTTTTCACCCGCTCTGAATCGTTGAAACCATTCCTCCGCAGTTCGAAGTGATTGGGTACCATCCCCTAAAACCCCATTAATCTCACGGAACGTTTCTCGAGCGGATTTGTCTTTAATGAAGGAAAACGTTAAAATAGCGCGAATTTCGGCGTTAGTGAACTAATCATGCATAGCATCGTTTTGTAGGTTATGTGAAGACCTTTCAAAGATGTATAGTATTGCCAGATACGAGCGCTTAAACATAGCCTCGAAATTCAAAAGACAAAAAGGCGGAAGGGATATTTGCCAACCTAATACAAAGCGTAAAAACATTAATATATTCATTGTTTCTTTTGAGCTTTTTCAAATTTTGTGTGTTTTGATTCTATGTTTACCATGATTTTATTTTATTTTAAACTCTTTCTACATGTATCTTCTTCATGTTGTTCGTTAAACCAAGTACTTAAAAATTCCCTATGTTCGTTAGTTAAGATGCTCAATGTAACAAATCAAATATACGGCGGTTTTCGTTAAAACGAATATTCATTATTTCGGAAAACTACTGTATCATTATCATTTAAGCACTCAAGGAGAGTAAACGTTTATATTAAATAAAATAAACTTAAAGAAACTCTGTGCGTGTTTTTATTATTGGCGCAGTTGGCCAGTCCTATGAAAAAGGTCTTTTAATTTCGAACCTATCGCGAACTTATCGCGAAAAATACAAAATATTAAAATATATTAAAAACATGTAAGGAAAGGCTAAGTTGCTGGTCTATTTTCACAAAATATCATTGGGAAGCTTGGAAGATAATATGAACCGAATTTCATTGAAATTGGTTTAGTAGTTTCGGATATATTGGTTTTAACCCATAACTGGGCGAAACCACGCCCATTTAAAATTTTGTATACCATTTTGAGTGCAGCTCTTCTGTACCATCTTTATAATGAAATTTAAGGTTTCTGGTGGTTTTCCTTACTGAATTAAAGCATTTTTAGTAGTTTTTAACATAACTCCCATACAAAATGGAGGCGGGCGTGGTAATAATCCGATTTCCTCCATTTTTGGACTGTATAAGGTAGTACCTAAAAGAAATGACAGTAGAAAGTGTCCTTGATATAGTTTTAGTAGTTTACGAGATATGTACAAAAATCTTAGTAGGGGGTGGGGCCAGGCCCACTTCCCCAAAAAAATTACATACACATATGACCCTTCATAGTGCGATCCTTCATACCAAATTTTACTTCAATAGCTCAATTTATGGCTTAGTTATAGCTCTTTATATGTCAGTGATCCGATTACGCCCATCTTCGAACTTTACCTGGTCGAATGGTGCCAAGAAATACGTCTTCCAAGTTTCATCAAGATATTTTAATTTTTACTCAAGTTACTTGCACGGACAGACGGACAGACAGACATCCGGATTTGAACTTTACTCGTCACCCTGATCATTTTGATATATATAACCCTATATCTCACTCGTTTAGTTTAAGCACTTACAGCCAACCGTTATGTGAACAAAACTATAATCAAGCATTTTACTTCAATTGCGTTTTACATACTCTACGAGCATGATTCAATTATAAAAGGTTTGGTAAGTAGTGACAGCTTAGATTTGACACTGCGTAACAAACGGTTGTATTTGCGAAGGAAAGAAAAACGGGAAAAAATATTCGCTTTTTTTGTGAACGTAGTTAAAATATATTTAAAGTAGTGGAAAATATACTACTATTCTAGATCCAAAATTAATAAGTGGCATGAAAATATGTCCGATTTTCTACTAATAATGGTTTGAATCTATTTAATGTTGAGTTATAGAGAATATAAAATTTAAAATTGTTATCCATGACACAAACATTTAATTTTATTTTCAGAAATTATTATTAGAACTTTATTAGAAATTTTCAGACACCTACGAATAGATAGTCTAGCAGAAGTAGACCTACACATTATGCTTTCGCTTCAATTCAAGCGCTAGGAAGATTCTAACAATGGATAAATAACGTTGATTGATTACATAATCTTTCATCGAGAGAGCACAAAAAGTGCCAGAGTTAAAATATTCCTATTGCCCCTATTGCCTTCTGTGAAATAAACAATTGTGAAAACAAAGAAGTACGATTGGAAAGTTAGTAGTTAAATAGCAAACATTAAGGTTGACTTGGGCCTATTTAACTATATTAGTTATCTCCTACAAACACTATTTTCAAACACGTTCTTGATATAATATGCCCTTTTAACTTTCTTATAAATGCATTCATCAGTTTTCTGCCGTCTATTTGAAATTAACTCGCTGTCACATTGGTCTTTGTCACAGTCCATCCTGTACCATCGACTGGAATTTCTTTGGACTACAGATTAGTTTTTCTGCAATAGTACATGTTTTAAAATCATTAAGTCAAACAAGTAAGGAAAGGCTAATTTCGGGTGGAACCAAACATTTTATACTCTCGCAATTTATTGAAGAAATTTTATTAAGATAACGCACAAATTTACCCATAAATTATTAACCAATACATATATGCGTAATAAAGCCGAACGAATTTTTGAAAAACCTTTAATTAGGTATATGGGAGCTAGGGGATGATATTTTTGCAAAACCTGTAATTATGTATATGGGAGCTAGGAGATGTTGTGACCCGATTTTAATAAGTTTTGGAACAGAGACATACTATTGGAAGAAACACATTTCCTCTGAATTACATTAAATTAGTTGAGAGATTTACCCATCTTTTCGGTTAAAATTTAACCTTAGGCGCTGAGTTCAACATGTTCGATATCTGGGGCCTTGAAAAGTTATAGTCCGTTTTGGACAATTTTTTCACAAGTGATGCCACAGATCATATACTGGTTTTGTGTAAAGTTTTATTTCGCTATCATCATTGGTTCCTAATGTATATATTGTAAATATAAGTGATGGTTTCAGATGGAATTCAAAATTGAGTTATAAAGAAAGTTGTCGTGGTTGTGAACCGATTTCATCCATTTTCCACACATGTCATCAGGGTGTCAATAAAATATTATATACCGAATTTCATTGAAATCTGTCGAGTAGTTCCTGAGATATGGTTTTTGACCCATAAGTGGGCGATGCCACGCCCATTTCCCATTTTGTAAAAAGATTTGAGTGCAGCTTCCTTCTGCTATCATTTCTGTGTTTCTGACGTTTCTCGTTAGTGAGTTAACACTACAAAAAACCTATTTGAGGGCGGGGCCAAGCCCACTTCTTCAAAAAAATTACATCCAAATGTGCCCCTCCCTAATGCGATCCTGTGTTCCAAATTTTATTTTATAACTTTATTTATGGCTTAGTTATAGCTCTTTATGTGTTTTTGGTTATCGCCATTTTGTGGGCGTGGCAGTGGTCCGATTCCGCCCACTTAACCTTCTAATGGTGCCAAGGAACACGTGTTCCAAGTTTCATTAAGATATCTCAATTTTTACTCAAGTTACAGCTTGCACGGACGGACAGACGGACGGAGAGACAGACAGACATCCGGATTTGAACTTTACTCGTCACCCTGATCACTTTGGTATATATAACCCTATATCTAACCCGTTTAGTTTTAGGACTTACAAACAACCGTTATGTGGACAAAACTATAATACTCTCTTTAGCAACTTTTGTTGCGAGAGTATAATAAAGATATGAGCGTCTCGATATATGCAATTGAATAAGAAAATACCGAAGGGGTTAAAAGATTTTTTACTAAAACATTTAATTTTATCAAACAAATTTTCAGTTTGCGCAATGTAAAAATCAAATGTCAATAAAAAAATTCGAAAAAACAGATAAACATGAAACAGTATTGCCTACCCCTTGTATTGGTAAATATCTGCTACTATTTACACATTTTTGAACAATTTTCTGGATAGATTTCCAAAAATCATTATTGTTTTGCTAACGCAGAAGGGGTGTCAAAAAAGAGTGAGAAAGCTGCTTACTTATCAAACCTTTTATAATTGAATCATGCTCTACGTGGGGTGGCTTGGTGTAATTGTCGCCCGTAGCAACCAAAATATGTCAAAAGTTATGCCCGTAGAAACAAAGAAAAAATGGGAAATGAATGTTGCCAGTGTTCAACTTGTCTAGATTATTTTTCACACATTTAACCAGAGATAAAGAGATGTACAACTCTCATATCACTGGAAGTGAGAGCGCAATTGTAAACGTCAAAACCACCTAAACTTTGACAGTTTGTCGAGATGAGGAGGTTTTGACGTTTCGCAAATGGGAAACTGGAAAGGCCATATTGAAATGTTGCAAAAAAAATAAATCGATGGAGACATTTTTATCCGCCTTGCAAGATCACTAATAAGAACTTAAAACAATAAATATAAATGAAAACGCGTAATTTAAAAGTGGTTTAAGAATATTTTTCTGAATTGCAGCAGCGAGAAACTAATTTTTCATGGAAAATTATAAAAGAAATTGATTTATTTTCAGTTGACACTTAATAATTGACCATATTTATTACTGAAACTTCGAAAACCGGCTATTTTAATATACCATTTTATCACTAAATGAAACTGAAATAAGTTATTTTATATTAAACATTCAGTATATAATAATTTTTAACCATAATAAATGTTGGGTATTTTAATTTAAATGCCCAAAAATTAGTATTTTGTCTGATCTGGCAATAATGCAAAATGTTATAAAAAACGCAAATTTTGAGGCGCGCTCACACTGGAATAAGTTGGACATCCCTTTATCCCTGCATTTAACTTTTCAGCTTTGTTTTTTCATAATATAAAATATCGAAACTAATAACAAAAAATTCAAAATAATCTAACGATTTATAAATAATTGTATTCGATTGTGATTTTGAGTTAGTTTAAGAATTTTTCAAATACATTAAAGTTTACTTTTTAATTAATACAAAATATCGGTTCTAGTAACCCTGCGTTGTGAGAGACTCGAGAGTGAGAAGCGGCCGACTCTTCTCTACACAGAGGCGGGTGCGTATCTTAGCTGCTACAAGATAGTAGTCCGAGCCGATCTTAAGACCACGGAGCGTACGCACATCAAAAGCACTGGAGACATGTCGTCCATCTATCACAACATGATCGATCTGGTTGTGCGTGTTTCGATCAGGGGACAGCCACGTTGCTTGATGAATATTCTTGTGCTGGAATCTGGTACTACAGACAACCATATTTCGGGCCCCGGCGAAGTCGATCAGCCTCAGCCCATTTGGCGATGTTTCGTCATGGAGGCCGAATTTTCCGATTGTTGTGCCAAAGACACCTTCTTTACGCACTCTAGCGTTGAAATCGCCAAGCACGATTTTGACATCTTGGGCACATCGTCCTTTTCTTCCGTTGGGGCGTGGGCGCAAATAAGCGATATGTTGAAGAACCTCGCTTTAATGCGGATTGTGGCTAGACGTTCATCTGCTATTAAAAACTGCCTAAGATTACGAATATAAAAGAGACGTAAAAAACAATGCAAGAGCGCATTTTTCTAATAATAATAGATTTTGTAAATGTGAATTTGTTAACTCTAATTTACAAACCGACAAAAATCAAAATTCTCATATATTTAAAAATAATAATTTTCAAACAAGGAGAGTCCCATCAGGTAATGCTACTTTAAGTCATAATCAATCCAGGCAGGTAAATGTAGGCCAATCGTGTTCACAAAATTATTATCCTAATTCATTTAATAATCCCAATAGCTTTACTACAAGAAATGTGGTTCAAATGGACTCATTGCAAACCAGAATGCCTGTTAACTCAAACTTGGCGATTTCAACGCCAGGGCGGGTAAAGAACGTGTCTTTGGCACAACAGTCGGAAAATTCAGCCTCCATGACAAAACATCGCCAAACGGCCTGAAGCTGAAATGTGGTTGTCTGTAGTACCAGATTCCAGCACAAGAATATTCATCAAGCAACGTGGCTGTCCCCTGATCGAAACACGCGCAATCAAATCGATCATGTTGTGATAGACGAAAGACATGTCTCCAGTGTTTTAGACGTACATACACTCCGAGGACCAAACATTGACTTGGACCATTATCTGGTAGCAGCGAAGATACGCACTCGCCTCTGTGCAGCAAAGAACGGCCGCCAAAAAACCAAGGAAGGTTCGACGTCGAAAAGCTGCAATCGCACCAGACAGCCACGAAATACTCTACTCTACACTGCAGCCGAAACAATCGGATTTCGGCAACGAAAAAAACCAGTTGATACGATGAGAATTGTCGTTCCACAGTGGAGAGAAAACATACTGCCTACCTCGCAACGTTGCGATCGACCACAACACGTTCGGGGTGGGATAGGTACCGAGAACTGAAGAGGGAAGAGAGACGCATTTGCAGACGTAAAAAGAAAGATGCCGAAATGCGTGAGTATGAAAAGCTTGAAAAGCTGGTCGACTTGGGAAACGCTCGAAAATTTTATGAAAAGATGAGGCGATTTATAGAAGGTTTCAAGACCGGAGCATTATCATATAGGGACCGAGGAGGTAATCTGGTAACGGATGTCCAGAGCATACTGGGATTATGGAGGGAACACTTCTCCGAACTGCTGTATGGCAGTGAAAGTACAACACCATGAGATGGCGAACCCGATTCCCCAATCGATGACGATGGAAAAATTTCGAATAGCTATTACCTGCTTGAAGAACAACAAAGCGGCGGGGCCGATGGATTACCGGTCGAGCTATTCAAATACGGCGGCGAAGAACTGATAAGGTGCATGATCAGCTTCTTTGTAGAATATGGTCGGAAGAAAGCATGCCTGACGATTGGCATCTCAGTGTGCTCTGCCCAATCCATAAAAAGGGAGATCCCACAATCTGCGCCAATTACCGTGGGATCAGCCTCCTAAATATCGCATACAAGGTTCTATCGAGCGTACTGTGTGAAAGACTAAAGCCCACCGTCAACAAACTGATTGGACCTTATCAGTGTGGCTTTAGACCTGGAAAATCGACAACTGACCAGATATTCACCATGCGCCAAATTTTGGAGAAGACCCGTGAAAAGAGGATCGACACACACCACCTTTTTGTCGATTTTAAAGCTGCTTTCGACAGCACGAAAAGGAGTTGCCTTTACGCCGCGATATCTGAATTTGGTATCCCCGCAAAACTAATACGGCTATGTAAATTGACGTTGAGCAACACCAAAAGCTCCGTCATGATTGGGAAGGACCTCTCCGAGACGTTCGATACCAAACGAGGTTTCAGACAAGGTGGCTCACTATCGTGCGACTTCTTTAACCTGATGCTGGAAAAAATTATAAGAGCTGCAGAGCTAAACCGAGAAGGTACAATCTTCTACAAGAGTGAACAGCTCCTGGCGTACGCCGATGATATTGATATCATCGGAAGCAACAACCGCGGCGTTTGATCTGCTTTTTCCCGCATGGATAAGGAGGCGAAGCGAATGGGTCTGGAGGTGAATGAGGACAAGACGAAATATCTCCTGTCATCAAACAAACAGTCGGCGCATTCGCGTCTTGGCTCCCACGTCACTATTGACAGTCATAACTTCGAGGTCGTAGATAATTTCGTATACCTGGGAACCAGCAGCAACAACACGAACAATGTTAGCCTCGAAATCCAGCGCAGAATAACTCTTGCCAACAGGTGCTACTTTGGACTGAGTAGGCAATTGAACAGTAAAGTCCTCTCTCGACGAACCAAAATCAAGCTCTACAAGTCGCTTATCATTCCCGTCCTGCTTTACGGTGCAGCAGCTTGGACGATGTCAACATCAGATGAGACGACACTAGGAGTTTTCGAGAGGAAAATTTTGCGCAAGATTTATGGTCCTCAGAACATTGGCAACGGCGAATACCGCAGACGATGGAACGATGAGCTGTACGAGTTATACGACGACATTGACATAGTTCAGCGAATAAAAAGACAGCGGCTACGCTGGCTAGGTCATGTTGTCCGAATGGACGAAAACACTCCAGCCCTGAAAGTGTTCGATGCAGTACCCGCCGGAGGAAGCCGAGGAAGGGGAAGGCCTCCACTCCGTTGGAGGGACCAGGTGGAGAGCGACCTGGTTACACTTGGGATCTCCAACTGGCGCCGAACTGCGAAGGAGAGATAGAGGTGGCGCACTATCGTCGATTCGGCTATAACCGGCTAAACGGTTGCAACGCCAATCACATACATACATATGTACATATGTATATGTACACACACACCATCTCTTTGTCGACTTTAAATCTGCTTTCGACAGCACGAAAAGGAGTTGCCTTTATGCCGCGATGTCTGAATTTTAGTATCCCCGCAAAACTAATACGGCTAAGTAAGCTGACGTTGAGCATCACCAAAAGCTCCGTCAGGATCGGGAAGGACCTCTCCGAGCCGTTCGATACCAAACGAGATTTCAGACAAGGTGACTCACTATCGTGCGACTTCTTTAACTTGATGCTGGAAAAAATTATAAGAGCTGCAGAGCTAAATAGAGAAGGTACAATCTTCTACAAGAGTGTACAGCTACTGGCGTACGCCGATGATATCGATATCATTGGAAACAACACCCGCGCCGTTAGTTCTGCTTTTTCCAGACTGGATAAGGAAGCGAAGCGTATGGGTCTGGTGGTGAACGAGGACAAGACGAAATATCTCCTGTCCTCAAACAAACAGTCAGCGCATTCGCGTCTTGACTCCCACATCACTGTTGACAGTCATAACTTTGAAGTTGTAGATAATTTCGTCTACCTGGGTACCAGCATTAACAGCAATAACAATGTCAGCCTGGAAATCCAACGCAGAATCACTCTTGCCAACAGGTGCTACTATGGACTAAGTAGGCAATTGAAAAGTAAAGTCCTCTCTCGACGAACAAAAACTAAACTCTACAAGTCCAAACGGCGAATACCGCAGACGATGGATATGTTATTCGACGACGTAGATATATGTACATACATGTATATCACTTCTGCCAACTCTAAAGCTTTCCATAGCTCTAAACTAGTAAATAAGTACTAATAAAATCTACATTCTTTTTTTCTATAAATATAATATTTCTCAAATATTATTTTTACATTAGCATTTTACATTTGAATTTTTTTGTTATTATACTTCAATTAATAACACTGTCCAACAGCATTTTTGGAACAGAATAGCGACCCTATAATTCTGAAAGGGTATGTTGAGTAGATCATTTTTGTAGAACAAACTTATGGTCCAGCACGTCTGAGGTTTTTTTACAGTGGGTCAAAGTTTTCATTTTTTGGTCGAAGGGAGCATTATACTATATGAAAAAAATGGTGTAAGTTAATGTCTGAGAGAATTCTTATGGTCAGAGTTGTATTGTGGAATTGTATGAGGATTATTTTTCTGGAAGATCTTAACCCTCTAACTGGTTTCTTTATGGGTCAATATGACCCTTTTTTCGAGAATATCAAAAAATATCCTTTAAAAAAGGACATTTAAGGATTAAAGTATTTTACGAAAATGTTTGGCGGAAAATTTCAGTGGGGGTCACCAAAGACAAAGTTGTTGTAAATAAGGCTCTTTACGATTGATAAAATAATTATAATTTTGTTTTAATTGTGGTTTATTATTGTATGTACATATTTATTTTTTTGCTTCAGCAGTAGTAGGACAAGGGATTAAAGATTAAACTTAATATGCTTTTCTGTATTTAGCTTGAAGTGAATGTTCCGATGTGTCAAGGTTTCTGTACAAGCCCCATACGTATTCAGCAAGCATTACAGTTTGGGATTTCCCTTTGAATCTTTTTTCCAATACCTTTATATCCTGATGAAACCTTTCACCGTGTTCATCTGAAACCGCTCCAAGGTTTTCTTTAAAAAAATTGAGATGAGAGTGCAGAAATGCAGCTTTAGTTTTACCTTCTTTTAATTTTGCTGCAGATAATCTGGGGAAAATTGTTTGAATCCGTTTGAAAGCATATCCTTGTGTATTTAAGCTTTTAATAAAATTTTTCACCACGCCCAACTTAATATGCAGCGGTGAAAGTATGACCTTATCTTTTGGGACAAGAGATTCATGGATTACATTTAAGTCACCAATAATATTTTCTTTACGTTCTTCGAAATATTTAATATGATAATGGCTGCTGATAGCACGTGAATCCCATTTACAAATAAAGCACATATATTTTGCATTCCAGTCAATATTGCAATCATTTTGCGCATACTTCCCATTTATATTTATAATATTCAATTTTATTTAAGAGATTTGAAAGATTTGCGTATGTTTCCTCCTTTTTTGTGGAATACGCAACCGGTATTGATGGATGCTGATTTCCATTGTGCAGTAAAACTGCTTTTAAGCTGTGTTTTGAACTATCTATAAATAGTCGCCAAGCGGAAGAGTCCAGTGGAAGCTTTAGATATTTTAGAACCTCTTCAATACTGCAACAGTACACAAGTTCTTCTGATTTTTTAAAATAACTTTCCAAATCGGCGTGTCTTTTATTGGCGATGTAACTTTTACATCGGCTTTTATCAAATTCCTGTTTTTCAATCTGGAACATAATATTTCAGCTTTCTCTTTTGTTAGTCCTAAATCTCTTACAAGATCTTCAAAGTAAGCTTGGTCTATCAAATTAGGACATATGTTTAAACCACCAGGATGCAAGTAACTTATATCTGATATGTTTTCACCCGCCGCTGTTATTTCTGTATTGGCGTATGTCATATTGGCCGAAAATGTATGTGTAGGCGGTTGAGGCACCGGAAAACCTTCACAGCGCACTTCTGGTAAAATGACATTATTTGTTGCTTCGTATGTCATTATCGCGTAGTGCCTTTGGCTTCTACCAAATTTGTAATTTACGCAGAAATAGCATGTATCTGATTTGTGATTTTCAGGTTCAATCCATATAATAGGCGCAGAAAATGGCAGCGCCTTAGTACCGCCTTTGTACCAGATCAAAGGACCACTTTCGCAAGTAGTACATACAGTTTTTGGTATCCAAGCTTCACATAAAAATCGTATTCCAATGAAAAGAAAATATGGTTCTTCAATTGTAGGGAATATCTTTCTTCTGCTTTGAAGGTGCGTAAAATGTCCACAAATAAAACAAAACCAATTAATTTGCAAACAGAATCCGCCATGCTTATTTAGGCTTTAATTGTTCTTTTTTATATTAATTTTAGTAAAAATCACACCCGATATGTACTGCTTAGAAAGTCAATTATGCTTAATTTTATCACACCCGATTTGTAAGTCACAGCTGACTAGACGCGAGAACTCAGTTTTTGGCCCGGCCGAACTTGACGACGTTTTAACCTGCTTTGTATATGTTGGCGTGTAATTTTGCCAATTAATCGTAAAGAGCTTTATTTACAACATTGGTGTCTTTGGTGACCCCCACTGAAATTTTCCGCCAAACATTTTCGTAAAATATTTGAATCCTTAAATGCCCTTTTTTAAAGGATATTTTTTGATTTTCTCGAAAAAGGGGTCAAATTGATCCATAAAGAAACCAGTTAGAGGGTTAAGATCTTCCAGAAAAATAATCCTCATACAATTCCACAATACAATTCTGACCATAAGAATTCTCTCAGACATTAACTTACAACATTTTTTTCATATAGTATAATGCTCCCTTCGACCAAAAAATGAAAACTTTGACCCACTGTAAAAAAAACTCAGACGTGCTGGACCATAAGTTTGTTCTACAAAAATGATCTACTCAACATGCCCTTTCAGAATTGTGGGGCCGCTATTCTGTTCCATTCAAAAAAACTTCATTTGTTGGACAGTGTAATTATTTACATAAATAATTTTTAAAATACAATTATATACAGTTGATCTCCTTTTTACATGGTGGTTTTGCAACAATTTCAATAAGTAAACTAATAAATGAAGCTGTATGAAGAAGTAAGAAAAAAGAAAGAAAACTTTAAAATTTATTATTTTTTTTACCATCCCCAGAATAGTTGTTGTTTGCCTCCTTCTAACAGTAATATGTACATATCTTCTTCTTCTTGACTGGCGTAGACACCGCTTACGCTGTTATAGCCGAGTCCAAAACAGCGCGCCACGTATCCCTCCTTCTGCCATTTTGGCGCCAATTGGTTATACCAAGCGAAGCCAGGTCCCTCTCCACCTGGTCCTTCCATCGGAGTGGAGGTCTCCCTCTTCCTCGGCTTCCACCAGCGGGTACTGCATCGAATACTTTCAGAGCTGGAGCACTTTCATCCATTCGAACAACATGACCTAGCCAGCGTAGCCGCTGTTTTTTTATTCGCTTTATGTACATATATATATATCGTATGTTACTCTTCTCCCAAAAGTCTCTCCCGCATTTTGTCTCCTATACTTACAGATATGACCATGAAGTGTGGGTGACGAAATTTAGAAATTTAGAATTAAGTATCATTATCATTTAAGCACTCAAGAAGAGTGAACATTTATATTAAATTAAATAAACTTAAAAAAAACTCTGCGTATTTTTATCGATTAGCGACATATTCGTTATAACAATGTGTATGAATGTAAAGAAAGTCATTATTTTTGCAAACGAATAACTGTGTTTGTAACGTAGGAGTGTACAATACGCTAACTAGTTCCAATATTCGTATTGAAGTAACAAACTTTGACTACAAGCGAAGATTTTGATGCTGGGAATTGTTGAACAGCACTCATGCGCGAACACATAAACTGCGGTTACTACGGCACCTAGACTTATTTACTTGTTTATTTTGCATATTTATATGTACATGTTAATGTGTGTGTACGTGCAATTATGTACTTTAATATCTACAAAGCTTCTTAGTTTTTGCTTAAAAGCAAAATGCCATACAACTGCAAACTTTCACTTTACACAACTGAATGCTCCCACCAGCAGTACAATACGTTTGTGGGGTAGCTTGCCGTGTTTCTTTAGATCCGTCCTTTCTTCTTTTCTCTACACTGCGTGAATGTACGAGTACGCACAATATGTATGCACTTACATATATACCTACATGTCCAGCATCAAGCAGCTTATATGTATGTGTACTGTTGGCATTGAAGCTGAGCGAACGCAGCGAGGGGTCCTTTTCGTACCCTTAGAGTTAAAGGCAAAACAGTTGAGCTTTTCACCTCAAATATACCTTTACGTAGTTCAGTTTACATATTTGTCCATGCTTACCTTTTACCACTTGCTGTTTGCGTCCACCCAACGCCACCGATCAGAGCAGAACACTGAAGTCGGAAAATGCAAACAGCGGCTCAGAAACAAGCCGATTGCCGTAGAGGACAGGTGTATAGCGCGTTAACGACATTTCGTTGTTGTTGGGTTGACAAATAATCGTGGCACGATATGTCATAGCACGTGGCCTTACATAAAAACATAAAACAAGGAGAAAGAGCCGGTAGGAAAACATTCCAAAAATTCACTGGCCACAATTGCGAATAATTCTTGGCGCTCGGTTACACGCATTGTTGTACAAATTATTATTTAATTAACGCAGGTGCTGTGTCCGTACGAGTATACATTCGCGCATGAGTGTACACAATATCAGTTTATAACAGAAGTCACACTACACTTAATATACATATGTACGTGCATATGTATGTATGTGAATTGTGCCACGAGTTTGTGTTCATTGTTAAACATAGTGCGCGGGACGCGGCATTAAGGCTCAGAAGCGGCCGTTATGGGAATAAGTTGAAATAAATTCGTGCAACTAAATGCTCATACCCACTAGCTCATGAGTTCATGCGGCGTGTATCAAAGTGACGATTTACCGCATAATGCCGTAATTACCATCGGAGTAGGCAGTGCAGTTTATCAAAAATTTGCTGAAAAAATCAATACATAAATTATATGTACATATGTATATGTATATTTCAACAAGTGTTTTACGCAGGAAAAACGGATGATTGCATTTATGTACATACTTATGTACTTATACGTATATACATATATAGGTACAGTATTTTTCGTTTAATTGACACTATGGTTAATTGGTTTCCCCGTTTAATTGAACGGTGTTATCGGACAAATAATATAGCATATTTAAGCACATGTAAATTTTCTCGGAAAATTTGACTCGGTTAATTGATTTTCCCTCTTAGTTGGTTTAAAATATATTGCATCAAAAATCATTTTCCTTTTAAATTTCCCGGTTAATTCCACCAAATAATATTGTTGAAAAAACTAATATTCTAATAAACACTGTATAATTTTTTTAATAATAAATTTGAATAACAAATATATATATGTACATATTTTCCTATAATAGTAAAAAATATTCAAATGTTTGAAAAACTTTAAGTGCACATACATATGTTCATATGTATGCAGTTTACTTTAAGAGGTTAGGTGGGTTTAAGAGGTTGAAAACATGAGTATATTTAAAAAAGTTTTTAAATGTATACAATCATATATTTCATTCAGCATATTAAAGATATGTACATATTTAAACAGTATTTTGTGAAATTTATATTTACAAATTCCGAAAGCTTAGCCGTTGGTACCTCATCTTTCATGAAGTGTCCAAAAAAAGGTTCTTGCCGTGGACATCATAACTCATTATTGGTTCATCCAAATCAACAAATCAAAAATATTTGTTTTTAATGAACGAATGAAAAAAGAAGAGATTAAAAACTGAATTCTTGATAGATTTTGAACAAAAAAATTAACTCTTGTGGTAAAATTTTCGCCATATACTGACTAGAAAAATAGTTGTAATAAAGATGTGTGGAATTTTTTCAACAGAATCTCTTCATATCTTTTCAATAAACCGTGTCCACTGACTTCAAAATTCGAGTTTTGCGTGTTTCGAGTTTTCGAGTCCAAATAAGCGTGTTCCTGTAATTGAACAAACTGCTCATTTAAACGGGATTCTTTTAATTGAACAAATTAAGCGAGTATCTGTTAATTGATTCCCCGTTTAATTGAACCCAAATTTTAATGTGCAATTAAGCGAAAAGTACTGTATATATTTATAACCTAATTAGAGAATTAACGTATCACCTACATACATAATAAAAGGATAGCAGCAATTTTTCATACTTATAAGTCTCATGCAAACTACTGTTTTAGTTGACTATGCTCGAAAGTATTGGTAATTGGTGGGTTGCAATAGACTTCCCAGAAATAATAATAAATTTGGAGCTATTCCTTTTGATAGTTACAAAAGTTGTTCATAGATTGGGTTTTTGGTACGCTGGTTCTTTCATTTAGTTACATGATTGCGCTCAACGCAGCTTTTAAAGTATTCAATGCGCCCCCTGCTAGTAGAGAAAGTAAACGTTGCGCTCAACTAAGCTGTAGAGATTTCAGTAGAAATAATTAAAACGGGCCTTACAATAAAAATTATAATATATTCGTGGAAAACAATAATCTAATGAATTATATTTTGACATAAGTCAACAGGATAATTCAAATGAAGGCAATCGGAAGATAATTTTACACGCCTTTAATGCGATTTAGGGTTAAAAGGCATGCATAATATGGTTTAAAGTTTACTATCGGAAGAAGACGACGATGTGGGTTTCGGTCTCTTCGACTAAACAGTTCAACACAAACGAAATTTATTTTAGGATTATTACAGAAATTAGGAGATTAGAGAAATTTTGACTAATAAACTCCCACATTAGCCATTATAAAAGTACATAATTCTCGGGGAAATAATACCAAATAAAGTTGCCAGAACAAAGGGGTGTCAGAAACATCATTAAAAAAATTGCACAATGAGTTTATCTCTAGATGAAATGCGCTACTAATTATTGTACACAGTTATTATCTATTAAGCCGTGGAGAGGAACTAAGTCTGCCAGTCCATTACGCCCTACGCAAGTCTTGACTTATTTGACAAATACATACAACAATATTGAATACTTTAAAATGAAATATATTTCAATTATTAAAGTGAATAATTATAAATGTACATACTTATGTATGTATGTGACGCCATCATAATTTACAGTGCTGCTGTCACTTTTTAAAACTTCATTTTCTTTTTAGTTTGACACTCTAAAAGTTTACTTGACTAACATTTAATTTACTCTTTATACACATCAAAGCACAACAAACCAATGAATCTACAGATGCCTACGTATATGTATAAAATTTGTATGGCAACAGACCTTAATTTGTTATTTAGTTATAAAGTCGTAATTATTTAATAGCGATTAAAGGAGCATGTACATACTTCGTAATTGCTAGTAAAACTTAATTAAACTCGCAATTTTAAAAGCTTTAAATCTGGGTAATACCCCTGACAGACGGCGGCGTTAATTCGGGTTAACTGCTTTAATCGGGGTTAATTCGAGAGTTATCTCAGTTAACTCCGTTTTTTAACTCCCATTTAATCCTCAAAATTTTAGTGAGTTAGGGGGAGTTCGTCCCATTTTCGTGGGCAACATTGTTATACATTGCCGCTTTTAACCTAATGTGAATGAAAATATGCAACTGACAGCTGTTTTTCAATGAAATGTAAACAAAAACATAAAACATAAACAAATCTAATAATAACGTATTTATGTATATTTGTTTGGTAATTAGTGATTTTGTACTAATTGTGCGACTAACAACCGCAATATTTGCTTTCTATCCAATTTAATTTTACCAAAATGGAAATATTATTGCCAATCTGTTTATGGGAGGCTATAATACGTTTAGGTGTTGTCACCTTACATTAAACAAATATATCAAATAAATTCCGTTATTACACGAAACGGGAAACCGGAAATGGATTTGACTAATATTTTGTATAATATTAACTTGCTCTATTAGTAATAGACTCACTTCGTGTCCGCACTACATTTTGCCTAATGGTCCAGATATTTATATATATATTAGAAATCATTTAATTATATTGCGAGACTACGTCCGTTTTCCTACTAAAAATCTAATTCATAAGAACTTTTACTTGCATTAATTGTACTTTTGTAGCTGTAGGCTTAGGGGCCATCCATAAATTACCTCACACGAATTTAAGGACTTTTTAACACCTCCCTCCCATCTTGTCACAAGTTGTCACATTTTGAACTCAACCACTCTCCCCCCCACCGTGACGTCACCCATTTTCAAATTTTATGGATTTATCATAAATAAAAAACAGGTTATTCTATTTATTCTTATATTTATTGAATAATCCTAAATAAAATCAACATTTAATTAAATATTAAACTACAGAGACAACGAATGACTAGTCAAGAAATAATAGATACTTAATTATGCTGCTGCGTGATCGGCGTGGTACAGAGCAGCCAGTCGTCTAGCACCCAGGAACGCAGCAGAGCGGGAAACGATATTGCCCTAAATTTTGAAATGTGATGTCACAAAGCTTTTGACCCCCCCCCCCCCCTGACCCTTGTAACACAATGTCACTTCTGAATGATACCCTCCCCCCCTTCAAGGTGAGACGTAATTTATGGATGGCCCCTTAGTTGTAGAGTATTAATCGACATCGGCCAGTATCGGTCACAAAAATTAGCATCGGTATCGGCATCGGCCATATTTGGCCGATCCTTAGCTTATTCTTTCTACTTCTTTCGGATTACAATAAAATAAATTTTTCTTGCTTTTTTTGATTTCTTTAAAGCATAAAATTTTAATTCTTCTGTTTACCATATAAAACACAGTGATTAATATTTGACTAAACTAATAAATCACCACGATGATAATTTAAGTTTAGTATAAAGAAATTCAATAATTTTGCATTAAATTGAAGGTTTTATTTAGCACTGCCAGAAAGATTCGATTTATGTCCAATATTCACAGTTTTGTTTAACAACTTGTTGATATTTTGAAGATAATGTCATAAAACCACTATTATAGAAGCAACTAGGAGAGTCTATTTTTAAAGGTTCGCCATAGACAGGATCGCGTAATATTCACTTGGTGCTGTCCTGGACTATAAGGTGTATGCAAAAGAACCTGCCAAACAAGATTCAAAAGTTTCGATCGTGTCACTATCACTATAAAGAATAATTTCTGAAATTTTCACCTCCTGCTTAAAATTCCTCCATTGAGACGTATTTCCGGTGACCCCTCGGAGAAAAGGTACATCCGCGTTGTCAGCATAACTCCTGACTGGATCATCCAAAATGAAAAAAACAAAAATAAGTGTTCAAGGTAAGACCATAAACTCCTGCTTGAACGAACTGACGTGGAGCGCACACCTTCCAAAGAGTATATCTCCGAAACTATTATTCGGATCGACTTGAAAATTTAGGGTAATATTCTTGAGATGTTGTAGAAATTAATAGGCAAAAAACAAAGAAAAAGAATTTTTGAATCCTCGAAACCCATGTAACTCCTTAAAGGAAAAAAAGCTATATTGCTGATTCGCTTTGAAAAAACGTGAATAACTTATTTATCCTATCAACATATGTATATATTAAATTATAATAATAATTTATTTAGTTTTGAATATTAATTAAATAAATAAACAACTTCATATTTACATATGTTTATGTACATAGTTGTTTACTTATTTTGTTATGTTATTTGTCTTTGTTTTTCTTTTGTTGCTATACTAATTTATTAAATAAAGTTATTGATGAAAGAATCGGCATCGGCATCTGCCGATTCTTTGCCAACTGGTCGATTAACTGGCATCGGCATCGGCCAAAAATTTGGTATCGGTCGGACACTACTTAGTTGTAGCACTTTATAGCATTTCGTTTAACGCCCTTTTGTGTGCGTGACAACGTCCCATTTAGTCCCAAACCTGAGTGCCAAAGAATTAGTGTGCCAAGTTTCATCAAAATATATCAATTTTAATCAAGTTATCGCTTGCACGGACATACTGACAGCCGGGTCTCAACTCGTCTCTTTAGATAAAAAAACTGTTATACTCTGCGCGAGATTTTTATTCATTAGGTGATTCGTATTTATGTGGTGAGTTCCAAACCCTACGCACAACCGCAGATGCAGGGTTCGCCTTCTCACTTTAGCTCGCCTCCAAACGGCTGTTTGTTGGCTACCCAGAAGATACTTGGTTTAAGCCGGAAGTCGTGAGTTGCTTGAACCATGTGGGGAAGGAATATCTGTCTTAATAATGATAGGAGATAGGCCAATATGTAAGCCAATCAAAATTTTAGATAATTCAAGTACAAAAAAAGAAGTAATAATCTTGATTTAAAGATAAATAATAAACAACTGGATAAGCGGTAGATTTCGATATTATATTGGATGAAAAATATTTCAGTAAGAGGTCCTACATTATAAAAAAGTCATCGACTAGTAATTTTTACCAATCAAATAAAAACAAATTTGTGCTTACCGGTTAATTAATGAAATTTTGGAAGTTGACCAATTAAGTACAGTTGTTCACTTAGATCTCCATCCATAATCTGCTTGAAAGGTAATGGCATGGTATTGTAACAGTACACATGTCATTCCCCTAATATCCATTAGCTTTGAGCTTTTGTAAACAAAAAAACATTATAAGCAATTATGTTATTTCTTTATAGGTGAATATACAGACCTTTTTTTGATTTAAGAAAAATAGCAACAGCAAAAATTGAGGAAGGGCTAAGTTCGGGTGTAACCCGATCACAATATTCATGTAATTTTATTAAGATACAATTTAAGCCACATATTCGGCAGAAAGTCGACTAGAATAACGAAAATCATCATATATAGTATAAGGAGCCTAAAGCAATTATATCCTGAAGATATTTCACATAGCAACCGATTTATAAGGTATAAAGCTCAATGTATTTTTGAAAAACCTATAATCAGAAATATGGGAGCCAGAAGAAGTTATGACCCGATTTTAACCATTATCGGTACAGAAACACTCTATAAGAAGAAAAAATGTCCCCTGAATTACATTAAAATATTCACAATGGTTTGGTACGGCTGGCGTCCTTTCGGATTAACAAGACGTGAACCCCAGTACATGTGTTTTGCATTGTAATCTCCACCTGCTAGAAATCTATGACCTAGCGTTCCTAAAAAGTCTTTAAATTCGCTATCTGTAATTTTAAAACGAGATGGGCAGTATATAGCCGTTAGATTTAAATCACAATCCCGATGTTTTAAGGATATTGTTGTAGCTTGTAACAGAGCTGTAGCATGAGATTCCCGTGCATAGTGATTTAACCGATTTCTAACCAACACTGCCGTTCCACCATGTGCTTTTCCATCCGGGTGATTTGTTACATACAGTCTGAATCCCATTTAGTACGTTCATTTTTTACTTATTAAAGTTTGGAGCATTTGGTTTTGTGATTTTATTAAATCTTTTATCATATTTTGCATAGTAGACATAAATTGTGTCATATATTGCGTAAGATTTATAATCATGGTTTCAATACCTCCATTTGGTGGATTTTGGGGTAGTTGCATTTGTACAGTGTTGCTTTTTACAACATTGGCTTAGCTCCCTTGTACATCAATTTTTTTAAGTATACCGGGTTTAGGAATATGGTCTGTGATATCTATGATTTCATTACCGGGAGTATGTAACATTTGGATACGTCGTGCTTGAATTCCCTTTGACAACTTCGATTTCAAATCTTTATAAACAGGATTAGTTGGTAGTGTGACTTCCTCCACAATTGCTGCATTTTTTGTTTAAGTCCTCTTTCTTGAAGCGGATGTAAATCACCACATACCCCACAAACACTGCGTAGAGTGCAATATGATTTGGTATGCCCATACTCTTGGCAGTTTGTGCATTGTACCGGACCGTTTCTTTTGTGTGGTTCTTCTACGGTTACTCTACGGCAAAGGTGGGCACAAGTTGATTTTCCTATGCACGCGTGCATAGGGCCTCTGCTGCGACGAGCAGCACAAAATATTACGTAACGAACGAACGAACGAACGATCGGTAGCCCTCGGCACAATGAAGACTGAATGCTATCATACCAGTGGCTATGGGAAAGCAAAACAGTCGCATGCAAACACTTGTTCAAGCAACACCACGCTGCGCTATTTCAAATATACAGTGAGAGCTAACAATGTTTATGCGCGAATGGGAAGACGATTTTTTCTTTATAGAAAATTTGGATGGAAGAGCACAATGTCTTATTTGTTACGACATTGTTGGTCGCAATTCAAAATTTTGTTTAAGCCGACATTATTTCTCTTGCCATACAAATTTTAAATTTTTTACTGGAGGTGAACGGAAGCTAATGCTTTTGCAATTGCAAGCAGAATTTTTTTTTAAATTCATTGCAAATGATAATAATAATGATACTGAAACTGAAACTGATAATGGTAAAAATAATAATAAAGATATTGATTTGCCTTTAATAAAGGCATCTTTTACTGTTGCGTTAGCTTTGGCAAAGCAGTGTCGCCCATTTGAAGATGGCCTTTTTTTCTTAAATTTGTCTTCAAAAGTTTTGAAATGTTTTGGTGAAAAAGGGCAAGAAGTTTTGAAAATTATAGAAAAAGTACCTTTATCTCGTCGTACCGTCACACGTAGGACTGAAGATATAAGCAAATTCATCCACTCTGAGACTAAAAATAGATTGCTAAATTGCAAATATTTTTCTCTCAGTTTGGATGAGAGTACTGATCTAAATAGTATTTGTCAACTAATAATTTGTGTAAAAACTGTCGATCAAAACTTTCAAACTTTCGAAGAAATTTTTGATGTTATTGCTTTGCATAGCAATGTAACCGGTGAAATTTTATACAATGTTTTGGTTGAGAAAGTCTTCTGCTTCGTTGATAAAAATAAATTAGCCGGAATTTGTACGGACGGGGCCAAAGTAATGGTGGGATCGAAAAAGGGCTTAGTAGGGCAATTATTAAAAAATCATTTCAAGGTTCTTTTTTTCCATTGTATAATCCACCAGCAAGCGTTATTCGCAAAAGGGGATTATTTGAAAAGGGCAATGAATATATCAATAAAAATTATAAATAAAATTAAAGGGGCCACAACTCTTTAAACCACCGAAAATTCAAAACGCTTCTTGAGGATCTAAAAGCGGAATACGGTGACGTACTATTATATACTGAGGTTCGTTGGCTAAGCCATGGGAGAAGCCTTCAGCGCCTGTTCGATTTACGGAATGAAATCTTAACATTTTTTGAACGAAATATGTCTGCAGATAATGGGGATTTCGTTTTAGAACTAAAAAACAAAAATTTTTTGTATGATCTAGCCTTTTTGTGCGACATAACAGAATTATTCAATGAATTAAATTTACAGCTTCAAGGAAAACACAAGATAATAACACAATTAGTAACCACAGTACACCATTTCAGCCGGAAAATTCAAATTCTAATAAATGAATTAAAAAATGGAAATCTTTTAAATTTGAAAAAAGTAACAGAAATCTATAGCCAATTTAAAACATTTGATAAGAACATAGAATACTGCAACATATTAGAAAACTTATACACAGATTATCATTTAAGATTTAAAGATTTTGAAATTATAAAGAATATAATAGATCTGCACGAAAATACCCTTATCTGCGATATTGAAAAACAAGACCCTGAACTGCAACCAGAGTTAGTTAACATGAGACAAGATTTCTCAATTCCGTTGCTAACTGGCGAACAATTTTGGAGGGCAATCGACGAAAAGAAGTATCCAAAGACAAAGGATCAGATTTACAGACTGTATTCTATGTTTGGATCGACATACAACTGTGAATCTGCCTTTTCGTCGATGAAACTTATACTTAACAAACAAAGAAATCGAATGACGGACCAGCATTTAGCAGACCTCCTCCGGATTAAGACCTACGAAGGAGAAATATACATAGATAGTCTTATTAAATAATAATAATAATAATAAGATAATAATATAATATAATAATGATAATAATATAATATAATGATATAATAATGAGATAATAAGAATAAAAAGTAATAACAATAAATAATAATCACGAATAGCACATTTGTACGTTAACTTGCAAGACTCAGTGTACACTGTTGTTGTGCCGAACGACATGCTCAACTTCGTGCTTTCGCTGCTTCACACACAAACAGTAATAGTATGCGTGTACAAATGTAACAATATGTGTAAGTGCCCACCTCTGCTCTACGGTGCAGAAAAATTTTAAATTATATATTGGATGCACTTCGTTCTTTTTAAGCTGGTTAGAATTCGGCATCAATTGAATTCTAAACAAGGGTTGTGGTACTTTATTTCTGTTAAAGATGTTTACGACAGTTTTAACTTCAAAGCCACATTCTTCAAGAGCTTCTTTGATTTCACTAGAGTCTGCGGATGACTCTATACCTTTAAATACTAAAGCTAGGCCCTTTGAGCTCTTCAGCTGAAAAAAACTTTACAACATCCATAAAGCTTTTCTCAGTGTATGTCTGTATTTTCGTTTCACCTATATTGCCTTTTTTTAAAGGCTCTATGTGAAAATATATTGGCGGTGGTTGGGCATACGCGACTGTGATGTTACCCTTCGCATCATCATCAGAACCATTGCTTAGTAAGGCAAATCTGTTGCCATTTAAAACTTCAGGTTTATTCTTGATTGGCGTGCCGCCTTGAAACTTTTTAGGATTAACCGCTGACCTCACAGGACTTAATTTCCTTTTAATATTGACGTAGCGGTCAATGCCAATCTGAACAGATGAACCTTTTTTTGTTTGTGCATTCTCACTTTGCGTTATGTCTTTCTTCGCTGTTTGCTCGCTTGCCGGTACCTGCTTACTTGTTAGTGCGTTCATGTGACTGCCCTTCTCTGCTGCTTTTGTTGCTTCTAAGCTCCGCTTTGGATGCTGTTCATTTGGTCGCTGTGATGAGTCATCCTTTTCGCATTTGCCTTGTTTATTGGTAGGAGCTGGTTTAGCAGCCTCGACAAAGCTAAAGTAGGCATTCAGAGAATGAAGTGCTTAATGCACTTTTTAAATTGTTTTGTTTATTATGTATTTTCTTTTTGTTTTAGAGAATTATCACGGAGCGCATCAAACGTCCGTATAGGTTGAAAGCTCTCTCAATCTATTGTCCGATTTTCACAATTGATTTTTGAAAGATCACTAACAGACTTAACTAATGAGCCCAATTTCTACAACGTACACTTCACACCTGCATTCGCAAGTAGCTTCGAAGAACAGTACTATCCATCGTCGTGCCTACTTATGGATGCTGCGGTGAAAATATTACGACGCAGAGATCCTCCTTTCCATAATTTGGAACTTGGAAAGCTGTTCCCTAAACAAAAATTATTTCGCAAAATAAAGGAGATTAGGACATGTGCCATTGTATCTAGTGCTGGATCACTAAAGTGAACGAATCAGATGGAATTCAAAAATGGATTAAATGGAAGTGGGCGTGGTTGCGAACAGAATATTACCATCGGTAATATCAAGTAGTTCCAGACGGACAGACATACATCCGGATTTCACCTCATCGCCCTGATCACTTTAGTATATATAACCCAATATCTATCTCGTATAGTTTTAGTTGACACTACAATCGTTAGGTGGACAAACTTTCATACCCTGTGCAACATGTTGCGAGAGTATGAAAATAGCACTAGGTTCTGTTTGTATTTCGATGGTGTTACATGTTAATTTTAGCTTCTTATTAAAATGTATAAATGTTATAAATGATCTCATTCTTTTGATTTTGAAGCAAATAAAGTACAATTTCTGACTCCAAACTTACCTTTCCTTACTTTTTCTATGTAAATGTTAATACAAAAAAATCTTCTACAGCCAAAAATAATAATATATAGATTTGAGAACACAGACCCCAGAGTTCGTCATGAACGTTGGCCAAGTGATTGTAGCAGTACCAGCCTTAATCATAACGTATTTCATAATATTTCAAACACAATTGATCGGCGCGCAGCCAAGCCAATTGAAACAATTGTCCATTTTGTCGCTAACCGGAACATTCGCTAGTCCACCGGTATCAACAAAGCACATTTCGCTAAAAGCTTTTAACCAAAATGCAATAACGAAACTTAAAGCACCAAAAAGCTTTCTGGAGAGTACGAACAGACAGCATTCATCACATCCATGGAAAAGCTTCGAACCGCATCCGAATTCCCGGATGGTGGGAAAAGGTTAGTGCGAATCATACAGTATTTTTTTATGTGTTCAGTAGACATCGATGTATATGTGTATGTACATACATATATAATATCCACATAACATTTACTTAGGTTTATAGCGTGACTATCATTCATTTGATTCATATTACCAGTTTTTAGTGTAAATCTCGTTAATTTTAATATTAAAAATTAAATTGATACATTCGCTTTGATTCGACCACTTTGGTGTGGATATTATATGGACATAAAATATTTCTATGCAATGTGTTTACAGGGAATTTCTAATTTAATTATTTAATACCTTTAATATAGCTCAACAGGAGTTTCCTCAGCGCAAACGTCGCAGTGTATTTCACATTCGTTGGAACCCAAATGAAAAATACGTAGTGGAGAGTAGAGAAAAACCAGCAATTAACTCTTCTAAACTATCACCACATCCTCGCCTTAAACTATCGAAAAATACTAAACTTACATTTAATCCGAAATTATATATCTGCCATGAGAAACATTTGGAGAATTGCCAGAACAAAACTGCGAATTTTCGTCAACACATAATTCACATTTTTGAAAGATCACTAACAGACTTAACTAATGAGCCCAATTTCTACAACGTACACTTCACACCTGCATTCGCAAGTAGCTTCGAAGAACAGTACTATCCATCGTCGTGCCTACTTATGGATGCTGCGGTGAAAATATTACGACGCAGGGATCCTCCTTTCCATAATTTGGAACTTGGAAAGCTGTTCCCTAAACAAAAATTATTTCGCAAAATAAAGGAGATTAGGACATGTGCCATTGTATCTAGTGCTGGATCACTTTCCGGCGCAAAACTGGGAAGATTTATTGGTAATCCATACTATCCACATCATTGTCATTGTTTGAAACTTAATAGTGTTTTATAAAATCAGTGAAAGTCATTAATATTTTAATTTGAAAACTAAACTAAATATTTAACGGCAAGAGAAACTTACAAAAAAAGTAGTTTAACATTTACCACGGTTACAGTTAACAATTCCCTACCAGTATTTACAAGGTGAAGGTCCACTGTATGGTTTCTTTGCGCATATCTTTTAAGTATTAAATTGTCTTTATTTCTAAAATCGTCCACTTTTACTGCATTATTTTATAAATATGATTTTTCTGAACACGGGCCACTTTCTTCTTGACTGGCGTAGACACCGCTTACGCGGATATAGCCGAGTCCACAACAGCCAATTGGTAATACCAAGTGATTCCAGGTCCTTCTCCTTATTCGCTGAACTATGTCAATGTCGTCGTATAACTCGTACAGCTCATCGTTCCATCGTCAGCGGTATTAGCCGTTGCCAATGTTTAAGGGACCATAAACCTTTCTCTCGAATACGCGTCTGCACCATAAAGTAGGACGGAAGAAGAGTTTGGTTTTTGTTCGTCGTAATAGGACTTTACTTTTCAATTACCTACTTAGTCCAAAGTAACACTTGTTGGCAAGAGTGCTTCTGCGTTGGATTTCCAGGCTGACATTGTTATTGCTGTTAATGTGGTTCCCAGATAGACGAAATTATCTACAACTTCAAAATTATGACTGTCAACAGTGATGTGGGAGTCAAGACGCGAATGCGCTGACTGTTTGTTTGATGACAGGAGATATTTCGTCTTGTCCTCGTTCACCACCAGACCCATACGCTTCGCTTCCTAATCTAGTCTGGAAAAAGCAGAACTAACGGCTCGGGTGTGATTTCCAATGATATCAATATCATCGACGTACGCCAGTTGCTGTACACTCTTATAAAAGACCTTGTACCTTCTTTGTTTAGCTCTGCAGCTCGATAGACGAAATTATCTACAACTTCAAAATTATGACTGTCAACAGTGATGTGGGAGTCAAGACGCGAATGCGCTGACTGTTTGTTTGATGACAGGAGATATTTCGTCTTGTCCTCGTTCACCACCAGACCCATACTCTTCGCTTCCTAATACAGTCTGGAAAAAGCAGAACTAACGGCTCGGGTGTGATTTCCGATGATATCAATATCATCGGCGTACGCCAGTTGCTGTACACTCTTACCAAATTCAAATATCGCGGCATAGAGGCAGCTTCTTTTCGTGCTGTCGAAAGCAGCTTTAAATTTGCAAAGAGATGGTGTGTGTCGATCCTCCTTTCACGGGTCTTTTACAAGATTTGGCGCATGGTGAATATCTGGTCAGATGTAGACTTTCCAGGTCTAAAGCCACACTGATAAGGTCCAATCAGTTTGTTGACGGTGAGCTTTAGTCTTTCACACAGTACGATCGATAAAACCTTATAAGCGATGTTGAGAAGGCTTATCCCACGGTAATTGGCGCAATTGGGGTCTACCTTTTTGTGGATTGGACAGAGTACACTTTGATTCCAATCATCAGGCATGCTTTCTTCCGACCATATTCTGCAAAGAAACTTATGCTTACACCTTATCAGTTCTTCGGCGCCGTATTTGAATAGCTCGGCCGGTAATCTATCGGCCCCCGCCGCCTTGTTGTTTTTCAAGCGGGTAAAAGCTATTCGAATTTTCTTCACGGTCGTGCAATGGATCTTCTGTTCCATCGTCGTCGATTGGGGAATTGGGTTCGCCATCTTTCTGTTGTATTTTCACTGCCATTCAGCAGTCTGGAGAAGTATTCCCTCCACAAACTCAGTATACTCTGGTCATCAACAACTAGATCACCTCTGGGGCCCTACAGGAGAGTGCTCCGGTCTTGAAACCTTCATTTAGTCGCCGGATCTTTTCGTAAAATTTCGAAGCATTACCCCAAGCATTACCCCTGTCGGCCAGCTTCTCAGGCTCTTCATCCACTGCAAGACGACAATCTTCATCATACCAGCGGTTTATTTGAAATTTTCGAAAGCCAATAGTTTCGATTGCATCTGTATGTAAGCAGGTTGAGATGCCGTCCCACAGTTTCTTTATACCGAGATGTTGATGAGTGCTCTCAAAGAGCAGGAGTGCAAGTCGAGAAAATCGTTCGGCTGTCGGTTGAGATTGCAGCTTCTCGATGTCGAACCTTCCTTGTGTTTGTGACGTTGCGCTTTTCTACACAGAGGCGGATGCGTATCTTAGCTGCTATAAGATAGTGGTCGATGTTAGGACCACGGGGCGTACGCACATCAAAAACATTGTAAACATGTCGTCCTTCATGTATGATTCAATCGGGGGAGACCCAAGTAGTGTGTTAATGTATTTTCTTCTGCTGGAATCTAGTACTACAGACGACCATATTTCGGGCCCCGGCGAAGTTGATCAGCCTCAGCCCATTTGGCGATGTTTCATCATGGAGGCTGAATTGAAGGTGAAGACACCTTCTTTACCCACCCTAGCGTTGAAATCGCCAAGCACGATTGTACCATCGTGTGATATCATAGGTGCGTTCTAGGCGCTCATAGAAGGTATCTCTGATCACATCGTCCCTCTCTTCCGTCGGGGCGTGCGCGCAAATAAGCGATATAATACATTTGCAGTGGTCGTCATCAAAATTGGGGTTTCTCATCCGAGGCTGTTGCTCCCTGTTCGTTGGTAATTCGTACAACCGCATAGCGGGATTCGCCTTCTCACTTTAGCTCGCCTCCAAACGGATGTCTGTTGGCTACCCAGAGGATACTTGGTCTAAGACCGGAAGTCGTGAGCTGCTGGAGCAACATACAAGAGAATCGTTCCTGGTCACTCCCAAGTGAATGACAGTCAGAAACTTTCCTCACTTACGTGATCTTCTACATATGACTCCATCCTCACAGGCCACATTACTTTTGCATTTATTACCATTAATTTTAGTTTTATAATATAGTATAATAACTTATATTCTTACTCAAAATGACCTTTAAGATTCACATGACATAGTGATGCGATTTAATGATGCTCCCACGATAGGATACGAAGTAGATGTTGGTAGCAAAACTACAATTCGAGTATTAAACTCTCAGGTAAGATCCAAAGAATTTATTTTATTGAAATATGCTGTCATTTTTAGAAAGATAAATAAATACTAATGTAATCTTTTTTGTAATAAATTCTCATTTAGGTGGTTACAAAGCCCCACTTTAATTTTACACATTCACCTATATTTCAAAATGTCACAATTGCTGCCTGGGATCCAGGAAAGTACAACACCTCACTAAGTGAATGGAGTAGTGCCGCAGACTATGACTTATTTACCAACTACAGGATATATCGTCGCAAATATCCTAAATCTAGAGCATTTCTAATTGATCCTCATTCGGTATGGCGTCTTTGGCAAAGCTTACAAACTTTTGTTGGAAGTCGTCCCATTCGTAAAAACCCTCCAAGTTCAGGTTTCATTGGTAACACGTCCATAATTTTGACACTTTTTTCAGGCCATGTAAATGTGTATTTTAATTTCAGGACTCTCTTTATTATTGCCCCATTGTCCGTATATAGATTTTATCGAATATATACCTTCAACTCGTCTAAATGGTCGATGTCACTACTATAGTAAAGAGGTAAGCATGATCTATGTATAAGTATTATCTTTCATACACACTATGCAAACCCAAAATCAATTACACAATTCCGGGAATTAGAAACACACATTTTCACATTATATTTATAAATAATTAAAAAGTGTAAGTTAGAAGTGGACCACTATATTGTTAATAAGATCGATATTTATATTGATCAATTCCAAAACGAACATTTCATAGTGCTGCAATTGCTACTTATGTAAATTCGATTATGTTGAAGCTTGCCTGCCAAATAGGCATTTATAATATTGTCCCTTAAAGAAAGATTTTAAGATACGTTTACTATGACTTTGAGATTTAAATTTTACCAGGAGTTAAAAGTTTCAAGAACGAAAGAATGAGAAGAGCTGTATGGGAAGAAACGATGGTTTTATTCATCTAGAATCTAGATACATACATATCATTCTTATAATTTCTAATTGTTTTTTTGCACAGTATGTACGTGTATTTACTTACAAATCTTAAATTTACTTGACAGTTTTTATGTTTAGTAAAATAATATATCGTAAGTATGATTTTTCTATCTGGTTATTTCTTAACATTGAAGATGAATTCGGCTTGTACATTTGGAGCGTGGCATCCTTTGGCTGCTGAAAAATTAATGGCGCTCGATATGAATTTAGCAGATGATATGTCCGTTTTCCAACTTGGAATTTTGCGCATACGCCGTCCAGATAAATTACTTTGTGGATTTAATTTTTTTGGATATTGAAAGTGGTGACAGTGAGATGGATTCAATCAACAATAGTTGGCCTTCTAAAACCTATTAATCCTGACTAAATTGTCTGTACTTTCAATGTAATAAGCGAAAATTTTGTAATTCTTTATGTAGGAACCGATTTAAATATATATATGTATATGTACAATAAACACAAGCAGTTTTCAAAATGGTACGGAAGACTGCAGAAAGTAAGTGTGTGTTTTAAATCTCAATTGTAATTTTTATTTAGAATTCGTCGGCATCATACATTCGCTACAATTTTTCGCATAATTCCTAATGTACTTCAACTACTTAACAAAATTATTAGGGCTCAACTCTGCACTCTGGATAATTGCAGACTATTAAAAATAAGAGAAATAATAAATTAAACAAGTAAGGAAAGGCTAAGTTCGGGTGCAACCGAACATTTTATACTCTCGCAATTTATTTAGAGATTTACCTATATTTTCGGTGAAAAATTACCCTTAGGCACTGAGTTCATCATGTTTGATATTAGGGGCCTTGAAAAGTCACAGCTCAAATACAGTATTTGTGTAAAGTTTTATTTCGCTATCTTTATCGGTTCCTTATGTATACATTATAAAGTGATCGAATCAGAAGGATTCAAAATTGAGTTATATGGGAAGTAGGCGTAATTGTGAACCGATTTCGCCCACCAGTGTCATCAGGGTGTCAAGAAAATATTATATACCGAATTTCATTGAAATCTGTGGAGTAGTTCTTGAGATATGGTTTTTGGCCCATAAGTGGGCGACGCCACACCCATTTTCCATTTTGTAGAAAAATCTCAGTGCAGCTTCCTTCTGCCATTTCTTATGTAAAATTTGGTGTTTCTGACGTTTCTCATTAGTGTGTTAACCCACTTTTAGTCATTTTCAACCTAACCTTTGTATGGAAGGTGGGCGTGGTTATTATCCGATTTCTTTCATTTTTGGACTGTATAAGGAAACGGCTAAAAGAAACGACTGCAGAAAGTTTGGTTTATATAGCTTTATTGGTTTGTAAGATATATACAAAAAACCTATTTCGAGGCGGGGTCACACCCATTTTTCCAAAAAAATTACATTCAAATGTGCCCCTCCCTAATGCGAGCCTATGTTCCAAATTTTCCGCCCATCTTCGAACTTAACCTTCTTATGGTGCTAAGGAACACGTGTTCCAAGTTTCATTAAGATATCTGAATTTTTACTCAAGTTACAGCTTGCACGAACGGACAGACAGACATCCGGATTTGAACTTTACTCGTCACCCTGATCACTTTGGTATATATAACCCTATATCTAACTCGTTTAGTTTTGGGACTTACAAACAACCGTTATGTGGACAAAACTATAATACTCTCTTAGCAACTTTTGTTGCGAGAGTATAAAAACTTCTTCTTTTAACTGGGAAAAGTTATTATGACAAGTTGTGAAATTTCATTTACAAGTTGTAAGTGTTTAATCAACTTTATTTATGCTTTTTCTAATACAAGTCGAAACCTAGGAATCTACAGTCACTCAAACAACTGTTCACATGTTTGCATAGTGGTTTCGTTGAACTCTATTTCAAATAAATTAAATAGGATTGCAAAAAAATTGGTATGCAACTTCAATAACTTAGTAGCCTGTAACGAGATGTATAAAAGCTTCTTGGATTAAATAGTTCCTATTGCAAAACTAATATAAATATAATAGTTACCTCAGTGAATTGTTGTTTTGTGTATATATCTATACTTTTATATATGAGCATTTCCAACGGTCGCGAACCGTACGTTCGCACGCATTTAAAGTTCAAAAAACAAGGAAAACAAAAATTTGTCTTATTTTTTTTATGTTTCGATAGCATTTTGCTAGGTCTTTCTTTGGTGCAAAAGGTAGGATCTTTCGATTTTTATTTTTTAATATGTTAGCGACAAACATGCGGTCGCGAACGTACGAATAATGGAAGTTGCTTTTGGGTGCAACTAGAAAAACGCAAAAAATAGCGAAATGGAACATAATATTCTAAAAGGATTAATTTATATTACATTGGAATAAAGTAACTTCCTCCTAACTAATTGCACGCTGAAATTTGTCCATTGGTTTTTTATTTATGAGGTTGAGTACCGGTCGCGAACGTACGGGTCGCGAACGTACGATTTTTCCATCAAGTTTTTATTTGGATTTTGGAAACCTTTTCTTAAATAAAGCAACCTAATATTCCTTTTATTGATTGAAAAGATATAAACATATATAAAGAACAAGAAATATTTATTTAATAGTGTTATATTTTGAATAGGCCGTACGAGCAGTTTGTAGCTTAAGATTTTCGTCGTAGGAAATCGAATGCACCATTCTGATACCTGCAATATTCGGTATATCGTTCCATTTTCGATATAAAGTTGGAGATATCTCGAAAATTGTATCAGTTCCAATTTATAAAATTTTAATTTCAGTAATGTGCTCTTGCGCACAATTGTAAAAAGAGAATGCATCGTTTAAAACGACATTTTTTGTTCTCGTAATTTGCCAGATTTTTCTTTTCACAACTGCCAACTACCATGTGACGGTGCAAAATAGTTCCACTCATCCAAAGTGTACTCATTTAAAATCTATTTGTAGGACAAGTACCCCAGGCGTGATATTTTCCCTACCGTTTTCAAAATAATTTTGTTGTGCTCGCTTTACAAAGAAATGTTGCTTGAAAATTGGCAGTTAAACTTGTAGTTCATGGAGCAAGTCCGATAACGCAGCAACAGTGCAAGTCAAAATTACACGATCGCACCTTTCCACATTTGCGTCCATTTTTGACAAGTATTTTAGCGGCACAATATCTTTTACATCTTTTGCACACTTTTCGCAATCGTTTGTCATACTTTTCATTAGAATATTTGTTTAGAAACAAATCAATACTTACGGTCGCGAACGTACGAAATTTTGAAAATCGAAATAAAAAGTTTGATGCACTGTTTACCTAAAGTAATTTTGTTTTTTGATTAGGGATGCTTAACTTGCTTTAATCGTGTTTTTTTAGGCACCAGTTTGCACTCAATGTGAAGTAATATCAATAAATGACGTTTTTGGTCGCGAACGTACGATTAGATCGTAGATAATAAGCAAAATAAAAATTTACCGTTATTCGATTTTTGTTTGGCCCCTTTGCATTTTTCTCTTCTTATTTGGTATTTAATAAAGAGATTTTGTGGAAAAGTACAACCATAACATAAGTTATTCATATAAAATAACTCAAGAGAAAAATTACTTGTAGAGTAGCTCAAAGTAAAAACAAATAAGTTTTCAGGTTTCAGGTCAAATTTTTCATGATAATACCAGAGAGAGGTTATGAAAACATTATATTCATAAAATTTAAACATCTTTGTAAAATTTTATTTAAAAAATTTTATCTTTATTAACATTTTAAATCTTGGTCCTGGTTGACGATTCTGTGGAAATGCTCATATACATACGTATGTATATTTCTATACTTTTTTTAAATTTATTTTTCTTGTATCCAAAACCAGCCTCTATCACTAGCTGAATTTTATGAAGTATGCTGCCAACTAGTTTTTTACAAATTTCTGTTATGATAACATGCCAGGCAGAATTAATTTTCAACCATAAAGCAATATGCATTAACCCTAAACTAAGCAGATTGTAGAGGTCAACGATAAACTTTATGTATTGTCTTGTAGCTATTTAATGGTCAGTTTGGCCTATTTATGGTCGTGGTCTTACTATAGTAGTGGTAGGTAGGTGGTGGTAGGGATGCAAACATCGTGAAATGAAACATCGATGGTTCGATGTATCGATGTTTCTTCAAAAGCCATCGAAACAAAAAAAATATGCGTTCCCTCCATTAATTCAATTTAATATTTTTTTTTCATATTTCAGGTACATGAGTATATAGGTACATAAAAAAAACAATATTTGATGTTCTTCAGACTTATATCCTTATGTCACACTAAACAAATTAAAAGTATAATTGATTTAACGGGTAAAAAATCAAATAATCAAACGGCAGGTTGTGGAAAAGCATAAACATGAGCAGTGTGAATTCAGCATGACGCACTTGTTTTTGCTACTTTTCATATTCTTCGGTTACGAAACGATCCATATTTAATTGATTACTTTTTCTTTTCACGTTATAGTGGTGAATTTGATTAGCGGCATGCAATGTTTTATCACATGCAATACAATATGCTGCACCATCTTCACTCTGCAGCCCGTCATTCTGGCCGAAATTTTCGTTTATTCACCCCGTCAACATATTCTAATTACTAATAACTAATAAAATTTCGATGAGCCACAGTAAGATGAATACGATTGCTATCTTTACTTACCGATATACATATATCTTTATTGTTTGGTAGTAACTTCAGTGTGGGATAAACAAATTTAGACTTTATAAAAATGCATTAATCAAATCTTTTTTACCTTTTTTTCCACAATTAAATTGCCGAACTGATATTCAGATTCAAAAATTATTAGCAATAATGAAAAATCCCTGTACATTTCCTAAAGTATTGTATTCCAAGGGAAAAAATGGACCGAATTTGGTCCAAATGTACCAAATCGGCAACCGTGTACGTCTTAAGTTGATAAATTTTATTTACACTTAGCTTTAGCTGTCTGTTAAAACTCATTAAACAACAAATTTTTTTCTATTTCTGCATGAAAGGTGCTCTGGCTTTATAAAATATTTGTTCACTCGGGACTAAAGTGACTGGAATATCTAAATAAGAAGCCCCTTTATAGAAGTCCGGAAAGACACTTTTTATGTCAACCGGCTTTTAAGCTGATCGAAGATACATTTTTTGTTCAACCTTCCGTTCCTGTAACTATAGATAAATTTGATAGCATGCATTTCACACTTTTGTGGACTAAATGTTTATAATGGTTTCAAATGTCAAACGAGGATTCTGTTTCACACTCATCCGAAGATTCATTTGTATCAGCGCCATTCTTTGCATATTTTATGAAACAATGATAAAAAGTTTTTCCTTTAGACATAACATCTTTAAAATTCAGCAATTTGAATATCTGATGCAACGCAGTTGCCAACGCCAGAATTAAATTGTCAAAATATATCATAAAATTAACCGCAATATTATGCAAGCGCACCTAACGAATTCTCCGTATTTTACAACAAAACGATTTCCAATATGACAAACCGTTTCCAAATGGAGGGTATATAGGGTTTCGGGTTAATACCAGAAAAAATGTGAAGATGTGAAGTAAAATTTTAATATGAAACATCGTTGAAAGTGACATCGATGCATCGATGTTTTTAGATTCGTAACATCGATGGCAAACACTGCTTTTTTGCTTTTTGACGAAAACATCGATGTTTCAAAAACATCTATACATCGTCTGCGTCCCTAATTGTTGGTGCAAAGTTTCGGTTGCAAATATCAGTATAATATTGCGAATTTATCGTTCCAACTATGCTGTCAAAGAATGCAATACATTGGGGCATCATGCAGCCAACCCCACACTATTGTAGAACGACCACCAAACTTATGGATTGGTATAACTGAGTTCAGAATCCGTATACTTTCTCATTGATGACAGTTTGAGCTCAAACAATTTATTTTGGATTCATCTGACTACACTACATTGCAATCGCATGTTGCCAGCCAAGTTATTTTGTTATTTGTAAAGAACAGTGTCATTTTAACCTTTGTTCTTCCTTTTAGGCGGGCAAAAAAGTAACCGTACGGTTTCAAAATAACCGTTAAAATTATTTACAAGATTTTTTTACATTTTCACTGTCTTTTCAGATTTGGATCATCTCAGATATCTCAAAATAGTGCGCTGAATGGTTAGAGGTAGTATATTTTTCCACAAACAAAAAAAAATGTAACCCTATTAGAAAAACTCAAATTTTTATTATTTTATACGTATTTTCATGCACTTGCATCTTTTAAATTCGCTGCCGTGTGTCGAGGCTATTGGCCAATCGATGACAGCTACTCTAAACTAACGTGTCTTTCATAGACACACCAAATTCAGTATCATTCTATCGGAGAGTAGCTGAGGGACTGAGTGATTTCGTTTGAGGTTTTTTATAGTACGCCTATCTGATTCTTGTAAAAGTCTTTGTCTGCATGAATATCAATATATGTATATACATGTAGAATGATCTGCCATCAGGCAGAAGATTCTACGGTTTTCGGTAACCCATTGGCGATTCGATTTAAATAAAACTCGTGTTCTACGACTCGTTAATCCTCACTTTATTCAATTATTTCACAAATGCTTAAAACTAGTGGCAAAGTTCAAGTATTACATTGTAATTATAACAAGTAAGGAAAGGCTAAGTTCGGGTGCAACCGAAAATTTTATACTCTCGCAATTTATTGAAGAAATTTAACCAATACATATATGCGGAATAAAGCTCACCGTATTTTTGAAAAACCTATAATTAGGTATATGGGAGCTAGGAGAAGATACTTTTGAGAAACCTACAATGAGGTATATGGAAATGTTATGACCCGATTTTAATAATTTTTGGAATAGAGACACACTATTAGAAGAAAACAATTTACTCTGAATTAAATTGAGATATCTGAGAGGTTAAAATTTATCCTTAGGCGCTGAGTTCAACATTTTCGATATCTGGGGCCTTGAAAAGTTAATTTCCGTTTTCGACAATTTTTCACAAGTGAAGCCAGAGATGATATGCACTAATTGTGTAAAGTTGTATTCCGTTATCTTCATTGGTTCCTTATGTTTACATTATACAGTGAAGGAATAAGATGGATTTCAAAATTGAGTTATAAGGAAAGTAGTAGTGGTTGTGAACCGATTTCGCCCATTTTTTGTGCGTGTTATCAGGGTGTCATGAAAATATTATATACCGAATTTCATTCGAATCGGTCGAGTAGTTCCTGAGATATGGTTTTTGACCCATAAGTGGGCGATGCCACGCCCATTTTCCATTTTGTAAAAAAATCTGAGTACAGATCCCTTCTGCTATTTCTTCTGCAAAATTTAGGGTTTCTGACGTTTTTCGTTAGTTAGTTAACCCACTTTTAGTAATTTTCAACCTAACCTTTGTATGGGAGGTGGGCGTGGTTATTATCCGATTCAACTATTTTCATGGTGTGTGGTGAGGAATGTAAAAGAACCGACTGCATAAAGTTTGGTTTATATAGCTTTATTGGTTTGCGAGATACAAATAACCGATTTGTAGGCGGGGCCACGCCCACTTCCCCAAAAAAATTACATCCAAATATGCCCCTCCTAGTGCGATCCTTTATTCCAAATTTTACTTTTATATCTTCATTTATGGCTTAGTTATGACACTTTATGTGTTTTTGGTTTTCGCCATTTTGTGGGCGTGCCAATGGTCCGATTCTGCCCATTTTCGAACTTGATCTTCTTATGGTGTCAAGGAATATTTGTGCCAAGTTTCGTCAAGATATCTTAATTTTTACTCAAGTTACAGCTTGCACAGATGAACAGACGGACAGACGGACGGACGGACAGACGTCCGGATTTCAAATCTACTCGTCACCCTGATCACTTTGGTATATATGACTCTATATCTAACTCTTTTAGTTTTAGGTGTTACAAACAACCGTTATGTGAACAAAACTATAATACTCTCGTAGCAACTTTTGTTGCGAGAGTATAAAAAGACTGTGTGTTCCCGCGTACGCGGTACAAAAGCGAGTGTACGACACTATTCTATCTACATATGTAAGTAATCTTAGAAATTATGATGGCCGCCAGTTACAATCCATTATTCGAACTATTATATCGAAATTCGAACGGGTGGTTGCCATCTGTTATGCTATGACTTTAATTATAACTTATAATTCTACTTATAATCCCACATACATTTACATATATAGAAATTGATAGCACCATCGCTGGGTTTAGAAATTGTGAGCCCATGCCCAGAATGCAGGATTACTAAGCACACTACCCTCCAACGAAAAGGTAAGCAGTCTCTAATTGGCAAATAGTCAACGCAAAATCGAACTCAGCTCTGTACTCAGCAGTTTGGATTTTGATTCTTCGTAGGAGACCTCGATCACGAAAAATATTTTCATAGCTTCACAATTCTTAGCCCCCTACATAACCATCTTGAATTAACTTTTATTCGTGCAATAAACCTTGCCATACAAATATTTATATTCTCATATACAATATTATACAGGAAGTTTACAAAGCTTTTCCCAATTCAAGTAAATATGGTCAGCAAGTATGCAAATCAACAAAGGTAGAAAAAATGTACAATTAAATGGATTTGTTTTGAAGTTGAAATACAAATAAGTTTTATGTTGACATTATTATTATACTGTTGGTACGTGTTCTTTGTGTGTCGTCTGGCTTTCAGAGGAGCTTCTTATTAAGTGTCTTTTTCAGCAAAACATCAATCAAAGGCTTACAGTCTGTACCTGTGCATACACAATGTGACACATTGCAATATAAATACTTTTCATTTATTAATTGTTAACTACACTTCAATGCTTCTGACTGATCAAGTTCAAGTTCAACAGTTTACAAAATCAAGATGCTGGGTTCAGTAACTGCGAGTATGTATATATGTATAGATATATATGACGGCATATGTATGTATGTATGCGATTGGCGTTGCAACCGTTTAGCCGGTTATAGCCGAATCGATGATAGCGCGCCACTTCTCTCTTTCCTTCGCAGTTCGGCGCCAGTTGGAGATCCCAAATGTCACCAGGTCGCTCTCCACCTGGTCCCTACAACGGAGTGGAGGCCTTCACCTTTCCGCGGCTTCCTCCGGCGGGTACTTCATCGAACACTTTCAGAGCTAGAGCGTTTTCGTCCATTCGGACAACATGACCTAGCCAGCGTAGCCGCTGTCTTTTTATTCGCTGAACTATGTCAATGTCGTCGTATAACTCGTACAGCTCATCGTTCCATCGTCTGCGGTATTCGCCATTACCAATGTTCTGAGGACCGTAAATCTTGCGCAAAATATTCCTCTCGAAAACTCCTAGTGTCGTCTCATCTGATGTTGACATCGGCCAAGCTTCTGCATCATAAAGCAGGACGGGAATGATAAGCGACTTGTAGACTTTGATTTTGGTTCGTCGAGAGAGGACTTTACTTTTCAATTGCCTACTCAGTCCAAAGTAGCACCTGTTGGCAAGAGTGATTCTGCGATGGATTTCGAGGCTGACATTGTTGGTGTTGTTGATGCTGGTTCCCAGGTATACGAAATTATATACGACTTCGAAGTTATGACTGTTAACAGTGACGTGGGTGCCAAGGCGCGAATGCGCTGACTGTTTGTTTGATGACAGAAGATATTTCGTCTTGTCCTCATTCACCTCCAGACCCATTAAAGCAGAACTAACGGCGCGGTTTGGTGATACTGATACGGCTGTGTGGTATTAGTTTTGAGGGGATACCAAATTCAAACATCGCGGCATAAAGGCAACTCCTTTTCGTGCTGTCGAAAGCAACTTTAAAATCGACAAAAAGGGGGTGTGTGTCGATCCTCTTTTCACGGGTCTTCTCCAAGATTTGACGCATGGTGAATATCTGGTCAGTTGTGGATTTTCCAGGTCTAAGGCAACACTGATAAAGTCCAATCAGTTTGTTGACGGGGCTTTAAGATTTCCAGACTGTGGGGTCTCCCTTTGCGTAGATTGGGCAGAGCACACTGAGATTCCAATCGTCAGGCATGCTTTCTTCCGTCCATATTCTGTAAAGAAGCCAATGCATGCACCTTATCAGTTCTTCGCCTCCGTATTTGAATAGCTCGGCCGGTAATCTATCGGACCCCGCCGCTTTGTTGTTTTTCAAGCGGGAAATTGCTATACGAATTTCTTCATGGTCGCGTAATGGAACATCTGTTCCATCGTCATCGATTGGGCAATCGGGTTCGCCATCTCCTGGTGTTGTACTTTCACCGCCATTTAGCAGGTCGGAGAAGTGTTCCCTTCATAATCCCAGTATGCCCTGGACATCAGTTACCAGATTACAACCTTGGTCTCTACATGTGGATGCTCCGATCTTGAAACCTTCGTTAAGTCGCTTCATTTTTTCGCAAAATTTTCGAGCATTACCTCTGTCTGCCTTCTCAATCTCTTCATACTCACGCATTTCTGTCTTTTTCTTCTTTTGTCTGCAAATGCGTTCCCTCTTCAGCTATACCATCTCGCAAGAGTTGTGGTCGTTTGCAACGTTGCGAGGTATGCAGTCTGTTTTCTCTCCACTGCCGAAATCCAATTGTTTCGGCTGCAGCGGTACGCAGTGATTTTGATATGCCGGTCCACAGTTCCCCTATACCGAGATGCTGATGAGTACTCTCAGAGAGCAGGAAATAAGCGGTATGATGAAGAACCTCGCTTTTATGCGGATTGTGGCTAGACGTTCATCCACCGGAGTGTCGTATGGCCGCTGTAGTAGATGTCACAAGGACACCTTCTTCCGTCCTTGTCCCGTCCATCGCACTTCTTGGATGGCGGTGATGTCAGCCTTTAGTCGTATGAGGACATCAACCAACTGGGCAGAGACACTTTCCCAATTGTGGGTCCGGACATTCCAAGTGCATGCCCTTAAATGTCGTCATCAAAAAAGAGTTTCTCATCCGAGGCTTTCGTCGATTTTTAATTGGTACTTCGTTTTTATGTGGTGGGTCCCAAATCCTACGCACAACCACAGAAGCGGGTTCACCTTCTCACTTTAGCTCGCCTTCAAACGAATGTCGGTTGGCTACCCAGAGGATACTTGGTCTAAAACCGGATGTCGTGAGCTGCTTGAAGCATGTGGAGAAGAATTGTTTCTGGCCACTCCCAAGTGAATGACAATCAAAAACTTTCCTCACTTATGTGAACTTCTACACATGATCCCATCCTTCCTTCGGCATATAAGAAATGAAAATACGGTACAATTCGAATCAAAGTGAGATTTTCAACATATCATATCATAAAGTTCCGCAGTATCCCAAGAAAACTTGCTTGATTAATTTTCTGTTGAAGAATCTGCAAATCATGCTTAGGTATTACAGCAACTGAGTTCCTATTAAATCAAGTTCCGGCAAGCATTTTTTTATATAATGAAGTTCAAAATAAACAAATCGGAGCTAAGTTCAAAGCAAATCGATAGTAAAGTACTGTTACTTGTAAAATAATGTTGCTTAAAAATACCCATAGCAGACCTATCATTTCATGGTTTCTCTTTATACAGTGTCGGACAGAACTCATTGGACTAAATCGAGTCTGAGACATATTCTGTCATAACTTTTTACATGGATGCATTAGAAGAATAATTTTTTTTGCAAAAGAAAGATCGCATATTCTATATTAAGAAACAATTCAATTTTATTTTTCAACTTTTATGTACAATTTATAACTTATAACAGAAGAGAAAAAAGTAAAAAATTCTCGCGACATAACTCATTGGACTTTAGCTGAATATGAAAATAAATTCGTTTTATAATAATATTTTATTGGGTAGCCATTATTTTTAATGATTGCAGCACATATTTTAGGCATAGATGAAATTAAATTAATAATATATGTATCATTTATTCCATTCCAGGCTTGTTTCAGGGCATCAAATAGCTTGTTTTTATTACCGTGGACCTGTTCCCTATTAATCTGCCTGTTGACAATTTCCCATAAGTTTTCAATCTGGTTTATATCAGGAAACTCGGCGGGCCATCTCATAACACAAACTTTTTCTTCCAAAAGCCAATCTTTCACAATTTTTGACGTGTGTTTGGGGTCATTAACATGTTGGAACTGCCAATCAGGCGGCATTTTTTGGATAGCGTGGGGTAACATTTGGGTTTGCAGTATAATTTTATATTGGAACCTATTCATGTTCCCTTCTATTTTGAAAATAGGTCCTACTCCCTGCCAGAGAAGCATCCCCACACCATTATGTTACCCCCACCATGCCTTACGGTACCCTGCAAGTATCGACGGTCTAAACGCTTTCCTGTTGGTCTTCGTACACGTGTCATTCCATCAAAGTTCTGCAAATTAGATTTGGAGCAATGGAAGTCAGTATTGTTTTCAGATGATTCCAAATCTAATTTGCAGAACTTTGATGGAATGACACGGTAATAAAAACAAGCTTGAAAACAAAATTGAATTGTTTCTTAATATAGAATATGCGATCTTTCTTTTGCAAAAAAAATTATTCTTCTAATGCATCCATGAAAAAAGTTATGACAGAATATGTCTGAGACTCGATTTAGTCCAATGAGTTTTGTCCGACACTGTATGTGAGTTTGGCAGTAGTCGAACACGCCAATTAAGAACGGCAGATTACTCACACGTTTACGAATCGATTGATCGCATGGAAATCATGTGATCGAATAAAATAAATGGACAGATAACACAATATTTTTAAAATGCATTGTATAATGAAACGGATGTGGAGTATGCAAACTTGGGGAAATATTTAATACAAAATAATTTCAAAGTGTCCACAATTACTTTTTAAAGTTTCATCATGAGCATGCCATTCAAATCAATCAATGTAATATAAACAAGTAAGGAATTTTATTAAGAGAACACACAATTTAACCCATATATAGGACAGAAAGCCCACTAGAATAACGAAACGCCTCCATATACTTGCATGTGTAAATTTTATTCAAGACACACATTATTACCGATACCTACGGTATAAGGCTCACAAGATGTTTGAAACCCATAATATTTGGTATACGGGAGCTAGTGGAAGTAATGGCTCGATTTGACTCACTTACTACTTTTGGCGCCGATGCATACTATTATAAGGAAAATATTCTCTCCGAGTTTCAACTCTACTCGTCATCTTGATCACTTCGGTATATGTGTATATGTGTGTGTAGATGTTACAAACAGACGTTAAGTTAACATAACACTCTGTACAATATGTTACAAGAGTAATAAAATTATCAAAGTTCTACCACCAAAGCCATACAGAAATGTGCATATGCAACTTAATCATCTACCCAATTACATTAAGTGTGTTTTAGCAAATACAAATACATATGTACAAGAGTATGTAGACAATTATGCATACATTCATACATCTTTCATAATTTGCGATCAAGATCGTTGACATTCATGTATACAAAGACCGCTTATATTATTTTATTTTTCATAAAACCTTATTTTGAAAACCTGATTTACCGAACTATCGAGCTTTGTTCGCTTGTTTTTTCATGTTTCTAACTTAAAATTCTAGTCATCTACAAATACAATCCATTGTATGAAGTAACGACCTCAATTTTTGTAAAAACAAATCGTGCATAATATGCGAATATATATACATATGTATATGTCCATACATTGGATGTATAATTACATAAATGTTTATTCAGATATATGTATGTAAGTACTACAGCAATTCCAGTAAAAATGCGCAGTCAGTCATTATACTTAATTGCTCTATATAATCCGCCCAGGCATTATATCAAAACTATGCGAGTTTATTAAAAAAATATGACGGAAGGTACATTATGGTTGGTGACTTGGATGCAAAACACACTTACATATCTCGTTTAACTACAACAACAGGTCGAGAATTTCTGAAAGCTATACAAATTATTGGATGCAATGTTATTTTACAGGGAGACCCACTTATTGTCCTGCAGACAGTAAGAAATTACCAGGTCTTCTTGACTTTTTTGTCATCAACAAAGTATCGATCAATTTACGTATTGAACGTAGATTTTAGCTCTGATCAGTCACCAGTGTTACTAAGTCTATGTGAAAAATCAGTAATTTCGTCCGGTACGTCTTCTTTATCTAATAAGCATACTGATTGGTATAAATTGAAGACTATGCTGAATGAAGTCGATTTTAAGCTATAGCGCATATCGACAGATGTTGACTTATATTGTGAAGTTGAACATTTAACAAAAGTAATTCAAAATTCTGCGTGGAACAGTACACCGAATATTCGCGGGAATCTAAATGGAAACAAATTCTCAAAATACATCATAGAAGGTATCCATAAAAAACGGAAACTTCGACGAAGATGGCAGCATACTAGGTCTGCTGCTCTCAAAACTGAGCTTAATAGATGTACAGCGGAACTAAGAAAAAATTAGACAGTTTAAAAACTACTCCTTCAAAACGTATTTGTCCAAACTCACTATTGATAAATCTACCGATTATTCGCTCTGGAAAGCTGCAAGGAATATTAATAAACAAATAAAACATGTCGCTCCATTAAAATTAACCCAAACGAATGTACAAGAAGCTGCAGTATTTGAGAAACACATTTACACCTAACGATGGACATGAGCTAAACTGTGAAAATAGTTGGTTGGATCCACTCGTCAGCATTTCTCCAGTTACTAGTAAATTAAAAGTCTTATCAGGAACGCAAGGCTCAAAAAAGCTCCTGGGTTTGATTTAATAACCGGAGAAATATTACGCAATCTACCAAAGAATTGTATAAACAAAATTTACACATTGTAAACAGTGCATTATACTTAAGATACGTTCCATCGCTTTGGAAAGTATCTGAAGTTATTATGATACCTAAGCCGGGCATCGAAAGTCTTCGAGAATGTTCTCATAAAGAGGCTCTCACTTGGAGAAAACACATCTCGAGCAAAATAACCTGCATGAAGATAAGAGCTGCAAACTTAAATTGGCTTCTAAACAAAAATTCAAAACTTAGCCTAGACAACAAAATTCTGTTATATAACGCGGTCATAAAGCCGATTTGGATGAACGGCATTCAACTGTGGGGTACGACCTGTGCTACTAATATCGATATAATTCAGAGATTCCAATCAAAAATGCTTACAACAATCACGTGCTCACCATGGTACATGCGTAATGAAAATATCCATAAATTTTTCTACGATTACTCAAAAACTGCAGAGGTTAAAATTTTTTAAAGTTCTAATCCAAAAACTAGACACTTGGGGCTATAATTTCCTTCTTTATCGATTTCTTGTACGACCATTTCTTTCGAAGTTACGGCCTGTTGAAATTTGCCCAAAAATTTGGAAATAATTTTTGATCCCTTAATTTTTTCCACTAGTGTAATAGCACGCTTCATGAATTCGGAGAGAGTTTCCAAAGTTCCTACAATAGTATGACATATACAATGCAATTTCGTATAAAAAAAATCAAAATAACTCCGATTTCGGAAGCCAAAAAAAACTTGTACAGTTTGCATTGATGAAGATTACAAAGTTGTTTAAAAAAAATTAAGGCTTTGTATGGGCACTTTGGCATTTTTCAATGCTTGCAATCTTCCAACAATAGAATGCAATAAATTTTGGGTAAGTTCGAGAGGTATATTTGTCCATATCTCCTGAAGAGTCGTTTTAACTTCATTTTTATTACTTATCACTTAAGCGGGGATCACTGTACTTAAAACTCTCTTTAAAGTGGAGAAACATTTATCTGTCCACTTAGCAAATGCAAATTTTTGTTTACATGTGAAAAGGGTGAATGTTTAAGCACTACTCAGCCTCAGCCTAACAAAATGCTTGTAATGATGAATCACATAGTTCTGGTTATGACTCAGACAATAGATTATCGCGTGCTGTATTAAACGATATTCATTGCTGCCGGTGCATGAGAGTGTCCCCAAGAGAGGAAATGTGATTGTGTAGGTGAGCATGAAAGAAAACACCCCAGTGAGAATCATATACACTTCGTTAGAACTGTGGGAAATTTCGTTCATTTCTTCGCTTTGAGCAATATCAGCTTAAGGATTTTTGAGTCATTGAAAATAACTTTAAGAAATATTTGGTTCTGTTCACATATCGCTCAGCAACGTTATGAAAATATCTTCAAAAGTGTTTTATAAAAAAATTCAAGCAGTAAATAGAATAGAATATTCGATCTCTGGAGTTAAAGGATTTGTGTAAAGTAATAACCCCTTGTAAAGGCAATTAATTACCCCCATATACAAAACCAATTTCTATTTGATCAACTTTTGGACCGATTTGAATGAATTTTTTTGCGTGTCTTCAGCTGGTTTAAGAACGGTTTGTAGTCACCATTCGCTCAAATTTAAATGGTGTATTTAATTAATTTTAAATTTATAAAATTTGTTGATGTTTTATATTTACCGCAAATAGATGGCGCCATCGTTACAATATAAAACCGCCTAAAGGTAAGGTAAAATTGTTTTTGGAAAATTTGTTAAGGAAACGTTTTATAATTGGATATCGCTACTATTGGTGTACAAAATCTCCAATACAATTATATATTAATAATAGTTTGCCACAACAAAAAAATACTTTGTTTAATATCCTAGTAGCTTCAAATACCATGCAGGACAATGTCTGTCGGATCCGCTAGTACTACATATGTACATATATATAATGGTTTTCGTTATTCTAGTGGACTTTATACCGAATATACAAAACGAATTGTTTGTTATCCTAATAAAATTAAATAAATAAATTGCGGGCGAATAAAATGTTTGATTATATCCGAACGTAACACTTCCTTCCTTGTTTGGTTTACGGCTGCCTGTTAATCCTTTCTGCCGATGAATAATCCTTTCTCACCTCTTGTTGTCTTTTGGCTCTTTAAAAAAACGTAAACGCATAACCTGCAGTAATTACATGTATTACGAAATAATAATTCCTTGAATTGTAACAACGTAATAACAATATGCATTATCTGAATAAATCCGACAAATATTTCCCAAATAGCCTGAACTGTCGTTGTGAGTACTGCCGCCGTTGGCCATTATTTCTTTATGTACATACTTAATGCAGTATGGAATATACATATATACATATGTCCATATGTATATAGATATATGCACATGTACCAGAGTTTTAACGAATTAACGCCTTATGTAATTGCAATGGAAAACAATATGGCTGGAATTTGCAAATAATTTGTATAATATTGACTCAATACCATAAATATTGCATCTCTGGATATTTGGTTGAAAATTGACTTTCTTATGCAACAACTTCACCCAAACGTACGCTTCCAGAATTTATAATAAGCAAAATGATAGTAAAATAAATGTGCCCAAACACAGAATCGACAGAAGTTTCGTATGAACCTCCTAAATGGTATTCATTGGTTGTCAGTGGATACTGCTCACATGCTCGTGCCTTCGAGCAAATGCCTTTGACCATACCCGAGTTCCTTGAACTGTATATACATACACTACCTCAGAGCGTTGTTCAGTGCCAAATTTCATTTAACAATATCCACCACAACAAAAGAAAGCCGTTGTTTATTCCTTCAGAGAATCAATAAATAAAACTCTTATAAAGCTGTTTTGGAACAATGACATATTTAAGTAATGAAACATCTACTTTGTAATGTTATTCAAATTGAAAATGAAATTATAAAGATGAATGTGCATTTTATTACCTAAATAATTTGATGGCTCCGATATTTTTTGATCTCAGCTTATCATGGGTACAGACTGAGGATTTTAGCACTTTTCACAATTTATGATTTAACATAAAGTATAGTATCATATACTTTTTACATTCAACATTAGGAATCCTGCGTCAGCTCCATTGCAAATATTTATGAAAATATTCAGTATAGTACTAATACTGCTCAATACAGTATTGGACAAAACCAAAGCACCCTTTTACTGTTTTTCCAAATTCCTTTTTTTAGATAAAAAAAAAATACTTTAAAAAACATCATTAAATAATATAATAGTCGGAAATATATTTATATTAGACATTTTCATTTTTGCAGAAATTTTTTGATATGTTTTATCTTAATACCATTCTGTCGATATTATGAGAGATTGCTTATAATACCTGCTAAAATTACATGTACCAATTTATATAGAATAATTAGTAACTTACTTTTTACTATAATCGTAAGTTCGTTATTTGTAAAAGTTCTATTCAAATTTTAATCAGCAAATAAGAACGGAAATTGTTTGTCATATGCATGTATGTATATCATCAACACAAATTTTTCTCCTTTCGTATTTCATAGATAAAATGCTCTTTTTAATTTTATTTTAATTTAATTTAGATTTGGTTGTTCTTGTGGGCCAACAGACCCCACGTAGACCAGTTGTGGTCCTTAGCGATACCAGATGGAGTGCCGTCACGTATTACCTGAGTAGTAGTCCTCGTTTATGATGCCTGCGCTTGACGCTAATTTTTAGAGATTATGAGGTACATGAAGCGTTCAAAGATTCTTTGGTGCCCTGATTTTGACACTTTCTGCCGATCTGACAACCCCATCTTGTAGGCGTGCACCGCTACTAGGGTGTATGAGCATGCCAACAAGTGTCCTACAACCTTTTCTATCGAGTGCTAGAAGGAAAGTTGTATATTTCCGATCTACCTCTTTGCACATGATCTTTGCGGTTTAGCAATCCGGTAGATATATTCTTCCAACGCGTTTTGATTCTCCTTGCCATGCAGCTGTCTATATCGTTGTACAGACAATGCATGTGTTTGCCAATGGCAGTCACTTTTTCGAGTGTCAGCTCTACACCAATCTTGACAATCCCGTCTACCATTTCGTTGCCCCAGTTTGTATTTCGGGGATTTCTCCTAGCCTCAGTCTACCGTCAGGTCATCTGTCACCATTCTTACCTTGTTAATGCAGGTTGTTTTATATGTTGTGTAATTTGTTGTCTTTAGCTTTATCCGATGCTATCCGTGGTTACTGGACTAAAGCCACGTCCTTCTCTAGATTGAGAAGGAGCTCGGCAGAGACAATCCTACTTTTGTGGAGGTTCTCCTGCAGTACTTTCAGCTCCCGGTTCAATTCCATCGCATCCTCCTGCAAGACTAGTGAAGTCGCCATTATCAATTTCAATGCCGAGATCTTTTTCGACTTCACCCTTCTCTAGCGTGTTTACATTGCCGTCTGCTGGGTGGCGCTTTTTGTAGTGAAGGAACACGCTGCCAACACCCCATGCCATCTTTCCAAATCTGTTTCCAGCAATGTACTCCTCGAATGCTGGTTCCGAGGTATTGCACCAGTTACGTGAGGCGAAATGCGCCCGTCCGCTCTTTACCTTCTCTCTGGTCCAAGCCAACCGTTTCGCCACCTCTTCACTCAGGTTAGTCTTGCCTTCGAGTCGATTACAGATCCCGATTGCCGCCTTGTACCGCACTTTCGCTTCCAACCCCTCCTTGCTAGGCTTCTTCCGGAGCCCTCTCTTGTTGCCAGAGTTTGAACCCTCGGTCGAATGCTGCGGAGAGAGAAGAAGCTCTTCCTCTTTTTCAGTGTTTATGCTAATAGTGCTTTCTTGATCCCAATATTCATAGATTGTGGCAGCCGCGCGCTGTAGAACTGGCTAGGGAGTAGCACTACAACCACCGCAACCTGCTCCCGTTGCAGTGGAGGTGTGGCCGCTGGCGACACAGCTTAAATTATCGCTGTGCCCGCCGGTGATAGAAGCCTCGTCTCCCACCGATGTTTGGGCTGATATCACAGCCCGCGTTTCTTCTTCTTGAGTTTTGGGATTCGGGGGTCTCTACCCCTAGCGTTTTTACCTACCGCCAGGCACCTCATTGGGAATCGCCGAAGTACTCGAATCTCCATCGCATTATGAGGTTGCATATAAAGCAATCCAACATAGTGGGATGAATGGGGGATACACCAACATTAGCTAGATGACACCTGCCTGCACTGCCATGACTTAGCCATCCATTGGCAGCTTGGGACCACAGCAGTGTTTGTAGCGTCACCCATTGACCAGTCGACACCCTAGCGTAGGATATAACCAACAGGAATTTTTTGTGAAATTAATTTCGTCTAAGTGAAATTGTATTTTTAACAGTATATATTTTACATACAACTACAATAAAAATTCATACATATGTATGTATACATAATGACTCTTTTATTAAATTAAGGAATGTTGAAATTTACATTTGAACGTTGCAAGGTGATTGAGCGTGAAATAGCATTAATCTTCTCAGCTAATTAGATGAACTGCTTAGTATTTTTTCGATCAGTTCCGTTCAATGGCTTAATGTACTTTAGAGATAAAACGAAAACGAGTTGTACCCGTAATAAGAAATCGTCTTCCTTATTTTAAAATGTCTCACCAACAAGTCATCAAAAAGCCTGGAATTATTTTCGTAATGCCGTTAAATTCCAAAGTGTTCGAGAAAATAAATCAACATATCATTACAATGTCCACATAAACGTTTTAGTTTTATTTATAAGTAAATTGACATACTCACATACAATGTACTTGTCTTGAGAATTTGACTCATGCACAACTGTATGCACAGTGTATACATATACCTCAATTTTTGTTAACATTATCCGACCGGAAAAGTGGTGATTTAAATAAACGCTTAAAGGATTTTAACTGAAGACGAATAATAAAAAAAAAACTGCAATTGTTTGCCTATTTATAAGATTCGAGGAAAACTAATATTTTGAGAAGAGGTTTTTTTATTACTAACAGTAAATTACTGATGTTTATTTGCTATTTTAAAAAAGTCAGGATTACAATAAAAAACTTTCGTGCAATTTCTCACATAAAATACATACATATGTTAATCGGTTACTCTAATCATAATTTGCTTCTATTACTTCAATTATTTTAGTTATAATAAAAATTAATTGACAAATAACATATGTATGTAACGAGTTTTTCAATAAGAGCGCAACAAGAGCTTTTTTTATATTCGTACGAAGTTGATTACTCGTTGCAGGCTTGTTGGCATAGACCAGTGTTTTTCAATCTTTTTGATTTCGCGACCCCTTTACAGGTTGAAATATTCTGGCGACCCCCTTGTGTCATAGTAAGTCAAAGAAATAATTTAATTTTAATTAAAAGACTACATACATTAGGTAATCAGTTTTTCCTATTTTTCATTCAAATTTATCTATTATTCGCGCGGGTCATACTGCGTCGGCGACGGCGACGTTGCGGTAACAGCAAGCGCCCCGCGCGTGCCACCCGCAATATTCTTTTGTTTCAACTCTCATCAAGCGCTGAACACATAGACGACGACAAGCGACGAGCGACATCTGTAAAATATTAAAATACACGCGTTCTTATGGGCACAGCTTATTAGACAACAGCACGACTTCGCGACAAAGCGGTTGAAGTCTTCGCTGTCGCCAAATTAGAAATGTTTCTAATTTTGCCGACGACAATGGCCGCTGTAGAGCTGCCACTAATATGTGAAATGTAAAATTATTCAAAGTTCTTACAAGTGTGACTTTATTTTGGCAGCAGAAGCGTAAAATAGCTTTAATATATCATTTATAATAACAATCGATTATTTAAAACCATTAAATCGACCAATTTTTATATGTTTTGCACAAAAAATTCACTTTGACCAAAGTGTGTAAAATTTATTGAAGTGAAAGGTTTCAGTACGGCAACAACGAAATTGCTGTTGGATATGTCGCTACCGTCTTCAAAATGTTCAAGACGCTGGCTTCAAAGCGACATTTGGAATCTGCCGTCGCTACGTCGTGTCGTGTCGTCGTCTTTGTGTTCAGCACTTCACTCAGTTAAGCGTAGTAGCCGATGAGTTTTGACGTCATTCTTTTGTTTTTTCGCTTGCTCTGCGCGTTTATAAAATGGATAAATTTCTCAAAAGATCGCAGCCTTCAACATCTGGTGCGAGTATCAATAGCGGTGGTGGTGAATCGAATCCGAAAAAAATAGACATTATGATGACAGTTATTTGAAATACGGGTTCACAGTCATAAATAATAAACCTCAATGTGTAATTTGCGGCGATGTTTTATCACGTGAGAGTATGAAACCGTCAAAGCTTATGCGGCATCTCCCAACCAAGCATCAAAAAGAAGCTGATAAGCCGTTGGATTTCTTTGAACGAAAGTTGAAAGCCAGCAGCAAAATACTATAAATCAGGTAAGTAAGAAAATAATGAAAAAAGCGTGGGGTGCACTATAATGATGAGCGATATTTCACTACCGGTGATTTTTTCACTGTGAAAAATCACATATAGCAACTGTGATCAATTTTTGTAAATATCAGTGATTTACAATCGCAATTGCAGTTCAGTAATTTGAGTTCGATCACAGTAGCTATAGAGGAGTTCAGTGTTTGGATCGCTTCATCAAAATCTCCTTTATCATACCGAGGTCAGGTGGCTATCCAAAGGAAAGGTATTGACAAGAGTTCTGGAACTGAGAGCTGAATTGTTAATGTTCTTACAAGATACAAAATCAGAATATGCTCACCGTTTTTCTGACCCTATTTGGCTCTTGAAATTAGCATTTTTGGCAGATCTTTTTAGCCACCTTAACAATTTGAACAAGAACCTTCAAGGAAGAGAAGAAAATATTTTAACAGCTAAAGATAAAGTAAAAGCATTTCACGCAAAACTTCGTTTGTGGTCGACCTCTCTGCAAAACAAAATGTTTGAGTCTTTTCCGTGTGTTCAGAAGATTGTTGAAGATAATGCATCAAACCAAAGTTTTGCAGTATCGGCTCATATTCCTTGCATGGTACAAAGCTTGCATAATTTACAAGAGAAACTTTTGACATACTTTCCAGACTTGCACTCTGAAGCTGACAATGGGCGTAGGTAGATTTTAAACCCTTTTTTGGACAAATCAATAGATCTGGCTGATATCAACACAAAAATGAAAGAATGTCTTCTAGAATTAGCTACTGATGACATGCTTAAAATGGAATTTCATTCCCAAAGTGTCGACGTATTTTGGATGAAAAGAAAACACGAATATCCAGAGCAGAGATCCATTAAAATTGTGTTTTTGTTGTGTAAGAACTTCGACTTTTTCTTTCAGCTGACGACCCCCCGAGTAAGGCTTCGCGACCCCCTTAGGGGTCGCGACCCACAGATTGAAAAACACTGGCATAGACCATATACTTGACGTAGCCCAACAGGAAATAGTCTAACGGCGTCAAATCGCACGAGCGAGGCGGCCAATTGACTGGGCCATTTTGTGAGGTAAGACGCTCACCAAACTCAATAAATCGATTGTGACATTCGCTTTGTGGCTTGTTGCGGACCAAAAATATTCGGTTATGATTGAACGGTAGCGATTGCCATTCACAGCAACGTGTCGGTCTTGATCATCACTTCCTCTTCAAAAGTGCTTAATGCTCCGAAAACAAATAACGATAACCTTAAGCGGAAAACTTTTAAGGATCCGCCTCCTATTAACTCTGAGTTTGTGGCAAAAAATTTGGTAGTAATACCTCAACGAAAATCAATTTTCGTTTCGAGATTCGCTTCGGATACCACAATCGAAGATATAAAGTTTTACATCTCGTCGAAATTAAAAATTAACGATATTGATATTGATGTCAGAAAATTTAACTTTAAATACGAAAGAAACATATCTTCTTTCAAGATTGGCGTTTCAGCCGTTAATTTTCAATTGCTACTTGATGAATCATTTTGGCCACCTGGTGCTTTCGTTCGCGAATTCGAGCAAAAGCAACAAAAACAAACTGTAATTGCTCATATTCCAAAAAATGCTGCGGATTCAAAAAACTAATTATAAAAAATTCATTACAAATTCACTATCAAAATGTAAGGGGTTTAAATACAAAATTAAAAGAATTGTATTTGAACAGCACTAATTGTAATTTTAAAGTCATCGCTTTTACTGAAACTTGGCTTAAACCTCATATCTTTGATAACGAAATATTAAATAGTGAATTTCAAATCTTTAGATGCGATCGACTGAACAGAGTCGGGGGGGGTGTACTATTTGCTGTGCATTCTTCAATTCCATCTGAAGAAGTAGAAGTTCCTCATGCGGACTTTATTGAATTTAAGTGCATACGAATTTGTATTAATAAATGTTCTATTTATCTAACTTTATCTTATATTCCGCCTCAATCGGACTTATCTGTATATACGCAGCATGCTTCTTTAATAAATAATGTTTTTTCAATTGCTAAGAATACTGATTACATAATTGTTCTAGGCGATTTCAATTTACCGTGTGTATCTTGGAAATCTGTTGACGATTGCATTACCCCTTTTTGCACTCGTTTAAGCTTTAATGAGTTTTTGGAAGAAATGTCTGGGATGGGTCTTAACCAAATTAACTTAATTCCGAACAAGTTTGGTAAATTCCTAGATTTGGTCTATGTTGATAATACTTCAACAGTTTCTGTGGTCCGATCTGATCCTTTAGTTTTGCCAGAGGACTCTTATCACCCTGCCTTGGAAATTAATATCGAAATCATAGACGAATTACTTGTATGCAACAAACAGGACCTTTGTTCTCGGTTCAACTTTGCGAAAGCTAACTTCAAAAAGATTAATTGTGAACTTTCTAAATTGACTTGGCCTGATTATAGTGGTAATATTGAATTAAATGTATCACATTTTAATGAAACAATTTATAATATTTTTGAAAGATTTGTTCCGAAATGTTTTATTATCAAAAGAAAAAGTTCAAATTTGTGGTATTCGAATGAGCTATGTAAATTAAAAAATAAAAAAGCTCGTGCTTTTAAACTTTATAAAAGAACTGGAGCTCTTGTTGACTATTTAAAATATTCTAAATTGCGTCGTCAGTTTGAGGAACTTAACAAAAAATGTTATAAAAACTACTTAATCAAAGTAAAAAATAATATTATTCGTAATCCGAAATTGTTTTATGGTTTCGTTAACTCCAAACGCAGGATTTCAAATTTTCCGTCCGCGATGAAATATAAATCAACAATGTCATGTGACAATTATATTATTTCTAATATGTTTGCAGAATTCTTCAAATCCAATTATTGTTCAAACTACCCTATGAATGTGCCATATCATCAAGTGTTATGTCCGAGTACTGTAATTAATACACCAATTTTGGATTTTGTAAAGGGAAATCTACAGTAACTAACTTGCTTGAATTTGTAAACCATGTGTCAATGGGTTTTAAGGATAATAAGAATACTGATGTTATATATACAGACTTTAGTAAAGCATTCGATAGAGTAAACCACTCAATTCTTTTGCAAAAACTGAATCTTCTTGGTTTTCAACCAAGACTTCTTGAATGGGTATCCTCTTATCTTACTAACAGAAAACAACAAGTTTTATTTAATAATACATTATCCGATTCAATTAGTGTCACTTCAGGGGTTCCACAGGGTAGTCATCTCGGCCCGATTCTGTTCTTGTTGTTCATCAATGATATACCTTCAGTAATTAAGTTTTCAGAAATTTTATTATATGCGGATGATGTAAAACTTTTTAAATCATATACTTCTCATAACGAAAGGACTGAGTTGCAATCGGATTTAAATAATTTAGTTACTTGGTGTCACAAAAATGATATGCCACTGAATCTTAAAAAATGTAAAACGATGTGCTTTTCCCGTAGAACTGTTGATCTTTCCCCCTATGTAATAAATAACTTCAGTTTAGAGCAAGTTTTTAGCTTTGTTGATTTAGGAGTTAATATGGACCCTAAACTAAATTTTAATTCTCATGTAAATTCAATTGTCTTAAAAGCTAAAGGTGCTCTTAGCTTTGTTAAACGTTGGTCTAAAGAATTTAGTGATCCGTATATTACTAAAATTCTTTTTACAACATTGGTAAGGCCTATATTGGAGTATGGTTCTGTGGTATGGAATCCTAGCTATCAATCCCATTCTGATAAGCTTGAGTCCGTTCAAAAACAATTTTTACTTTTTGCTTTAGGCCACTTACATTGGGATTCAAGATTGAATCTTCCCCCGTATACTAGTCGTTTAAAACTTATAAGTCTTCCCACACTCACTAGTCGCAGAGAAATGCTAGGTATAATTTTTCTAGTAAAACTTCTGAATGGTTTAGTTTGTAGTTCATTCCTTTTGTCTGATATTAAGTTTAATGTCCCATTGCGTTCATCCAGGCAGTTTAGACCATTATTTCTAAAATCTTCTAGAACAAATTTTGAGTTAAATGAACCATTCTGCCGAATATGTCATGATTTTAATTCGCATTCCAGCACATTTGATCCATCTGACTCAATATTTAGCATCAAAAAAACTATTTTGTCTTCTCTTAATAAATAATATTCAGAAATTTTTAACTTTTTGTTTTTATATATTTTTAAATCTCAGCTGTTGAAATGTTTCTTTCTGTAGCTGATCAGTTTGAGAACCGGACGCTTAAAAATCTCTTGCCTTTCTAGACTCGGCAAATTCCGCTCGTATGCGGACTGCGCCCCACGCGTCGGTTGGGCGGGAGGAGGGTAATCGTTTGGGTTAATAATAAAAAAAGTATGTCCCATTGACGCCGCCAGCCCATAAACCGCAACAAACCGCAATTTTTTCGGGATGCAATAGTGACTTATGTAGTACGTGTGGATTGTTGCCTGGCCAATAACGCATATTTTGCTTATTGATGAAGCCATTCAGCCAGAAAAGAGCCTCATCGCTACGTAGGACGTGGCGCTCTTAAAGTTGAGGGCAGTTACTCCGAATTTCGGTAGTAAATTTTAATAATTTCGACTCGTTGTTGGATCGTATATCTTTCCATGATGAAATGTCATTTCCATGATAATCGTCAAAAGAGCGGGGAAAAATATGGCGTCGTTTGCTGTCCCTTTCGATCTACTTTTGTAGCGTTCCTCTTGAAAAACCCTTTACATATGAATATAGCTTAGATGAGCAGATAGTGGAGCAATGTGTAGATTCGAGCTGCATTTTGCACGATATTTCCTCCACTTCGTATATTTACCTCCCATTCCATCACTAATGTATGTAGGAATGTATGCATATCAACTGGAGCCGGTTTTAAACCGAACCGCCGTGTTTTGACATAACCCCAGAAAACCAATATGGCTGATGCTATTTTGAAAAAAACGCTTTTCGCCATTTTGTATTTTGAAAAACCGACACTGGATTCGTAATCTGCGATCCGAAATACATAATTCCACATAATAAGATCCCCAGGTCATAACAAATCCGAAATACATAATTCCACATAGTAAGATCCCCAGGTCATAACAAATTTTTTTTGTGTTTTGTGGCTGTCGATTCAGGCCGAAATGAAAATCACCAATAAACAATTTATGTTAAATAATTCACGAATTAATTACCAATTTTCTGGATGACAGCGCAATAAGTTTTAATTTTTCATTGAAATTCCAAAATCATGTGTTCCAAGTTTCATTAAGATATCTTAATTTTTACTCAAGTTATCCTTTGCATGGAAGGGGCGGGCGGACGGGCAGACAGACATTCGGATTTTGACTCGTCTCGTCACCCTGATCATTTTGATATACATAACCCTATATCTAACTCGTTTAGTTTTATGACTTGCAAACAACCGTTATGTGAACAAAACTATAATACTCTCTTAAGAACTTCTCTTGCGAGAGTATAAAAATAGTCCTACCAAATCTAAAACAAACTCATTGAGTACAGTTTTGCTCCTTGCACTAAATATGAAATAAGTAAGATTTTTATTTGATTTGATGTCGTATAACATAGAAATTAATGAATAGTTACTTTTGTATATTTAATATTTTAAAACTACATCAATTTAGCGTGGGTTAGCTGTAATTTTTAGTTAATATAATATCATAAACATAGGAATCAATGTAATGTTTTTTCGACCACTAAAATTGTTAGTCAGTTAAATTTAGCTTTGAACATTGTTGTGACTGTAAGAAACGATGCAAGCCGAATTAATTTTGATTTTTCCCATATTTTCCAGTAGAATGACGATTATAAATGGTAGTAGCTGGGTTAATTCATGGACCGATTTCTCTAATTTCGTCACCAAGCTCCATTATAGTCAAGATTATACAATCACTTTAACTAAGATCTCTCATATATTAATCGCTACAAACGGTGTAAAATTTCCCGTGTGTTCGAAAATCTTAATATTAGGTATATGAGAGCTTGGCGAAGTAATTACCCGATTTTAACCATAGTCGTGGTTGTAAAACGATTTCACCCATTTAAAACACGTAAAATGATAATGTCAAGAAAATGTTATATACCAAATATCGTTGAAATTGGTCGCCGACCTATGGATTTTGACCCAAATTGGGTAGCTAAACAGCGATCTTGAATTACATCTAAGCTTAATAATATGTAAGTTATAATTTCGTAGTAGATATGCACTATGCTGCATTAATCGGTTAGACAGGTCCATAATTTAGTCTAAATTCTAAGATCATATATGTACTGTGATCCCCGAATTTATTCTTTTATTATATTTTACATTGAATTCGCTGAGTATTGTCAAAAGAAAAACATATAGTGTCGGACAAAAAAATAAGAACACTTAACCCAGAAATATTCAATCGAAAATTATTTTTTAACGGCATAGTTTTTGTTAAACTTTTTTGTTTGAATATAAAGCACAAAAGAAAATATGTTTTGCAACTCCACAGCTAAATCGTCTTGGCTCCCACGTCACTGTTGACAGTCATAACTTCGAGGTCGTAGATAATTTCGTATACCTGGGAACCAGCATCAACAACACGAACAATGTCAGCCTCGAAATCCAAAATTTAAAAATTAAAGTTAAAGTATTTGAAAAATTGCAAGACTTATTGGAAAATCTTCCACAATTGACAACCAAGCCATTTTACAAAAAAAAAAACTCATTACAAAAGCGGTAGACCTCGCAAAATTACAAGCCATAATTACCATAATTTCATCAGAATTGTAGCGTTGCGGGGTCTATTTAAGTCAGTTGTTGCAATAATGGTGGAGATAGGAGTTCAAATTTGTGTTTGAACAGTTATGAGATGTCTGGTTTTAAATAACCGTTAAGAAAGAACTGCTGGTAAAGCACAGGTGTTGATACATCGAATCTGTCCCATAAAGTTCGCTGAAATGCATGTCGAATAGAATGGCTCAATAAATGGGGAAAAAATTATAACACACTATAGACAGACGAAAGCAAGGTAAATTTAGTTTGAAGTTATGCTAAACATTAGTAATGGGTTAAATAATCCAGCATTTAACGTTAAAAATACTGCTAAAACTTCTAACCACTAAAGTGAAAGCATCATGGAATAGTAATGATTCTTCTGCTACTGTGTGTATCCTCTGTAGTAGTTAAAATAAAAGGTGGACTAATTTATTTACGGCCGCATATTCATGTTAGGAAGTTATGAGCCTTTTTGCACAATGAAATAGCCTCTCAAGTGAAAGTTTCGAAAGGACAAAGACCCTAACCATATGTCGGCACTTGTATGAAATTCAATTCTTCATAATAAAATATATATTTTAACCTGGTACTCCCAATCTCCGGACCTAATTCCAATAGGGAACTTGTGGAGCATTGTTAAAAGAAAAATTGGAAGCGTTAAGTAAAAAAAAATGGAAGATTTGAGAAGAAACATCCTAGAATCATCGTATTCCATATCCCAGGCTACTTGTGAGACCCCAGGGGATCCAATGCAAAAAGTATGCGAAGGGGTGCTGAAAATCGATATCTATTCAACAAAATATTGCATATGTATGCAATTTTACCTACCGTTTCATTAATATTTATCAATTATTTGAAGTGTTCTTATTTTTTTGACCTCTCCCAATATGATTCACCATGCCATTTAATAGTAAATTAGTTTAAAACGAAATGTTTTTGATTTTATTTTTAGTAAAACTTAAACTTACTGATTGGACCTATAACACACACAGTGTTTGAAATTTTCATTGATTAGAATAGACATTTTTTGTTTACAGGAACTGTTCTTATTTTTTTGTCCGGCACTGTATGTATGTATATGTAGTTTTGTAATGTTTTTTTTCATATTTATTGTTATTAACAAGTATTTTTGTTATTAATAAGAAATAAATGTGAATTACATTCTAAAAAAATAAGCATGAATTTTACTCCTGGTAAAAAAATCTCGTAATAATTCAAAGGCAAGAAAGAGCTGCACTCAGATTTAAAAAAATGTGCGAGGCAACGCCCACTTTTAAATATATTTTGTTTGAAAATATCGTCCGGTAGATGCTCATTCCTACATCTTGCATAACTCTGATCGAGAAACCACCAATAGAATGACCAAAAAAATACAAATTTGATCCGGATTACAGGAATCTTTTCTACTGTTTTTCGTTCGATTATAGCATTTTATTCCAACTTTTGTATTGAGAACTTCGATACCATTTTTAGACTTTCGCAACATTTACAGATATAATTGAACAAAAATTGTGATATCTTGTTGGTACAGGGATTTAGAGTAGTTCAGCTTCAAATCATTTCGGTGAAGTGATTATAAAGTGTCATTTTTGTATGGCGAAATCTTGTTAAAACCAACGGTTTAGTGAGATAAAGTACTCAACAGCCTAAACCTCACGGATTAGTGTCTGTGGGAACATAATATAAGATAATATAAGATTCTGAATATGAACATTGCTTATGGCCTTTATCTTAGAGAAATCCTAATGAAACCAAAAAGCCATATTTATACTCTCGCAAGAAAGTTGCTAAGAGAGTATAATAGTTTTGTTAACCTAACGGTTGTTTGTAACACCTAAAACTAAACAAGTTAGATATAGGGTTATACATACATATATACTAAAGTGATAAGGGTAGCGAGCAGATTTGAAATCCGGATGTCTTTCCGTCCATACAAGCTGTAACATGAGTAAAAATTGAGACATATTGATGAAACATGGTACATGAGTTCCTTGGCACCTTACTTTCGTAGACGAGCGAAATCGGACAACTGCCACGCCCACAAAATGGCGACGGCCGAAATCACATAATGTGCCACAATTAAGCCATAAATAAAGTTATAAAAAATTTTGTACAAAGGGTCGTACTAGGAAGGGCCATATTTGGATGTAACTTTTTTGGAAAAATGGGCGTGGCCACGAACTACTAAATATTTTGTACATATCTCGTAAACTACTAAAGCTAGCTAGCTCCCTAGAGTCGTTTCATTTAGGCACTTCCATAAACAGTATGAAACTTGAATAAATCGGATTATAACCACGCCTACCTACCATACAAAGGTTATGTTGAAAACTACAAAAAATGCTTTAATTCGGTGAGGAAAAACACCTGAAACCTTAAATTTCATGGTAAAGGTAGCCCCCATATATGTACCTAATATGCGGATTTTCAAACTTTTGATGTGCTTTATACCGTTTATGTATATCGGTTAATATGTGAGATATCTTAAAAAACTAGTTGAAATCGGTCCAGGAATTACCCCAGCCACTATAGTAAAATATTTTGTGAAACTTCGTGCTCTTGCCAATGAAGTTCCCGTCGGAGAGCGGAACGCCAAATTTTGGTTCCTCTTTAAAACAACCCCATCCAATGGGTGCATAATATTATTTTTCAGCCAGTTGACAGGCTAAGTACTTGATATACACTAGTCCATATTAGCCTCTAACGTGGTAGCCAATAATACACTCAACATGTGCTGGGGATATAACTAAGTTTAATTCCAATCTGAACTATATTTATTAAACTCTAATCATTAATAATTTGCAAAAAGTATTTATTAAACTCACGTTATTTGTCATTTTATTAATTTATATAATATATATAATATTAAAGGAAAGTCGTGTTAGTTACGCTATTTATAACTGAAGAACGGCTGAACCGAATTGGCTTAAATTTGGTTTGAAGGTAGCTTAGGGGCAGGACATAGGATACTTTTTATTCGATTCCCGTGACGGGAACGTGAATAAACTGTGGTATAAAAGACTCAACTGGCATTCCCTATAAGACACAAATTTATTATTCAAACCATCAGAGTAGGCGTTCATTTCATAAACATGAAAACAAAAAAAACTGATCATTTCATTTGATAAAAATGGGAAAACAAAATGCAACTGACAAAAGAATAATGTTATCTATGGTTGGATATTTGAATATTTGAATTTAACCGATTACCTGGCCGTGTGATAGTTATGTTACAAATCGTTTTATAAAATCAATTTCTGTATTAGGTTTATAAATTGGATATATTAACATATCTAATACTACGTTCGGACCGACATTGAAAACATCTTGAAAACACAATTTGTGGATTGTGGAACCAAAGTCGTTCTGACCGACATAATGTGCTTTCGATGACTTTTCATTGACAGTTCACAAATTTATTTGTTTGTTTAATTTTTGAGCAACGAGAATGGTAAGTTTTAAAATCGTTAATATTTACTTATAATTATTATTAATGATCGTGTTTTATAGAATCACGACAAGAAAATTTTAATATAGAAGGTATTGGCTTTGAAAACCCAGATAAATACCTTTCGCAACGACGATTCTTCAAGAGAATTGATAGAGACTTTTACTACCCATTTGTAAACATATATTAACTGACAAATTGGGGATGGCAAAATATGTCTTCCAATTATATCGACTAAACTAGAGCAGACATCGATTATAATGAGTGGAATGTAAGTTTTCAAATAGTTTTCAGCGAAAACTGTGATTTCGTTTGACAGATTTTGAATGGATAAAAACTCAAGTTTTAGAACGAAAACCCTCTTTTTCTATGAAAACATATTTTCAATGTCGGTCCGAACATAGTATTGCTGATTTAGCAAAGTTTAATATTGTATATATTAATTCAAGCTGGAATTCTACGGACTACTACAACCATCCTGTTTCAAAATGTTGTCACTAAATAGAGAAATCATAACAGAATTGGTGACTGGTTTCGAGGTACTGGGATTCCTACAATGCTTAGGAGCAATTGGTAAATATTAGTTATAAATTCATAAATTTACAACGTTGATCTAATAATTGTTTACAGACGGATGCCACATTGAGGTTCACCAATCATCTGAACAAGATGTGGACTATTACAAAGGGGGGTATTCCATAATTTTAATGGCATTAGTTGATGTTAAATAAAAAAAGTTTATAAAATATGGAAACGCATTATACATATAAGTACATATTTAATGTATGCAATATATTTTCAGATACAGTTTTATTTACATAAACGTTGGAAGCCAAATTTATGAGACGTCGTCACTTAAGAGAGAAATGGAGAATTATTCTTTACTAAGTGAAATGTCTCGAGAAATTTCAGGCGTTTAATGTGCATGTATTTATTATTGGGGATTCGGCTTTTCGATTTAGCAAACAACTCATGAAACCGTATCCATTTAGCGTAAATCAAATTCATCGCAAGAAGGTTTTCTTTCGAAAGCACGTAGAGTTGTCGAAAATGCTTTTGGACACCTCAAGGCTCGCTTTCGACGAATTGGAAAAATAATTGACAACTCTCTCCGGAATGCGAAATCAGTAATAAAAAGCTGCTGTGTCCTTCCTAAACGACAACAACGATTCTCATATGGTTACTCTAAATGGTTACGCGCTTTGGAAGAGTTGGAGACTAGACGCCAAAATCAGAGTCATGTTTCATATGCATCTGACGACATATTAATGGAGAAACAATATGGACAGCATTTTCTACATTTTTAGGCAAGTAAAATAATTTTTTAAATTAAAATCAAATAAAATAAAACACTCGACTCAGGTGATGACATGGTCAATGATGAAGGCTCGGTTGGCGACATCATGATCTCTGATGGCGAATTGTGCATGAGTTTTATTTTACATGCATTGCTGTAAAAAGAAAAAAATTAAATAATTAATATATAGAAAACAAGTAAGGAAGGACTAAGTTCGGTTGTGACCGAACATTTTATACTCTCGCAATTTATTTATTTAATTTCATTTATAATACACAATTTGACCCACATATTCGTCATATACATATATGTATATATAGTCCATTGAAAGTTGGAAACCCTAATATTGGGTTAGAAGCACCGAGATCCTCATGTATGATATATAGGGGCCTTCAAAACTTATAATCCGATTTCAGCGATTTTTAGAAAGGGGCTGCCACACTATAAATGCAGTATTTATGCAAAGTTCTGTTCCGATATCTTCTCTAGTACTATTCAGATCGACTTCAAAGTTCTGGAATATAGGAAGTAGGCGTGGTTTTGAACCGATTTGGCCTATTTTGACAACATATCATTGGGATGCAAGGAAAATATTACAAACCAAATTTCATTGATATTGGTCGAGTGGTTTCGGAGATATGGTTTTTGACCAATAAGTGGGCGGAGCCACACCCACTTTAAAGTTTGTATACCAATTTGGGTAGAGCCCCTCTGTACCTAATGAAATTTAAAGTTTCTGGTGTTTTACCTTACTGAATTAAAGTCTTTTTAGTAGTACCTAGAAGAAACGATTCTAGAAAGTTTGGTTGATATAGCTCAAGAAGTTGACGAGATATGTACAAACACCTTAGTAGGGGGCGGTGCCACGCCTACTTCTCCAAAAAAATTACATCTAAATATGCCTCTTCATAGTGCGATCCTCTGTTTCCATATATTCCGTAGCCATTTATTTCCATAGCTTTATTTATGGCTTAGTTATGGCACTTTATGTGTTTTCGGTTTTCTCTATTTTGTGGGCGTGGAAGTGGTCCGATTTTGCCCATCTTCGAAAGCAACCTTCCTATGGTGCAAAGAAAAAAATGTGCCAAGTTACATCAAGATATCTTAAATTGGGGTCCCGGTGATGAATATTAATATCAAGGTCGTTAACGACCTGCTAAAAAAGCTTGCAGAGAGGGGCTGCCGGGTGGTAGCCTACGCTGACGACGTAGCTTTCATGATTGAGGCGAAACTCCTAGCTACTGTGAATGAACTTCCACAAAGTTACTTTGGCGTCGTAACGAAATGGGCTGCGGAATGTGGCCTTTTCGTAAATCCATGCAAAGACGGTACAAAATACCGGAGGCGTCCTTGCCATTGATGGGCGGAACTTGTCTCTGTCCAGCGGATAGAGTCAAGTATTTAGGGCTCATCCTGGATAAAAAGCTCTCATGGAAACCCAATATAAAGGAGAGAGCTAATAAGGCCTCGGTTGCCTTATATTGCTGCAGAGGAGCCATGGGAAAAAGATGGGGTCTCTCACCTAAGGTGGTTCTCTGGCTTTATGAAACGATAGTCAAGCCGATTATGTTATATGGGCTACTCGTGTGGTGGAAGTCTCTTGAAAAGGCTTCACTAGCCAAAAGGTAGAGAAATGTTCAACGAGTATGAGTGGCGCGCTCCGAACAACACCAACCTTGGGACTTAGACTTAGGGAATCTGGGTCTGTAGACGAGTGCGTGCCTGGGCATTCAAGTATCCTCGCACACGTCGACTTCATCCCGAGGTTATTTGATCATCTTCATGCCGCCGAGCATAGCCCTCGCAACAACTTCTCTGCTATTATTTCGTCAAGGGACGTTTGGGCGGGAAGGAGTCGTTGGAGGAGAGGCGCGGTGAGCTTCTTCACGGATGGGTCGAAGCGGGAAAGGTTGGTGGGGGAGTTTACTGCCGGGAGCTTCGCATCAACCTTAGTTTCAGGCTTCCCGATTATTGCAGCGTTTTTCAAGCGGAAGTGGCTGTTATTAAGACAGCGACGGATATATTGCTTAGAAGCGCAACAACCTTTAGGGAGATGACGAACCACTCGGATAGTAGAACGGCGATACTAACCCTGAGATCACTGACCATGCGCTCAGGGCTGGTTAAGGAATGCCTATCATCACTGTCGGTGGCATCGTTATACTTTTCAATTATATTAGTCTGGGTTCCTGGCCACTGCGGATTCGCGGGGAATTGTAAGGCTGATGAGCTTGCAAGGTCAGAAACGACGGACTCACTATTAGAAGCATGGAAGCATGTAGGAGCACCGTTGTTCTATTGCGGATTGCTAGTGGACAGATGGGCCTCGGCTGAGCTGGGTAGGCGCTGGTCAGTTACCAACACAAGCGTAGTCGCAAGATCCTTCTGGCTTAAGGTAAACCGCGGTAGGTCTACCGAACTTTTTGCCCTCAATAAACCTTACCTATCTCCTTAGTCGGAAGGGTTCTTACTGGTCATTGTCCCATCGGGATCCATGCTGTAAGGTTAAAAATCTTACATGACGCTAGCTGTAGAAGCTGCATGGAGGAGGATGAGGTGGAATTGTCTCATCACTTTCTTCTGGAATGTCCCGCCTTTGTGAGATCAAGAAAGAGATTTCTTGGATAAAATTTATGAATGAAATGGTTGTTTATAATTCCTGGATTTCCCTGGTAGAACTGAAAAGACATTTCTCATGCCATTAGTTTTAGCCACTGTTCGTGCGAGATCGATTGGGGTTGCAGTTGCCTCTTCTCGAATAGCAGCCACATTGTTAGAAGGGCTTTTCAAAATATATTGTCAAAATAAATAAAAATAAAGGAAAATAAGAAAATTTTCAGAATTTATTTTTTCAAAAAACGCCAAGTTTGTTCCACGAATCGGAGATTTATTTTATATTTATTATATTTATAATTTAACGACTTCTGTGTTTTGTGGAGAAAATACGTGTTTTTGTATTATTTTGCAATAATAAATTTTACTTTCTCCATGTCATAAATATGAATGTTTATTGTTTACAATTTTTTGAAATATCAAATGTCTATGAAACAAATACTAGATTTGTAAATCGATGTGTGTAAACACAATACCATAATACTTTTATCATGGTATTGTTACTACATGTGTGTCTCGGGTATTACAGAAGATTTAACAACTGGAATTCAAGATAACTGGGTGGTCCATATTTGCCTACTTTACCCTATATATAATGATTCACGTTACTATATTGGACTATATGGGTCGATTTGTGTTAGTTTAATAACAATAAATAAATAACTTGCGAGAGTATAAAATGTTCGGTTACACCCGAACTTAGCCCTTCCTTAGTTGTTCCTAATATTGAAGTTAAGACTATTAGTTTCCACGTTTGTAATATACTGTTATTTTCCGCAGACATGTTATATACTATGCATTTACTGGGGGGTTACTCTGTAAGGCGTTACGAATAGAAATGCGTTACGAAAGAGAATTGCGTTGCGAAGGCAAATCGGTACTCTGTAAAACTTTCGAATTGTAGAAAATATTGAAACGTATTTTCGTTCACATATTTTCAAAAAAGTTTACATTACTGCCAGAAAAAAATGATAACGTAAACAAATTCAAAAACAGAAAAGTCAAAAGCGTAAGGAAAGTCAAAGTTCAGGTGCAACCGAACATTTTATACTATCATATTATTATATATTGTAAGACTCAGAAGCAATGATATTAAACCTTTATATTAAACCATACTGAAGAATACGATAAGAGATTGTTTTGGATGCGGAATTTAAATTAATATTTCTTACATCAATATGATAACTTTTTTATGTTTTATATTTAAAAGTAATAATATTTTTAACTATAACAATACTTTGTTAATTGTTATATTATGTTTTAAAGTCACATAAAGGCATTCTTGCAATGATTCTTAAGTATATACTTTTATCCATTGAACATTTATTCTGACACTATTTAATTTCGATGGTTTACTTCTAGAATTTGTGTACCGGCAGTTGTAGTTGAATATTCTTTATCAAGCAGGGAAATAAAAAATGTTTCTTCGAGAGTATATCTACAATAAGACCTTTAGACTTGTCAAATGTTAAAATCTCCAGCGATTATTACATTACATTATACATAATGAAGTTCTGCAATTAAATCTCTGGCATAGAAACGGAATTTGTATAAAGTACCAAAATATTGATATTGTATGTATGTGATTGGCGTTGCAACCGTTTAGCCGGTTATAGCCGAATCGACGATAGTGCGCCACCTGTCTCTCTCCTTTGCAGTTCGGCGCCAGTTGGAGATCCCAAGTGTAACCAGGTCGCTCTCCACCTGGTCCCTCCAACGGAGTGGAGGCCTTCCCCTTCCTCGGCTTCCTCCGGCGGGTACTGCATCGAACACTTTCAGGGCTGGAGTGTTTTCGTCCATTCGGACAACATGACCTATCCAGCGTAGCCGCTGTCTTTTTATTCGCTGAACTATGTCAATGTCGTCGTATAACTCGTACAGCTCATCGTTCCATCGTCTGCGGTATTCGCCGTTGCCAATGTTCTGAGGACCATAAATCTTGCGCAAAATTTTCCTCTCGAAAACTCCTAGTGTCGTCTCATCTGATGTTGACATCGTCCAAGCTTCTGCACCGTAAAGCAGGACGGGAATGATAAGTGACTTGTAGAGCTTGATTTTGGTTCGTCGAGAGAGGACTTTACTGTTCAATTGCCTACTCAGTCCAAAGTAGCACCTGTTGGCAAGAGTTATTCTGCGCTGGATTTCGAGGCTGACATTGTTCGTGTTGTTGATGCTGGTTCCCAGGTATACGAAATTATCTACGACCTCGAAGTTATGACTGTCAACAGTGACGTGGGAGCCAAGACGCGAATGCGCCGACTGTTTGTTTGATGACAGGAGATATTTCGTCTTGTCCTCATTCACCTCCAGACCCATTCGCTTCGCCTCCTTATCCATGCGGGAAAAAGCAGAACAAACGGCGCGGTTGTTGCTTCCGATGATATCAATATCATCGGCGTACGCCAGAAGCTGTACACTCTTGTAGAAGATTGTACCTTCTCGGTTTAGCTCTGCAGCTCTTATAATTTTTTCCAGCATCAGGTTAAAGAAGTCGCACGATAGTGAGTCACCTTGTCTGAAACCTCGTTTGGTATCGAACGGCTCGGAGAGGTCCTTCCCAATCATGACGGAGCTTTTGGTGTTGCTCAACGTCAATTTACACAGCCGTATTAGTTTTGCGGGGATACCAAATTCAGACATCGCGGCGTAAAGGCAACTCCTTTTCGTGCTGTCGAAAGCAGCTTTAAAATCGACAAAAAGGTGGTGTGTGTCGATCCTCTTTTCTCGGGTCTTTTCCAAGATTTGGCGCATGGTGAATATCTGGTCAGTTGTCGATTTTCCAGGTCTAAAGCCACACTGATAAGGTCCAATCAGTTTGTTGACGGTGGGCTTTAGTCTTTCACACAATACGCTCGATAGAACCTTGTATGCGATATTTAGGAGGCTGATCCCACGGTAATTGGCGCAGATTGTGGGATCTCCCTTTTTATGGATTGGGCAGAGCACACTGAGATTCCAATCGTCAGGCATGCTTTCTTCCGACCATATTCTGCAAAGAAGCTGATGCATGCACCTTATCAGTTCTTCGCCGCCGTATTTGAATAGTTCTGCCGGTAATCTATCGGCCCCCGCTGCTTTGTTGTTCTTCAAGCGGGTAATTGCTATTCGAATTTCTTCATGGTCGGGTAATGGAACATCTGTTCCATCGTCATCGATTGGGGGATCGGGTTCGCCATCTCCTGGTGTTGTACTCTCACTGCCATTCAGCAGGTCGGAGAAGTGTTCCCTCCATAATCTCAGTATGCCCTGGACATCGGTTACCAGATTACCACCTTGGTCTCTACATGAGGATGCTCCGGTCTTGAAACCTTCGTTAAGTCGCTTCATTTTTTCATAAAATTTTCGAGCATTCCCTCTGTCTGCCAGCTTCTCAAGCTCTTCGTACTCACGCATTTCGGCCTCTTTCTTTTTTTGTCTGCAAATGCGTCTCGCTTCCCTCTTCAGCTCTCGGTATCTATCCCATCCCGCACGTGTTGTGGTCGTTTGCAATGTTGCGAGGTAGGCAGTCTGTTTTCTCTCCGCTGCGAGACGGCACTCCTCATCGTACCAGCTTGTTTTTTGTCGTTGCCGAAAACCAATTGTTTCGGCTGCAGCGGTACGCAGTGAGTTTGAGATGCCGTTCCACAGTTCCCTTATACCGAGATGCTGATGAGTGCTCTCAGAGAGCAGGAGTGCAAGTCGAGTAGAGTATTTCGTGGCTGTCTGTTGCGATTGCAGCTTTTCGACGTCGAACCTTCCTTGTGTTTGTTGACGGGCATTCTTTGCTGCACAGAGGCGGGTGCGTATCTTCGCTGCGACCAGATAATGGTCCGAGTCTATATTTGGTCCTCGGAGCGTACGCACGTCTAAAACACAGGAGACATGTCTTCCGTCTATCACAACGTGATCGATTTGGTTCCGCGTGTTTCGATCAGGAGACAGCCAAGTAGCTTGATGTATTTTCTTATGCTGGAATCTGGTACTACAGACGACCATATTTCGGGCCCCAGCGAAGTCGATCAGCCTCAGGCCGTTTGGCGATGTTTCGTCATGGAGGCTGAATTTTCCGACTGTTGTGCCAAAGACACCTTCTTTACCCACCCTGGCGTTAAAATCACCAAGCACGACTTTTACATCGTGGCGGGGGCAGCGCTCATAGGTGCGTTCTAGGCGCTCATAGAAAGCATCTTTGGTCACATCGTCCTTCTCTTCCGTTGGGGCGTGGGCGCAAATCAGCGATATGTTGAAGAACCTCGCTTTGATGCGGATTGTGGCTAGACGTTCATCCACCGGGGTGAATGCCAGGACTCTGCGACGGAGTCTCTCTCCCACCACAAATCCAACACCAAATTTGCGCTCCTTTATATGGCCGCTGTAGTAGATGTCACAAGGACCCACCTTCTTCCGTCCTTGTCCCGTCCATCGCACTTCTTGGATGGCGGTGATGTCAGCCTTAAGTCGTATGAGGACATCAACCAGCTGGGCAGAGGCACCTTCCCAATTAAGGGTCCGGACATTCCAGGTGCATGCCCTTATATCATTATCCTTAAAACGTTTGCAGGGGTCGTCATCAAAAGGGGGGTGTCTCATCCGAGGCTTTCGTAGATTTTTCATTGGGGGGTGTTTTTATGTGGTGGGTCCCAAACCCTACGCACAACCGCATAAGCGGGCTTCGCCTTCTCACTTTAGCTCGCCTTCAAACGGATGTCTGTTGGCTACCCAGAGGATACTTGGTCTAAAACCGGAAGTCGTGAGCTGCTTGAACCATGTGGAGAAGAATCGTTTCTGACCACTCCCAAGTGAGTGACAATCAAAAACTTTCCTCACTTGCGTGAACTTCTACACATGATCCCATCCTCCATATTGATATTGGAACATTTAAAAAATCGAAGAGACGACAGACAGACATCCGGGTTTCAACTTTTATCGTCATCTTGGTCATTTTGACACATATGTATTCATATAACTCGTTTAGTTTTAGGTATTAAAAATAACCGTTACGTGAGCAAAACCATTATACTCTATGTACAATATGTTGCGAGGGTATAGAAAATGAACAATATAAAGAATTATATTTTACATACATACATAATTCAAATTGTATTGTGTTTTAAATTAATTACTGGAATATGCGAATGAAGCCAAAATTTGCTAAACGTTCTAGGGGTCAAATGCAGAACGTATGATTAGATTATAGTTCATAAATATTGAAGTTTATTTATTTAATATAGTAAATAATAGTATTAAAATTCATATTAATAATATATAGCTTAATCTCTTCTTGCTCATATGTATGTATGTATGTATGTATGTATGTCTTTATTTGTAAATACATACATATGTGTAATTCTTTTAAACCACTAATATAATAAAAAAGCGTTATTTACAGTAAGTACATAATTAGACTTCAATATCACTGAAACACCATATAAAAGGATAATTAAAATTCAACACTTCTATTGGTCACACCGGGCAATATATAACTTCACAACATTTACTTTTTAGCTCCAATGGTCAATGTATATTTTCTGTTTTCCACCTTATGTTTCATATTTTTGGAATGTTCCCTATTAAAGTCAATATTTTGTAAATAAAACTACAAACATACCTTATTAACTTATATTTTTGGTTCATTGCGTTTGCCAGTTTGATATCGAATGAATAATTCGTAAAACACACGAGTTTGAAACTCGTAAACGCAATACAGAGTACTTTCATTGCGCAGGGGAAAAACAAATGCGTTGAACGAAATTATCAGAGTATATTTTTTTCGTTTGCGAGTTTTTTCACTTGCGCAACGCCTTACAGAGTAACCCCCTTGATTTCCGACCTTTAGATTTTTTTTATACCCAATATATTATACTTCATCTCTTTGGTTGAGTTTATCTCGCATATAGTATCTGAATAGAAGATGTCTCAGTATAATTTAGTGAAATTACTTTAATTAGTATAATACCATTTGTATGTAATGTAGTAATTAATCGATAATAATAGATGCTTTCTTTTTGTGAGGAAACTCGCAGACTCATAGTGTATCGGATATCTACATATATATTCTTCTATGTAAATAAATAAATACATATTTGTAGAATTATGTCGTTGTGAAGCGTGTCAGTTGCACCGTTGCTATAAATTGAAGGCAATTCTAGATTTCAGTAAACGTCAGAAATTTTGTTAGTATACATTTGCCATCTATGAATGTATGTACGTGTATTAAACTTCTTTATATGCAACAATCGTCTCGGAACTTTCGGTTTTGAATGCACTCAAAGCACACATTTGTAATTGATTTTTGTTATATACATACATATGTATATGTAGATAAATACATACATATGTAGAAATAACAACTCAGTAAAGAAAAAGATATACTTGTTAAACCTCAAACCTCTAATAGTTTTCTAAAAATATTTGACTGCTATTATTCGGCTTCTTCACATCGTTTCGATTAATAAGGCAATTTTTTTAATATAATAATTTTATATATAATATTAGACTTTAAGCATGCTTAAGCATTTAGATACAATATAACAACTTAATTCCCCAGACATCTAATGTGTAATGTTAAGTATAATGGCAATCATTTCGACAGCTTTTGCTTGGTGGGAAATGAGGAAGATGCGCACGCAAAATCAATTTTCACTATGTTTGTTGATTCACTCAAAACAACTCGTTTTTGTAAGCGACGAACGACAATCAACGGCAATGAGAAACGGCGCGAACAAAAAACTTGACGTGTTATTTAGCTCGTGGAAGGCACGCACCTTGCGCAGCGAGGGGTTCCGAACACAGCCGCCGTTGCAGAGAAGAAGGAAGAAGCCAAAAAGGAGGAACCGGAGTCGGAAGAAGATGACGATGTGGTTTTCGGTCTCTTTGACTAAACAGTTCAACACATTTTTTTTGCGCGATTTTATTATTCTTAACAGATTTGAATGAAACAACATTGCGTGACAAAAAATTGTTCGACTGTACATACTAGATTTGAAGTTCTTTCTCGTTTTTATTAACTCTGGTTTCCATAAGGATGCTCTGATAGCAATCCTTCGAGCTGGACTACTATTCGTTTTATATCATATAGTTGGTGGAATCTGGCGAAACATTTTCTTATAATGCCTTCTAATATAGTATTTGCGCACGCTTTTTAAAATAGCGTACATAGCTGGGATTAGTTGATTGATGTTCATATATGTATGCCTCTGCTGCATACTTTACTGTCTGATGCTCTGCGAGCGGTTGTCTTTTGTCGCCTGCATCACTTCCCACCCTGTCGGGTATAAAAGTAATTAAATAACGAGTTTTCAAACTCAGTCTAGATGCGATCGTGAACACATTGCAACAGAGCAACGATCAAAGCGGAAACGTGATATTACTATCGTCTAGATTCACTGTTATTGTTCTGATTGAGATTTCAGAATTTCGCGTCCAAAGTTATACTCAAGTAGAGAAGTGTGTTAATTTGCAAGAGTTCCGTACACGCAGTGTTTCCGAGAAATCCAGCCGTTTAAAAACAGTTTGTCTTACCAAAGTTATTTCCGACAGCGCGAAAGTTAAAACTTCGCAGTTCGATCGTCAATGTTATCATTAGTCAGTGCGACGTAGTAAAGTGAGTCATCGGCTATCGAAATAGAAGTCATTAAAGTAGAGAGTGCATAACTTGTTTACCTGCATACCATAAATGTGTACTAAAATATACATACATATTTACAAAAATCTTACAAATTTCAAATATTATAGTTTTAGAAAATTTTTTCGTAGCATCAATGAAATTCTCAAAAGGTTGTAGTAGTTCAAATTAGTTTACTGACTGCAAAGAGAGCATCGTGTGTAATAATAGCTGTCATCGATTGGTCACTTCTCTGCTCGCTATCTTTGGGCGCTGCTCGCCTGTCAAAAATTTTACATGTGAAAGCAACAACAAAGTTATCTAGTTGAATTCGTGCAGGAGAGTATGCGAATACCTATTTAAAAATTCTATCGTCGCAGCACTTGTCCAAGTCTGCGATAAAATGTCCTCTTAATCATGCGCAATAGTGTTGCAGCATATGTAAAATTAAATTTGGCAGTACTCAACAAGTGGCGATAGAATTTTTAATGAGGTATCCGCCTACTCTCTTGCACGAATTCAACTGGATAACTTTGTTATTGCTCTCAATTGTAAAATTTTTGACAAGCAAGCAGCGCCCAAAGACAGCGAGCAGAGAAGTGATCAATCGATGACAGCTTATATATGATTGCAGTTTGAGAGTGATTCATTTTCATTAATTTTTGTTTTGTTCTGTTTTTTGTTTTACATACGAATGCAATACAATATTTTTTTTCACTTAAGATTTTTCATCCCGTGCTGACTGTTGAATAAACTTAGTCATGTGAAAAATAATACGAATCAACTCAATTCACATAGTATGACTTATGTTACAGGCGCCAGTCAAAATTTATCTAAACAGTACAATTTTTACCATAAAATTGTAATGTCGAATTGAGTCATTCGCTTATTTGCATATACACACATACATATGTAATAGTATGTTTTTGACACACATATGATGAATCAATTATTTAAAAAAGAAAGACCGCCACTAACCACACTGACCACACATAAGAAAGACATATTTCTTCGAAACTTCTACGGTTCTATCGTTATTGGTTGAAGGGTTATCGTACTTTTAATACTCTGAAGAACAAATGTCTCTATGAAACCAATACAGAGAAGTTATTAACATTAACGAAAAATATGGAATATTATAATATCAGTACATCAACCCCTAGCATTAGGATTGCTAATAGCAAACGGCAGAGTTAACCCCGATTAACTGCGCTTTTAATCAATTCCAAATATGTAGGTGACAGATGGCAGCAAAGCGAGTTATAAACTCCCATAAACAGCTGATTGATAATAATATTTTCAGTTTGGTAAAATAAAATAAGATAGAAAGCAAATATTGCAGTTGTTAGTCGCACAGTTAGTACAAAATCACTAATTAATCAAAAAATATAAATAAATACGTTATTATTAGAACTTAGAAACCACTTTAGAAAAATTTAGCTATTTCATAGCATGCACATATTTTTGTTTACATTTATGTAATTGAAAAACAACTGTCAGTAGCCAACCACACCTTATTTCCAGCTAAATAACCTAAATGAGTAAAATATTGTTTCTAGCATTTCTTGAAAAACAACCTCCTACACTCCCATAAAAATTGTATGTTCAAATTTCCTTAAAGTGCGATAACCATCTGAAGCGTTAAATTTAACCAAAAGATTGAGCAGTAAGAATCAGTGTAAACATTTAAAACGTGTGTTTCGCTTTGGTGGACATTTTTAGATAAAATCTCATATCTCAGCGACTTCTCGACCTTTGATGCATAGCATCCCCTCGACATGTTCATATTAGTTTTGGAAGATCAGTTGTATCACCTTAAAACACTAATTTTACACCGGTATCTTCACTCAAGCTTTATTTAATTATTATCTAGCGAAAGTGCCAGATAGAATGCAGTGGTGGTCGTCACCCAGTTTCATACTGTAATATTAGGACATAAGGTCGATTAGTTGCTGAGATATGAGATTTTAGCTAAGAGTTGACTGCGACATACACTTTTTAAATGTATGTAAGGCCTAAGTTTAAACCATCGATGGTGTTACTTGAATAACATATGTTCATATGTTCCAAAACATCTCTATAAAAGCCAAAGCCACAGGAAGGTTTTGAGTAAAAACTGAATACTGCCTAATTATCGATTAATTAATAAAAAAATGTTTGTAGTTTTGGTTAAAAAGCGTGGGCGCTTTGTATTATATTTTTCTCATATTGTATATTTGTTTTTTTTTTTAACTATATTTATTTACCTCCTAGTTTCGAGTAGCGTCCAGGTGTTACGTTTTATTTAATCAAATATAATATTATTCAAATTAAAAACATTAAAAAATTGTAATTTTTTCCATTTTGAATGGTCTAAAATAAGTAAAACCAAACTTGATAGAATTGAAAATCGCACCATTAGGATGAATACGTACGAATTCAACTCGATAATTTTCTTGCTACTGTCACATGCAAATTGTTTGACCAGGGGGCAGGTAACGTACAGAGAAGTGACCAATCGATGACAGCTTTTATTTGATTCATCTGTTTAAAATTATGCAATTTTATTGTGTTATTAAGCTGCTTAAACGAAAATTTTTTCACCGTGCAAGTGATTCGGGAAAGCTCCCGAACTTTGAACTCGTGTGACTCATTTAGTTGTAGAACATATGTACATACAGTGAATCTTCCATAACTCGAACTTCTATTACTCGGAGATCTCCATAACTCGAACTTTTGTATTGGCAATATCATTTAGAATTCGAATTTCATACAAATCACTTCCATAACTCAAACTTCCTAAACTTGAAGTTCTCCAGAACTCAAACTCTTGAATTGGCAGTTGAAGTAAAATTTCATATAAATCTCCTTCCATATATCGAACTTTTCTATCAGGGCATAATACAAAATTTAAAATTTTACTATCGAGGCACAATTTAAAAAGAGTTTCTCTATATCTTATGTAGGAGAACAAAAAATATGATATTACTGCAATGGATTTCATAAGTCATGTAACAAAAGCATTGGATAAAGACGTAAAGAGCCAAACAATAGCAAGGTGCAACAAACAAAATTACAGAATACAGTACTTTTCGTTTAATTGACCCTATGGTTAATTGGTTTCCCCGTATAATTGAACGATGTTATCGGACATAAAATATAACATATGAAAGCACACGTAAATTTTCTCGGATAATTGGACTCGGTTAATTGGTTTTCCCGCTTAGTTGGTTCAAAATATATGTCATTAAAAATAAATTTCCTTTTAAATTTCCTCGGTTAATTATAATATTGAATATTAATTATAATGTTGAAAAAAGCTAATCTTAAGGATAAAAAATATTCAAATATTTGAAATACTTTAAGTGCACATACATATGCATTATCCTTTAAGGGGTTAGGTGTGTTTCCGAGGTTGAAAACATGAGTATATGTATTTACAATGTTTTGTTAATGTATACAATCATATATTAGGTTGCCAGGGAGATACATCCTAATATTTTATTCAGCACATTAAAGATACATATTGTGAAATTAATATTTTCAAATTTCGAAAGCTCAGCCGTTGGTACCTCATATTCCATGAAGTGGCCAAAAAAAGGTTCTTGCCGTGGGCATCATAAATCATTATTGGTTCATCCAAATCAACAAACCAAAAATATTTCTTGTTAATGAACGAAGGAAAAAGGAAAATATTAAAAATTTAATTTTTGATAGATTTTGAACAAAAAAACTAACTTTTGTGGTCAAATTTACGCCATATATGTACTGACTCAAAAAAATAGTTGTAATAAAGATGTTTGGAAATTTCAACAGAATCGCTTCATAGCTTTTCAAGAAATCATGTCCACTGACTTCAAAATTTGAGATAAACCCGATTAAAGTTTTATATTCATATTGATGTGGTCTGATGTTAGGATTTTCCTTCTATCTCTTGAAATTTTAATCGTATCTATTTCATGATTTTGGATAATATTTTAATATTGTACTATTTAATAAGACAAACAAATTTCAAATTTTGAATCCCTAATCCCTTAATTCACCAGGTGGTCCAAATAAGACTGATTCCTGTAATTGAACAAACTTTTCATTTTTTCGGGATTCTTTTAATTGAACAAACTATATTTTACAGTTTTTTGAAAAAATTATGTTTTAATTATTATAAAATTTCTATATTTTGTGGATTACGGTAATTCGAGTTAGAGAAGTTCCACTGTATTTGTACTATATACAGACAAATCTAGAGTATGTTTTCCTTGAGAGCACATATAATAATTAATGTACACAATCATTTGTATGTTTATACAGACTACTATTTATTTCGGAGTAGCGGAGTGGCGCACGAATATGTAATTTAAGGGAAAGTTGAGTAAGTAGAGAATGAAGCAACAGAAGTTAGTAGCATAATAACTAGAAATTCTAGTAAAACCACTGAGTCGAAAACTAGACGTTCACTAAAACGGTCGTGCTAGAGAACTCGTCGGGGCAGTGACGCGAATGCGCCAAATTTTCCGAAGATTATTCGGAATGCGTGACGGTCGATAGTGAAATATTCCGAAAGTAGCCATAAATACAACAAATACGGTGTAGGCTTTTGAAGGAGTGTAGTATATGAGTAGTTTAACTGTTTATTTACAAGTTTGTTCAGCGTAAATGAGAAATAGGGATCCCAAAATAAATGTTATTCATGTAGGTATATTGTATGTAAATAAAACGTTGCTCTTATACATATCATACATTTAAACGATCTAAAAGTTAAATTATATGGGACATGAATACGAGTTCAATTCAGTACGTTAAATGGTATTTCAAAGCTTTTGATATATATATATATACACGTACATATAAGTATGTATGTACATATTTATATTTACATGCAATTATAACATCAAAAGTACCACCTTAGTACGCATTATTATTAAGAAAAGATTCGCTCCAAATGGCATTGGGATATCAAAGAAGTTTGCTAATATTTACGATAAAAAGTCAGGCTATAGATATAGAACTCTGAACCGAAAACTATTTCCATCTATGTATATGAAATGATTTCTTTTTCGAAATGCATATTCCTAGTCAATTTTTTTTTAATATACAGTTCTTTGTACATATTTTTTAAGTATACAACAGCTGTATACGGTTGGCTAAGCGTTGGAGAAGAAACAATCGAATGCAATATCCAGATATTCAAACAGGCAGCACTTGTGGTGCAATCCTACGCTAAAATGTCCTCTTAATCATGCGCAATAGTGTTGCACTATTTCCTTTGGTGAAAAAACACTTAAATCCGTGCCAACATAAATTTGACCACTTCGTTCCTAGCTGGGTTCTTGCCTTACGTTTTCTGTAATCAATTAAAATTTATTTCAAATTAAAAACAATTAAAATATATATTTGTATTGTGCTTTTTGTCAATAATTTGGTCTAGAATCTAGATATGTATGTAGAAATTTGGTAGCACCCACGCAAGCGGCGATATAATTTTTAATGAGGTATCCGCATACCCTCTTGCACGAATTCAACTTTATCGCGAGCAGGGCCCAAAGATAGCGAGCAGAGAGGTAACCAATTGAATACAGGTAATATTAGTTAAAAGTCAAATTTCGCGAAAATATTTATGTTACAGCACAACCTAACCAGAAGAAGTTAAAAGACCTTGTCATTAAAATGGTATTTCAATATTTCCTAAGTTCAAAGTAATCAAAGTTTTGAAAATTTTTTCGATAAGAGATTTTTAAAAATTAGACCAACAGTTCAATTTGTCTTTTAGTGCTAAGCCTCCAAGTATCCCAAATACTTTTAGAAACACAGAAAACTTCGCGAATAACATCGCCACTATTATATTTCCTTGTCCATAAAAGTCGTGTCAAAGCCATCAATCAACACAAGCAGAATAAATAAGAAATAGTTTTAATAAAAATTATTATAATTTTACATTTATTTTAAGTTATGGATTCGAAATGATTCAAAAGAGTATTTTAAAAATTATATTTTTCCTTTATGTATGTACATTCTCTTGGTATACGACTAATCGACTTACCGAATTAACCGGATAGGGCATTATTCGAATAATAATATTCGGTTTGCAGTATCCGGATAGTCGCAAGTTGCCTACTATTCGGTAACCGTTCGTTGTCGACTATTCGAATAGTGAATGTTCATTAAATTTCTATGTTTATTGAAAATTGTGAAACTCATAAAAATTGCGCACAATTGACATTTTCACAAATAAAAACAAACAAAAATCAAAGAATGCTTGGATTTCAAACAATTTTTATTTTTTCAAATGGGCCCAGAGGAGCAACTATTCGAATAGTCGCAGCAGAACAACTATTCGAATAACCGTAGTATAACGACTATTCAAATAGTCGTAACATTGCGATTAATCGGTTTTCGGGTTATTCGAATAATTTTAAGAGCCCTAGTACGTACGTACATATACAAATATACATATGTATATTCTATTTAATAGTGTGGATTCTAACGCTGCCGTTACACGGGAAAGAACATGCTTTTAAGTTGATCACACGAAATAATTGTCAAAATTTGCATAAATTGAAAGCCGACGTAGGCTGCAGGCAACTTGATATTCAATTATTGATACAGAGATGCTGTCGTCAAAGAAACTACATCCATTTATCGTCAAAGTGGATTCATAAGTCTTATTTTTAAATTAATCTGTACATACGTCGGAAGATTCACTTAAATTTTAATAATTGTAAATTTGGAGAACTCTGCACTCAGCTGATCATTTCATGATCATCAACTTGAAACACTTCTTGCACGCAAAAATTGAAAGCAAGATGGCTTTCAAGTTCGGAAAGTGAGAGTGTGGTAGTAAAAAAGTGTGAGTGTGTGGCAACTTGAAAGCAATTTCTTTCCCGTGTAACGTAAGGGTAATAGGGATATTGTTGACATTGTACGATAACATTGATATGAATGTTGCCATAGAAACCTATTGATAAATTAATCGAGAATAATAACAATAATTGTTATTGTGTTGTTGTCTAGCATACTGGGTGGAGCAAGGTGTTGGAATTTGGCGCTTGCCCAGCGCGTGTGATAACGGGCAATTTATATATATTATATAAACAACCCGGCGAAAAAGGCGAGTACTTCATAAATGTATGAAAAACGTATTCCAGGGGATCACAAATAAATTTTGAACATGCTACATATTTATAATACACGACTGTATATTAAGCATCTTGCAGTGGTTACTGTCGTTAAAACACCCATTGTATAATATGTTCAAATAAATGTAAGTATGTATAAAAGTATTTCAGGAATATACATAAGTAAGTTTGTAGAGATATGTACCTACTTACCCTGCATTGACGCATCAACATAGTCAGTTAAATTATTAACTAAATTCTCATCTTAAATTCAACTAGGCCGTCAACCTGTAAAAACGCCAATCGTTTGTATCTAAAAAATAAATTACTAAGCAGTTTATAACTAGTTTATTGCACTACAGGGTAGGTAGTTTCATATTAGGGTACACACATTATAACCAACCTTACTCCGAACATATACACTTGTATATAAAATAAAATTTCCATTCGTATGTAGAGTTTTGTCGAATTGTTAGATTGACAGCAATGTCTACGACGTGATAGACTTATAAAATTCATATTTCTAGTCTATTGCGTTTCGCATCGGATATGAGTAGAAAATTGACTTCAACCTACAAGCGGGACAGGCGTGAGCACCGAGTTGTCCTCTGCGAATGCCATACCTTACTACATGTGTAAATAAATACAAAAGTATTCATTCATACAGTTTGTTTCTATTTAAAAAATCGAATTATACCTTGAGATATATATATATATATATATATATGTATATACTATTGCTGTGCAAATAATGGAACACAAAAATTTACATATTTACATAATTTGATATGTAAGTCAAATGTATACAAAATTATATTATTAACTATACTTTAAATTAGCTTTATGTACATTTTACGTAACGAATTATTTTGGGAATAGACCCATAAGAGATACATACATATGTATTATTATTAATAATATGACTGTTTTCAGTTTTTTAATTTAGAATTATAATTTAAGGTACATACATACCCAATGTGATCGCCAAAATAACTGAAATTTGGGAATACTTCAAAGAAAACTACTCTATGAAATGTTTTAAAATTTCAAAAAACACAATTAATTTCACTGTCCAACAAATGAAGACTTTTTGAATGGAACAGAATAGCGACCCTATAATTCTGAAAGGGTATGTTGAGTAGATCATTTTTGTAGAACAAACTTATGGTCCACCACGTCTGAGTTTTTTTACAGTGGATCAAAGTTTTAATTTTTTGGTGGAAGGGAGCATTATACTATATGAAAAAAATGTTGTAAGATAATGTCTGAGAGAATTCTTATGGTCAGAGTTGTATTGTGGAATTGTATGAGGATTATTTTTGTGGAAGATCTTAACCCTCTAACTGATTTCTTTATAGGCCAATTTGACCATTTTTTCGAGAAAATCAAAAAAATATCCTTTAAAAAAGGACATTTAAGGATTAAAATATTCTACGAAAATGTTTGGCGGTAAATTTCAGTGGGGGTCACCAAAGACACCATTGTTGTAAATAAAGCTCTTTACGATTGATAAAAAAATTATAATTTTGTTTTAATAGTGGTTTATTATAGTATGTACATATTTATTTTTTTGCTTCAGCAGTAGTAGGACAGTGGATTAAAGATTAAACTTAATATGCTTTCCTGTATTTAGCTTGACGTGAATGTTCCGATGTGTCAAGGTTTCTGTACAAGCCCCATACGTATTCAGCAAGCATTACAGTTTGGGATTTCCCTTTGAATATTTCTTCCAATACCTTTATATCCTGATGAAACCTTTCACCGTGTTCATCTGAAACCGCTCCAAGGTTTTCTTTAAAAAAATTGAGATGAGAGTGCAGAAAATGCAGCTTTAGTGACATCTTAACGCCAATATTGTTAAAACCGATTAGCATGCTTTCAATATTTTCTGCATAGTTTTGTGCTTTTGAGTTTCCAAGGAATTCTGATATAACCAGCTGCATAAAGTTAAATGCTGTCTTTTGCATATCCGACAGATGACCATAAAATTCTTCATCTTGTAATAATTTTCTTATATCGGGTCCAACGAGCATTCCTAGAAAAGGTAGTTTACATTAAATGAAATAAATTATTTCTTAAAACCATATTTTACCTTCTTTTAATTTTGCTGCAGATAATCTGGGGAAAATTGTTTGAATGCGTTTGAAAGCATATCCTTGTGCATTTTTGCTTTTAATAAAATTTTTCACCCCGCCCATCTTAATATGCAGCGGCGGAAGTATGACCTTATCTTTTAGGACAAGAGATTCATGGATTACATTTAAGTCACCAATAATATTTTCTTTACGTTCTTCGAAATATTTAATATGATAATGGCTGCTGGTAGCACGTGAATCCCATTTACAAAGAAAGCACATATATTTTGTGTATCCTGTTTGCATTCCAGTCAATATTGCAATCATTTTGAAGTCTGCGCATACTTCCCATTTATATTTATAGTATTCAATTTTATTTAAGCGATTTGAAATATTTGCGTATGTTTTGTGGAATACGCAACCGGTATTGATGGATGCTATTTCCATTGTGCATAGTGCAAAACTGTTTTTAAGCTGTGTTTTGAACTATCTATAAATAGTCGCCAAGCGGAAGAGTCCAGTGGAAGCTTTAGATATATTAGAACCTCTTCAATACTGCAACAGTACACAAGTTCTTCTGATTTTTTAAAATAACTTTCCAAATCGTGTGTCTTTTTCTTGGCGATGTAACTTTTACATCGGCTTTTATCAAATTCCTGTTTTTCAATCTGGAACATAATATTTCAGCTTTCTATTTTGTTAGTCCTAAATCTCTTACAAGATCTTCAAAATAAGCTTGGTCTATCAAATTAGGACATATGTTTAAACCACCAGGAGGCAAGTAACTTATATCTGATATGTTTTCAACCGCCGTTGTTATTTCTGTGAGGCACCGCAACACCTTCACAGCGCACTTCTGGTAAAATGACATTATTTGGTGCTTCGTATGTCATTATCGCGTAAATTTGTAAATTAGGCAGAAATAGCATGTATCTGATTTGTGATTTTCAGGTTCAATCCATATAATAGACGCAGAAAATGGCAGCGCCTTAGTACCGCTTTGTACCAGGTCAAAAGACCACTTTCGCAAGTAGTGCATACAGTTTTTGGCATCCAAGCTTCACATAAAAATCGTATTCCAAAGAAAAGAAAATATGGTTCTTCAATTGTAGGGAATATCTTTCTTCTGCTTTGAAGGTGCGTAAAATGTCCACAAATAAAACAAAACCAGTCTCTTAATTTGCAAACAGAATCTGCCATGCTTATTTAAGCTTTAATTGTTCTTTTTATACTCTCGCAACCTGTTGCACGGAGTATCATAGTTTTGTTCACATAACGGTTGTTTGTGTCACCAAGAAATATAAGAGTTAGATATGGGGTTATATATACATAAATGATCAGGATGACGAGTAGATTTGAAATCCGGATGTCCGTCTGTCCGTCTGTCCGTCTGTCCGTCTGTCCGTGCAAGCGATAACTTGAGTAAAAATTAAGATATCTTAATGAAACTTGGAACACATGTTCCTTGGCACCCTGAGTAAAATGGGCAAAATCGGTCCACTGCCACGCCCACAAAATGGAGGAAACCGAAAACCTATACAGTGTCATAACTAAGCCATAAATAAAGTTATGAAAATGAAATGAATGATGATTTGGAACATAGGATCCCATTAGGGAGGGGCACATTTGGATGTAATTTTTTTGGAAAAGTGGGCGTGACCCCGCCCCCAAATAGGTTTTTTGTATATAACTCGCAAACCAATAAAGCTATATAAGCCAAACTTTCTGCAGTCGTTTCTTTTAGCCATTTATACAGTCTTATACAGTCCAAAAATGAAAGAAATCGGATAATAACCACGCCCACCTCCCATACAAAGGTTAGGTTGAAAATTACTAAAAGTGGGTTAACTCCCTAACGAAAAACGTCAGAAACACCAAAAGGCAGAAAAAAGCTGCACTGAGATTTTTTTACAAAATGAAAAATGGGCATGGCGTCGCCCACTTATGGGTCAAAAACCATATCTCAAGAACTATTCGACCGATTTCAATGAAATTCGGTACATAATACTTTCTTGACACCCTGATGACACGGGTGGAATATGGGCGAAATCGGTTCACAACTACGTCTACTTCCCATATAACCCAATTTTGAATTCCATCTGATTCGTTCACTTTATAATGTATTCATAAGGAACCAATGAAGCTAGCGGAATAAAACTTTACACAAATACTGTATTTGAGCTGTGACATCACTTGTGGAAAAATTGTCAAAATCGAACCATGACTTTTCAAGGCCCCTGATATCAAACATGAAGAACTCAGTGCCTAAGGTTAATTTTTCACCGAAAATATAGGTAAATCCCTCAGATATTTTAATGTAATTCATTCCATCTGAATTTTTTTCTTATAACAGTTTCTCTCTGTACCTGAAATGGTAAAAATTGGGTCATAACTTCCCCCAGATCCCATATACCTAATTATAAGTAATATTAAATTAAGTGAGCGTATAGTCTTCGATACGTTGTATCTTGGTGGTGAAAACGAGTGAAATCGGTTTAGGAATTACCTCAGTCCCCATATACTATTTATGATGATTTTCGTTATTCTATTGAACTTTATGCCGAATATATGGGTCGAATTGTGTTGTCTTTATAAAATTACATCAATAAATTGCGAGAGTATAAAATTTTTGGTTACACCCGAACTTAGCCCTTCCTTACTTGTTTTATATTAATTTTAGTAAAAATCGCACCCGATATGTACTGCTTAGTAAGTCAATTATGATTAATTTTATCACACCCGATTTGTAAGTCACAGCTAACTAGACGCGAGAACTCAGTGTTTGGCTCGGCCAAACTTGACGGCGTTTTCTTCTACTTTGTATATGTTGGCGTGTAATTTTGCCAATTAATCGTAAAGAGCTTTATTTACAACAATGGTGACTTTGGTGACCCCCACTGAAATTTTCCGCCAAAACTTTTCGTAGAATATTTTAATCCTTAAATGTCCTTTTTTAAAGGATATTTTTTGATTTTCTCGAAAAAGGGTCAAATTGACCCATAAAGAAACCAGTTAGAGGGTTAAGATCTTCCACAAAAATAATCCTCATACAATTCCACAACACAACTCTGACCATAAGAATTCTCTCAGACATTAATTTACAACATTTTTTTCATATAGTATAATGCTCCCTTCGACCAAAAAATGAAAACTTTGACCCACTGTAAAAAAAAAACTCAGACGTGCTGGACCATAAGTTTGTTCTACAAAAATGATCTACTCAACATACCTTTTCAGAATTATAGGGTCGCTATTCTGTTCCAAAAATGCTTTTGGACAGTGTTTTTATCGAGTGAATCGCTATTTTGCAATTTTCTAAAAACAGCCACCCACTGATGCAGTGATTGCGGCCTTCTCCTTTGATAAATTATTATTTGTAAAGTATTACCTATACACTGACCCACTCATGTTAAATAAATTAAATCTAACAGGATGACAGAGTTTGATAAAACAATGTGGAATTTTGCTGGGGGCCATCGGTTTGTCTTACTTTTATAAGCATTACAGGACACAACTTTATGTTACGCATCAGCACCACCTTCACATTTGCTGTAATCTAATATTATTTGAAGCTTTATTATTTTATATTCGCGATTACTTACTTCTGAGCTATGATATGCAAAATGATGAGTATAAGTACTCATTTTTTGTTTTGGGATATAAGATATCAGTGTTGTGTTCTGCTACAAACACGGAGGGAATCTCAGGCTAAGTTTTGCGATTGATTCCAACTTAAGTGATGTGCTTTTCAAAAAAAAGTTGTCCAAGTTGATGATAAAGAATATCGAAAAATTTGGAAATGTCACGCATAACTTACAAATTAATCACACAGATTCCACAAATCACGAATCGGTGCAAACTTATCTAGCAATGCCACTGCCTTCGAGTGTATCTATTAGCTTACCTTATTATTCTTGAGATCAGTTAGAAACTTTTCAATAGTTGCTCTAAATATGGGTCTACCTTGTAAGGCGAGCCAAAGACTTTCAATATTAGAACGAGCCAGCAAAAGTAAACCAATAACAGTGTTGTAGATGCCAGTCCAATTACTACCGGAAACATATTTACCTTCAATACTTCTCTTCTTCTTGACTGGCGTACACTCCGCTTACGCGGTTATAGCCGAGTCCAACCCAGCGCGCCATTCATTCCTCCTTTTGGCAGTTTGGTGCCAAGTGAAGCCAGGTCCTTCCAACGGAGTGGAGGTCTCCCTCTTCCTCGGCTTCCACCAGCGGGTACTGTATCGAACCCTTATGCCTGTGCAGATATTCTGCATGCAGATCTGCACAATTTTTTCTAGTCAAAATACATGTGCAGTAAATTCTGACAAGCAGATCTTCGGTTTGTATAAGGTTGTTTCTTTACTGCTAGTATCTGCTGGTTATCAGAAAGAGGAAAAGTGTCATTGCAGAGTTACTTTTACAAAGAACGAAAGTAAAGAAATGGAAAAAAAGCAATTTGCAAGAAAACATCTGAGTGCCACTAAATCATAATGCATCTTTAAAATTAATCAATAAAATATTGTTTGAAAAAGCAGAAGATTTCAGAACTATTGTTTATTTTCAAGCTCAGCTCAATTCACAATGTTGCCTCTGCGCAGAGAAATTCAAATTTCACAAGCCATGCAGATCTGCATTAAGGTGCAGAATTTGAACTGTCAAATCAGATCAAATTTTTTTTCTGCCCATGTAATTCTGGCATTTCAGAGCTGGATCACTTTCGTCCATTCGAACAACATAACCTAGCCAGTGTAGCCGCTGTGATTTTATTCGTTGAACTATGTTAATGTCGTCGAATAACACATACAAGTCATCATTCCATCGTCTACGGTATTCGCCGTTGCCAATTTTTAAGAGACCGTAAATCTTCCACAAAACCTTTCTCTCGAAAACTCTTAGTGCCGTCTCATCGGATGTTGACATCGTCAACGCTTCTGCATCATAAATGATGATGGACTTGTAGAGTTTGGTTTTTGTTCGTCGAGAGAGGACTTTACTTTTCAATTGCCTACTGTATGGAGTGATCCTGGGTTGGATTTCTAGGCTTATATTATTATTGGTGTTGGTGCTGGTTCCCAGATAGACGAAATTATCTACAACTTCAAAGTTATGATTGTCAACAGTGACAGGGGATATTTCGTCTCGTTCACTACCAGACCCATACGTTTCACAGGTTAAAAAAGTCACACGAGAGTGAGTCACCCTGTCAAAACCTCGTTTGGTATCGAACGGCTTGGTGTTGCTCAACGTGAGCTTACACAGACATATTAGTTTTGCTGGAATACCAAATTCAGACATCGCGGCATAGAGGCAACTCCTATTCGTGCTGCCAAACGCAGCTTTAAAATTTACAAAGAGATGGTGTGTATCGATCTTCTTTTCACGGGTCTTTTCCAAGATTTGGCGTATCGTGAAGAGCTGGCCAGTTGTAGATTTTCCAGGTATAAAGCCACACTGATAAAGTACAATCAGTTTGTTGACGGTGGGCTTTAATATTTCACACAGTACGCTCGATAGAACCTTATAAGTGATATTGGGCGTGGGCGCAAATAAGCGATATGTTGAAGAACCTCGCTTTTATGCGGATTGTGGCTAGACGTTCATCCACCGGAGTGAATGCCAGAACTCTACGACGGAGTCTCTCTCCCACCACGAATCCCACACCGAATTTGCGCTCTTTTATATGGCCGATGTAGTAGATGTCACAAGGCCACCTTCTTCCTTCCTTGTCCCGCCTTCTCATTTTAGCTCGCCTCCAAACGGATGTATTGTTGTTGCTTTAGCCACATGCAAAATAATCGTTCCTGGCCACTCATTCCTTTTCATTTTCCTCACTTATGTCCAGAAAAAGAAAAATAATACTTTGTATTCAATTTGCCAAATTTCAATTTTTAAGCGAAGACCCTACGAGTATATTTAAAAAAAATTGTAACCAGAAATCTTGCAAATATATATTAGACAAGCATTTAGCAGAGATAAACATTTACATCTGTAAAATTTACTGTTCCATTGATTGGCTATATTGATTGAATATTTATACGAATTTAAACGAATAACCTAAAAAGGGAATTAAAAAAATCTTTCTTACTATTCTTCCGAATAGAGTGACTCGTTCTAACGAGCCCGAATATATTTTTGCTACTCCCAACAATATGCTATAAATACACATATTAATATACATATGTGTACGTATACATATGTATGTATGTAGAGTATATGCAATACATAAAAATATATGTCTGAGTATATTAAATACACATAGATAAGTTATAAAAAATCAACACGTAAAATTATAGTATAATAAGCCTTTTGAAAATTCAAAATAATTCGGCTGTTACTTATCATACAAAGCACGTTCGCAATTCAAGCTAATAAAATATTTGCACCGTCTGCTTATCTTTCAAGTTTCTGTTTTGTAAAATGTGCACATAAGTTTCTGGTATGTATGTAGCATTTTGTCCTAATCCTATGAAACTACAAACTACAATTATAAATTCGATTCGATTATACGATACGATAAAGCCGACCACATCTATGAACACACATAAAGCGCGTAGCGTATGTTCAAAATAATATTCACAATTTTTTAATGATCAATTCTATAAATTTTGTTGAATCTCGATGACGACTTGTAATAGCTGCGCTCTAAAGCCATTATTCGATTGTGGTCTGTTTACGTCGCTTACAAAAATCACACATGTGTGCCAATTCTGTCATTGGGATGAAACGCGAATGAAATCATTGACCTCTGGATAAAAGTGCGCCATCTACAGGCACCTAATTTGTAATTTTAGTTGTTAAAACTCCGTCCAATATGTTTAGTTATCGCATCTGTCTTAAATAACGTTGATAATTTTTAAAGGCGATCCGCTATTACCCCTAGCCATTTTTTGTATTTGGATTGAGCTTATACAACATTCATTCGTGATGAGATACCCCAACAAATTTGCACGACTAATAGGTCGAATTCTCTGACCCAAACCAAACATTTATACGTATGTATGCACTTTTATTTGGAAAGTACTTGAAATCGGTGCCCAATTTCATGAGGTAGTCTGGAATTGTTAGTTTTCTTTTGAAACATCAACTTTATACAACTTCTCATACAACTTTTAGTTGGCTCTACTAAAAACTTAAAATACACTGGCACAATATTATCATATAAATAATAGATATTTACATAACTTCGGTAAACTATATGTTCAAACATACTTAAATATAATGAAATGCATATCCATTTAAGAGGGTGTGGGGAGTATAATGGAGACAGTGCGTACCGGCTTTACCCACAGCAAGTGAGTCTGGCGAGTATGACGAATTCAATTGATTCCAAGAAGTCAAGTATTAATCATCAACAGAGTATGGGCAGAGAGTAGGTCCCCCCAAAAACAAAGCTCCTCATTTTTTTTTACATAAACATAGTGTCTGTAAAACGAGTTAAACAACACTTGCTTGGTTTTCGCAAACGTATACGCCGTGTTCAGCCACACTTAATGAATAAGAGGGCAAAACACTGAGAACCAGACAATAATCATAATAAAGATATGTATTAACGCAACGCCATACTATATATTTCACTCTCAGTGCGGGAGTAAAACTTATCAAAGACAATAAAAGCCGAAGAATAGAGCTCGAACAGCTGGTGCAATTGCTGACACGATCATTGGCAATACAAACGTATCAACCGACGAAACAACAACTGAAAGCTCCACCTTCGTACTCTCCACTCATATCGCATACGAAGTAGCTTTGCAGCAGCTATCCAACGATCAGTGGGTGACTTGTGCTGCCGCGTGCCGTGCGTTGTATTGCCAGTTCAATTTTGCTCGCAACGTTAGGCGGTTGTGTTTTGAGACGCGAACTTGTTTTCGATTTTGAATTAAATTTGTGTTATATTTCATAACTTGAACGACAAAGTTTTGTATCCAAATGTAATACTTACGTGATCATATACCATAGAAAAATTGCCTTAAATAATTGAACTTCAAGTTAGTGCAGCTTCGTGCCACATTTCGATCGATCAATTTAAACCGGTGCAGTACACACAAATATTCGACAAATCGAGTCTATTTACGTGCAAAGTGAATTCAAGCCAAGTACCCCAATAAATTCAGTTGCATGGAAGTAAAAACTGCCACTTCAAATCCAGTTGCCAGCAATTGCTATTGTGTAAGGAATAGTATCGTACTTATCTTTATCATCATGTAACTCACACTGTCAACATGGACATAGACTTACATATATATGCCTGTTGCTGTATTGTGATAACTTACAAATATGTAAACCATTTATCTAAAAAATTTATAAACCTACTAAGCATTCTTTAAAAAATATTTCTTTGAAGTACAATATACAACTTTTTCCTTACAATTAAATATTTTTGAGCCGGGAATCGAAACAAGAAACATTTCCTCGACAATAAAATTAAACGATCGAATGCAGATATCTGTCTAGCCATATTCATAGGTCAAATAGATTAATTCGCATATAATTTGTATAAATCGCTGCCCTTGAAATTGTTCGAAAAGAAAAACCGTTGATAATAAACGCCCTCCTGGCCCTGTATTTGTAATCTTATCTCAGAATTGTCCAACAAGGTGTGTGTGTTTGCACTAAATATACCGAATAAGTTACTAAATACAAACAGTTATGTCGCAATGTTTTCAAGAAATGTTCATTAATAATGCATTTATCTAGCAGGTACGTTATCTAAAAATCTAGAGAGCGAAAACGTACCTTAAACACTCTCACACAATGCAGGAGTAAAAAGTTTATTAATCATTTAAAAATGTCCCCATTACTTTTTTTGGAATTGACTTATACGTTTACTACCAGCATATACGACATATACGACTCGGGTTCGTTAGATATTCCGACATTAAGATAACCATTCACAAATTTACTTCGTATTTTAGGTATGTTTGAAGTACAATATTCATGTGAATAAGAAACATACAAAGTGAAATACATTTATGAAATTAAAAATGTCATATCAAAATTTTTATTCCGCCTAATTGCAATGATTATGCAGTGAGGCCTATAAACCGAATTCACAAACAAAATGAATTGCGTACAAATATGGCTTAGTAAAATCGTTTTTGTTTTTAACCCTGCACATTTTCAATTTTTTTCAGTATTTTTAACTCAATTAATCCTTTAGTTAAATTTTAAATTGAATTATAGGGTTGCTGTGAGATTTTTTCTCATAATTCTTTATAACAGAGCTTATTTGCATTCTTCACACTTTCTCTCATAAACAAATTCATTTAAATTACATACATATGTAATGTAATGTATTGTGTTAAACGTGATGGGAGAACAGTAAAATGACCTTAATCACAAAGTTCGCGTAAAAATGTGCTTATATGTATATATATTAAAATGAATTTAAACAAAGGATTCAGGAAAACATTTTTCAATTCCGTATTGTTGTTGTTAGTATCGATATATAAAATTTTAGTTATTTTCTCGTAATATAATATAAATTCAAATACATATACATGCATATGTATGTATATGTAAGCATGTGTGCATAGAAATGACAGCTCATTTATATGTGTTGATGTAAACATGTATGTACATTTGTAATTATTTCACTTCTTCGCAAATTCTTTGGACTTTACTAAGTCAAGTATACTTAAATTGAATACAAATGAGTCATATAAGACACATTCATCTATTTGTATGTAAGTTTTCAAGCATATTTCCATGATCACAGTTGTTATTTATTGGAGAATTTTAAATTGTTTTAAACGACTAACAACATATAATAAAAACATGTTTTTAGAAAATGCATACTTGTGGATAAATTACTTAAAGAAAGGCTATTAATTGTTAAAACGGTTACATTAAAAAAGATAATTTCAATTTGAAAAGTGTCGGTGGGTGATTAATAATCAGTGGATCAATACTAATATCCAAAATTCCTCATATTCTCAAGTTTTTCCACAAAACCGCAACTAATACAACTAGGAGAAATAAACAACACTTCCAGAGTTCTTTGGTTCGTCTAAAATTTAAAACTGCTTTTATTATATAAAAACTTTTTTTTAGCATATTCGTCCAGTTCGTAATATTAAATTAAAATAAATTTGATATGCTTCTAACAGACATTCGACTACACTTATACATATATGTACATATGTACATATACCTCATTTTATATTTTTACACGTATTTCTTTCCAAAATTGCACCAAATGGTGCCTATTTCACCCTCATCGGAAGTCGTGCATACATCAAGTGTGCATATTCATACATTACAAGACCTATGGTATTTATCCAAGCTATGGAGCTCATATGTAAAACTAAATGTAAAAATATACTTCAACTGCTTCGCTTAGATCATATACGCTTGTAGACACAAGTATAAGTCTGTGCATAAAAATAACTTCACGACCGTATTAAATTGGATATATGTACATACATAGATGTGTGTACATATGGCACATTTTATAATTGATATGCAACTGCATACATACCATTGTATAGAAAATTAATATTTTCATATACGCACATATATCCACAGACACAGACTCATCCAGCTAGCCATGGTTGGCCTTAAACTTCATAGTTGACCTTCAACTTAACACAACTATTACGATGATAATCGCATCTAAATGCAACAAAAATATGTATACATTTACCCTACAGTGAAAGTTGCCTCTAGAATAGAACTCGGGACTGAAGTCGTCAAATAGAGGATCCTTGACTATATAAAAAAATATATAACAAAATAATATAAAAATATATAACACAAACATGTGTAAAAGTGGACCAACTTTGAAAACTAAATAGATTTATTTCTTATCATTTTAATGCGATCAGTAATATTAAAGGAGTAGCCCTTCAATTGGTTTGAAATGTACTTGTACAGATGTACTTGTACAGAGTGTGACGATATTAAAACATGGGGTAATCATTTGCGAATATAACTTTTTTTACAATAATAGATTTATAATTTGTAAATGTTCATACATACATGCGGTATAGAATTTTACCTGATAATACTGTTTGTGATATTTCATGCTTCGATAACTTAGTTTATTATTTGACCAACAATGAACTGTCGGCACAAATTTCACGAATAATGGCCAAATAATTAGATACTAATAGTATATTGTATATATTTAATAGCAACAATAACTTAAGGGTAAATCTTTGCCTTTGTGAGAGGTGATGTGCCCCTGTCCAATTGAAGTGTGTAGGTGAATGAATGCATTTGTATGTTTGATATTGTCTGATAAAGCACAATTGATACTAGAGAAAAGCTACCGAGATAACAATTGCTCGGCATGCAAATCTCTGCGTAAAATAGAGTTTCGCAATATATGTACGTCGCAAATGTTGCTGAATGTTCAAGGATTTGGAAATAACAACAGTATAACATCCTTTTAAAAATTGTGCCCTATATATAAACATTTGATATGGCTGAATCGTGTAAGCGCGAATCATACAAACCATACTACACCTTCTGATGACTGTAGCGCGACAAACACAACAAAGAAACGACAGTGATCCACTCGGCAGTGTTATTTGTGTACCTTTGTGTTTGCAAGCACACACACACACGTACCATTTATTTATTTATATTTATGTACCTGTAAAAACGGTTCATAAAGAACAAATATACATTTTTGTGTATGAATCAGAATGCCGACACGACCTTTTAGTGCACAACAAAAGTTGAACGAATATTTATCATTGTTAGATTTAAACGTAATAATAAAATAAGAATATCACAAAATCCATATCTACATATGTATGTATGTAGGTGTGTATAAAATGTATTTTGCTTCATTTATTTAAGGAGTACCAGTCTTATAATAATTACGCTTTATTCAGCCATTTACAATATATGTAAATAATTCTCATTACTCTCGATCATTTTTTTGAGTTTACATGCCATGTTAGATAACAAGTTGAAATAAATATCAAAACTATCCAAGATGTCATCAACAAAGCTAGCTGCTTAGGTAAATTATACATTTAATAATACAATTCTTTAATTAAATAATAAATATGTGTACATACAGATATCTTAAATCTACTGGAGAATAACATTTTAGTTCAAGTTGGATATTAGGAAATTGGGAAATATTATTACGAAATTCAACTTTTGCAGAGGGCGCTATTATTCTTTAGCTGGAGTACTTGTATGTATATAATAATCATTGGAGATTTTAGAAGTTGATTAATTTTCAATCTCATCTCCTCTTAAATTAAAATAAACTTGTAATATCCATGTAAATAAAACTCTAGTTTTTAGTTTCAAAGCATCAGAAAATTATTTCATATTCCATAACATGTATAAGATCATAATAAAATTATTTAGGGTTTTAAAAACAAGTAGATTTAATAGTATAAACAGAGAAATAGTTCTTACACAATATGATCCTGTAAGTTAAAGTACAAATCCCCTTTTAAAAGTTTTTTGCTGACAACCATTTTTTTATTTAATCAAATTGACCGGCAAATAAATAGAACTCTAATTGACATGACTGCACCACACTTAGATCATGCAGCAACAATATCACAACAAGTTTTTGGTGCTCATAAAATATATATTAAAAATCTAAAAAAAAAATAGATATCCTAAAAACGTATTAATCTTTTAAAATTTTTCTTTAGATTCGTCAAATTGCTTCACCGAAAACATATTAAACAAACGAGAAGCTATTATACAGTTATTGCAGCGCAAAGATTCGGTTGCAGAACTGTGAACAGCGTAAATTTTTTGAATGATGTTGTATTGTAATACAGCGAAGTGTCCGACGGACAGGAGAAGTCGAACGACCACAGATAACGTTAGATCACCAGCAATTGAAGGACTTGCCTACAAAATGCGAGCCTACCAACAGTGTTCAGTATTCATAGTTTTAGTCACATTACTCGCCCTATTCGGTACTGTTTCTCCCAACCCGGTGCAGACAACCACACAAGCCGAGGTATGTATTTTTTATCATTTATTAAATAATAAAATTTAATGTTACATTAAAATTAAACAAAAACATTTTAAAGCAATGAGTCTACTGTTTCTAGAAGTACATATCTGCTCAAAAAAATTTTTGAAGTATGCAATTAAAGACACAACAGCAAACAAATAGATAAATCGTTAGAAAAGTTCTTGGAAATATACAATAATTGATGTATCCATATGTAGGTGTTTTTTTGTTGCCAAGATAATTAGCTTGAAAATATTCCATGAATTCAAGAGAAAAACTTTCAAACGTGCACATAGTTAATCACGCATGCGATTTAATTAATATTTATAAATGATTTAGAAAAGTATTGAAAAGAACCATTATCTTGTTTTAAATTCTTTTAATCAACTAAGGAATAATTAAATATTTATCTCCGCAGCTCTCATAAATATGTATTATTGCAATTCTCTGGAGCTGAATTAAATCGACCGTAGCAGCAATTCGAGGAATAAAATGTCACAACATCAAACTATACCTCTTTAATACTGACTTAATACTGACTTTTAATTAGATGGATAATACTGACTTTGTCCGTTTTTCATTTTCAAATTGCTAACTTTTCGTATTTATCATAAACGAAGGAAAATAGCTTTGAGCAATATACTCTGCCCGGGTATAAATGTTCAAATTGAATACATGAGGTTGAATGCATAAGAGAAATAAATGAATGCAACAAATAGTACAACAACGGGCATACGTACAGGCAAATAATGTTTGTCATTCATTTCGTGACTCCAGAACTTAATAAACAGGGCTATTAAATGCATACTAGCTTTTTTGAAAATACTTTCCACTAGTTTGTTGAAATTAAATTGAAATTCATCACAAATCACTTATAATATTAAGTGACACAACAAGGCTGCAAAATACGTATAGAATAATTGGTGTGCAACTGTATGTGTTCGAATTTAATAAATGTAATCAATAAATTTCCATTTCCGATTTGTCTGATTACTAGAATGTGCTACCTATATGTGCAATAAGCTTTGTTGTCAAGGATTATGAGTATTATTACAATTTGACCGCAAGCATTCCGTGAACGTTGCAGAATTGCACTGAAAGTATGGAGATAGTAATCATTTTAATTAATATGAAATATTAATTAATGTATATCTCTATTTTGCACGGCACTAATATTGGATACACATACATCTAATAGCTTTGCAAAAATCTTTTCAAACATTATTAAACGTTAACAACAATTTTACAACCGTTAAGCACGAAAACTCACATGCATTTTAATTACATATGTACTGAGTTATTATCAAATTGAGCGTGGTGAAGGTACATATGTATCTACATACATACATATATGTATATTTATTTTTTATAAGATTAAAACAAATTTAAGCACTTGAGTAGTAGTAACCTGTGGTGGAATCTACTACAGTTGAACTTCCATAACTCCTTAACATGCCTTAAATTGGCAATAGAAGCCAAATTTCATACAAATTTCCTTCCATAAATCGAACTTTTCGACCAGGGCATATTCAAACTCCAAAAAGCAAAATTACGAAGTAAATAAATAAAACTGTCTATAAATCTATATTTTACAGCTTTTTGAAAAATTTTCTGTTTTAATGAGAACTTTATAACTCGAAATCTCTCTTACTCAAAGTTTTTTTTGTGAATTATGGTGATTCGAGTTAGGGAAGTTCAACTGTAGTTCAAAACTAATTTACGACTAATTGAACGGAAGTCACACCTTTGGTCCAAACAAAATTCACAATTTGTATATGGCGATGTCCTACAATATTCCCGTCATTTCCTTACTAGTTCAAAATATGATGAGACAAAATTTTTTAAGATTACATATACGTTGTAGCTATATAAAACCGCTTTTTTACTTGTGCTAAACTATTATTTTTTGGGTTTGTTGAATTTAAGTTCAACACTGACTTTGTACCTTTTTCATTTTCAAATTGCAAACATATATTTTCGCACTAGTTAAATTTGAGTCTGTTTACGATCCCTTTAAAATATTTTGTTGCTCTGCAGAGTCTCAACGGCTCTTAAATTTAAGCTTTTTGCCAATCAACACGATTCGATCGATAAGACGCAGCAGATAATATTATTTTTACAAGCACTGGAATCGCGACAGAAAGATTTCATAGAATATAACGAAGTCTGGCAAATACCTATGTATAATAACGTTAATTTATTTTAGAGTATAACCTATTTATAAGCATTACCCGTAATCGTGCTCATTGTATTGTCCAATAACAAAAATTCCCGCAAACCTCGTTGTAATGTAGTCAACTTAGTATAAGCCCAAATTTAGGCATACCCATAAAAGTGAAACATCTTGTAGACATTTCGTTAGACTTCATAGATTTTATAATACTTTCCTTAATCTAACAGTGTTTCCTAATCTTATTGTTAGCTTATTTTCCACAATAATATTAACTATTTGCTCTTACTAAATTTAATTATATAAATTTGTATGTGTACATACATATGTGAATAAAAGGAGCTCTATTTATAATAATTTGCTAATTAAAAATTATATTTGAGGATCAATCATTTTACTTAAGTCAAAATTAGACGTAAATGCAGCTAAAGATTATCGGTTTGCGGAAACCGTTGTATACGCAAATGTATGGACTAAGGTGTAATGTGCACACATATCTACAAAACTCTATATACATACATTCATATGTGCTTTTTATGTACGCAACTATGTATAAGAGAGGGAGCAAATATTAGCGTGCTACATGCAATGTTCTAATACGAACTCATGGAAGGACACAGAGAAATATGTACAAATAAATTAAGTTGACTTACGTACAAAAGTCACTACTTATATATGTACATACATATGTATATATATATTTTATATACAGTGGAACTTCTCTAACTCGAATCACCATAATCCACAAAAAAACTTCGAGTTGGAGAGACTTCGAGTTATAGAAGTTCTTCGCAAGTTTTATGTACATCCGTTAAAACATTTATTCTGTAATTTTGTTTGTTGAAGTTTACTATTTTTTGGGTCTTGACGTCTGTATCCCATGCCTTTGTTACAAGATTTATGCAATATATAATGTAATATCATATTTTTTATTCGCCTCCGTACGATATAGACAGACTGTTTTAAAATTCTGCCTCGATAGTAAAATTTCAAATTTTGTATTATGCACTGGTCGACAAGTTCGATTAATGGAAGGAAATTTGTATGCAATTTTACTCCATTGCCAATTCAAGAGTTCGAGTTATGGAGAACTTCGAGTTAAGAAAGTTTTAGTTATGGAAGGAAATTTGCATAAAATTTGATTTCTAAACGCTATTGCCAATTCAAAAGTTCGAGTTATGAAAGTTCTACTGTATATACAACCCTTAAATTTTCCTCTCTTTTGGAGTAAGAACACTAAGTTTCTTGAATATAATATAATACTTCTTGTTAGCGCAATATAATTAGGTCAAAGGTAAAGGTTCAACTATAATATTTAAATATATATACATATATGCACATACATATATAACACAATAATTTTTCACCCAACACATTTTTACTTGTTCTCATAGCTATCTAGACTGAGAAATCTTAATAGCCAAAAATAATAAAAATATTTCACGCAATAGCATAATAATTTTTTTAAAAAGTCCTTTTTTCGAACTTCGAATACAAATATTTCGATTTTGGAAGCTAACTTCGAAAATCGGTGAATACAAGTTTTTTTACTTATGACTCAATCTCCTGGGAAACTTAGCTTGGCCCAATTCCCAGAAAAAAGGCGACTTTGCCGTATAGTGTTATAATTAAAAGCATTTGTCAAATTGTTACCCAAATTACCGAGTTATTCGTGAAAGTTGCATAAGCTTTAATGATTTTAACTATATACATATATGTACGTAAATAAGTATGTATGCACACATAAAATAATTTGCACGTGTCTAATCCCAATAGATATTAAAAATACAATGGTATATAATAGCATACATATACTATATCTAAATAAGTTCTACATATTACATACTAATGATTTTTATTACGTTTTAGTTTTTTAATCCACCACCCTCCCAGCTGATTTTGAATATCTTCGCAATTATAGTGCTATCCTAAAAGAATTTGTTTTTCAGTTACCGGACGGTTGAACGAGTATTACTTATGCGATTTTCGAAAATGATCACGTATACCGTAAACATACAAAGCAATAATTATATGGCAATGTTTTGTTTCGGTGAATGCATAGGAAATGTTCAGTAGGAAGTCTAGCTGTGGAGTGTTAATAAAAAATTATCGCATCAAGAATAATAATAAATGCGATTCAAAGCGATTGCGCGTTGATTTTTAACTTCGTGCGATATACATATGCACACATACGTTTGAAAACACGACGTACATATATTTTACATATTTACTAGCATAGTATCTGCGGGTGCTATAGATACGCACAAAGGCAGATATATATGTATGTACATATGTACGCGCATGCGTCAGCGAGATATCGATGTATGTATTATATATACATACGAGTATGCATTAATTGAAAGCACGTCAACGGGTAAATGAACTTAAACACGCGTATTTCAATTTAATAACTTCTGCTCCTATAGCATCGGGAATTTTAGACTGTTTTCAAAATGTATTACAAAATATTATCTTATATGTGAACATGATTCTAATAGCCTTTCTAATTGGATAAAATAGTTATATTTGTAACTCATATCGCTTTGGAAGACTTCTTTCAATTCGAATAAAGGCTCGATCTCTTCAAAATTGTGTTTCACGCCAATTTGAACTTTTCTGAATTCGCCTTCGGTTCGTAGTAGAGCTCTTGGTATTCAACTAATTAACTAACCGAATAGGGCATTAGTCGTCAGTCATCGACTATTCGATTAACCGCTCATTTCCCACTATACGGTTAACCGTTCGTTGTCGACTATTCTACACTATTCGAATAGTTCATTCAATTTTCAATTCAATTTCCATTTTTATTAAAAAAAAGTGAAATACAGGAAAAATGCGCACAACTGACATTTTCACAAGAAAAAATCAAAGTGAACAATATAATATATATTGATAAAATTGTTTGCAATTTGTCAGTTGGAGCACAAAACATTAGTAAATTGCTTCCATGAGTTGTTTTGCATAAGCAGAAAGTATTCGGCATTTTCTTTTATTCATTTAAATTTTTTTTTTGTTTGAAATTTGTTTTCTTTGAATTTCAAAATTTGAATTTTTTAATAAATGTAAGGGTTAAATCAATGGCAACAAACATGTCAAATTCTGGTAAAAAAAATGAAATGTCATATACTTTGTTCACTTTGTTGAATACTCTTTGGTAAAAACAAACAAAAATCAAAGGCTGCTTGGATTTCAAACAATTTTCACTAAGTGTCTTTCACGCTTAAGTGACCTTATTTGGCGACATCGTTCTTTTTATCCTCACGCAACAAAAGTTGCTAAAGAGAGTATTATAGTTTTGTTCACATAACGGTGGGTTGTAAGTCCTAAAACTAAACGAGTTAGATATAGGGTTATATATACCAAAGTGATCAGGGTGAAGAGTGGAGTTCAAATCCGGATGTCTGTCTGTCCGTCCGTCCGTCCATGCAAGCTGTAACTTGAGTAAAAATTGAGATATCTTGATGAAACTTGGAAGATGTATTTCTTGGCTCCATAAGAAGGTTAATGGGCGTAATCGGACCACTGCCACGTCCACAAAATGGCGAAAACCGAAAACATATAAAGTGCCATAATTAAGCCATAAATAAAGCTATGGAAGTAAAATTTGGTACAAAGGATCGTACTATGAAGGGGCATTTTTGGATGTAATTTTTTTGAAGAAGTGGGCGTGGCCCCGCTCCCTACCAAGTTTTTTGTACATACCTCGTAAACTACTAAACCTATATCAAGGAAACTTTCAAGAGTCGTTTCTTTTCGGTACTACCTTATACAGTCCAAAAATGAAGGAAATCGGATCATAACCACGCCCACCTCCCATACAAAGGTTATGTTGAAAACTACTAAAAATGCTTTAATTCAGTAAGGAAAACCACCAGAAACCTTAAATTTCATTATAAATATGGTACAGAAAAGCTGCACTCAAACTGGTATAAAAAATTTTAAATGGGCGTGGTTCCGCCCACTTATGGGTCAAAAACCATAAACCTTAGATATTTAGAAGAAATTCAGAGGGAATATATTTCTTCTAATAATATGTCTCCGTGCGAAAAATGAATGAAATCGGGTCATTACTTCCCCTATCTCCCATATATTTAATATTAGGGTTTTCAAACTTTCAATGGACTTTATACCATATACATACATATATGTATGCCGAATATGTGTGTCAAATTGTTTGTTATATTAATAAAATTAAATAAATAAATTGCGAGAGTATAAAATGTTCGGTGACACCCGAACTTAGCCCTTCCTTACTTGTTTTCTCTAAATTTACATTTAGAATTCCCCGCTTAAATGCCTGTAATATTTTAGTCACAAAAACAAAATTGTTTGCAATTTTCCCTTTTTAAGTGCCTCTTGATTTTTTTGACATTGAATGCGCTGAGTATTGTCAAAAGGAAAACATATACATATTTTGTAATGTTTTTTTTTCATATTTGTTGTTATTAATGAGTAATAAATAAATGTGATTTTTATTCTAAATGAAAAAATATTAGATCGAAGTATTTGAGAAAAAGCTTGGTAAATACATCGAATATGTGTATACATTTATATGAATTACCTAGTTTGTATAATGCATAACACATATGTACATTAGGGTGGCCCTTAGTTGTATGGAGGATAAAAAAAGTTTCTGGATTCTCGATCGCACCCCCTAGAAATATGCGAATAGCCCAAAAACTAGTATATACAAAGTTTTGGGTCAAACAAAAAAGGTTTAGAGGTTAGCGCAAGGAGCTTGAAATCCTGAAAAAAATAAGAATTTTTGCCATTTTTATGTCTCAGACTTCCATATTTCAAAGTCACACTATCCCTTACTGGTTTCCCATACCGTAATAAGATAATAAGAATAACATTAGAACCGTTATAACGGTATATCACGAGCATGCGACGCTTGAGAATCTTCTTCTTGACTGGCGTAGACACCCCTTACGCGGTTATAGCCGAGTCCAAAACAGCGCGCCACGTATCCCTCCTTCTGGCAGTTTGGCGCCAATTGGTTATTCCAAGCGAAGCCAGGTCCCTCTCCACCTGGTCCTTCCATATATATTTCTAGTCTATTGCGTTTCGCATCGGATATGAGTAGAAAATTGACTTCAACCTACAAGCGGGACAGGAGCACCGAGTTGTCCTCTGCGAATGCCATACCTTACTACATGTGTAAATAAATACAAAAGTATTCATTCATACAGTTTGTTTCTATTTAAAAAATCGAATTATACCTTGAGATATATATATATATATATATATGTATATACTATTGCTGTGCAAATAATGGAACACAAAATTTTACATATTTACATAATTTGATATGTAAGCCAAATGTATACAAAATTATATTATTAACTATACTTTAAATTAGCTTTATGTACATTTTACGTAACGAATTATTTTGGGAATAGACCCATAAGAGATACATACATATGTATTATTATTAATAATATGACTGTTTTCAGTTTTTTAATTTAGAATTATAATTTAAGGTACATACATACCCATTGTGATCGCCAAAATAACTGAAATTTGGGAATACTTCAAAGAAAACTACTCTATGAAATGTTTTAAAATTTCAAAAAACACAATTAATTTCACTGTCCAACAAATGAAGACTTTTTGAATGGAACAGAATAGCGACCCTATAATTCTGAAAGGGTATGTTGAGTAGATCATTTTTGTAGAACAAACTTATGGTCCAGCACGTCTGAGTTTTTTTTTACAGTGGATCAAAGTTTTAATTTTTTGGTCGAAGGGAGCATTATACTATATGAAAAAAATGTTGTAAGTTAATCCTTTCCTAACATATCCTTTAAAAAAGGACATTTAAGGATTAAAATATTCTACGAAATTGTTTGGCGGTAAATTTCAGTGGGGGTCACCAAAGACACCATTGTTGTAAATAAAGCTCTTTACGATTGATAAAAAAATTATAATTTTGTTTTAATAGTGGTTTATTATAGTATGTACATATTTATTTTTTTTGCTTCAGCAGTAGTAGGACAATGGATTAAAGATTAAACTTAATATGCTTTCCTGTATTTAGCTTGACGTGAATGTTCCGATGTGTCAAGGTTTCTGTACAAGCCCCATACGTATTCAGCAAGCATTGATGTGATGTGATTGGCGTTGCAACCGTTTAGCCGGTTATAGCCGAATCGACGATAGTGCGCCACCTCTCTCTCTCCTTCGCAGTTCGGCGCCAGTTGGAGATCCCAAGTTTAACCAGGTCGCTCTCCACCTGGTCCATCCAACGGAGTGGAGGCCTTCCCCTTCCTCGGCTTTCTCCGGCGGGTACTGCATCGAACACTTTCAGTGCTGGAGTGTTTTCGTCCATTCGGACAACATGACCTAGCCAGCGTAGCCGCTGTCTTTTTATTCGCTGAACTATGTCAATGTCGTCGTATAACTCGTACAGCTCATCGTTTCATCGTCTGCGGTATTCGCCGTTGCCAATGTTCTGAGGACCATAAATCTTGCGCAAAATTTACCTCTCGAAAACTCCTAGTGTCGTCTCATCTGATGTTGACATCGTCCAAGCTTCTGCACCGTAAAGCAGGACGGGAATGATAAGCGACTTGTAGAGCTTGGTTTTTGTTCGTCGAGAGAGGACTTTACTTTTCAATTGCCTACTTAGTCCATAGTAGCACCTGTTGGCAAGAGTGATTCTGCGTTGGATATCCATGCTGACATTGTTATTGCTGTTAATGCTGGTTCCCAGGTAGACGAAATTATCTACAACTTCAAAGTTATGACTGTCAACAGTGACGTGGGAGCCAAGACGCGAATGCGCTGACTGTTTGTTTGACGATAGGAGATATTTCGTCTTGTCCTCGTTCACCACCAGACCCATACGCTTCGCTACCTTATCCAGTCTGGAAAAAGCAGAACTAACGGCGCGGGTGTTGTTTCCAATGATATCGATATCATCGGCGTACGCTAGTAGCTGTACACTCTTATAGAAGATTGTACCTTCTCTATTTAGCTCTGCAGATCTTATTATTTTCTCCAGCAACAGGATAAAGAAATCACACGAGAGTGAGTCACCTTTTCTGAAACCTCGTTTGGTATCGAACGGCTCGGAGAGGTCCTTCCCGATCCTGACAGAGCTTTTGGTGTTGCTCAACGTCAGCTTACACAGCCGTATTAGTTTTGAGGGGATACCAAATTCAGACATCGCGGCATAAAGGCAGCTCCTTTTCGTGCTGTCGAAAGCAGCTTTAAAGTCGACAAAGAGATGGTGTGTGTCGATCCTATTTTCACGGGTCTTCTCCAAAATTTGGCGCATGGTGAATATCTGGTCTGTTGTTGATTTTCCAGGTCTAAAGCCACACTGATAAGGTCCAATCAGTTTGTTGACGGTGGGCTTTAGTCTTTCACACAATACGCTCGACAGAACCTTATATGCGATGTTGAGGAGGCTTATCCCACGGCGCTTGAGAATACACCACAGTAAATTTACTTTCATGTTTGTATTTCTGTAACTCTATCATCAATCGACCGATTTTTAAGATTGTGGTAATTTTGGAAAGGTAATAAAATGCAGATCTTATTACGGTATGGAAACCAGATAGTGTGACTTTGAAATATGGAGCCATAAAAATGGCAAAAATTCTTAATTTTTCAGGATTTCAAGCTCCTTGCGCAACCTCTAAACCTTTTTTGGTTGACCCAAAACTTTGTATATACTAGTTTTTGGGCTATTCGCATATTTCTAGGGGATGCGATCGAGAATCGAAATACTTTGGAAAATAAGGGCCACCCTAATGTACATTCGTGCATATCCTGTAAACTATGTACATGACAACTAGTGTGAACTGTCAGATCTAATAGCTGACTGTCTTCGATATTATACATCATTAAAAACTACGTCTTTAATTTGTATAATCGTGATTATTTAGTATACTGGAATTCCTAGTTGCGTACTGGTATATTTCCTAACTAGTTCGTTACTGTCGGGTAAAATGCATGCAGTATTGACTAATATGTACATACAAATATGTTTCCTATATGTATATTACAATTATATGTAAACAATAATTGAGTTTCACAACAAACCGTTGTGGTTCCAATCAAGGTAAAAGTATTTAACTAACCTTATCTGGTATGCAATTAATACATTTTCCGCAAGGTTAATGTTTAAAATGTCAAAATTATATTGAAATTGTACGAGATACCGCTGAGTCTTAGAAATTAAACAAAATATTTCTTCAAATTAAAATAAATACATATACACATATATTCCTATCAAGTTGATATCATTCTCAATCTAGAAAATCTCAGTTAGGGTCCACCATACAATCTAAGTCTAGCTCTAGATATCCTCGGAAAGTTAAACAATTCAGTAAACAAAATTTGAGTTTACCGATGTGATAGATCTAGATTATTTATACTTTATTGACCGAAAGTACTGACGATTGAAAAGTCCACTTTCCATTGATATATATGTACATGAATTACCAGGGAAAAAGAAAGAATGATATAATAATTATATTCATAAATTGCATATACATATCTATAAATGTACATCCTTATATGTATGTCAATATCTCAATTTCTACTACTTGTTATTTATTCAGATTTATCTATCACAATTCGGATATCTACCAGCATCAGCTCGTAATCCTGCTAACGGCGGTTTACTGGATGCAAGCACATGGAATAAAGCTGTGCAGGATTTCCAGAGTTTCGCTGGCTTAAATGTAACCGGAGACTTGGATGAAGAAACTTTGGGACTAATGTCACTGCCACGATGTGGTGTTAGGGATAAAGTGGGGTTCGGCACCGATAGTCGTTCCAAGCGATATGCCCTACAGGGAAGCAGGTGGCGCGTTAAGGCTTTGACATATAAAATATCTAAATATCCTAAACGACTCAAACGTAACGATGTTGACGCCGAAATATCACGTGCTTTCAGTGTATGGAGCGATTTCACAGATTTGTCATTTACTCCCAAGGCTTCTGGACCCGTTCATATAGAAATTAAGTAAGCTCTTTATATAAGTTAATACATACATATCTTGAAAATTTTAATAGGCCTCATATGAAATTAATTAGTACATACATAAAGTGTATGCAGACGAGTGTTGGTAGATCTCAGTTAGTGGATGACTTGATGTATCGTTTGCTAATATCATTAACATATTTTATAGATTCGTAGAAAGTGAACATGGTGATGGTGATGCATTTGATGGTGTTGGTGGTACCTTAGCTCACGCATTTTTTCCTGTTTTTGGCGGTGATGCACATTTCGACGACGCTGAGTTATGGACGATTGGATCACCTCGTGGAACAAACCTTTTCCAAGTTGCAGCCCACGAATTTGGTCATTCTTTGGGGTTGTCTCACTCAGATGTACGTTCTGCACTGATGGCACCCTTTTATCGTGGGTTCGATCCCGTATTCAAACTTGACTCTGACGACGTTCTAGCTATTCAAGCTCTGTATGGTAAGAAAACTGTGGGAGTATCTGATCGTGGCGGTTTCCCAAGAACTACCCAAAGACCAGTGTTTTCACCACCAAAAGCGCCACGAGACGATATTATTTGCAAAGATCCCAAAGTTGATACCTTATTTAATTCGGCCGATGGACAAACATATGCCTTCAAAGGAAACAAATATTACAGGCTTACTGAAAACTCTATTGCTGATGGTTATCCCAAACTTATATCTGAAGGCTGGCCGGGATTACCGGGTAAGATGAAATTAAATTGTTCGCAAATCAAGCAATCACTAAACAAATATATCTGTGATTTCATAAATAGGCGATATTGATGCAGCATTCTCTTACAAAAATGGCAAGACATATTTCTTCAAGGGTACTAAATATTGGCGCTACAATGGACGTCAAATGGATGGTGATTATCCAAAAGAAATTAGTGAAGGATTTACAGGAATACCAGATCATTTAGATGCAGCTATGGTTTGGGGCGGTAATGGAAAGATTTATTTCTACAAAGGTAGCAAATTTTGGCGCTTCGACCCGCTAAAGCGACCACCAGTAAAATCAAGTTATCCGAAACCCATCTCAAATTGGGAAGGCTTGCCTAATAACATTGATGCTGCTTTGCAATACACCAATGGATACACGTACTTTTTCAAGGGTGACAAATACTATCGATTCAACGACAGAACTTTCTCGGTAATTTTTTTACATTACATAGATTTAAGCAAACTTAAAAGTTAAATTTAATAAACTGGTTTAACTCATATAAATTTCTCTTCGCTTGTTTGTATAGGTCGATGCAGCAAACCCGCCATTCCCACGCCCATCTGCTCACTGGTGGTTCGGCTGCAAGAATGTGCCGTCATCAACAGGTAATATTATTGACAGTTCCGACGAACCACTTTTGCACTCGGTATACAACAATGAGGAAAATGATGAATCACTACAATTCGAAGCAGGTGAGTGGAACCGACCGAGGAGCACATTGTGAGAATGAAAAAAGCAATCACCCGTTAAATATAAATATCACAACCAATGTAAAGTTTTTAACTTCTAAAGATCTCTTATCCGTTTAAAATAATTTAATTGGGAATAATTTGAAATTTCTTTGAAATGTTACAAAAAGGATCAAAATGGTATGTTACATCTCATGGCGTTATACATATGTGTCTATAGTTTGATAATTGTCTAAACTCATTAGCTGTAATATTGTTTCTTGTGTTACTTCTATTGTAAAATTGCATACATAAAAAATAGACGACTCTGGAAGTGTCCTGGTGTTCATTTGCGCTGTAATAACTTCATTTCAACTAATATTGGTTATAAGTAGCAAAGCTTAATACTTTGCTCACTCACAATGCATGTTATCATATATACTCGTAAATATTAAATTTATAAGCTAAATTTATAAAATTACATTTTATCATCGAATTATCAACCACACTCATTCCTATCTCCCCTTATGAACATTCGTATATGTACAGAATTGTGTAATTTTTTTCAACTGCGCGAAAAAGTAATAAGAATGGACACATCAGGCTTTCTGCAATAAAACTATGCAATGTTCATGTAAACCTTTTGAACAAAATAACAACAAAAATACATACCTACGTGCGATATAATTTTTATAGACATGTAATAATTTTACTAATAATCGTATGATATTCGAATAAATTTACTCAATTGTAATAAAAGCACTATGTGACAATATTCACACTAACATTTAAAACCTCTTCTTTGTTGAATTGTCGACTATATAATTGCTTGGTGGATAGTACTTTTATACTCATCCTATATTAAATCTAATTTTCTCGTCTCTTGTATGTAATTGTTAGGGCTCTCATTGATCCCGTGTTCATTATCATTCCGTGTTCCTTCAACATACCGTTAAATATATTAATACAAAATATAATATTGATAACCTTGAACATTGATGGCAAAAACAAATTATACTTACCGAGACCAACTGAATAGAAAACTCACAAGTTTCTTTAGAAACTGTAACCTGGTCGGTTTCACTAAACTACATTTGGATAATAGTGATTACATATACAATAATATAATATAAACACATATTATAAACAGAATGCAAATACTATATGATAACAATATGCAGTATATAACAAAGTATTAAACAAAAGCACTTGGTTTATTTTCGCACGTGTATACAGACCTTAACTAATTATTGCTCGTTCACTAATACAACAACAAAATTATTAGCGGCTGAAACAATATAGATAAAAAATACATAGTTTTGGTGTTTTTATTAGCATAATATAATACTTATTTTAAAAATAAATTCAGAATAATTGGAATTCATTTAATCTCGTAAGAGTCAGCATTTTAGCATATGATATATGTATATACAGTGGAACTTCTATAACTCGAACTTCTATATGGTCGAAGATCTCCATAACTCGAATTTTTGAATTGGCAATAGCGTTTAGAAATCAAATTTCATACATACAAATTTGCTTCCATAACTCAAACTTCTATAACTCGAAGTTCTCCATAACTCGAACTCCTAAATTGGCAATAGAAGTCAAATTTCTTACAAATTTTCGTTCATAAATCGAACTTTTCGACCAGGATATAATACAAATTTAAAATTTTACTATCAAGGAACAATTTTAAAGGAGTCCTTATATTCGTATGGAGGCTAACAAAAATATGTTATCACTTACAGATTTCATAAATCGTGTAATAAAGACGTCAAGAGCCAAACAATAGCAAAGTGCAACAAACAAAATTACAGAATACATGTTTTAATGTATTTAAATAAAACTCTTTGCGAAGTAAATAATTAAAAATGTGGGAAAACCTATATTTTACAGCTTTTTGAAAAATTTATGTTTTAATGAAAATTTCTATAACTCGAAATCTCTCGAACTCGAAGTTTTTTTGTGGATTATGGTGATTCGAGTTAGAGAAGTTCCACTGTATATATGTATATATATAAATTAATATATATTCATATGTAGATAAATTAGAAAACACTGACTATGGTACTTTCTGCTTAGGAGAGTGTGAATTGGTAAATAGAACTGCCAATCTGCACAGGGGTATAATATAGTAGCAGAAGAACTATCCACTATTATATAACCAGTCTACATGTTAATTTTTCTATTAGACTATTCTCTACGATTTTAAGCTTTATACACACATTGCTATTCTTTCTATAATTTAAAAATTAAAATCGATCAATCGCTCTCTCTGATTACTCTTTTGTTTTATAGAATAAAGTATTATTTATGTGGGTAATATTCATATATGTATGTGTTAAATATACTCGTAGACGGAACAATGTAATGTTATGTTGAACAGATTTTAGCATGTTTTTGAATAGTGATGAAATATATGTATGTGTATGAAAAAAGGTGCATGCCAAGTTATATATATATGTACATATATATTTAATCAAGTAGCAAATTTTATTGTAATTTCATATTTAAAGAATAATTAAATTTATTACACCCACATTGTTTTTATGCAATTATTTGAATGGTTGTAACTAATTAAATCTTTAATTGATTAACTCATACTACAACTTGCTCTATAATGTTTTAGTTTTTTTGTTTTTGGAAGACGTTATTCCTATATGTGAATGTTAATTTTGAACTGATATTTCTATTATGTACTTAACACTAAACCTACCGACACATTTTATATACATAACTATTTCTATAGATGGCGGTCAAATGACCACTTTTGAAATAAAAGTTTTACTATTTTCTAGTTGATTGTTATTAATACAGAATTTAGAATAAACAATAAACACAAAATAATTATCATATAATAATTAAACTGTCATTTGACCCCTATGGTAGGTTTAGTGTTAAATGCAAATACATAACTGTTTCTTTCCTTAAGATTGCAAATTGTCCAAGCACTTTGCACTGCACCTCTGAGTGATTAACTTTAATCGGTTAGGGATTTCATTATTATGAGATAGTTTTCAAAACAATGTATCGTACTTATTCTAAAACACAATTTGTTGAATTTGGTTTATTTTGCAGGTATTAAAAAACGTGGCTGAACTCACAAAATCGTTTATTTTATACAAATATGTATGTAGTTACAAATATATAGTATAATACATTACGTAGAACACATTTGAAGTTGGTAACAAATTTGATTAAGTAGTGTGTACGAATTGTATATACGAGTATACCGTGTTATTGCCGACAATTAATGTCCACTCTTGTGTACCAAAACTAACCAAATGTGTTGTATGATTGAGTATTTTGACACGCTCATTGTGGCAAATCTGCGTACGTATGTAATATGTGTAATCGTTGCAGATCTGTATGTAGCATTCAGTAGTCTGAAACCCATTAGCCGCGTTTTTGCAATTCGCTTATTAAATTTAGTAATAAATATAAGTATTTACTAGAACGTTCACTAATCACTGTTTAGAAAGTTCTTGTAGTTGTATTTATAGAAATTAGTTATGTCAGTAGTTAGAATTAGATGATTGCTGCTTCTTAATGTATGTATATATGTATTTGAAAATCGCTGGTTGACAGACGATAATTCTGTTATTTTATGCACACCACAAAAGTTGATATGTACAAATTTTGATTTCAATAATTTTTACATTTCTCTTTTTGCCACCAACGCTTACATACATATAATTGCGACGAAAAATTTCCTTTGTGGGAAATTTGTAAATATTTTCTTTCAAATGAAAGATGAGAAACCTGGCAGAGGTAATATCCCTGGTTGGATGTGGAGCATAGCGAATTCCTTCTTTTAATTTTACCATATATGTATGTATATTTCTTAGTTGTATCCAACGATGTCATCTAACACTTAATAATTATGGAAATCGAAATCGATAATTTAGTAATTATGAAGAAATAGTGTAAGAGTGATAAGGCTTATAGTACGATATTGCTTGTACATTTATTGGTTAATGTAAGGGATTAGATATGCAAAGCAACTACGGTTGATTAATATCAACTATTTCGTGTACATGTGTTGGAACTAGACAGCCCATCCAGCCCATCGTTATTATCATCCAGCTTCTTCATTCATCAAAACATAACATATCGCTTGTCTTCGTCAAACTATGTCCAGCTCATGGAGGTTGTGCGTCCAGCAGCAGTAGCAACAGTTGAAGCTGCACTATCACGAAAAAGAAAACTAGCGCTTACTTCTGTGGTCGCACCGTCTCCATGCCGTATTGCCTGCTTACGCGTCGCATGCGTTTTAATGTGAAATTATTGCTTGCTAAGCAATAACACCACACATTCCGAACGAATGCTAGAAAATGTACGTGAGAGTTATTATTTATTGTCGTTTCACAGTACGTTTAAGCATAATTTAGTAGAAACTTTCGTATAATCACATTTATTGCTTTTGTAGCCATATGAAAAACGCTTCATTAAGAGATTTTTATGTAAATTGTTATTCGATTTTTGTAAGAAGTGAAAATTTCTTATCAGAAACCCAACCAAATTTCTTGCCACAACACATATGGAAAACGATTCACAAAAATTCTTCAATATTTTTGAGGCGAATTCGTACTTATAGTCAAATGGGAATATAATCACAAAATTGTTCGAACAATTTACAACTGAATCTCTTAATGAATTTATGTATGTATGTCTGTTATAAATATAAATCTAATATATAAGTATACTTATGTATATATTTTGGTCAATATTGTTCATAATGCTGATTTTTATTTTTATATAAAGAACCACATCTCCAGAGCAGTTTCAATAAAACATTCACATTTAATTGTTTTTAGTATATAATATAAATATATTAATACTTGGGGATTTTTTATATACAATTAACGGATATTCATTACCTTGTACAGCAAAATAATGATGGAAATTAATTTCTTCTCATTTTACTAATATTCATTCAGAATCATACAATTAATACAGAGTGTGAGGAGGGTGCATGAAATCGTCATTATCCAAACTCGAGCTTTATTGCCAGAGAAATTGAACATCCAAAAATACTTCAGGACAACGAAATGTATTTGCTTCCTATAAAAATGTTTTTTTTTTTTAATTAAACTCAAATTATATGTACGCGAAATGTCAAACATTTCATTGAAAATTGCTTTGTGATAATAGTTAGTTAGTTCTAATATTCTATTTTTTTGCATTTAATATGTTGATACATATATACTATTAATAATATATTCAAACACCTAGAAAAAGAAAAAAAATCAAATAGATTATAAATTTAGGACTTCCAACTTTAAAATATAATCTTTGTGTCTAAAAATAATGAAATATCCTGATTCTTAACATTAGATTTACGGACTCGAAATTCGGTATGTTTAAATGCGATTTTGTTGTAAATTATTTATAAAAACTATATACATAATACATTTTATATGTATATAAACTCCACCTTGGCTGTACCCTAATAATTAAAAAATACTGTATCTATGTTAAGAATTTGTAAGCATTAAATCGCAAACACGTCAAATTGACGGGTTCCGTAAATCTACTGTTAATGGACTATTGCAAGGTTTAATATGACAAATTGAAGATTAGTATAGTTCCAATTAATCTATGATTTCTTTGTGAGTTTTTAGTTATAATTTTTCCAAACTTTTGATAATTGAATGATCCTTACTATACGTAAATATATGCAACCTTACGCTTGTGCTCTACCCACAAAGTATTTTGTATATATAATACATATGTATATATTTCACAAAAGATATATATATGTAGCTTTAATGTGTATTAATTACGTATGTTAAAATATCTCGACGAAAAAACATACAGAAAAATAAAGATGAAACTGTTTAGTTTTTACAACGGTCGAATTTCATGCGCTAAATTTTAAAGAAACTCGATTAATTTCTTATTTCATCTCTGTATAACAGAACCTTATTGCTGGCAAAATAAATATATTACTTGATAACTGTTTTAGTAACAGTACATCCAATTTAAGTTATTAGAAATATATCAATAAATAATCCCCAACGTATTGAAATATTTTTATAAAATAGTACAGAAATCAAAGTGTACAAGTATGTACTTTTTGGCTTTGCTTTTTTGGTACGATGAGAACTGAAGTTTGAATATTTAATGCAATAAAACATTTCGTGAAAAAATCGAGCAAAAATTACATACAGATATTGTGTTTTAAAAACTTTATCGTAGATTTTATAATACGAAGTTACATGGGGAATACGTTCTAGTAAGTTATGCATACTTTAATTTAATGTAGTCTTGTAACAATATACTTTATTTAGCCTCTAAAAATATTAGCACTCTTCATTAGTAGCCATTTAATGTATGTATGTATATTAATTAGATTCATTTCACATACAGGAAATGACGACCATCAAGCTCATGACGAATCTCCACAAGCCGATGTTTCGAGACAAAGCAATTCTGCGAACAAATTTCACACATCACACAGTTGGAGTATGCACTTGGCGACGGCTTTGGTGGTGCTCATCAATAAGTTTAAGAGCAGATAAAACGTATGGACGTGTATTTACGTCAATAATATAACGCCAAATATATGAGCAAAGAAACTGTACACAACTCTTCACCCAATTCAATAAGTGGCCGCGCCTCCCCCTCCTTAAGCGTTTGGAACTCATGTACACGAAAATTAGCTTTAAAGGAATATATAATTAACTATAATAACGTACATATGTACTTAGGTAATAATTTACTGTTAGTTCTTAGCTTAAGCGATGCAAAAAATTATGACATTTTAGCTAACTTAGTGTAGACTACGTACTTTAGTTTTCCAAATAATAGCATCTGTGGTAATGGGGCAGAAGAGTGGCTACAAAGTTATGTATAAAGTGCCCTTCAGCCATTGAAAACCACATTCTTGAAAATTCAGAGTTTTTTAATTCGAGCTCTAAAGAAATCAAAAGTTTACTTCTAATGTCTAAAGAGTATAAAATCGACAAAGGAATATTTTCGAAACGAAATTTAACCATTTGTTAATATGCGTCACATATTTTTGCTCCAGATATATTAAACCACTTAAAGTGCTCTCTTAAAAATGTCTCTTAATCGAGTTAAGTTGCCATACCTGGTAGGCATCGAAATGTTTACATGTACATAAATAATTAAATATTGTATTTCAGCATTGGAATTAAAAGTATTTAATATTGATAATATTCGATAATAATATTGCCTTATAACCATGTAAAGTAAATTGTAAATTATTTTTTATTCATAAGAGATATATGTAAGATCGCATTTGTAATAACATTTTTATTATTATATCTTAGCTATTGTACATTTTATTGTATGTAGAGACATTTTCAAACCACGGAATTAATATTTAACTCCGGATATCGAAGTCATGATAGGTTTGTTCAAATGATTGTATATACTTAAGTGAATGAGCTCAAATGGAATTGTCGCAAAATACAAACATACACTAAAATATTGCTGTTTCATTTTAGATATTCTATATAAATATATTCATTTCGGGAAAAAGAAGCAATAAATAAAAAATAATAAAAAAGTATGGGATTTCTTTGGCACTAATTAATTCATGGGAATTAAGGAAGTCATTTAACCTACATATAAGGAACTTTATACACATATGTATTATTAGACAACAGTTACTTAAGCGACGAGTTCAGACAGAACAATCAATTACCAGTGGTATTAAAATTGTATATACTCCTGGGAATGAATTCTTTCGAATTTTACAACAATACAATAATAACAATAGAAAAGAAACTAAAATTTCGTTGGTCATTTAACAGTCGAATGCGAAAAAAGTGTAACCTAATGAAGACATTAAAAACCGAGATTCAAAATGTGCATAAATATAGAAACAGATCATTATAAAGTTACCTATAAAGTGAAAATATATCCATCTTCTTAAGTAAATCGGACTTAGGACTGAACACTTATTAGCATCGAATCAAAAGGAATTCAAAATTGAAATCGGTCTAGTAGTTTCTGAAATATGATTTTTGACATAATCGGACGACGCCACGCCCATTTTCCTTTTTTTTTTAATCTGAGTGCAGCTCTCCTATGCCATTTCTTCTGTAAAATTTTGTGTTTGCGACGATTTTAGTTAGTGTGTTAACGCACTTTTAGTAGTTTTCCATATGACCTTTGATGGGAGGTGGGCGTGGTTGTTTTCCGATTTTTATGGTGTGTAATTGGGTACGTAAGGCGCAGAAATTTTGGTTTATACGAGTATAGCTTTATTGGTTTGCCCCCCTCTTTATGGGGCGGGGCCACGACCACTAAGTAAACAGTCGATTTGGTGCTGCATCAATGCCTTACGTTTTCTTTAATCAATTTAAATGTATTTCAAAGTACAACAAAAATATACATATATCTGTATTGTCATTATTGTCAAAAAATTGTCCTTTAGTCTACATCTGTAAAAAAAAATTTGGCAGCACTCAGCAAGCGGTGATAAAATTTTTAATGAGGTATCTGCATATTATTTTGCACGAATTCAACTGGATGACTTTGTTGTTGTTTCCCATGTACAATTTTTGACAAGCGAGCAGATAAGTGACCAATCGATTACAGCTTAATATAAAATATAATAATTTATTAAGACGTAAAACAAATAAAATGTCGACAAGTGGTGAGCGCATTCCAATGGTGTTATCGCTACAACCTGTTTTCCCAAATGAAAAATTAGCTGTCAAAGTGCTGAAGTGACAGATCATGGCAGCAATCTGACATAAATCGCTGCCTATAGGCAACATTGGACATGAAAGGGTTAAAACGCGGCCGAAGGCCACTATCACAGAAAGGAGTTCTACTTCAAAAAACTTCGAACACCCCTGGTTTTGGACACACCAGGGTTATTTCTTTAAAGCGCAGCCGAAGGCCTCCAATGCACAAAATAGTTCTACTCGAAAAAAAATTCAGACATCCCTGGAAAGAATTGTTATATACATACTTGATGCAGAAGAAAGCTCTACGACAAAGTACTATGATATGCAAATAAATAAAACGCAGTATTGCAAAATCCTTCACATATAGTTTCTAAGATGTGGCAACGCTCGGTTTCCACATAATTGTAAACACAGAAACCTTCCCAGCAAGTCATGGGTACTGAAACTCCAACACATTCAAAGAAATTTTAATAATACCACTACATACACACATCTGCAACAAAGGGTAAAATGTGCATGAACATTTACCTCAACTCTTTTGTCGTACAGCACCCTGAATGAGAGAAAGAAACAACAAAAGTTCTCGTGTGTTTGAACAAGTTTTGTTTTGAGCTATATCATGGCTGCTTATGAAGTATTATTTTGCGTGTTTTATTTAAATCAGTGATCTGCAGCCTAATTAAAGTTTAAATTATTGAAGCATGCATTTTTAAATAAGTAAAACGTAAAATAAAAGTATTCTAAAGCCAAAATATGGAATTGATGGGGGTGATACAGTAATACTTTATCACACTGTCAATTCGAAGCACGCAATAGAAGCTAAGCCAACAATAGTCAACATCAAGGGCGAAACCATCCCTACAAGACGGAGCTAAGGCTGAGGCGTTCACGACCCACGAATGGGAATAGGAAACAGAAGAATTATCAAATGGAGAACAGAAATGTGAAACATAGTGAACCAAATTGAATAATGTGCAGATAAAATATCACAATGAACATAATTCTTAAAATTTTCATTTATAAAATGATCCAATATAATAATGCTTATTTATAATTAAAATTATATGTTTTGTTACAAAAAGTTCGCCATTTTGCCAACTTTTTTGTTGGTTGGAAAAGTGAAAAAAATTCTTTATAAACGACTTTTTTGTACTATTGTTGTTTAATTCCGCCATTGCGGACTTCTTTTTCAAGTTAATACATTTTTCACTTAGAATTTTAAATAATAATTAAGCACTAGCCTTGACTTCAACTATTTGGTTTTATTTTTTGGTTTTATTGTTCTGTACCACCGTGCAATTTTGTTTTGCTGTGTTGTGTTCGGGGTCGTGAAAGTTGTCACTCAACAGGAACTTAAAACCCAAAAAAGCTAGCTGTAAACGCCTGTCGTAATCTTGTCTTCTATCATTCTTGGGAGCTAACTCATACACCACTACACATGCAAAGTCTTTCAGCTTTTACCAACACATACGCAATAGTAACTTTTTGTAGTTAAATGGCAATCTCGGTAGTTAGAGTGGCAACATTCAATAACCCTATTTTTTGCATGTATAAGAGAGAGATGCACGTACTACAATGAACCGATAAAAATCTCCGCCATGGCCGCCATTCATATGAAAAGAAAATTTGATGTGAGTGGATGTAAGTGCGTATTAATAATTTGTTACTGATATTCGCCCCTATTCCCGTTGTCGTTATCGTTTTAAAACGACTTCAGAACGCCTATTTGGTATTCCTGTTGGCGTTAACGACTTTTATCGAAAATAAATTGAGATTCCTCAATTTGAAACGACTATAGAAACGACATAGAAACAGTCGTTTTTTGTCGTTGCTATAATTGTGAGCGACATAGAAACGACGCGGTTGTTTGAAGGAATATTTGAAGTGAAGATAAAAATTCCAAATCGGAAACAGTTTGAAATTTTAATTTCTGAAATGGCAAAATATCCTGCATATGCCAAGGACTTTAGAAAAGGGATAAATCCTTTAAATATCGATTTTTTGGGAGGGATATTTTTTTTCTAAAAAAAAAAAAAAATAAATCCAATCCATCGCCATCTCGCGTCGGAAATTATTGGCATTAATAAAATTGCATTTTTATATCTAAGAGTACATTTAAGATATGAAACGTCTTAAAATTCAAAACGAAGAAAGAAATAGTACTCCAACAAGACGAGGAGTTAATAAACACCTAACCATGTCTCCTTTGGCTGGACCATTAGGTAGAGTAGTCGGATTATACAGAAGCAAGGAGCATGAGACGCTGGAAGTATAACACATTTCAGAAGAAAGTTTGGAGGACACAGATGTCACCACTACTTCTTTTAAAAAATCAAATAAAGATGGAAGACTAACATTGTTGGACGTAAGTACAATAATTACAGTGATAACGTTGTTCAGAGTCAATAGAGAGTAGCATAAAATCCATTAAGGACTGCTTTAAAAATATGTCTCGTTACATAAGAAAGAAATTTGTATATGGGAAAAGAGCGCCTTAAAGTATACTATATAAAATATGTATACAAATTTCGATAACTTTTCTTAGGCGTTACGATATACTTCAAGAATACCAATTTAGGAACGAAACGACGATAAGATCGACGACGACTTAGAAACGACTATTAAAACGACAACGACAACGGGAATAGGGCCGATTATTTTATTTATATTTAATTTTCTCTTTACAGAGCGGTACTATTGTTGACTGGATGCTGCAGTTTATTTTAAGGAAATAACTGCAGAAAATGGCAAAGCGAGCTGCAACGCACATCTGGTGCGTACATGCGAAACTAAAAAGAGAAGCAGAACAAGGATTATGCCACTTTAGGCAGATAGGTGAGTTGATAATATCAAACCTTATGTATATACTAAACATAAAATCTTTTGTTAGAATATACTTTTATCTTTTTATTATCCTTTTCAGATATTTGCAAACTAAGGAGGAAAAATTAAAGCTTAAGCTGAATACTATTGGTGGCTACAATGACAAGTCTGAAAGCACTAATAATGTTGAGAAATACAATTTGGAAACATGTACGTGGGAGAGCATGCCTGCATTGCCACAGCACTTACGGGGCATGAATGTGGCGCTATTGAATGAAAGCATCTACGTTTTGGGAGGACATGTGCACAATGCAGCTGCGCCATTGGAAACTGTGTATAGGTATGTGGAATTTTTTTTAATTAATAAATAAATTAATTAATTACTTAATAAATCTATTAATTTATTAAATAATTAATAAAAAAATAATAATAATTTATCAATTAGGTTAGACAATAACGGCACAGAGTGGCAGCAGGTCGCCAATTTGTTGAAACCACGTTTTGAAGCAAACGTCCCGGTATTTGAGGATAAAATATATGTTTTTGGTGGCTTGTCAGCTGCAGGAACACCACTTGCCGATTGTGAATGCTATGACGCAGTGAGCAATACTTGGACACAATGTGCTGATATGCTGGAACCACGCTAACATTTAACGGTAAACATACACAAGTTCGAATAAATTATTATGCTCTACCTTTTCCAGTTGACAATAGCAAAGGGGCAAATTTATGTGTTAGGCGGTACAAAAAGTGTTGGTGGCGTTTGTGTGCCATCTTATGATCCATTCAAAAATTTGTGGACAGAGGTTTGTTACTGGTAAACACAACTTTATTGTTTAATATTAATAAATTTACTTTCAGATTTCTCCAATGACTAGCCATTGGCGGTCTGGCAAATCCAAAGGACAATTAACTTCTCTTCTTCTTGACTGGCGTAGACACCGCTTACGCGGTTATAGCCGAGTCCAAAACAGCGCGCCACGTATCCCTCCTTCTGGCAGTTTGGCGCCAATTGGTTATTCCAAGCGAAGCCAGGTCCCTCTCCACCTGGTCCTTCCATCGGAGTGGAGGTCTCCCTCTTCCTCTGCTTCCACCAGCGGGTACTGCATCGAATACTTTCAGAGCTGGAGCACTTTCATCCATTCGGACTACATGACCTAGCCAGCGTAGCCGCTGTTTTTTTATTCGCTGGACTATGTCTATGTCGTCGAATAACACATACAGCTCATCGTTCCATCGTCTGCGGTATTCGCCGTTGCCAATTCTTAAGGGACCATAAATCTTCCGCAAAACCTTTCTCTCGAAAACTCCTAGTGCCGTCTCATCGGATGTTGACATCGTCCACGCTTCTGCACCGTAAAGGAGGACGGGAATGATGAGAGACTTGTAGAGTTTGGTTTTTGTTCGTCGAGAGAGGACTTTACTTTTCAATTGCCTACTTAGTCCATAGTAGCACCTGTTGACAAGAGTGATTCTGCGTTGGATTTCCAGGCTGACATTGTTATTGCTGTTAATGCTGGTTCCCAGGTAGACGAAATTATCTACAACTTCAAAGTTATGACTGTCAACAGTGACGTGGGAGTCAAGACGCGAATGCGCTGACTGTTTGTTTGACGACAGGAGATATTTCGTCTTGTCCTCGTTCACCACCAGACCCATACGCTTCGCTACCTTATCCAGTCTGGAAAAAGCAGAACTAACGGCGCGGGTGTTGTTTCCAATGATATCGATATCATCGGCGTACGCCAGTAGCTGTACACTCTTATAGAAGATTGTACCTTCTCTATTTAGCTCTGCAGCTCGTATTATTTTCTCCAGCATCAGGTTAAAGAAATCACACGAGAGTGAGTCACCTTGTCTGAAACCTCGTTTGGTATCGAACGGCTCGGAGAGGTCCTTCCCGATCCTGACGGAGCTTTTGGTGTTGCTCAACGTCAGCTTACACAGCCGTATTAGTTTTGCGGGGATACCAAATTCAGACATCGCGGCATAAAGGCAGCTTCTTTTCGTGCTGTCGAAGGCAGCTTTAAAGTCGACAAAGAGATGGTGTGTGTCGATCCTATTTTCACGGGTCTTCTCCAAAATTTAGCGCATGGTGAATATCTGGGCTGTTGTTGATTTTCCAGGTCTAAAGAGCCACACTGATAAGGTCCAATCAGTTTGTTGACGGTGGGCTTTAGTCTTTCACACAATACGCTCGACAGAACCTTATACGCGATGCTGAGGAGGCTTATCCCACGGTAATTGGCGCAAATTGTGGGGTCTCCCTTTTTGTGTATTGGGCAGAGTACACTGAGATTCCAATCGTCAGGCATGCTTTCTTCCGACCATATTCTGCAAAGAAGCTGATGCAAGCACCTTATCAGCTCTTCACCGCCGTATTTGAATAGCTCGGCCGGTAATCCATCGGCACCCGCCGACTTATTGTTCTTCAAGCGGGTAATTGCTATTCGAATTTCTTCACGGTCGGGCAATGGAACATCTGCTCCATCGTCGTCGATTGGGGAATCGGGTTCGCCATCTCCTGGTGTTGTACTTTCACTGCCATTCAGCAGGCTGGAGAAGTGTTCCCTCCACAAACTCAGTATATTCTGGTCATCAATAACTAGATCACCTCTGGGGGTCCTACAGGAGTGCGCTCCGGTCTTGAAACCTTCAGTTAGTCGCCGGATCTTTTCGTAAAATTTTCGAGCATTACCCCTGTCGGCCAGCTTGTCAAGCTCTTCATACTCACGCATTTCGGCCTCTTTCTTTTTTTGTCTGCAAATGCGTCTCGTTTCCCTCTTCAGCTCTCGGTATCTTTCCCATCCCGCTCGTGTTGCGGTCGATCGCAACATTGCGAGGTAGGCAGTCTGTTTTCTCTCCACTGCGAGACGACAATCCTCGTCATACCAGCTGTTTTTTGGCTTTTCCGAAAACCAATGGTTTCGGTTGCAGCTGTACGTAAGGAGTTTGATATGCCGTCCCACAGCTCCCTTATACCGAGATGCTGATGAGTGCTCTCAGAGAGCAAGAGTGCAAGTCGAGTAGAAAATCGTTCGGCTGTCGGTTGTGATTGCAGCTTCTCGATGTCGAACCTTCCTTGTGTTTGTTGACGTGTGCGCTTTTCTACACAGAGGCGGGTGCGTATCTTCTCTGCTACAAGATAGTGGTCCGAGTCGATGTTGGGACCACGAAGCGTACGCACATCAAAAACACTGGAGACATGTCGTCCATCTATCACAACATGATCAATCTGGTTGCGAGTGATTCGATCCGGGGACAGCCAAGTAGCTTGATGGATTTTCTTATGCTGGAATCTAGTACTACAGACGACCATATTTCGGGCCCTGGCAAAGTCGATCAGCCTCAGACCGTTTGGTGATGTTTCGTCATGGAGGCTGAATTTTCCGACTGTTGTGCCAAAGACACCTTCTTTACCCACCCTAGCGTTGAAATCGCCAAGCACGATTTTGACATCGTGGCGGGGGCAGCGCTCATAGGTACGTTCTAGGCGCTCATAGAAGGTATCTTTGATCACTTCGTCCTTCTCTTCCGTCGGGGCGTGGGCGCAAATCAGCGATATGTTGAAGAACCTCGCTTTGATACGGATTGTGGCTAGACGTTCACCCACCGGAGTGAGTGCCAGGACTCGACGACGAGGTCTCTCTCCCACCACGAATCCCACACCGAATTTGCGCTCCTTTATATGGCCGCTGTAGTAGATGTCACAAGGACCCACCTTCTTCCGTCCTTGTCCCGTCCATCGCATTTCTTGGATTGCGGTGATGTCAACCTATACTCTTACGAGGACATCAACCAGCTGGGCAGAGGCACCTTCCCAATTAAGGGTCCGGACATTCCAGGTGCATTCCTCTCATCCGAGGCTGTTTTTTCTTTTTCATTGGAGGGTGTTTTTATGTGGTGGGCGGGTTTCGCCTTCTCACTTTAGCTCGCTTCCAAACGGATGTCTGTTGGCTACCCAGAGGATACTTGGTCTAAGACCGGAAGTCGTGAGCTGCTTAAGCCACATGTAAAAGAATCGTTCCTGGCCACTCCCCAGTGAATGACAATCAGAAACTTTCCTCACTTACGTGAACTTCTACATATGACTCCATCCTCCAAAGGATAATTAACAGAGCCCAAAAACAACATTGAGGCGCCGAAGTTGTTCATCTTGGTTCTGATTTGATTAAGGAGGCATTATTAGGCTGAACTCACAATTTAACATTTTCAATGTTGTGATTGTTAGCTTATAAATTTTGAACGTACGCAATAGCACTCAATTTATTAATTTAGATGTAAAATAATGTTAAATTAGCATCTATATACAACTGAATGTACAAATATTTGTGACAATCGCAATAGTACTGAAATTTAATTTGTATTGTATAACAACACAAAAAATCAATACTTTAAACTTTTGAGAAATTGTAAATTATGAAAATTTAATAATGAATACTAACTTTATATGTAAAATATGTAAATTTTGTTAATGTATAAATGATAGCCGCAAAAACGTTTGTAAAAATGAAAGTTTACTTTCTACTGAAATGTTAATATATAAAAATTAATCTATAATAATTATTAAAAATGTAAAATACCAAACTAATTTATAAATGTAAACACCTCATGCAATTAAATAAATAAAAATAAAAAAATTTAAATTTTTCATTTTTAAACGGAAAAATAGGTGACCTATAGAATGAAGACCAATGGAGACCAATGAACCAAATTCAAGTAACGAAACGGTGACCCAACAAATGACCAATACCTGTGATTAAAGGGTTACCCTGAAAATGATAAATCAAACAGTCTCCACTGATAGATGGCTGATTGAAAAAAAAACTACTACAGGGGGCTCTGCTAACCACAGAGTGACATATGCTTTTCCAAAACAAAGAAAAATTAGAGCAGAAAGATATATGCAGCATTGGCACCAAAATCAGTGAGAGAGAGCGAGCAAGATAATCACACCGACATGCCGTAAAAGAGGAGAAATGGTAACTTTTTTCCTGCTGCTAGAACAAAAGAAACCAAAAAATAATACAAGCTTTCTTTACTGGTAACCAATATTCCATAAGATAAGTAACTCTACTCGTCTTGCAGGGATGGAATACGTAAATAATTGTTGAATATAATAAATGTCTTGTCTTAAATTCTAATTCATTTTCAATACAGATAATTCAAATCTCATACGGCGCATTAAAGGAACGCAACCTAATTGGTGTCACTTATGGTAGCAGCGAGGAACTCTCGAAGGGATAGAAATATGTGCTGCAAGCAAATCCCGAACTATGGACGCAAACGCTGCTACATCGAAGGCAAATCATTTACGCACCAGATATTAGTATGATAGTTTTTATAATCTCGCAGCAAAGTTGCTAATACAGTACGCTCCGCGTATAAGAAACCCGCTTATGAGAAAAGTCCGTTTATAAGAAACAATTTTGAAACACCTTGGACCACTTAAGTATTTTCATCTAAATAAGACCGCTTAAAAGAAAAACCGCTTACAAGAAAAAACCGGATAAAATAAATTTTTTTCTTCACGAAATTTATCTGCCCATACAAAATCAACCTCTTAAAAGAAATAATTTTCAAAACTTTGTGCTGGCAATGTTATATCTTAAATGTATTAAAATTTGTGTTAAAAGAGAGAATCACATTGCTCTTTATAACCAATGCGACTGGTACAGACAAATATGCGTATGCCATCGGAAAATATAAAAATTCAAGGTGTTTTCGAGGAAAGATCATTCCTATCCCATATAAATTTAACAAAAAAGCGTGGATGACTAGTTGCATCTGGAGAGAAATTATAAAAGAGTTTGATAATAAAGTGGAAGTAAAAAATAAAAAGATTATACTCCTTATTGATAACGCTTCATGCCACAAATTGGATTTCACACCAAAAAGCATTGAAATTGTGTTTTTACCACCGTGTACTACAAGTCTAATTCAACCTTTGGACCAAGGTTTGCTATAGCAGCATTTGCCACTTTTAAGTTTCATGTCTTTTTATTTGTTATAGGTATTATTCAGTCTTTCAAATCACATTATAGAAAGTGTCTAGTTCGCGAACAGATACTAGCAGCAGAAGGTGGATTTATGGCTAATTTCTTAAAAAGCGTTAATATTTTGAGAGTCTTGTACATTGTCAAGCGCACTTGGTGGCTCGTGACTCCTCAAACAATTCGAAATTGTTTTAAAAAAGCCGGAATTTACGAAGGAATCCCTGTAATGGACTCAAAAAACGATACTACCTCAGAGAATATTTATTGTGAAACCGAAAGCCGTGACTCAAATGATGATTTTTGCGAGATTTAATGCAATAACTGTTTTTTTTTCGAAAATTTAGCTGATTGTGAAAAGGAGAACTGTTTTGGGGCTATAAACGAAAATGATATAATAGACGAAATACTAGAAGATGAGAGTGGAGATATTATAGAAGACTCTGCAGATAGTGCAGTGCCACCTAGCAGAGAGGAAGCGCTACAAGCTTTGTTTGTATTGAAGAAATATTTAAATGATGATGATAACTTAGTAAATATTGAGAAAATTCTCTTTAATGAACGTGAAAAATCTCTTGTTAAAAAAAAATAAATGACTTCTTTTCAACGTCAAAAAAATGATAAATTTATATGTACATAAACAAAACATGCAATATTTATAATAAAAAGCAACTGTCGCAAAGTGCCGACTTTTTAAGTTCCTATATATATTCTATGAATTTAAAGTTTTGTTAATTTTCGTTAATGTTTATTGTTTTTTTTTTTATTAAAAATATTGAATGAAATAAATGAAATCAAATAAAAGATTTGTTTGCGTGCAACATAACGTGATGTACGGTTATAAGAAGTTTCTGCATGAAATTTGTAAGATATCCACATATAAGAAACTATTTCTTATATACGGACTCCGCCTAAAAGAAAAAACCGGATATAAGAAAAATGTTAGTGGCATTTTCAAAGTTTCTTATATGCGGACTATACTGTACTATGTTTACATATAACGAGATTATCTCCATTTACGAGCTTAACTCGATAATCTGTAATTAAGAAACGAGATTTCCCATACAAAATTGCACTCTGGATAATCCGAGATTATAAAATTATTTCGTTTTATACAACTAGATTTTCGGTGTTATTCCTAGGTTTATCAATAATTTTGCGAAGAAAAGGAGAAATGTCAAATGAAAATGTAAACAACAATGGCCGACAGCGAGAGAAATATGTGTAATACAACAACAAATGCAACATATTTGACAATTGATAATCTCATTTGGCTATATGTAAACGGTTAGATTATTGAACGATCTTAGAACAAGATTATTTTCATATGTAAACATACTATAAGAGAGTATTATAGTTTTGTTCACATAACGGTTGTTTGTAACACCCATAGCTAAGCGAGTTAGATATAGGGTTATATACACCCAGCGAAATATTTATAAAGCCACCTTCGTTTTGTTCAATAATGAATGAAAAAAATATAATTTTGCTGTTATTTATATTTTGTTTCTCATAAATATGTCATTCAATGATAGTTATAGAAAGTTTTTGGAAAATAAATTAAATTATATAAGTTTTCTGAACAAAATTTAAATTACAGAACGAAATAAGTATAAAGCCACTTTGGTTATTCTTTATATTTTTAATACTTAAAAGAAAAATAAAATGTTTAATACGATGTATGACCTCCATTGTTAGCAATAAACTGTTCCAGACGTCTTGGCATAGGATTTATTAAAGAATGAATAACGGTTTGACCAATTGTTGCTCATTTTTCGAAAATGGCATTTCTTAGGTATTTAACATTATCAAATTCCGTCCCTGTACGTAAACTTTGGCTGATAACATAGCCCAAAGGTTTTCTATAGGGTTAAGGGCAGTTCTATTTCCAGACCAATCGAGAAAATTTATATTTCGAGACAGCAAGAAATCAATTGTTTTCTTTTAACGATGGATTGCAGCATTGTCTTGCTGGAAAACGAAATTCTGTCCAATAAATTCCTCTCCGAAATCAATTAGCACTTCATCAAGAAGCTTAATGTAATATTCCAAGTCAATTTTTGTTGTTACAAAGCAAACTGGAGTCCTCCCTCTGCCCAAACCATGAGTGATCCTCCACCAAAATTTCGTCGCTTACATTTCTGCCTTACTGACGCTTTGGGCCTCCAATATTTTTTGAGACCATCTGGGCCATCTAAATTGAACTTTTTTTCGTCAGTAAAAACAACGGTTTTCCATTCGTCATCCCAAAAAAGATATTTTTCGGCGAATCGAAGCCTGGATAATTTGTGTGTGTTGGTCAATGATGGTTTGGCGCACTTTTTGACATAAATACTATCCAATTTGGATCTAAGTATTTGTTGCACCCGTCCTACACCTATTTCCAAGTTAATTTGTTGTTTTATTTGTCTCACACACACATTTTCTTGCATAATAATACGTTTTATGCTACGTTTTTGCCTTTCGTTTACTTTTGGAGGCCTACCAGTTCTCTTAATTTTTTCCATAATTGGTCCCTAATTGTAGAAAATGTCTTACAACATCCTTAGACCTATTTAATCGTCTTGAAATTTCCAGGTTTGACAAACCTTCTTCGTGGTATTCCATAATTTTACCTTTCTCTTCTTCTGTCAAAGCTTTTCCGTGGGGCATTCTTCACAATTTAGAAATAAGTTGAATTTTATATGAGATTAATTAGTTAATTAAATTACTTATGCAATAATAATTAATAACTCACATGAAGTCGTACCTGTCACACCTAAATAAACAATGGAAGCATATAAATGCCCTTTGGCTTTATAATTATTTCGTTCAGAGGTAACGGTTCTTGTTAAATATTCTCCGCATACACCGATTAAAAAATTAAATGTTTATGAAATAATTCAAATGTAATGAGGCTTATTTAAAATACAGGATTTGTGAACGCTTACACCAATTTTTCCAACGAAATCATGAAAATAGAGGGTGGCTACCAAGTGGTGGGTACCAAGGTGATCAGGGCGACGAGGCGAGTCAAAATCCGAATGTCTGTCTGTCCGTCCGTCTGTGCAAGCTGTAACTTGAGTAAAAATTAAGATATCTTGATGAAACTTGGCACACTTATTTCTTGTCACCATAGGAAGGTTGCAAAATCGGGTAATTTTTTTGGGGAAGTGGGTGTGGCCCCGCCCCCAAATAAATTTTTTGTACTTATCTCGCAAACCAATAAATCTATATAAACCAAACTTTCTGCAGTCGTTTTTTTAGCCACTTCTTAATACAGTCCAAAAATGAAATAAATCGGATAATAACCACGCCCACCTCCCATGCAAAGGTTAGGTTGAAAATTACTTAAAGTGCGTTAACTCACTAACTAAATAGTCAGAAACACTAAATTTTACATAAGAAATGGCAGATGGAAGCTGCACTCAGATTTGTTTACAAAATGGAAAATGGGCGTGGCATCTCCCACTTATGGGTCAAAAACCATATCTCAGGAACTACTCGACAGATTTCAATGAAATTCGGTTTTCTTGACACCCTGATGAAACGTGTGGAAAATGGATAAAATCGGTTCACAATTACGACAACTTCCCATATAACTCAATTTTGAATTCCATCTGATTTTCACTTTATAAGATATACATACATTAGGAACCAATGAAGATAGCGAAATAAAAGTTTACATAAATACTGTATATGATCCGTGGCATCATTTGTGAAAAAATTGTCGAAATCGGACTATAACTTTTCAAAGCCCCGGATATCGAATGTGAAGAACTCAGTGCCTTTTGGTATTTTTTCACCGAAAATATCGGTAAATCTCTCAGATATGTTAATTTAATTCAGAGGAAATCTTTTTCTTCTAATAGTGTGTCTAATCTTAGATATAATGTATGTTGGTGATGAAAATGAGTTTAATCGGTTCAGGAATTACCTCAGCCTATATACCATATATGAGGATTTTCGTTTTTCTATTGGACTTTATACCGAATATATGGGTCAAATTGTGTGTTATCTTAATAAAAGTATAGCAATAAATTTCGAGAGTATAAAATGTTCGGTTGCACCCGAAATTAGCATTTCCTTACTTGTTCAGTATATATACTTCTTGCACCATTTGGGGAATGGTATTGGTACAATCACGGATGAAAGACCCAAAACTGCGAACGAAAACTGCACGTGCACTTTCAGTACTGCGACCCACAAAAGCCCATAAATTACACCCGCTATTTTCGGTTAGTTCTACCAAAATCTCAAATGAGAATTTAATAACAAAATCATTAATTATATTTCATATTTATTTAAAATATCATACCATTTAGGTGTTTATTATAAATGTATTATCGTACTTCACTATATACATATGTAAACATATTGAATATTTGAACAATTTTTGCTATCTGACAAAGGCTGGAGGAAGAGTGGCAAATGTCAAATACCCCGAGCGGCCTGGAAGTGTAAGCTGCACACATTATGTGAGGACTATTTTGGTTTCTTTAGGAGATTTGGAAGATCTGTTCTTTCATTAATTTCATTAGTACTAGATTCGTCCATTTTCTGGGAGGAGGGTTTCTATAAAATATAAAGTAAAATTAGAATTTTTACAACATAAAATTTGGTAGTAATTACCTTATGTTTCAGGAATTCTAAATCTAGCACTAGCAACGTTCTAGTCTTAACATCCATGCTCTTGCTGTAGTATTTCCATTGAACTAATTTCGGTGAATCCATGTCCTTGTAAAGCGATACATCAACGTTATGAATCCTCAATACAAGGTGAAAATGAATCAGAAAAGTCCTCCTAATTAAACATATAAGAAGTTTTTAAATTTTTATGATCACAAACTTTCACTTAAATTTACCCTCTGATTTCTATGTTTCAGTTGCTGGTATGGCCAACTGAGGTGCCGGTAAGTGCAAAAATACTGCATATGCTTTGCCCTCTAGCTCATTGGCAATGCCCAGTTGACACACGTCGCGATGATAAACGGTTTCAAAATCACCTAAACCATGTCGTTCCAATTCTCGTGCTTGTGTTGACCAATAGGTTTAATTGCACGTAAAAAAGTGACATCAAAACTAATATCTGGTGTGTCATTGTTTTGTGTTCCATGTAGCAGCGTTTGCATCCATAGTTCTGAATTTGCTTGCAGCACATATTCCATCGCTTCGAAAGTTCTACGCTGCTACTATAAGTGGCACCAATTACGTTGCGTACCTTTAACGTGCAGTATGAGGTTTGAAATATCTGTATGGAAAATTTTAGAATTTAAGGCAATATAATATTATTATATTCAACAATTATTTACGTATTCAATGGTTTCGCCCTTGATGTTGACCATTGTTGGCGTAGTTTCTATTGCGTGCTTCGAATTGACAATGCAATGAAGTATTACTGTATCACCCTCTTCAATTCCATATTTTGGCTTTAGCAAACTTTTATTTTACGTTTTACTTATTTAAAAATGCGTGCTTCAATAATTTAAACTTTAATTAGGTTACAGATCACTGATTTAATTAAAACACGCAAAATAATACTTCACAAGCAGCCATGATATAGCTCTAAACAAAACTTGTTTAAACACGAGATCTTTGGTTGTTTCTTTCTATCATTCAGGGTGCTGTACGAGAGAAGAGTTGAGGTAAATGTTTATGCGCCCTTTGTTGCATATGTGTGTATGTAGTGATGTTATTAAAATTTCTTTGAATGTATTGGAGTTTCAGTACCCATGACTTGCTGGGTAATTAATGATTTTGTTATTAAATTCTCATTTGGGATTTTGGTAGAACTAACCGAAAATAGCTGGTATAGCTTCTGGGCTTTTGTGGGTCGCATTACTGAAAGTGCAATTGGAGATATTGGTCGCAGTTTTTGGTCTTTCATCCGTAATTGTTCCAATAATATTCCCCAAATTGTGCAAGAGGTATATATAAATTGTTAAATGATGAATGTAATGTGCAAGAAAGGGATAAACGATCACGCGTACACTTCGTATATTGGTCAATTCGCCCGTAAGAATCGCATAGAAACTTTCATTGAAACTGCTAGTACCGCTCCCAGGCTTTTCACCGAAGAATTCGCCGGTACCTGTCTTGCAGGGAGAGATTGTTCGATTTATCATTTTCAGGGTCACCCCTTAGTCACAGGTCCTTAGACTTTGACCTACGAAAAATCCCTTATACAATAAGTACACTTATCCTATTTTATTTTATTCTATTTCTCCTTATCGAAAATACAAACCATTGTAAATCATATAACTATCTATTACAATTTACGTTAAAATTAAGATCCTAAAGTTATACCAAAAAAAAAATTGTATTTGCATTAACTACTGCAAAGGCTGAGTTGCCATTAGTTGTAATATTGAAATCCTTTCTGAAAATTGTTATTGGATATCGAAAATAATTAATTTAACATATAAAGCGATATAAAATACAGCTGTAATATGCATCGTACCCCATTGGAGGGGATCAAAAAATACAAATAAGCCAACCGAAAAAAATAGTTTCTGAAATCGATGAGTTAAAGCAAAAATTTAAAGAATTAGAATAATTAGAATAATTATGACAACAATTAAAAGCGGAAAATCAAAAGATGAAGGAACAAAATAATCCACTTGTGCCTAATTATAGTCAATCACAATACGAAACTGATGAAGAAGAATTGGCTATGGAAACAGAGTGGATTATAAAGAAAAATAAAAAGGCCTAGTAAAAAGCGTAAGGCTGAAGCTTCACCAGAGTTGAACATACAAGAAAAGAAATCGATCGGTGAAAACCATACATCTAAAAATGATAAACCGAAGTATGAACCATTCATTCGTCTTAAAACCTTTAAATAACGATATACATAAAGTAAGTGTCACATCAAGTGATGACTATAGATCGGTGACAAAAATGTTGTCTGCATCGGGAGCATCATTGTATTCCTTTGAAGACAAACAAACGCGTCCAATAAAGGTTATGATTAAAAATGTCCATAATTCGTTAGTGCTATTATCGATGATTTAAAAGAAAAAGGTTTAAAAGTTATGAACGTCGTTGAGAAACTCAAGTAGAAAAGACGAGAACCTTTAAACATGTTTTTAGCTACTTTTGATTCGAATGTCAACATCAAGAAAATCTATGAAATCAAATATATTCTTCACACCGTTGTTGTTCTAAACTTATTCCTCAATATAAAAATTGTCCGGCATTTGGACACACCAAGAATTTCTCCGGCAAAATGGCAAAATGAGTTAAATGCGGTGGTAAGCACAAAACCTTCCAGTGCCAAAAACCAACTTCAGAAAAACCAAAATGCTGTTACTGTGGCGAAAGCTATCCGGCAAACTACAGAGGATGTATTGTTGCAAAAGAGCTTCAAAGCATTCGTAACAAAACCTTGAAAAAAAACAAAAGGGCACCATAAATTTGCCCAGTACATCAAATAATCCAACCATTGTCAATAAAAGTGCTGTCAACAAGCAGCATCGCGTACCGACGAGTAAGCTCACTTTTTCTGAAGCGCTGAAAAGCAACTCAAACGTAATGAACGAAAAAAATACAAAGTTGACCGAAGAACTACTAAGTCAAATCCTTGAGATGTTAAATAAGCAAGAAAATTCAATATAGATCTCTGCAGCCGTTTAGATAACCTTGAAAATAATAAAAATAAAACAAAATGTAAGGTATGAATGGTGCTCTCCGAGTTATGACATGGAATGCAAATGGACTATTAAAGCACCAAGAAGAACTTCAACGCATTTTACAAAAAGCGAAAATAGATGTATGTCTAATATCCGAAACTCATTTTACAAGACACAGCTACATTGCTTTCAAAAACTATGAAATTTATCACAGAATCCATCCTAGTAATTGTGCCAGGGGAGACACTGCTGTTATTGTTAAAAACAGCATTAAACATAATGAGGATAGAAAAATCAGTGCATACAATATTCAAACCACCGCTATAACACTAAAAGCAATGAACCAACCCCTGTCAATTACAGCAATATATTGCCGCCGAGGTACAAAATTGTCGTTGAAGAATATATAGAAGTTTTCAATAAGCACCCACACAAATTTATTATGGGAGGTGACTTTAATGCGAAGCATGTCTTCTGGAGATCGCGCCTAACGACAACTAAAGGGCGAGATTTATTCCAGTCAGCGCAAGATACGGAGTGTGCGTTCGTATCGACTGGAACACCAACTTACTGGCCAACGGATACCTGCAAAATAATAATTATAACTAGAAAATTTTATTGAAATAGAAGGTGGTTTTGATCTGAGCTTTGATCACTCATTAAAAGAGATCTAAGTTTGAAGCTATACAACAAAAATACGGATTGAACTTCATTCAAACAAATCCTTCAGACCATCATGTAGTACATCATCCGATGCCTGAAAAATATATAAAGTTGGTTAGAAATAATTAAAATATCTATGTATATTCGTAGAACAATCATTGTTATTTGAATTGAATTTGAATATGTATTACTTGTTGTTGCTGCTATACTTATACACCATTTGGCGATTATCCACCAATATTATAAGCATGGGAAGTATTAATACCAACTCTGTTAAATAAAAAGAATATCAAAATTATTGTTTTGTTTTAGTTTTGCAATTAAATTCGTTTCAATAATACCTGTTGTTGTAGCATATGTTGTGTTGTATTTCCAGGTGCATCATTTTTGTTACTTCCTGACACAAAGGACTGACTACGAGTGCTTCTTCCATCATACGTCGAATTTGTAATGGACGATTGATGAGCGATTGCCGTTGTATGTCTTGAAGAACTGCTGGTAGGATTCCCCCCATACCAAGTAGCTAAGCTTAAGCTTTAGTTTTTCTTCCGAAGTTTGCAAATATCTGAAAAGGATAATAAAAAGATAAAAGTATATTCTAACAAAAGATTTTATGTTTAGTATATACATATATAAGGTTTCATATTATCAACTCACCCATCTGCCTAAAGTGGCATAATCCTTGTTCTATTTCTCTTTTTAGTTTTGCTTGTACGCACCAGATGTGCGTTGTAGTTCGCTTTGCCTTCCGGACCATTTTCTGCAGTTATATTCCTCTCTGTAAAGAAAAAATTTACTATAAATATAAAATAATATCAGCAACAAATAATTAATACGCACTTACATCAACTCACTTCAATTTTTTTTCATATGAATGACGGCCATGGCGGAGATTTTGAACGGTTCATTGTAGTACATGCATCTCTCTCTTATACATACTGTAACGGATTTCCAAAATCTGTCGTTTACTCTAAAACTCTACCCTGAGTTCGATCACTGAATTGTCAAATAAAAGTCACACTTTAATGGCTATACACTAATCTTTATTTCTAATTCCTTATAACTTAACACTTTAGTACTCAATACTCTACTTTACAACTCTAACTTATAACTTGTTTACACTTTGCTCGACAACTCGCTCCTTAGAATTGTCCACACTCGACAACTCTCTTATCTTGCCAGCCCGGCAGCCCTTATATAGTCGATTGCTAGCATGTTATCGTCACTCGAACATTCTGGAAACTACGAATATCGATGTCTAGATAGATCTGGCAAGTTATCGATTTCGATTGTCAATTCTAGTTTGTTCTGGTGCCATTTTCGTTACAATACAAAGATTAGGGTTAATGAATGTTCCCAGCAAGTCATGGGTACTGAAACTCCAACACATTCAAAGAAATTTTAATAACACCACTACATACACACATACACAACAAAGGGCGAAATGTGCATAAACATTTACCTCAACTCTTCTTTCGTACAGCACCCTGAATGATAGAAAGAAACAATCAAAGTTCTCGTTTTTAAACAAGTTTTGTTTTGAGCTATATCATGGCTGCTTGTGAAGTATTATTTTGCGTGTTTTTATTTAAATCAGTGATCTGCAGACTAATTAAAGTTCAAATTATTGAACCATGCATTTTTAAATAAGTAAAACGTAAAATAAAAGTTTGCTAAAGCCAAAATATGGAAATGAAGAGGGTGATACAGTAATACTTCATTGCATTGTCAATTCGAAGCACGCAATAGAAACTACGCCAACAATGGTCAACATCAAGGGCGAAACCATTGAATACGTAAATAATTGTTGAATATAATAATATTATCTTGCCTTAAATTCTAAAATTTTCCATACAGATATTTCAAACCTCATACTGCACGTTAAAGGTACGCAACCTAATTGGTGTCACTTATGGCAGCAGCGTAGAACTTTCGAATCGATGGAATATGTGCTGCAAGCAAATCCAGAACATTTACACACCAGATATGAGGTTTAATGTCACTTTTTTACGTGCAATTAAATCTTTTGCTCAACACAAGCCCGGGAAGAACTGAAACGACATGGTTTAGGTGCTTTTGTAACCGTTTATCATCGCTACGTGTGTAAACTGGGTTTTGACAATGAGCTAGAGGGCAAAGCAGTTGCAGTATTTTTTGACTTACCGGCACCTCAGTTGGCCGTGACATTAGCTGCTAAAACACAGAAATTAAAAGGGAAATTTAAGTGATTGTTTGTGATCACAGAAATTTAATAACTTTTTGTTTGTTCAATTAGGAGGACTTTTTTGATTAATTTTCACCTTGTATTGAGCAATCATAACGTTGTTGTATCGCTTTACAAGGACATGGATTCACCGACATTAGTTCAATGGAAATACTACAGCAAGAGCATGGATGTTAAGACTAGAACGTTGCCAGAGCTAGATTAAGAATTCCTGAAACATATGGTAATTATTACCAACTTTTATATTGTAAAAATTCTATTTTTATTTTATATTTTATAGAAACCCTCCTCCCAGAAAATGGACGAATCTAGTACTAATGAAATTAATGAAAGAACAGATCTTCCAAATCTCCTAAAGAAACCAAAATAGTCCTCACATAATGTGCGCAGCTTACACTTCCAGGCCGATCGGGGTATTTGACATTTGCAAAAATTGTTCAAATATTCAATACGTTTACATATGTATCTATATAGTGTAGTACGATAATACAGTAGAACTAACCGAAAATATTTGTGAGTCTCAGTACTGAAAGTGCACATGTTGTTTGGTTCGCAGTTTAGGGTCTTTCACCCGTAAAAGTACCAAGAACAGTACTGGAAGTGCACACGGTCTTTCATCCGTGATTGTACCAATAATATTCCCGAAATTGTGCAAGAGGTATATATACATTGCTAAAAGATGAATGGAATGTGCAAGAAAGGGATGAACGATCACACGTACACAAGAGTTTCGTGTACTTTTGTAAATTCGCCTTTAAGAATGGCATAGAAACTTTCATTGAAACCGCGGGTAGTACTCCCTGGCATTTCACCGAAGAATTCGCCGGTACCTGTCTTGCAGTGGGTGCAGTGGGTATGTTGTTGCTTTCAATTATGAAAAATAGAATTATCGAATTTCTCTTAAAACGATACAAAAGGATCGAAAATATCATCTCAATTACTTTAATCGTAAGTTTATCGGTATAACAGCAGTGGCCCTTCACTAAATGTGTATAAACAAACAAAAACAGTAGGTTACCCGCGGTAAATGTGCATATTTTTGTTAATGGTTGCATTGATGTTGAGTAATTCAAACGAAGTGTAATAAGAATAAAGAGGAAAATGAAGCCGAATAGAAAAAAATATAGTGTAAAAAAATCATATTCTTCTTTTCCAACATATAATAGACATCAGAACCGACAGCAAAACAATCAATCACAAACATCATCCTATCAGCACCAAAACCACCAATATTATTCTGTAACGTCGCATAATAATACACATGGTGTAATGTCATATGGACCTCAACTTGCTCCCAGTTATTTTAATAATATCAACGCTTGGCCGATCCAACCACCAGTGCCTTTATCAGGACCTGCATTTGGACCAGCTGCATATCAATTTGATCCAAGAAACAATAATTCTCAAATGAATATGGCCCCTTTACATCATAGTATAGTTAGTAGTACAGCTCAATATTCCGTTCCACCACCACCGTATCAATTCAATTGTCCTATAAATTATCAGCAAGTTTCTAATACAAATCTTCCTCAAACAAATACGCAAGTTAGTGCTCCAAAAAGAAAGTGGATTAGAGAAGACGCTATACGGGCCCTATTACTTGAAGAAGAGCTGTGTAAACGAAATACATCTGCACCATATTTAGTGATTCGCTTCCCAGACCCGCCATTAGATTCTGAAATGGTTAAAGGTTTTTCAGGACAGATTGATGCAGTTCATTTTCAAAAAAATTCTGCACCACGGTTTTGTTTCGTTCGATTGAAAGAAAATGCCGACGCGGAGAGAGTGATTGAAGATATATCAAAAATCCCATTTGGGTTGGGTCATTTATGTGCAGAGTTACGTTTTGATCCAACTAAACCTCCTGCAGCCACGAAACCAGAGCAGGTTGATCCATATACATTGTACGTTGGAAATTTGTCTTTATCAGTATCAGTCGAATCTATAAAACGACAGTTTCCTGGCGCTCAAAGATATGACCTTGCCTTTAAATCAAAAATAAAACCTATTAGGTATGCTTTTATTCGTTTTGAAAGTGTTGAAAAATCAATGAAAGCTTTTAAACATGGTATGAACCTGCAAATCGATGGACGCTCACTTGTTTTACGTTTTCGTAGAGCAAAATTTAATTATCCTGCTGAAAATCTATCTTCAGAGAAAAGTCGCTCAAATAATAAAGACACATCAAGCGTTTCTAATTTAATGGATAGAAACGATGGCAGAACGTCAAATAATCATAAAGAAATACAACCACATTTGTCATTTAATGGTAAAGCTTTAGTGAAGGATGAGTACCTGGAAGGTAAAATAATTATCTTTCATTTTTTAAAATATTTGTGTGCAACGAACTAAAATTTTTTTGTATAAATTAGAATTTATAAAGGAAGAGCAATATGATTCTGAGTACAGTTATGAAGACGAATGTTCAAGTTCGTTTTGTGGGTATACTAATGGTTTTGAACCACCTGCCATTAAGCTGGAAATAGATGATTTTGAACACACGCCTAAATCAAATTGTATTTCATCTATCCCAAATGGTTCAGATGAATGTTGTGGTATGTGTCACAAATATCTATATTGCAGTATTTTATTATTACTTATAAAATATTTGTCTGCCTTTCAGACGGTATAGACCAAACAACTATTCGGGACGCAGCAAATGATTCTGTTCATCAGACAAGTGCTGTATCAAGCACTATAAGACCACAGAATCTTGATGAAAACGTAAACCTTGTAAAAATGCAGGCTACGAATGCGACAATTAATGCCAAAGAATCTGGAAAATCTATACCGCCAATTGTGTCGATTTCAGAAAAAAAATATATTGAAAATTTGTATGAGCAATTAAACACTTCTAAAGTACTTAAAAAAGAAGTACGAAGTGAATTTGATGATCTGGACGCTATGCTTAAAGAAATAGATTAATCGTGTAATAGAAATACGATACACCATTAACTAACATTTATAAACAAAGATGTAAATAATGATTTATTTATTTTTATTATTCATTAGCATATAAGAATTAATATTTGTTTGTTCCTTAAGAATATCACAGCGTTCACGTGCTTTTGCTATCTTATTATTTGCCTTTAGGGGTTATAAACAATTTAAATTTTTACAAGAATTCGTAAAATTAAACATAAAGAAAAGAAAGCGATGATGTTCATACAATTCCCACGACTGCCAGTTTTGCGGTACTAGAATTGACGAGGATTCTCCGGTCAAAAGCAATGAAGTTATGAATTATGACGTTCATTGAAATTTAAAATATCTTCTAAACAATAGATTGGAATTTATTCGTTTGTTGTCAAATTAATGAATTTCTGTGCATTATATGTATGCAAGTATGTACGAATCTACTATTCAAGTGGTTTAATATTTGTAATTTTAAAGGTCCAGAAAAATTATTTGCTATGAGTTTATAGGAATGGCGCTTTTATGCACATTCATTGTTTGAATTGGCATCTCAATAAATATTGTAAGCCGCCGCTTTTGAAGAACTACTTAAATATAATATATATGGAAGGATGAGCCATTAAATTTTGTGAAGAAAGTTTTTGACCGCCATTCGCCTGAAGTGGACAGAAACGAGCCAACAAACAGCCGTTTGAAGGCGATCTAAAGTGTGAAGGTGAACCCGGTTCTGCGGTTGTACGCAGGGTTTGGGACCCACCGCGTAAAAACGAATAACCCAATGAAAAATCGACTAATGCCTCGAATGAAAATACATATAATGCCTTTTGTTGATGACGACTCCAGCAAACGTTTTAAGGATAATGATTTGGGGGCATGTATATTAAACATTCTGGCTTTGTTCGGGGAAGTCTCTTGGCAGGATTGCCAATTAACTTGCCGAACTTGACCGGAATGTTTAGTAGTAATAACTAGATTTTTTGGGTGTGATGGTTGAGTCATCCAAAGGACTGAATGACTTCTCTTTATTTTACATTCTTTTTATACATATTCTAATCCCTAAGACTAAAAACAAATATTCTTACAATCTAATAGTCAAGCATATGTTCACTTGAGATCCACCACAGGTGGTAAGTGAAAGGTTCTTCTTACAATCTAATGTGTGAGACGAATGTCCACTTGAAAAGGTTTATCTTACAATCTAATATGGTAACATTTGTGTACCACGCGTGACCCTCGATCCTTAATAGTCAATCTGCCAATTACATATTGGACCCATTTGTATATTAGTTAAAATTACAATATATTGTTGGTGGTATTAACTTGCATCTGGAATGTCCGGTCCCTTAATTGGGACGGTGCCCAGCTGGTTGATGTCCTCATACGATTAAAGGCTGACATCTACTATAGCGGCCATATAGATTCTTTTCCAAAATTTGGCGCATGGTGAATATCTGGTCAGTTGTCGATTTTCCAGGCCTAAAGCCACACTGATAAGGTCCAATCAGTTTGTTGACGGTGGGCTTTAGTCTTTCACACAGTACTCTCGATAGAACCTTGTATGCGATATTTAGGAGGCTGATCCCACGGTAATTGGCGCTTAATTCAATTTATACCTTGCCACAAAAACGTGTGGCCGGGTCTGCTAGTATAATATAAAGATGTAGTTCTTTATTTCCGGTTTATACCAGGAAATTCTCTTTGATTGCTTATTTATTATTTTAGTAGTATTTTGCTCTTCTACTCTTATGTTAAATTTTTTATGTTTGGGCATATTTTCTGTTGTATAAAAGTGGTCTCTTCTGTAAGAATCGCTGACATTGCATTTAAGTTCTGAAATTCCGAAGTCATTCCTTGGTCTTTCTGATAGCTACTTTCAGCAAAGAATCGTAGCGCTGCGCAAATCTTCATAATTGGAGAGACAGCAGTTGATCGGTTGATGGATTTAAAACGCGGCCAACAAGTATGAAAATGCTTTGTTTAATCTATTTGAAAATATACAAAATATAGTAAACATAACACATTTTAATTCTTAGCGTACTTCATAAGTGAAATATCCAAAGGTTTGAAATGATCTCTAATTAGCCGTCGAATTAATGCCACATTCAAGCTTTCTTCCCGACTCATGGAAAATAATTAAAAACTACTCATTATAGTTCTTTTTTATATTTTGATTCAAATAAAATATTTTTGTTCACGTATTTGTATTGTAAGGATTTCCAAAATCTGTCGTTTACTCTAAAACTGTACCCTGAGTTCGATCACTGGATTGTCAAATAAAAGTCACACTTTAATGGCTAAACACTAATATCTATTTCTAAATCTTTATAAGTTACCACTTTATTACTCAGTACGCTACTTTACAACTCTAACTTAAACTTGTTAACACTTTACTCAACAACTCTCTTATCAGAACTGTGTCTTGCTGCCAGTCCGGCAGCCCTTATATAGTCGATTGTAAGCGATACATCGGCACTCGAACATTCTGGCATCTACGAATATCGATGCCTAGATTCTTCTGGCAAGTTATCGATTTCGATTGTCAATTCTAGTTTGTTCTGGTGCCATTTTCGTTACACTGCCCTCCACTTAAGTCTGATCGTCCTGATTAGACATACTTCCAGAACTAAACGCTTAGCATTTCTTCCTTAATTTTGTCTTCAGTCACTGTCGTCCTCCTTAACATTCCTTTCTCCATTTTCAATAATCCTAAACCTTAAATCATTCAGTAACCAAAAATTATACTCGATGTCGTCTACGCCGTTGATTCCTGTACAGCAGGCCATTGCTCAAATGGCGTTCCCGAACTGTACTGTTTCATCTGACCATGTCTCTTGGAACTCGACTCTTTATTTGCAATGCAATCTCTCATTGATTGATGACAACCAACCCAATAAAATTGATTCTTCTATTTTCCCAAGGTTTCCGTATTTCTTGTGTGCTCTTCACTTGGACCTTTCTGCATCTCATAGCGAACTTTAGGTGATCTTTCGTTTCGAACAACCATGCGAGATCGGGAGCAGTATCCTCGTTTGCCTTTCCACACTCGATATAAGCAACCAGCCACCAACTTAAAACTGTTCCACACTGCCTTCGCGACTAGAGGTTCAGCAGATATTTCTTCTTTCTTTGGACGTTTCACAACTGGAGCTTCATCTTGAGGTTGTTGTACCTTCATATCACAATCTTTTGTCCATGACACATCTGTCTTCTCTAGGGTCACCTGCGTCAATATGTGTGCCTCCTGCTCCTTCAATTGTGTTTACACCTGTTCTGAAACCTGCGATGGTATACACTCTCCATGCACTTCCAGCTGTGTTAACAACTCTTCTCTTTTTAAGGTCACCTCTATCGACTCCTCCTCTTTCAACTTTGAGGACACCCCATTCTCTTCCAATTGTGTTAATAAAATCTCTTGAATCTTACTTGAGCAACCGCTACTTCAGAATCAAGCAGGGACAATCGTATATCACATTGCAACCAATAAAAATAGGAGTACCTCAAGGTAGTATCCTGGGTCCACTTTTATATATCTTGTTCACTTCCGGCATGCCTTCGCCGACAAACTGCTGATGATACCTGCATTATAACGACAGGCAAAAGCGAAGTGGAATCGGCCAACAGAATGCAATCCGCACTTAACGAAATAGTGGAATGGACACGGAGATGGTGCATTACTTTAAACAAGACGAAATCAATTCACGTAAACTACACGAACAAAAGTGCTAGATATATTCCTTTACATATCGGTAATGTGGCAATCCCATACTCCACCTCTGCGAAATATCTAGGCATAACGCTAGATGCAAAGCTGAAATGGAAAGAGCACATACAAAAAAAAGTTGCAGAACTAAATCTAAGATATAGCAAAATAAGCTAGTTAATCGGTAACAAATCGCAGCTAACAACATCAAATAAAATTCTCGTATATAATCAAACGTTGAAAACTATTTGGACATACGGAATTCAATTGTGGGGATGCGCTGCTCCGATATATATTCAAGCGATACAACGGTTCCAAAATAAAGTCCTACGCAAATTTGTAAATGCCCCGTGGTATATACGTAATTCAGACCTGCACCGTGATCTTCATATAAAAATGGTCCGGGAAGTTATTCACGTGACGGCATTGAAACATTCAGCGAGGTTGCAAAATCATGTAAACGCAGAAGCCCGACGACTAGGAGAGATTAGAAATAGCAGGCGTCGACTAAAGCGAACAACATTCTACGAACTTATACGAAAATAAAAGGTATTATATGTAATATTTAGTTTCTGAAAAAAACGCTTATATTGTATTTATCTTTTAAAATTAGAAAAACATTGCTTGTTAGTACAGTTTTGTTTTGTTTCACTAGTTGCAATCATATGAAATGTAAAAATATATCTAATTACGTTTCAATAAAAAAAATCTCCATGCACTACCAAAGGGTTTGCCATACACGCCTCATTCGCTTCGGTCTGTGTTATCAAACTTTCTTCATGCTTTTCCAGCTGTATTGACGCATCCGCTTTATTTGAAGTCTCATCCATTGACTTAAGTTCCTCCTCCTTCGCTTCGGGCTGTGTTAACAAATCCTCGTCTTGCGTTTCCAGCTGTGTTGGCACCTATATATGAGGTCACCTTCTTCGACCGACTTTCATTCTGCTCTTTTAACTGTAAAGAATCTTGATCTGACATTTGCGATGACAGCTCTGCCACGCGTTTTGACCAACGCTCGTCCTGCGCTTTAAAGTACGACAACATCTGCGCTTCAAACTTCACTTTAAACTGCGACGACATCTGAGACAAAATCATGTTCATGTCCATTACTCCTAACGAACATGGAGTCTCTTCCTTTTCTTCTATGGACCAGATATTCATTATGCATCAAATCTTGGGAAAGCCTCGTGAAAAGAGGATCGACACACACCAACTCTTCGTCAATTTTAAAGCTACTTTCGACAGCACGAAAAGGAATTGCCTCTTTTCCGCTATGCCTATATTTTGCCTCCCCGCAAAACTAATATGGTTGTGTAAAATGATGTTAAGCAACTCCAAAAGCTCCAACTCTGACCCGTCGATAATCTTCTACCGTCCTTGTCCCGCCCATAGCACTTCTTGGGCGGTGATGTTTTTTTTTTTATAGTAGGGGGAAGCATTGAAAGCCGGAGTGCCGAACTTTAATCCGCTAAACCTAACCTACTCCCAACTGAAGACTCTCCCACGTAACCACCAGATTAAGTATTACTTCGTGGGAGTGACAAGACAATTTTAGGTCTCCTCCATGGCACGGACAGACAGACGCCTAACCTGTTGTACATGTCTCAGTTCTGTCATAATTGAAGCTGCCGCTTCGTTAACAGCTTTTCACTTATTAGAGGACTGGCACATAAGTGCAGTCAAGTTTTCCACCGTAAAACTCCCCCAAATTTCAGCCTGTCCCTTACGTTGAAAAATCGAGGGCAGTGAAAAAGTACGTGATCGGAGTCTTCTATGGACTCCGTACACATCGGACAATACGGACTGTCGTGATGGAATTTGTGGAGATAGCTTCTAAAGCACCCATGTCCACTTAATATTTGGGTCAAATGAAAGTTCAGGTCCCCATGCTGTCTATTTATCCATGTCAGGGATAAGTCTGTGAGTCCACCGTCTTTTGGTTGAGGTTTGCCACAGCTGCTGCCACATTGTTATACTCTTAATTCTCTCTTCTCTCTTTTTTGTTTCTGTGATTGTATTATTTTTTTGTTTCTGCTATTGTACAATGAATTTGTGCGATGTATGGCGAGGGGATGGGGTCATATGTAGAAGTTCACGCAAGTGAGGGAAGTTTCTGATTGCCATTCACTTGGGAGTGGCCAGGAACGATTCTTTTGCATATGACTCAAGCAGCTCACAACTTCCGGTTTTAGACCAAGTATCCTCTGGGTAGCCAACAGAGATCCCTTTGAATCCGAGCTAAAGTGAGAAGGCGAAGCTCGCTTCTGCGGTTTTGCGTAGGGTTTGGGACCCACCATTTAAAAAAACCTCCCCAATGAAAGATCGAGCAAACCCTCGGATGAGAAGCCCAACTTTTGATGACGACCCTTGCAAACGTTTTAAGGATCATGATTTGAGGGCATGCACCTGGAATGTCCGGACCCTTAATTGGGAAGGTGCCTCTGCCCAGCTGGTTGATGTCCTCATACAACTAAAAACTGACATCACCGTTGGTCGCAGCATACGACGCAACAATGAGAAGAACGAAGTACCACAACAAACGACGCCCTGTATATTGGTGGAACGATGAAATTGCCACGCTGAGGAAGGTCTGTCACTCAGCTAGACGTCGCCTACAGCGCAACCGGGATAGAGATGTCGAATACAGCCTGAGAGAAGCATTTAAAACCAACAAGAAGCTTCTAAAATCAGACATTACTCGCAGTAAAAAATCTTGCTTTGAAAAGCTCGGCGAAGAAGCAAATATAGACCCATGGGGAACTGCTTATAAAATATGTATGTCAAAGTTTAAAACCAAGACATAGCAACCTAAAAGCGCAGCTTTTATGAGAAAAGTCGTCGAAGCGTGATTTCCGAAGCACGATCCGATTTTATACATTGAACGACAAAACGAAGCGGCTGAATCACCGCCCTTAATTACGGAAGAAGAGCTATTGGCCATAGCGAAAAAAATCAAGAGCAACAAAGCACCTGGGATAGACGGCATACCTAACAGGCTTCTGAAGGAAGCTATAACTTCAAGACCTGCCCTTTTTGTCAAAATGTATAACGCATGTATAAAAGAAGGGATGTACCCCGACCCTTGGAAAGTTCAGCGCTTGGTTCTACTTCCTAAACCGAAGAAACCACCAGAAGATCCTTCATCATATCGACCACTGTGCATGCTCGTTGCAATAGGAAAGGTGTTCGAAAATATAATAAGAAACCGCTTTGATTCAGCAATTGAAGTATCTAGGGGTAATAATAGGTAATAATAATCTAAGCTTAAATTCACCGCGCCGTTAGTTCTGCTTTTTCCAACCTGGATAAGGAAGCGAAGCGAATGGGTCTGGTGGTGAACGAGGAAAAGACGAAATATCTCCTGTCATCAAACAAACAGTCAGCGCATTCGCGTCTTGGCTCCCACGTCACTGTCGACAGTCATAACTTTGAAGTTGTAGATGATTTCGTATACCAGGGCACCAACATCAACACCGATAATAATGTCAGCCTTGACATCCAACGCAGAATCACTATTGCCAACAGGTGCTACTATGGACTGAGTAGGCAATTGAAAAGTAATGTTATCTCTCGACGAACAAAAAATAAACTCTACAAGTCCATCATCATTCCCGACCTACTTTATGGTGCAGAATCGTGGAGTTTTCTAGGAGTTTTCGAGAGAAAGGTTTTGCGAAAGATTTATGGTCCCTTAAACATTGGCAACGGCGAATACCGCAGAAGATTGAATGGTGAGCTGTATGTGTTGTTCGACGACATTGACATAGTCCAGCGAATAAAAAGACAGTGGCTACGCTGGCTGGGTCATGTTGTTCGAATGGACGAAAGTGCCCAAGCTCTGAAAGTATTCGATGCAGTACCCGCTGGTGGAATTCGAGGAAGAGGGAGACCTCCACTCCGATGGAAGGACCAGGTGGAGAAGGACCTGTCTTCACTTGGTATTACCAATTGGCGCCAAACTGCCAAAAGGAGAGATGCGTGGCGCGCTGTTGTGGACTCGGCTATAACCGCGTAAGCGGTGTCAACGCCAGTCAAGAAGAAGAAGAAGCTTAAATTCAAGCAGCACTTGGCGTACACATCAAATAAACTAAATAAGATTTATAACGCCTTATCAAGAATGATGGCAAATAAAGGCTGCGTGCGTTCCAGCCGGCGATTTCTAATTGCAAAAGCTATGAGATCCGTAATATACATTGTACAATAACGGACCCGTAGAACGGTTCGGACGTTGCAGCACAGTCGACGTCAACGCATGCAACCGCCACGCATACGTATAGCCAATGTCTTCAAGAGAGGACTACTTGTAGAAAAGTCATATTTATCCATAGGAAATATCAAAAATATTATCTGGCAACTTATTACATGTGCTGCCATCTGTGATGGCTTAGTACTGTATTTAAGAAAAAAGGAACGAAAATAAAATGACAGTTCTATTCTACACTACAAACACGTTGTTTCATTATAGGTTATGGGCCCAGACTATTAGTAATTTTTTTTTTTAACAAGAATTTAGTGCAATACGTGTGTTAAAAGATTTTACTCACGCTTTCACTGTGTAGTGAAGATTGGTTGGACATTCGTGAAATAAAAGTATTTTATTTCGAATTACGATGGCGGCAAACTACTTGGTAAATTTACCAAAGTTACGCGGACGGGAAAATTACAGCGAGTGGTATTTCGCGGCAGAGAATTTCCTAATCCTTGAAGGCATGAAACACTGTGTAAAGCCGGAAGAAGGAATGAACGTGGGAGCTGCAGATGATGAGAAAACCCGAGCAAAATTAATCATGACAATCGACCCATCCTTATACGTACATGTTAAAAGTGTAAGAACAGCGAAAGAACTCTGGGAAAAACTACAACAGTTATTTGATGGCAACGGATTTTCAAGAAAGATTAATCTGTTACGTACTCTAATTTCGATAAGACTGGAAAACTGCAGTTCAATGACGTCCTACGTGACACAAATAATTGATACAGCTCAGAAATTAAGTGGCACGGGTTTCGAAATAAATGACCAGTGGACAGGTTCATTGTTATTAGCAGGTTTGCCAGAGCGGTTTTCACCAATGATTATGACAATAGAGCATTCAGGCATTAACATAACGGCTGATTCTATCAAGTCAAAATTGTTAGACATGGAGTCAACTATGGAAGAACACGATGAAGTTAGCGGCGCTTTTGCTGCAGCTCGTTCGATGTTCATTGGTAGTAAGAAAAGCAAAATGGCGCAAAGAAAAAATGTCAATGTTGGTAGCCCTGCCGATATGTCAAAGTCAGACGTCAAGACAGTGACATGTTATCGATGTAAACAAAGAGGACACTACAGAAACCAATGCACAAATAACCAAAATAACGCTTCGAACCTTAAGGAAAAACCACGAATGTAGTCGAATGCATTTAGTGCAGTGTTCCTGAGTGGGAATTTCAACAAAAATAGCTGGTATATTGATTCTGGAGCCAGTGTTCACCTCACGGCAAATTAAAGTTGGATTATGACTGCGTCTTATGAACAAAAAAAAGGATATTGTAGTTGCAAACAGTGAAAAGTTGTCAGTTGTTTTGTGTTCTGGCGATGTGAAGATTACAACTACAACTGGCGATAATGATTACGACATTTTAGTTAAAGATGTTCATTGTGTTCCAAGTTTGGCAACTAACTTGCTGTCAGTCAGCCAACTCATAAGCAAAGGAAACAAAGTGTCTTTTTCTGATAATAGTTGCTCAATATATAACAGAAACAATAAGTTAGTAGCTACAGCATTATTAGAAAATGGAGTGTATCAAGTAAACTTACTAAACCAGGAACATTTGGTTGCATCAGTTGTATCAAGTGTTACATTGCATCGCAGATTAGGACACATTAATAAAGGCTACCTGAATCAGATGAAGACTGCAGTACAGAGTATGTCATTTGATGACAATGTGGATATTAGCAAGTCTTCATGTGTCACATGTCGTGAAGGCAAACAGTGTCGTTTACCTTTTAAAAGTACCAGTCAAAAGAGCAGTAACCGACTAGATATAATCCATACAGATATCTGTGGACCCATGGAAAATGTCTCCATAGGTGGGTCCAGATACTCCTTGTTATTTGTTGATGATTGTAGTCGAATGACGTTTGTTTATTTTCTGAAACACAAGAATGAGGCACTGAAATGGTTCAAGGAATTCAAAGCTTAAGTGGAAAATCAAAAAAAAAAACAATTAAAGTATTAAGAAGTGATAATGGACTAGAGTACTGCAATAAAAAGTTCGACGACTACTTGAAAGGTGCTGGTGTGATACATCAAAAAACCAATCCATATACGCCAGAGCAAAATGGTTTGTACGAGCGATTCAATCGCACTATTGTTGAGAAAGCAAGATGCCTACTCTTTGATGCCAACCTAGGGAAGGAATTCTGGGGAGAGGTCACCAACACTGCAGTATATCTACAGAATAGAAGTGTGACTACAGCATTAGGAAATAAAACACCATATGAGATATGGACTGGCTGCAAACCTGACTTAAGTCATATTAGAATCTTCGGTAGCACTGCAATGGTCCATATAGCTAAGCGTAATAAGTGGGACAAAAAGTCAATAAAATGTATTTTCATTGGATATCCAGAAAACATAAAGGGATACAGACTGTACAACCCGGTAATTAAGACAGTATTGACTAGTAGAGATGTGGTCATAGTTGAACCGGAATCAAAATCTGAGTGCCAGATAGAAGTTACACATCAGAGTTTTGATTCAATGGGGGAAGAAGAAGATAAGATGGATGAAAAATATTCAGAATCTGACCACACTGAAAGCTCGGAGGACACATTTCTAGATATAAATGATGAGACATATCAACCTAGTAGCCCGGAGGCTGAAGATGTCCCGGAAACCAGACCTCAAAGATCTGTACGGATGAGAAAGCAACCAGACAGGTTTCAAATTTCAAATTTTTGTGTAGATGAGAATACTTTTAATGATGCAGCAGGTTTGACCCTTCAGGAAGCTTTAGCTGGACCTGAAAAGGAACAGTGGAAGATGGCCATGGCTGAAGAGTTGCAGAGTTTCAAAGATAATGATGCTTGGGAATTGAGCAATCCTCCTCAAGATGGTAGAGTTGTGCAGTGCAAATGGGTACTACGTAAAAAACATGTTTGTGATAATAACATTCGGTTTCGTGCGCGTTTAGTGGCAAAAGGTTTTACACAAGTGCAAGGTGTGGATTATACTGACGCTTTTGCCCCTGTTGTGAGACATACCACATTGCGGCATTTTTATTTGCTCTATCTGTTCAACTTAATTTTAGTATAACACATCTTGATGTGACAACTGCTTTCTTGTACGGAATTCTTGAAGAAGATATTTACATACAGATACCCGAGGGATTCCCTGAGTCAGTAAAGAAGGGTCAAGTTCTTAAATTAAAGAAATCTAATTATGTACGGTCTAAAACAGTCTTTAAGAGTCTGGTACAAGAGAGTAGAGGAATGTCTTTTAAAAATTGGTTATGCTAAGTCTAAGATAGAACCTTGTATGTTCATGAAAACATACGATAAGTTAAAGACAGTTGTTACTCTGTACGTGGATGATTTTTTCATTTTTTCGAATGATAGTAATGAAACCAAGCACTTAAAAAATGTTTTATCTGATAATTTCAAAATTAAAGATTTAGGTGAAATTAAGAAGTGTCTTGGAGTAAATGTAAAAATAAATAAATCAGAGAAAACAATATCAATAAGTCAGGAAGATTATATTGATCAGCTGTTACTTAAATTTAATATGAGTCAATGTAAAACTGTCCAAACCCCAATGGAGACTAAGTTACATGCATCTAAAGATGAGAATAATGTAGATAATTTTTTTTCTTATCAACAAATGATAGGTTCTTTAATGTATTTGGCAGTCCTTACCAGACCTGACATAGCATTTGCAGTGGGTTTTTTCAGTCAATTTAACAATTCCTATACCAAACAGCATTGTTCATATGTCAAACGCATATTGAGATATTTAAAATTAACCAAATATCATGGCTTAAAATTTTCTGCAGATGGGAACTCCGTCATTGAAGGGTTTGTGGATGCTGATTGGGAGGGGAACACTATTGACAGAAGATCCTACACGGGTTTCTGTTTCACTTTGTCAGGTTGTGTTATTTCTTGGGAGACAAAGAAACAGAGAACCGTGGCTTTGTCTAGCAGTGAAGCCGAATACATGGCTCTAACTGAAGCCTGTAAGGAATCTCTCCACTTGAGAAATTTACAATTAGAAATTACTAACAACATGTATACTATTGAATTATATAATGATAACCAAAGTGCATTAAAGTTAACTGTCAATCCAATTTTTCATAAAAGAACTAAACACTTTGATATCCGTTATCATTTTTGTAGAGAATGTGTAACTAATAATATTGTGAATGTTAGATATTTACCATCAGCTGAGATGCCAGCTGACTTACTTACAAAGAGCTTATGCTCTGACAAGCATTATTATTTGTTGGATAAGTTGGGGGTTCAGAATATTTGTAATTGTTAATTTTTTTAACTACATTTTTTATGCTCATTATTATAACATTGTTAGATATAGTGGGGGTGTAGAAAAGTCATAGTTATCCATAGGAAATATCAAAAATGTTATCTGGCAACTTATTACATGTGCTGCCATCTGTGATGGCTTAGTACTGTATTTAAGAAAAAAGGAAAGAAAATAAAATGACAGTTCTATTCTACATTACAAACACGTTGTTTCATTATACTACTTTACCGACTTTGACCGCTACAGCCTCTTCGTTAGGAACTACACCTTCAATTTCATCACCGCCACAGCAAACTGTCAACCATATTCAAGACAGTTCATATTTGCTTTCGTTGCCGAGGAAAATACAAGATTTGCCGAATTTTGATGGATGTGGCCTATGTTTGCCGCCGCCTTCGAACAGTCAACAGCAACATACAATTATACGAATTTCGAGAATAACCAACGTCTCCAGAGGTGCCTACAAGGTGAGGCCAGAGAGACAGTGCACTCACTGCTAATTCATCCGGATAATGTCCCTGCCATTATGGACATGCTGCGATTTCGATTCGAACGCCCAGAATTGTTGATCAGAAGTCAGCTACGCCAAGTTCGTGAGATGCCTTACATATCGGAATCTGCTGTTGACAAAATAATTCCGTTTTCCGTCAAAGTGAAAAATTTAGCCGTGTTTGTACAAACCATAAATGGTCAGCATCATCTTTGTAATGCAACGTTGATGGAGGAGCTTGTGGGGAAATTGCCCATGAGCAAGAAACTCGAATGGGCCAGAACCTCATCGACGATACAGCCGTATCCGACAATTAGAGATTTTAGTACGTGGCTTAGTGGAGTGGCAGATCTGATATGTACAGTACAGGACAGTCGCCCAAATGAACATAAGCGACGCGTCCTCCTTCAAGCCACCGCCAATATTCGTGAAATTACATGTTCATTGTGGTTGGTTTAAGTCGTTGAGCGTTCAAGAGAGATGGAGGAAAGCTAAGCAACTTCGATTATGTTTTCCTGCCCGTAACATCTGTAGAACGAACGGATGTCAACGAGTACATAATAAACTGCTACATGAGTCATCGAGGATCATTTCAAAGCCGCAACTATCTGAGACGCAACCTTCACAAACAGCAGCCACAGCCGATAGAGTTTTCAGTTGTACAGCCAGTACAGTGAGGAAACAGAAGGTGTTGTTTCGAATAGTTCCTGTCACAGTACATACCAACAAGGCGAATATTGAGACTTTCGCTCTACTGGACGAAGGATCATCGATAACTATGGTCGATTCTTCGTTAATTGAACAGCTTGAAATAAAGGGTTACCCACGCCGAGTATCCCTGCAGTGGTTGGGTGGAAGGTGGACATCAGCGGTTTCGGTCTAAGTCAGAAGCACAAGTTACGTCACGTTTACAGTATTAAAGATTTACAACTTCCGATGCAAAGCCTACAGCCCGCCGGATCCTTGAGTCTACAGTTATGAAAACCGATGAACGTTTTCAAGCCGGTCTCCTTTGGAGACAAGATGATGTTCAGTTACCCGACAGTTACTCCCACGCCGAGAGAAGACTTGTTGGAATTGAACGTAAGATGAAAAGAGATGAAACATTTGCCCGAGAGTATAGTGCAGTTATTCGAGATTATGTTAATAAGAATTATGCCAGGAAACTAACGCCGGACGAAGCTGCAGTCGTAAGCCGACATGGTACCTTCCACACTTCGGTGTGACGAACGTTAATAAGCCCGGTAAACTGCGCCTAGTGTTTGATGCCGCCGCCGTCGGAAACGGTTGTTCACTAAACAGTTATCTTCTAAAGGGCCCTCAGCAATATCAGCCTATGCCAACAGTACTATTTACTTTTCGTGTGAGCGCAGTTGCAGTCGCCGCCGACATTAAAGATATGTTTCACCAAATTGTTGTAAGAAAAGAAGATAGATATGCCCAGAGATTTCTTTGGAGGGACGGTGATGATAAAATCCCTCCAGAAGTATATGAAATGTTAGTGATGACATTTGGAGCAGCGTGCTCGCCATGCGCATACGTTAAAAACATTAACGCACTTGAACATCGCGAGCGATGCCCAAGAGCCTATGATTCTATCGCAAAGCATCATTATGTCGATGACTTCGTGGATAGTTTTGCCAATGTGGAAGAAGCCATTAAAGTTGCCAACGAAGTTAAGAATATTCTTAAGAAGGCCGGATTTGAACTACGCAACTTTTCTTCAAATTATATAGAAGCCAAAATTGCCCTTAACTGTTACAAATTCGAAGGAAGTGACAAATAGCCTAGTCACATTAGCAGTAGAACGTGTGCTTGGAATGTACTGGCAGCCAAGCAAACGATGTATTTAGCTACACACTTAAGTTTCACAACGCGGATCCTGACGTCATCAGTGGACATAGACGTCCTACTAAGAGAGAGCTGTTAAGTATAGTTATGTCAGTATTTGACCCGCTTGGATTTCTGTCCAAATTCATGGTCAACGCAAAGCTGTTGGTGCGCGAAACGTGGCGTTACGATCTGCGATGGGACGAATCTCTACCTGAACCTATATATCAAGAGTGGGATAAATGGCGCCGCCAGTTGAAGATTGTTTTAAACTTTCGGGTCCCTCGTCACTATTTTGCCTGTGGACTACCAGCCGAACTCCAGCTACATATCTTCGTAGATGCCAGTGAAGACGTATTTGCCGCAGTGGCTTATTGGAGAGCAGTATATTCGAATTCGAAGTTTGCGTCGTACTCGTATGTGCCAAGACGAGATGCGCCCCATTAAAGACAATGACAATTCCCCGCCTTGAATTGCAAGCAGCAGTTTTGGGAACGCGATTATTAGAAACCATCATTAATGAACATTCAGTAGTAGTTAAAAGACGGCTTTTGTGGAGTGGCTCCAAAACTGTTCTGAGTTGGACTGCGTCAGGAACACGTCGCTATAAGCCTTTCGTAGCACATCGAGTAGCAGAAATCCTCGCCACCACCAACGTGGACGAATGGCGTTGGATATCATCGCAGGAGAACGTGGCTGACGAAGCAACCAGACCAAGCGCAACTTTCGATATTCGCTCTACTTCGAAATGGTTAAATGAACCATCGTTTCTAAAGGAAGCAGAGCATGCCTGGCCTGCAACCGAAAAAACCCCGGATTTCGTACATGAAAGCGAAGAACTTCGCCCAAAGTTCGCAATGTTAACAACACAGTCATGTGTTAGAAACATTGTCCGATTCTCAAACTTAACTAAACTGAAGCGGTGAGTCGGTTGGATCATCCGATTTATTAATAAGTGTCGCCGAAAAAGGAACATGGAAGAATGCCTGACCGCTGAGGAACTAAAAATAGCAGAAAACTGCATATGCCGCCTAGCCAATCCATCTCGTACTCTTCTGAACTTAACCAGTTAAGAGAGGGTGGAAATGTACAGAAAGGAAGCGAGTTATATAAATTGTCGTCATTCATTGATTCAGAAGGTCTTATGCGTGTCAACGGACGTATCAATGCTGCCAGTTGGCTTCCGTATGACGTCACGCGGCTTATCATATTAGCGCCGAATCATGAATTTACTCGCCTAATCGTATTGGATTGCCATAATAGAATGAAACACCAGAATGTGGAAGCGACGATATGTGAAGTTAGGCAAAAATATTGGGTGCCGAACATAAGACGTGCCATGAAGAAGATCTTATCGAAATGTCTTATTTGTAAAATCTTAAGGTGCACACCCTCACAACCGATGATGGGTCAATTGCCAAAGGATCGATTAACGCCGTTCGTGAGGCCATTTTCCTACACAGGAATAGATTATTTTGGACCTGTTAATGTAACGATTGGTCGACGTAAAGAGACCCGGTGGGTGGCATTGTTTACATGCCTAACAATTCGAGCCATTCACCTGGAAGTCGCAGCAGACGTCTCAACAGATGCATGCATCCTTGTGATTCGAAACTTTATCAATCGTCGTGGTTTGCCTGTGAGAATTCGGAGTGACAACGGCAAGAATTTCGTCGGAGTCAATAATGAAGGAAAGCGATTTCACGAGGTATTTGATTGTCATCGCATTCAGGACGACCTTGCCGTGAGAGGAGTCGAGTGGATATACAATTGCCCAAACAATCCTGCAGAAGGAGATATATGGGAACGCATGGTGAGATGCGTAAAACGCGTTCTCAATATAACCCTAAAGGAAGTTGCACAACGGGAACACACTCTGCAGAACTTGTTAATTGAAGCCGAGAATATCATCAACTCCAGACCGCTCACACACTTGCCGCTATCACCAGATCAAGATGAGCCGCTTACTCCGAACCTTTTTTTACTAGGGACTGCCAACACCGCGCAAACGCCAGCAGTCAACGATCCAGTCGAGAACGCTTTCGTATTTCGTAAACAGTGGCCCATTGCTCGCCAGTTAAGAGACACGTTCTGGCGGCGATGGATCGACGAATACTTGCCAACGCTCACACGCCGAGCAAAGTGGTGCGAAAGGTCAAAACCTCTTCAGGTGGGTGATCTGGTATTCGTGTGTGATGTTAATATGCCACGTAAGCAGTGGTGCAGCGGTCGAGTAGAAGCCGTACATCATGGAGTTGACGGCGTCAAGGAGAGCCGATTTACGCACAAGTAGTGGAGTACTTGGTCGCCCCGTAGCCAAATTAGCCATTTTGGACGTGGAGTAAGGAATCGATTCACGGAGGAGGGGATGTAACAAAACTACTACTTGTAACGAATTAATTTGTAAAGTATTTTAAGTCTACTATTGTGAATAGCTATTGTGAATTATCGCTATTATGAATTAATGCCATTGTTAATTATCGTAGTATCCTTTGCCTCTGCCATTCGCTTCGGTGTCCTCTGCTGTAAGACAGCGATCGCAATTCACTCGATTTCCAATCACCGAAGACATTGTATATGCCTACAAGTAGCAAAGGAATCAGCTGGATAACGGGAAATTTTTCACAGCAATAACAATATATTCAAATTCACCCACAGCGAAATCTTAACTAAAAACCCTATCAAAAGAATAGTGGTGGAGAAAAGTGTTCTAAACCTGGTACACGAAACGGTATAAAAGCACAAAAAAAACAATAATAAGCGTACAAACTAATTCTAACAAAAAAAGTCGTCCTTTCAAAATATCAAATCAAATGAAAATTACATTGAATTATGAACAAAAATTCAAAAAAAAGACAAAACCACAGACACTGATTATATTCCGACCCATATAGACAGTTAGTCAAACGGACCCAGATTTAATTCCGACTAATATCGACAAACAAAAAAATTACTAATAATTTACTAAAAGTAATAAATATTGTAGTATAACACGGCAACTCGACATTGTAGTTTTGGGTCTTTTTTTAGTACCATGCAACCCGCGGGAAGTGTCCATTGCCTTGAGTTGTTGTTGTTCATAGTAACAAAATCTGCACTACAACCCGCGCCAAGTGTCGATTTAGTAGTACAGTATACTCTCGAAAAGTAAATCGATTGGTATTTTGGGTAATTTACTTTTTCGAATAATTTACTTTTCCAAATATATACATAAATTATCTGTTTTTATAATATTAAATACATTTTTAAACTTAAAAAATTCATTAATTTATTTGCTTCAATAAAACATATGGATTTACATGAAAAACATATTTACATTTACAATGAAGAGAAAAAATCTTGAATATTCTTTTGTTTTCTTTCTTTTGCAATATATTTTCTGACCATTTTTATACGACAATTCAAAACGTCTGACACCTGATTTGCATCGTTTTCATTTTTAAACCAGTGGATCAAGTAGGAGAGTTTATTTACTAAAAAGACGCGATAAACAAGAGAGTAAGTGTTTTTGCAACATCGTAAAAAACGCTGCTTGCTTCGTTTCGAATTTTTTATCACACTCTCTGAAAAGTAAATTAAAAAAATTACTTTTTCGAGGTGCATGTGTAATCTTAAAGTTGATTAACTTTTCCGCGATTATTTACTTTCTGAGAATTTACTTTTCGAGAGTATACTGTATTTATCGACATAAATCCTTGGAAGACACTTCGTTTTCCTTCATTCTATTGCATTCGTATCGCAATTTCTTTCTATGTATTTTAGATTATCTACTTGTAGGTTTCTACAATGACCGAAGAGGATGGCTGAACCGCAGTGTCTCAGTTAGCTAAATTATATCTAATAGCGTTTTCTTTTCTCGATGAAAATGCTGCCTTTTTATTTTTCAACATTATACAAATGCTGTACTACCTTTTTGAATGTTTTCCATTTTTTACGTGATAAAAGAACAGAGAAATGTCTTCCTATTATGCTAGTCAACTCTCATCCACAATTTGAAAATCCGAATACAGGGCAGAATAAATGTTACATTTTTTTGAGAAAAGAAAACGCTTTTGTTTGTATTATAATTACTTCTTTATAGAAATAAATTACCTTTTATGAATTATCATAAATCGAATTAAATTCGCCAGCCAGGGAATCGAGACATAGATTGTATACAATTTTTGCACTGCACAGGCCGCATTTGCCTTTAAATAATTTTACAACCGCGAAGGAATCTTTAAACACATTTATTTTCACAAATTTTTTGCACTGCGCAGGCCACTTTACAACTTAACTTAACTTACAATATTTATGTGCTGCTCCTGAGTTGAAAGCTAAAATTCTGCAGAATAACATTATATTAATTAATTAAATACAAATTGAAATTAAGAATAACAATCAATTCATTCGACTTACCTTTTTTGTTTTATGAGCGCAAATGACGTTTTTTCAATATTTTTTTATTTCCCATTTTGGGATTTTCTTTTGGCACTAATGACAATCATGTTTTCTCATTCGTACTCATTCAATAAGAACAAGAAATGAGATAACTAGTTTTCTTTTGTTTGGCAAATTCTAATTAGGTTTTCAAAAATGTCGTGTACATGTGCGTTGGTGTTGGTACTTCACAAAAAAATGTGTAAATGTGTTGAAACCTATGGGGAAAGTGGTTAGGCTTAGGTGGCAGGATCCCTTTTACGAAATTGTACACAAATAATGCTTTTTATAGAACATGAATCTTCGGACGTATCTACAGATTAATTTAAAAATAAAGACTTATGAATCCTTGGCGATAATAATACAGCAGTTTCCTTGACGACGGCATCTCTGTAACAATAATTGAATATCAAGTTGGCTTTGCAGTCTACATCATGGCTTTCAATTTATGCCAATTTTGACAATTAATTCGTGTGATCAACTTGAAAGCAAGCTCTTTCCCGTGTCACCACTACACTCATGCACCACTACACATGCAAATTTTTCAGCTTTTACCAATACATACACATTGCTAACTTTTTGAAGTTAAGTGGCAATCTCGGTAGTTAGAGTAGCAAAATTCATTAACTTTAATTATTGTATGTATAAGAGAAAGGTGAACGTACGTGCAATGAACCGTTCAAAAATCGCCAAGGCCGCCATTCATTTGAAAAGAAAATTTTAAGTGAATGGATATAAGTGCGTTTTAAATATTTGTTTTATTTTGTTAAGTGTTTTTGAATCGACTCAAACTTTTTGAAGCACTTATAAATGCATTTATTTGTGTTAGTTTTGTTATTTGTTTATTATAATTAAAATAATTTCATTATAGTTATACGTGTGTGCACAGCAAAGGAGCAAGGAGGTGATAGTGAAATTGGTGTAGGTAAGTTTCATATCTTTTTAATGCATAATAAAAATTAGTACAGTAGTTTAACGAACACATTAATTGTCAGACCTGTTCTTTAATTCGAGTACTGACTTAGAGGTATGTTTTTCAAGAAGTTCAATATCTGTGAATTGCAGTTTAATAAATTGTTTTATTAATTATTTGTTAAAAAATGAAACCCATAACAAAACAATTGAAATCAGCTAAATTCTTCCAAAATGGACCAATTCTGACTCTTATTTCTACAATAATTTTAAGCTTTTTTATAAAATTCAACATTTTTTCAAATCACACATTTCTTTTGGTTTTTTTTTTCAAGTTATATTTTTGATTCTGGTTCGATATTATTTGATTTTTTCTCTTTCTTCATATGTCTTCTTCATGTTGTTCGTTAAACCGAGTACTTGCCCAGCAAGTCATGGGTACTGAAACTCCAACACATTCAAAGAAATTTTAATAACACCACTACATACACACATATGCAACAAAGGGCAAAATGTGCATAAACATTTACCTGAATGATAGAAAGAAACAACCAAAGTTTTCGTGTTTGAACAAGTTTTGTTTTGAGCTATATATATTATAGCTGCTTGTGAAGTATTATTTTGCGTGTTTTATTTAAATCAGTGATCTGCAGCCTAATTAAAGTTTAAATTATTGAAGCATGCATTTTTAAATAAGTAAAACGTAAAATAAAAGTATTCTAAATCCAAAATATGGAATTGAAGAAGGTGATACAGTAATACTTCATTGCACTGTCAATTCGAAGCACGCAAAAATTTCCATACAGATATTTCAAACCTCATACGGCGCGTTAAAGGTACGCAAACTTATTGGTGTCACTTATGGTAGCAGCGTAGAACTTTCGAAGCGATGGAATATGTGCTGCAAGCAAATCCAGAACTATGGATGCAAATGCTGCTACATGGAACAAAAATCATTTACACACCAGATATTAGGCTTAATGCCACTTTTTGCAATTAAACATTTTGGTCAAAACAAGCACGAGAATTGGAACGACATGGTTTAGGTGATTTTGTAACCGTTTTTCATCGCGACGTGTGTCAATTGGGTTTTGCCAATGAGCTAGAGGGCAAAGCAGATGCAGTATTTTTGGACTTACCGGCACCTCAGTTGGCCATACCAGCAGTTGAAGAGAGGGTAAATTTAAGTGAATGTTTATGATCATACAAATTTAAAAACTTCTTGTATGTTTAATTAGGAGGACTTTTTTGATTCATTTCCACTTTGTATTGAGGAATCATAACGTTATTGTATCGCTTTACAAAGACATGGATTCAACGAAATTAGTTCAGTGGAAACACAACAGCAAGAGTATGGATGTTATGACTAGAACGTTGCCCGTGCTATATTTAGAATTCCTGAAACATAAGGTAATTATTACCAACTTTTATGTTGTAAAATACAAATTTTACTTTATATTTTATATCTAGTACTAGTGAAATTAATGAAAGAACAGTTCTTACAAAAACTTCTAAAGAAACCAAAAGAGTCCTCACATAATGTGCGCAGCTTACACTTCCAGGCCGCTCGGGGTATTTGAGATTTACCACTCTTCCTCCAGCCTTTGTTCGATAGCAAAAATTGTTCAGCTATTCAATACGTTATAGTGTAGTACGATAATACATGTGTTATCTTAATAAAATTACATCAATAAATTGCGAGAGTATAAAATGTTCGGTTGAACCCGAACATAGCCTTTCCTTATTTGTCACAAATTGTTTTGGGCTATCGACACAACCTTATACAATTGAGCTATAACAAAAATATTTTAACAAAGCAACAATGATAACCTTCAAAATATTATTTTTTTTGTTTTCTCTTTTTATATTTTTCTTGTCAACTCGAATAAAATTCTCTTATCTTCCTCGCAATTTTTTCATATTTACTCACTTTCTAATCTTTTTCTGGCCTTCCACGAATATTTCAAGACTAAAATTAGCCAGATCGGTTTGGCCGTTATCGTTTTTTTGCGGCACAAACGAACAGCAATTCATTTTTATATTATATTATTATCAAGCGACAATTTTTTATAATTCCGCACAGGATCATTCAGTAGGGAATCGACCGCCGAGTGATCTTAACCCCCTTCCCGTACCTCCGTGCCTGAGTGACGCCTACAACTCTACAACGCATAGTTAGCCGCCGAAAAATTTCAAAATTTTAACTCGTGATATCTTTTGAATGGAATGTCAGAATCTAATAATTCAAAAAGTTATATAAAGGTTTTGAAGCGATCTTAAATAATAAATCATTTATTTCGATAATAATTAATACTAAGGTATAAATAAAGAGCCTTTTCAAGTAGTGGTATTTTAATTAATTTTTTTATATAAAATCTCTTACTGTGACAAAACTATAATAGTTAGAGATATGATGTCGCTACGTTATAATGTAGATAATGATAAGTTCTACAAAATTGTAGTACATCACTTTGTTATATCTTCAATCGTTTTCGCAGCATTCGCGATTAAAGAAAGTTTTTTGGTATTTTTTTTTACATTATCGGAGTTTTGGTAAGGAACCCTATTTTTTTTAAACTAAATATAGCCTATGTCACTCAGGGATATTATAGCTTTCCAACGGTGAAAGAATTTTTCAAATCGGCTCAGTAGTTTCGGAGCCTATTCGAGACAAACAAACAAAAAAAACAAACATTTCCTCTTTATAATATTAGTATAGATAATTAATGATTTTGTTATTAAATTCTCATTTGGGATTTTGGTAGAACTAACCGAAAATAGCGGGTATAGTTTCTGGGCTTTTTTCGCCCTTAAGAATGGCATAGAAACTTTCATTGAAACTGCTAGTACCGCTCCCTGGCATTTCACCGAAGAATTCGCCGGTACCTGTCTTGCAGGGTGCAAATCTCCGATGTTCGTTATTTAAGGTACTTAATGTAACAAATTTGCTTGTTCGTTATAAGCGGTTTTCGTTAAAACGAATATTCGTTATTTCGGAAAACAACTGTAATTTTAAATAATTTCAAGTTTTTGGATTTAGAATTGGTACAAGAAAACAATGGAAAATAACATGGTAAATATAAATGCATATATGTGTATATTGAGTTAGTGCGTATTAAGATGTACATATGTATGTATGTACAAGAATGCATCTGTTGCATTTTGTCCAAATAATGGTATTTATGAAAATAACCTCAGTAGGTACGTGATTAGTGAATCGTTAGATGCATTGTGTCCAAAATAATAATAATGCATTACTTATATTTTAATTATCCATTTCAGATATTGGAAACACAAATACTTTGCACAAATGAAGGATTACAATAGTTACAACTTTTCTTAGGTTTGTACTACGAATACAAATATATTAATATTTTCTAATCGTTAATAATAATTTCTTTTTCTAAATATTTTCAGGCATGATGAACAAGACAACAACAAATCACATCGGACATTTAGATTAGCAGTTGCACAACCTCTTTCCGACGAGCTGAACCCCTTTTTGATGTACATATGGGATAGGATTGTGTGGAATTGACATCAAACAATATTGGTTGGTTAGTTTCGTTGGATCTTTACAGGATAGTTATAAGGAAATCGTTCGCGTTTAGTACTAATGTATTCATTTGCTAATTCATAATTTAAATGTAAAATATTGTAAAATTAACATCTATATACAAATGAATGTTCGAATACTAAAAACAGTCGTAATAATAGTGGAATTTTATTTGTATTGTATAACAACAACTACAAAAAAATAAAAAATTAACGTTTGTAAAAATGAAAGTTTACTTTGTACTGAAATGCTAATTTTTAAAAATTAATCTATAATAATTATTAAAAATGTGAAATACCATACTAATTTATAAATGTAAATACCTCAGACAATTAAATAAATATAAATAAAAATAAAACAACAATTTCAATTGTTTCATGTTTAGACGAAAAAGTGGGTGATCTATAGAATGAAACCATGGAGACCAATGAACTAAGTAACGAATAAATTACCAATGCATTTACTTCCTGTGATTAAGGGGTGACCCTGAAAATGATAAATCGAACAGTCTCCACTGATAGATGGCTGATTAAATAAAAAAACTACTACAGGGAGATCTGCTAACCACAGAGGGACATATGCCTTTCCAAAATAATAGAAAAATTAGAGCAGAAAGACATATGCCGGATTTACACCAAACCAATGAGAGAGAGCGAGCAATATAATCACACCGACATGCCGTAAAAGAGGAGAAACTGTAAAATTTTTCCTGCTGATAGAACAAGAGAGACCAATAAAATAATACAAGCTTTTTTTAACTGGTAACCAATACACCATTAGATAAGTAACTCTACTTGTCTTACAGGGATCTCTCTCTTATACATTTAAAAAATAGTGTTAATGAATGTTGCCACTCTATCTACCGACCACAGTACATATATATGCTGAGCTACCGATCCTACAAGAAACTGCTGATGGGTTCACCAATACACTTATATTTATTAAGTCAGTACTGACGGTCAGTTTATGGTTCAATTGACTATCAATGAAATTTTTAAAACGGCAGACATACGATGTACAATGCTTTACACATGTAAGAATGAAATAACTAAATTATTTAGTATTCTCAACATTGCCGGTCAAATGATCTATAAAATGATAGCCAGTATTTACGCGCGTGAACAAGAAATAGTTATAACTTTTTTACAAACAAATTTTGTATATGACAGAAAGAGACAACAGACATTTTCACAAGAGACGCCGTGTAATACCAAAAATTACTTTGTTCTTTGCGATCTATCAAAATTTTACAATTTTCACTATGATAGTAGATAGTTTATAGTCAGTACTGACCCTGTGAAAGACATAAGAGTGAACAGTACAGATTTATAGTTCATTCATTCCAAATACCAAAGTGTTAGAGAGAGATGCACTCTCACATGTATACGTTTGTTTACATCAATTTTTTCACGATGCCCTTAAGAAAATTATAGAAACTTTGTTCTACATGCTGACGAAATTTTTATCAGCTTTGACTATCATATGAGTGGTCAAATGATTGGCATTGTTCTTGCAGGGGACATTGCCACTTAAATACAAATGGTTGGTATTGTGTATGTGTTGGAAAAAACTGAAAAATTTTGCATGTGCAGTGGTGTATGACCCTGCCAGAAAAGTGCCATTAATTTGACCGCTCATAAGACATTCAAAGCTAATCAAAATTTCGTCAGCATGTATGACCAAATATTTTTCATAGCTGAAAATTGTCAGTTATGAACGAAAATCTATCACAAATGAAATTTCTTTGAAATGTAAATAATATTCCTTCGATTTCTTATTAATACATAAACTTTAAATTCAAATATCTATAATTTATAGGAGAAGCCATGCAATACCAAGAATTACAATTATTATATTTCCTAAAGTGTTGCACGTTTTTAGTTAATATTAAAAAGGTAACTAAAATAAAAGAATAGGACTTGAAATATATGCAAAGCAAACAAGTTTTAAATAATAACTAAATAAAATATATTCTAATGAGTTTACGTTTCTATTTAGGCATTTGTGCATTTATTCAAAATGTTCGTGTGTTCAATGGAAGGAAAGAAGCAGGCTTAGGATAAACGTTCATTTTTTTTTTAAATTTGTTACTTATAGTTTAATTAGTTTTTTGGAAGTGAAAACTTCTTATAGCGCGTTATGCACTTTTGTGGGTGAGCATTTTCAGCCGTTTTCGCGACAGATGAGATTTTACACTGATATACATCAGATTGAGTACTAATGAAATTAGTGCACTAACTCATGAGCCAAACAAATTAGTGCAAATGAGTACTAATACTAATATCAAAAATGACTAAGGCTCATTTCCACGAAACCAAAAAAAAATCATAGTATTTCTACACTTATATGTGCCGTCAATTTATGACTCAAACGAGTATATAGTAACAATTTGATTTTACTCATATATTCATTGGTACAATTTCTCATGTCATGACAAAAAAAAAAATGCTCACCAACGCGCCATAAGTTCAAGTTTTCACTTCAGCCTGCACTCCCGGAGTGCAACCCCACTCGGTTTTTATTTGTATTATACTATGTTTACATATATCGAGATTATCTCCATTTACGTGCTTAACTCGATAATCTGTAATTAAGAAACGAGATTTCCCATACAAAATTCCCCTGCAAGACGAGTAGAGTTACTTATCTTATGGAATATTGGCTACCAGTAAAGAAAGCTTGTATTATTTTTTTTATCACTTTTTTTCTAGCAGCAGGAAAAAAGTTGCAATTTCTCCTCTTTTACGGCATGTCGGTGTGATTATCTTGCTCGCTCTCTCTCATTGATTTTGGTGCCAATGCTGCATATGTCTTTCTGTTCTAATTTTTCTTTTTTTTGGAAAGGCATATGTCACTCTGTGGTTAGCAGAGCCCCCTGTAGTATTTTTTTTTAATCAGCCATCTATCAGTGGAGACTGTTCGATTTATCATTTTTAGGGTAACCCTTTAATCACAGGTATTGGTCATTTGTTGGGTCACCGTTTCGTTACTTAAATTTGGTTCATTGGTCTTCATTCTATAGGTCACCTACTTTTCGGTTTAAAAATGAAAAATTGATTAATTTTTATTTATTTATTATAATTGTATGATATATTTACATTTATAAAATAGTATGGTATAATATTTTAAACTTTTAATAATTATTATAGATTAATTTTTAATATTAGCCTTTCAGTACAAAGTGAACTTTCATTTTTACAAACGTTTTTGCAGCTATCATTTATACATTGACAAAATTTACATATTTTACAAATAAAGTTAGTATTAATTATTAAATTTTAATTTTTTGTAGTTGTTTTTTATACAATACAAATAAAATTAAACTACTATTACGACTGTTATTAGTATTCGAACATTCATTTGTATAATTTAATAATATTTTACATTTAAATTATGTATTAGCAAATGAATACATTAGTACTAAACGCGAACGATTTCCTTATAACTATCCTGTAAGGATCCAACGAAACTAATCAACCAATATTGTTTGTTGTCAATTCCAAACAATCATCTCCCATATGTACATCATAAAAGGGTTCAGCTCGTCGGAAAGAGGTTGTGCAACTGCTAATCTAAATGTCCGATGTGATTTGTTGTTGTCTTGTTCATCATGCCTGAAAAATATTTAGAAATAGAAATTGTTATTAACGATTAGAAAGTATTAATATATTTGTGTTCGTAGTACAAACCTAAGAAAAGTTGTACTAACTCAACATGCACATATACGCATTTATATTTACCATGTTATTTTCCACTGTTTTCTGCGTTGTTGTTGTTGATATCTATTGCACCAATTCTAAATCCAAAAACCTGAAATTATTTAAAATTACTAACTTGTATTATGTATTAAAAATATATGAAACATACCTCCACCAATTTCACCGTCACCTCCTTGGTCCTCCTTTGCTGTGCACACACGTATAACTACAATGAAATTATTTTAATTATAAAAACAAATAACAATAGTAACACAAATAAATGCATTTATAAGTTCGATAAATATCCAAAAACACTTAACAAAAAAAAGAGTGCGTGTGGAGCCCCTACGCGCGGATGAAGTTATACTTCTTAGTGATATTCCAACAAATTCATATCATTTTGTATGAAAGAAAACTAGCGAAAGACACTTTCTTAAATTCACATTTTATAAACCAAAGTCCAAATCAATTATCATTTCTGGGTTCTGACGGATTGATATTTATAATATGTACAATTGGATTATGATAACTAAAATACGATATGAAATGTCTTACATCTATTTTATCTATATTTCTCGCGAATACCGTCTCAATAGTCGTACCTCCTTTTGTCGAAGGATCATTTCTTCCATTAATCATTTGAAATACAATCACACATATGCGTACACATTTTTCCGAAGTCGTATAAGAACTTCAAAAAAATTTAATTTTATTGACATAAATAAAAAATTTAATGCCCCGGGTGAGGCTCGAACCCACAACCTTAAGAAATTTGAAAAATTTAATTTTATTGAAATAAAAAATTTACTGCCCTGGGTGAGGCTCGAACCCACAATCTTAAGAAATTTTAAAAATTTAATTTTATTGAAATAAAATACATACACATGACATGTGAATATGTCATACACATGTGAATATGTAATACATACATATGTCACCAACCAAAAGTAATACTTTCGATTTGCAAAGAAAGTACATGAAGACTGACTACAAGAAATTATCCTGTGAAGCATAGTCTTAACTTTTCAACGGCAAACGCAGAGAATTTCAACTAAAAGTCACATAAACTAGTTGAGAGTTCACAGAAATGAAACAGAAACGAAAGAAAAAATCAAAAGAACCATACGCATAATGTTCGCAAATTTGTTTACATGCATATGTGTGTAAATATGTGTACTTGTAGTACATTTCTTGTAAAATCTTCGTTGCCACGGACAACGAATGACCGCAAATAGTAATTTTTTTGTCACAGACTTGCAATCAGTGTCGCGTTTTCGCAGGCAAAGAGGTCCATGTCCCCAACTCATATTATTATGGATTGTTCTATGTCTTGATTCTTACTAAAATCAATTGTAGTACATTAATAATTGGCATCATATATTAGTAGAATATTTAAATACATTTAATTATTTATATTTGCTAATAGTAAGTCCATACTATCCAATACATATTTTGAGCATTTATAATTACGGAGGAATCAATTGAAACGACTCTGTCGATGTGTCGAAAAATTCATGGCCGCCTGCGCGGCGCTACATTGCGTTGTTGGTAGAAAATCGGCTTGTCGTAAATATGTATGAATATGTATGAGCATGCAAACATATCGACATAAATTTTTGGCGCTTGTTTTTTTTTTGTAGAACATTGCTTTTGATTTTTTGTGGTTGACGAACTTACGTGCACGCATATACAAATGTAAGTTTGTGTTTTTGTTCAATGACATATAAACATGTACATATGTATGTTTATGCATAATGTTGCTGTTGCCGCAAAAACTGAAACGATCAGGGTATTGGAAAGAATTTAATGTAGTTTAAAATGCAAATAAAAGAATACCTTTATTCATACATGTAAACACACATACATGAGTATAATGTGTAACTTATGATAGACTTACAAATATTTACTACCCATATTTGAATTAATTGCAAACACTTTTAAATTCATTAACGTTATAAATAATTTGTTTATTAAATTCTTTTTTACAGAAAAATTAAAAATAGATAACAAAAAGGTAACAATTCAAAACTCTTACATAAAATAAATAGGATTGTATAGAGTAAATATTAATTCAAGATATGAAATAAGGTATACTATAATTGATGTATTTTGAAACAATAACCAAAAAGGATATATTTTAATTATTAAAAACTTCATTTCCATTGCCAGGAATGAGAACAGTTTGGTTTTGCGGGGAACCAATTCGTGACAGAGCCACATATAATTGACCGTGAGAAAATACTTCGTTTCGAAGATCTATGCCAACAGTATTAAATGTTTGCCCTTGGGACTTAATTAATGGTAATCGCAAAACACGTCTTAACGGGGAACTGTACTCTTTTGAAACTAAATGGAAGATCTGTAGGTATCATTGGTATCCGAGGGATCATTGTGCTTTCGCCTGCTGCAGGTCCGGTTAAAATGTTTGCTTGAATGATATTAGACATCAAGTGCGTTATCTTCAGTCGAGTGCCATTACATAAATTGGGAGGCTTAAGATTTCGTAGAAGGATTATTGGCGTACCAATTTTAAGTTCTAGTTGAAATGGAGGTAGTCCCGAGGGATTAAGAGAGTTAAGAAACTCCGTTGGATAGTGAACAACGTCTCCTTCATCTGTCACTGTGTCAAAAGAATTGTAAATTTTATATTCTGATAATATTCTTTGACAAACGGCTTTGTTAATTTCGTCTGCAGGAGAATTCGTCGAAGAAATTATAGCTCGCTCATATAACCACTTAGAGTCCTTGTGGTGCAAATTAATAATATCTGGATACACGTTATCAATAAGTTGGTCAACTGTTCTCACACAGGTTCCTGCAATATCTGGCATTATTACATAACCATCTTTGGTGACAGATTTGCAACCGTTACCTATTTTAAGTAGGAACTCTGCAAAGCGATTGGATGGTCCAGCTCCACAAAGATTTATTCGCGTATTGGCAGTCAATTTTAATGTTTGTACATGAGACCACAATTCCGGATTTCTTTATGCCCGCGTTAACAATATCTGCTCTTGTACCCTTAGGAACCACCGGTAGAGTTTGTCTAAAGTCTCCTGTGAATACGAATGTAACTCCACCCATTGCCGCATGCGAAGATCTTAAATCTTTAAGAGTTATATCGACCGCATCGATATGACACTTATGAGACATTGTGCACTCGTCCCATATTATTAGCGATGCTTTCTGAAGTATTTCGGCCATAGGGCTATTTTTCTTGATCGAACAAGTACTTTGTTCCGGTAACAAACTAAGTGGTAGCTTAAACGTAGAATGAGCAGTTCTTCCTCCACACAGAAGAGTAGCAGCAATACCTGAAGAAGCAACTGCAACAGCAATTTTGCCTTCACCACGAACTTTAGCTAAAATTTGTAAAGTTACGAAGGTTTTGTCTGTCCCACCTGACGCGTCTATAAAAAAAACATTTCCCATATTATTATCCACACTTGAAATGATCTTATCGTATATTATTCGTTGCTCTGACGTTAGCTTTGGTTCATTTGCTAGTAAAAATTGCTGTAGCTCATGGGTATTATACGTTGTTTCCCGCGTGTAACAAATGTGGTGTAAGTTTGAGTTACTTCGATTTGGTTCAGGCAAACCGAAATCCTTTAGGTGTTTTCCTCCGTAAGAGAAAACTAAATTCTCAAGTAAAATTAGTCCTGTATTAAAAATGCCATCAGTAAACTCCATCTCAGGATCATTACTACTCTCGCGTATATTATGTAAAATATCTGCACATAAATCTTTGTAGAATAAATTCCATAATTCTTCCGGATCAGAAATTTCGCAAAAAATAAGCATTACCGCAAAAAGCTCTCGCATTTTGCATGCGCTATCAGAAATGGTGGCATCAAACAATGTATTCTTCCAGTGGCTATCGTCCTGTAGCAATTGTCGTGCTTGGCAAGCCGCCTGATATGTTGAATATAGTTGACCATCTACTCGCCGTAAATCAGTGAAAGATGTCGGTCCTCGAACATGATGCAGCAATAGTCTAAGGTAGAAGCATTTTGAGTAATTGGGATGTATTGTGTATACCCTCCCTAACGCAGTATCTCGCTTAATACCGGGATGATTAGGGACATTCTGTCCACGTTTTCTACGTTGCCATTTTTTATTAGTCCAAGTGTAGAATGTGGGTACTTCAGAATACAACAAAGTTTTTGCAAAATTATCAATGGAACAAAGGGAAAAAAATGCAGTCAAAGTTGTTTGTGGTGGTTGATGTAGCACGTGTTCAACATTATTCGGTGTGAAGTAAACTCTTTGTCCATTTTCTAAGTGAACAGATAAATGTAGAACTGTTGGGAAACGCTCATGAACCGAAAATCCCAATAACCTCCTAATACCTTCCGATGTACTTAGATATCGTCCATTCAAAAAATTTTGCACCTCGTCTTTATTGTTCTGAACAGAAAAGGTCGCTGCGTCGCTGCCTTTGTTGACATATTTACAAATGTATTTCATTGCTTGCACAGAATGGCAGTACTCTACATTGATGTGGGCGGAGAAACACCTGGAAAGAACGGGGCAATATGGAACAATCCATTGATTGTCGACATTGTACCCAGAGGCAAGTAAATGGGTATGTCCACCATCCGTTGAAGACTTTCGCCTATATTTTGGATATCCATCTTCTCCGGTCTGAGTATGCTGCAGAAACTCGTGCGGGTATCTTTTTGAGCATCGTCCATTCGACATGCAGGGTGCTGATGGGTTATTAGACCCAAATGAACCGTGGATCATATTTTTAGTAACAATATCATACAGCAAAGGATCTACTTCTTTATTTGGAATTTCCGCTGATATAATCCGATCCATTTCATCGGGTAGAACTTTGTCTGCTAGCCAAATTAAAATATGCGCGTGAGGCAAACCCCGTTTTTGCCATTCAACTGTAAACATATGGCACCTAACTTTCCCAAAAATTTCTTTTTTCGTAATTATACTCATGAGTTGCTGTAGTTTGATATGGAATATTCTTAAAACAATGTCATGACACTCACATGGTCGTTGATTTGGAAACAATTCGTTTTTGATATCACTCCATTCTGGATTACATGTAAAAGTTACAAATAAGTCAGGTCTACCATAATGACGGACATATAAGAGTGCATCTTGTGTCCGTTCATGCAAATATCGAGGTGAGCCAGTAAACGAAGAAGGCAAAATTACCAACTGGCCAATATTTTCGGGGTTGCGATCTTCGTCAACCGCATCTCTTAGGTGTATATAATTTTCTGCACGTAACGTCTTTTGATGTCCTCGTATAAAATTCAGCCTTTCCGTAATCATTTTAGCAGCCATGTCCACACAGTATTGGTTGAAGAGATACCCATACCTATGAATCGCATTAAAGCTATCTTCCCTTACCATAAATCTATATGCGTAAAATTGCATACACGAAATTGTTTTTTGTGGAATAGGCGACCCACTGTTTGGACAAGTTTGCGGTATATTAATACAATAACCGTCCTCACCATTCAAAAATATAAGAGGGTACTGCAAGGGATCATATAAACGATGAAGTTCTGATACCCTATGGAGAGTGTAATACTGCGACCTCATCTGTGACGGGGGCATTATAGCTTCCATAATGTTCATTAGCGGGGCGCTTGTCCGCATGGATTACAACCTTATAATTATTCGAATTAGTGGGCATACGGTCTATAGATGTCTTGAAACTTCTAACATACACATTAGTTGCTCGAAGAATTTCTTGAATTGATTTCAAAATGTCTCGTTGAAGAGTTGGTGTAGCACTTTGATGTAAAAAAGTTGTTCCTCTTCGGACGAAAAATATATTTGCAAAAATTTTGGTGTTGTGTTCGGCGCTGGCAATAAACTCCCAATAACGTGGTAAACTTGTCCATGTATTTTAAACGTTGGCATGAAATTACCCTCCCTAGCTTCATTACCACCAAACGAAGTCATAGCGAAACAACCATTGTATTTTCTTTTTTTTTAAGTGACAGGACGACTGATGCTCGCCTGTAAGCAGCGCTTTGATTGTCTGCGGAGGCTTACCTATATCTATTAGTCTTACATGGCTCTTGCTACAACACATACCTGGTGCCTCTTTCACCCACTTTTTAGCCTTACAAAAATTGCAAATGCCATTCATTCGACCAATGAATAAAAGGGAATGGTCCAAATAATTACAATCCTGTCTATGGTTAAACGCTGATTTGAAAGCAATCGCCCCTTGTCTATTCTGCATCATTTGCAACCTTACATTCTCTACGCGATTTGCACTCTCGTCGACCGTCTCATTTCGTCTTAGCTGAATTTGCCGTCTATTTGATGAAGATCTAAATAATTGAGATTTTGCTTTTGGCATCTCTGAAAGCTTTTATTGTAAAAACCATATATCGTCGCCTCAATATAACAATAGCGTATGTGCTCATACGCCATTATTTTTTTATTGCATATTTACAAAAAAGTACAAAGACAATAAGAAAAGCAATTCAAGCAACGGTGCGTTGCTGTAAAATAAGTAACTGTAAAACAGAGTAAATATAGTTGACACTGTATTTACATATCAACATACATGCATACATACGGCAATTTATACGAGCATTTGATTGTGCTGTTTAGCGTTATTTCACTTGTTCTGCGATCATTTATATATGCAAACTGTTTTGCTTTGTACTTTACTTCAATAAGTTATGTAGTAAAAGATGCGAGAGATGGAAGAGAGAGAGTGCATACATATGTATGTACTTTACTTCATTACGTTATGCTGGGAAAGATGTGCAGAGATGGAAGAGAGAGAGTGCGTGCCGCAAACGATAAAGGGCACCCGTACACACACAAACGCGCTTCGCTGTAGACTGCGTGTGGTGAACGAAAAACCTTACGCTTGCAATATTTTTGGTTTTTCAAAAACTTCAACCCGAAAGAAAAAGGATTTGATTTCGGAAAATTAAAAAAATAAGTATGCCACTCGCGAGCCTAGAGTAAATGCTTTATTTAAAAAAAAAAATTATAAAAATCGCTTCAGAACTTTAGGAGATTAGCCTTTACAAACATTTTTCATATGAGCGAATTTATATAATTAGTAAGTCCACTTTCACACAGGCAACTTCTGTTGTTAATTCTCGGGCGATTCTCTTTTGCTGTCGCCCCTTGCGTTCACACGAGCAATTCTTGTTCGACAACTCTGTTCGTGTTTTTCTGTCATTCTCTTTCATATAATTTTCTCAACTTCTTGTACGCATCGTTTCCAAGCAAAAAAATATATTTTATTAACTAATAATAATCGTTATTCGCAATTTTCTAACACATTTTAATTATATTATGCATATTTCTATATGTATTTGCAAATTACATACAAAATTAAATGATTAAATTCAAATTTTCAAATATATTGTATACATTAATTTCAAAATGTGCGCAAATGCAGCACTGTTACGTAGCAGCGAACTGTTACGAATAAGAACACAAAGCGTGTTGCTCGAACACAGCAGACTCGGCGCGATTCTCCTCTCCTCGTCGCCCCCTCTCCTATAAAACTAAGAATTGCCGCAACAGGAATTGCCTGTGTGAAAGGGGTCTATAGATATAGATGAACAGCGGCCATGGCGACGATTTTGAACGGCTCATTGTATCTCTCTCTTATACATACAAAAATTAGGGTTAATGAATTTTGCTACTCTAACTACCGAGTTTGCCACTTAACTACAAAATGTTAGCAATGTGTATGTATTGGAAAAAGCTGAAAAAATTTGCATGTGTAGTGGTGTATGAGTTAGCTCCGTCTTGTAGGGTCCTTTCTGGATAATATATATATATACGAAGTATACCTATATATATATATATATATATTTGGCGTAGGAACCGCTTTAAGCGATTATAGCCGAATCCACCAGAGCGCGCCACTCATTCCTCCTTTTTGCTTTTTGGCGCCAACTGGAAACACCAAGTGAAGCCAGGTCACTTTGCACTTGGTCTTTCCACCGGAGTGGAGGTCGTCCTCTTCCGCGGCTTCCTCCAGCGGGTACTGCATCGAATACTTTCAGAGCTGGAGTGTTTTCTTCCATCCGTACAACATGACCTAGCCAGCGTAGCCGCTGTCTTTTTATTCGCTGAACTATGTCAATGTCGTCGTATAAATCGTACAGCTCATCGTTCCATCGTCTGCGGTATTCGCCGTTGCCAATGTTTAGAGGACCATAAATCTTGCGCAAAACCTTTCTCTCGAAAACCCCAAGAGTCGTCTCATCGGATGTTGTCATCGTCCACGCTTCAGCGCCATACATCAGGACGGGAATAATGAGCGACTTATAGAGTTTGATTTTGGTTCGTCGAGAGAGGACTTTACTTTTCAATTGCCTACTCAGTCCAAAGTAGCACCTGTTGGCAAGAGTGATTCTGCGTTGGATTTCAAGGCTGACATTGTTGGTGTTGTTAATGCTGGTTCCCAGATAAACGAAATTATCTACAACTTCAAAGTTATGACTGTCAACAGTGACGTGGGAGCCAAGACGCGAGTGCGCCGACTGTTTGTTTGATGACAGGAGATATTTCGTCTTGTCCTCATTCACCACCAGACCCATACGCTTCGCTTCTTTATCTAGTCTGGAAAACGCAGAACAAACGGCGCGGTTGTTGCTTCCGATGATATCAATATCATCGGCATACGCCAGGAGCTGTACAGTCTTGTAGAAGATTGTACCCTCTCTATTTAGTTCTGCAGCTCGTATTATTTTTTCCAGCAATAGATTGAAGAAGTCGCACGATAGTGAGTCACCCTGTCTGAAGCCGTTTGGTATCGAACGGCTCGGAGAGGTCCTTCCCGATCCTGACGGAGCTTTTGGTGTTGCTCAACGTCAGCTTACATAGCCGTATTAGTTTTGCAGGGATACCAAATTCAGACATCGCGGCATAAAGACAGCTCCTTTTCGTGCTATCGAAGGCAGCTTTAAAATCGATAAAAAGATGGTGAGTATCGATTCTTCTCTCTCGGGTCTTTGCCAAGATTTGGCGGTGGGCTTTAGTCTTTCACACAATATGCTCGACAAAACCTTATATGCGATATTGAGGAGACTTATACCACGGTAGTTGGCGCAGATTGTGGGGTCTCCCTTCTTATGGATTGGGCAGAGCACACTAAGATTCCAATCGTCAGGCATGCTTTCTTCCGACCATATTCTACAAAGAAGCTGATGCATGCACCATATCAGTTCTTCGCCGCCGTATTTGAATAGCTCGGCCGGTAATCCATCGGCCCCCGCCGCTTTGTTGTTCTTCAAGCGGGTAGTTGCTATTCGAATTTCTTCATGGTCGGGTAATGGAACATCTATTCCATCGTCATCGATTGGGGAATCGGGTTCGCCATCTCCTGGTGTTGTACTTTCACTGCCATTGAGCAGGTCGGAGAAGTGTTCCCTCCATAATCCCAGTGTGCTCTGGACATCCGTTACCAGATTACCTTCTCGGTCCCTACATGATAATGCTCCGGCCTTGAAACCTTCTGTTAATCGCCTCATCTTTTCATAAAATTTTCGAGCATTACCCATGTCGGCCAGCTTTTCAAGCTTTTCATACTCACGCATTTCGGCCTCTTTCTTTTTACGTCTGCAAATGCGTCTCGCTTCCCTCTTCAGTTCTCGATATCTATCCCACCCCGAACGTGTTGTGGTCGATCGCAACGTTGCGAGGTAGGCAGTCTGTTTTCTCTCCACTGCGGAACGACAATTCTCATCGTACCAACTGGTTTTTTGGCGTTGCCGGAGACCAATTGTTTCGGCTGCAGCGGTATGCAATGAGTTTGAGATGCCGTTCCACAGCTCCCTTATATCGAGATGCTGATGTGTGCTCTCAGAGAGCAGGAGTGCAAGTCGAGTAGAAAATCGTTCGGCTGTCGGTTGTGATTGCAGCTTTTCGACGTCGAACCTTCCTTGTGTTTGTTGACGGGCGTTCTTTGCTACACAGAGGCGAGTGCGTTTCTTTGCTGCTACTAGATAATGGTCCGAGTCAATGTTTGGTCCTCGGAGCGTACGCACGTCTAAAACACTGGAGACATGTCTTCCGTCTATCACAGCGTGATCGATTTGGTTGCGCGTGTTTCGATCAGGGGACAGCCACGTTGCTTGATGAATTTTTTTATGCTGGAATCTGGTACTACAGACAACCATATTTCGGGCCCCAGCGAAGTCGATCAGCCTCAGCCGTTTGGCGATGTTTCGTCATGGAGGCTGAATTTTCCGACTGTTGTGCCAAAGACACCTTCTTTACCCACCCTGGCGTTAAAATCGCCCAGCACGATTTTGACATCGTGGCGGGGGCAGCGCTCATAGGTGCGTTCCAGTCGCTCATAGAATATATATATGGATAATACTAGATTATAAAATTATCTTGTTTTATACAACTAGATTTTCGGTGTTATTCCTAAGTTTATCGATAATTTTGCGAAGAAGAAGGGAAGTGTCAAATCCCAGCAAGTCATGAGTACTAAAACTCCAACATATTCAATGAAATTTTAATAACACCACTACATACACACATTTGCAACAAAGGGCAAAATGTGCATAAACATTTACCTCAACTCTTCTATCGTACAGCACCCTGAATGATAGAAAGAAACAACCAAAGTTCTCGTGTTTGAACAGGTTTTGTTTTGAGCTATATCATGGCTGCTTGTGAAGTATTATTTTGCGTGTTTTATTTAAATCAGTGATCTGCAGCCTAATTAAAGTTTAAATTATTGAAGCATGCATTTTTAAATAAGTAAATCGTAAAATAAAAGTTTTCTAAAGCCAAAAGTTGGAATTGAAGAGTGCGACACAGTAATACTTCATTGCACTGCCAATTCGAAGCTGACAATAGAAGCTACGTCAACAATGGTCAACATCATCGAAACCATTGAATACGTAAATAAAATATCTTGCCTTAAATTCTAATTAATATATTTTTCCATACAGATATTTCAAAACTCATATGGCGCGTTAAAGGTACGCAAACTTATTGGTGTCACTTATGGTAGCAGCGAAGATCTTTCGAAGCGATGGAATATATGCTGCAAGCAAATCCAGGACAATGGATGCAAACGCCAGATATTAGGTTTAAAGTCACTTTTTACGTGCAATTAAACCTTTTGCTCAACACAAGCACGAGAATTGGAACGACATGGTTTAGGTGATTTTGTAACCGTTTATTATCGCGACGTGTGTCAATTGGGTTTTGCCAATGAGCAAAGCAGATGCAGTATTTTTGGACTTACCGGCACCTCAGTTGGCCATACCAGCAGATGAAACATAGAAGTCAGAGGGTAAATTTAAGTGAATGTTTGTGATCTTTAAAAGAAAAAATTAACAGCCCTATTCTGAAAAAACCTCATAACTGAGTTGTGAGGAAAAATTTGTGAGGTTTCTTGTGACGTATATTTTGTGAGTCTATTCTGGCTCGAACCTCATAAGAAAAAAGCTTAAAAAAGTCACCAATTGAGGTGAAAAGCATTTTGCTGTCAAACAGTTGTTTCAAAAGAAATAAATTCAAAATAAATCCAATTGATGTAAAATTTGTAAACAAATGAAGCAAATGAAATTGCGTATTTTCAGTCGAAAGTTAAAAAACAAAAGAATTATAAAACAAGTAAGGAAGATATGGTTTTTGACCCATAAGTGGGCGGAACCACGCCCATTTACAATTTTGTATACCATTTTGAGAGCAGCTGTTCTGTACCATCTTCACAATGAAATTTAAGGTTTCTGGTGGTTTTCTTTACTGAACTTACTGCATTTTTAGTAATTTTCAATAAACCCCTTTGTATGGGAGGTGGGCGTGGTTATGACCCGATTTCCTTCATTTTTGAACGGTATAAGGTAGTACCTTAATGAAACGACTCTAGAAAGTTTCCTTTATATAGCTTAATTAGTTTGCGAGATATGTTCAAAAAACTTAGTAGTGGGCGGGGCCACGCCCAAGTCCCAAATATGCATCCAAATATGCCCCTTTCTAGAACAATCCTTTGTACCAAATTTTCGGTTATCGCCATTTTGTGGGCGTGGTAGTGGTCCGATTACGCACATTTTCGAACTTAACCTTCTTATGGTGCCAAGAAATACGTCTTCCAAATTTCATCAAGATATCTCAATTTTTACTTCAAGTTACAGCTTGCACGGACGGACGGACAGACGTCCGGATTTGAACTTTTTTCGTCACCCTGATCATTTTGATATATATAACCCTATATCTAACTCGTTAAGTTTTGGACTTGCAACCAACCGTTTTGTGGACAAAACTATAATACTCTCGTAGCAACTTTGTTGCGAGAGTATAAAAATAACCTGGGTGTAAATCATCGTCTATAGAGGCTGTGCGTCAGTGTTCTTTGCTTTACAAAAATAATGCGTCCTTATCGGATCGTAGATGTGGTTGGCACGCTCAACAAATGAAAATGCAAGGTACGTCCATATTGCTCCAGAATCGGTTAAACACAATTATTCGATAACTGAACTTTTATAGAGGCCATTTTTTTCAAGGAACAATTCCTCCATGCTCGTTATAGCACGCAAATATTTACACATTTGTTTACAAATATTGCTAAAAACCAAAACAAACACAAATATTTTTGTATTGTGATGGTTGCTTTCACACGTCACAGATATTTGAGAAAATTGTGAGCATTTGAGCTTTTGAATTTTCTCCAGCATAAGGTAATCATCACAAAATCCAAAAACCTCACAATAGTGAGTGTGGTGATTTTTGTGAGGGCATGAGAATAGGGCTGTAAATTAAAAAACTAGGAGGACCTTTTTGATTCATTTTCACCTTGTATTGAGGAATCATAACGTTGTTGTATCACTTTACAAAGACATGGATTCACCGAAATTAGTTCAATGGAATTACCACAGCAAGAGCATGGATGTTATGACTAGAACGTTGTCAGTGCTAGATTTAGAATAATAAACACCTAAATGACATGATATTTTCAATAAATATGAAATATAATTAATGATTTTGTTACTAAATTCTTATTTTGTATTTTGGTTGAACTAACCGAAAATAGCGGGTATAGTTTCAGGTCTTTTGTGGGTCGCAGTACTGAAAGTGCACGTGGAGTTCTGGTTAGCAGTTTTGGTTCTTTCATCCGTAATAGTACCAAGAACAGTACTGAAAGTGCACATATAGCTTTCGTTCGCAGTTTTGGGTGTTTCATCCGTGATTGTATCAAGATCATTCACAGAATTGTGCAAGAGGTATATATAAATTGCCAAATGATGAATGTAATGTGCAAGAAAGGTATGAGCGATCTCACGTACACAATAGTTTCGGGTACTTTTGTCAATTCAACACGTTTGACAATTGATAATCTCATTTTGCTATATGTAAACGGTTTTGAATGTTTGAATGTATTCAAGGAGCTTAGAACGAGATTATTTTCAAATGTAAACATACTATTTGTTATGTATGTATATATCATTAAATAATAGATATTTGAATAAAAGTATTGAAGGAGCTTAGAACGAGATTATTTTCAAATGTAAACATACTATTTGTTATGTATGTATATATCTTTAAATTATAGATATTTGAATAAAAGTTTATGTATTAAAAAGGAACCAAAAAAATATTAATAACATTTCAAAGAAATTTCATTTGTGATATTATTTCGGTCATGACTGACAATTTTTAGCTATGGAAAATATATGGTCAGTACTGACCATGTAAAATACATAAGAGCGAACAGTATAGATGTATAGTTCATTCAGTAGGGAGGTAAGGAAAATGGAGGCACCATCAGGAAGTGGGGCGAGTAACGCCGAAACCTGGCCATTGTTCGATAATATGAGCTTTTTAAAACAATATATACAGCCCAGACCGTAAGTTAATATTTTTTTAATATTTTATACGTATTAAATATTTATTTCCCTTTTACAGAAATGGTTGCACCACAAACATTTTAGATGATATGTTTTCGCAGGAGCTGTTGGAGCCAATTAGTTTTAAATGTTCTCAGACTAATTTATCGTCGCCTTCGGAGTTGTCGTTTTCAACTCCGATCCGGAAAAGAGTAAAGAAAACAAACAGCGATGACGACGGCTGCTTCAAAGAAGCGTGCGAGCTATACAAAAGCATGTGTGCAGAGAGGAGCAAAGGCAGCGAGGCGGTGAGGTCGTTTGGTGTTATGTTGACCTCTATCATGAACGATAATAACATAAAACAAATGAAAGCAATACAAGTTTTAACAAATTCATTATTTGCTATTAAATCGGAACCCGAATAATTTTTTTTTTATTTTTAAATCATTTGTTTGTTGTTTTATACATATATTGAATTAATATGTAAAAATGTTTAAAAGGCTTGTTACCTAGACGTAAGAAACAACGATGTATCTCATTTTTCAAAAATAGTTTTAAAATGTTTAAAACGCTTGTTACCTAGACGTAAGAAACAACGATGTATCTCATTTTTCAAAAATAGTTTTAAAATGTTTAAAACGCTTGTTACCTAGACGTAAGAAACAACAATGTACCTCATTTTTCAAAAATAGTTTTAAGAATGTATTTGAAAAAAAAAAATAAAACAATTTGTTTTTATAACTCTTTAATTTTGTGTCTTTGTCTTTTATTTTTTGTGTGTTATGTAGTTATGTTGGTAGTGATTAGTGATTGGAAGGTTGTTGTCATTGTGTAGTTGCAGAAAACATTCACCAATTTTTTTAAAGAATCATGGCGTTTTGATAGGGAAAAATTATCCTATTTTGTATGTACATTTATTTGATTATACAGCCTATGTCTTATTTACTAATTACATACCGTCATAATTATGATTTTGTCGGTAAATAAAATATATACATATATTTTCGTAATAAACTTTACTATACAGAATTCATTTGCCATATGCCTGTGTAATCTTCCTAATACAGATAATTACCATCTTTTTCAGTAAATAAAACAATATTTATAGATATATCTATGGTGTATACGTATGACACAGGTATACTCACGTGCGGAATTATAACCAGTATGTGAAAGGGGCAAACACACGATATTTGTAAAACGTTTACTAAATGGAAATTCTTATTATTAAATGGAAATTCTCTTTGATGAAATACAATTGGTTTGTTACAAGTTTAATAAAATTAATGAGGGTTACTAAGATTCACCACACACATACAAAGCGCGGAAAAATATGTTACTAAGTCATGTAAACATATGGTTTAATAAAATATCATAAAAAAGTTAACGTAACAAAAAGTATAGTACTTCATACTTGGATTACAATTTTACACATTAAATACGATATAAATAAATATAAATATAAATAAAATAAATATACACTAAATACGATCTTCTTGAAATGAAACTGCTCCCTGGTTAATAAAATATTCTGCCAAAAAATCCCTTACACGGAATGCGATACAAGATGCATTGCGTCGAGTTGAACTTATTGAATGTAATGCACCTCCAACACTCTCTAAATCTTCACGCCATTCTCCCTCCAATATTCCATGGTCTGCGGTGTCTGTGTCTACAAATGTATCTGGACAATACCAACGATCATGGTCATTCAACATTACAAAATTGTGAAGAACCAAGCAGGTTAACACAATTGTTTCGCAGTTCTTTGCGCTAAAGTCTATGACCTTTCGTAGAACACGCCATCGAGCGGTTAAAATACCAAAGCTATTTTCGATTACTCTACGAGCTCGCGATAACCGGTAATTGAAAATTGCTTTGTTTCGTGGCAGCTGTGCACCGGGGTAAGGTCGCATTAAGTTTTCCTTCAACGGAAACGCTGCGTCGGCCACAAAAAAATGTGGAAAATCTGTTGAGGATTCATTTAATAATGGAGCTCTTGGTGGTAGTGGCAATTTGTTTTCCAAGAGCGCTTTACCAAATTTAGATTGCTGAAAGACACCTTGAAATAAAATAAAAATAAGTAAATATCTATATATTGCAAATCTTTTAATGTACCTCCGTCACTTTGTCCTCCATAGCTACCAATGCTGGCAGAGGTAAACGTATACCTAGCGTCGCAGGATGCCATTAAACTATAAACGGTGCGTTGCTGTAAAATAAGTAACTGTAAAACAGAGTAAATATAGTTGACACTGTATTTACATATCAACATACATGCATACATACGGCAATTTATGCGAGCATTTGATTGTGCTGTTTAGCGTTATTTCACTTGTTCTGCGATCATTTATATATGCAAACTTTTTTGCTTTGTACTTTACTTCAATAAGTTATGTAGTAAAAGATGCGTGAGATGGAAGAGAGAGAGTGCATACATATGTATGTACTTTACTTCATTACGTTATGCTGGAAAAGATGTGCAGAGATGGAAGAGAGAGAGTGCGTGCCGCAAACGATAAAGGGCACCCGTACACACACAAATGCGCTTCGCAGTAGACTGCGTGTGGTGAACGAAAAACCTTACGCTTGCAATATTTTTGGTTTTTCAAAAACTTCAACCCGAAAGAAAAAGGATTTGATTTCGGAAAATTAAAAAAATAAGTATGCCACTCGCGAGCCTAGAGTAAATGCTTTATTTAAAAAAAAAATTATAAAAATCGCTTCAGAACTTTAGGAGATTAGCCTTTACAAACATTTTTCATATGAGCGAATTTATATAATTAGTAAGTCCACTTTCACACAGGCAACTTCTGTTGTTAATTCTCGGGCGATTCTCTTTTGCTGTCGCCCCTTGCGTTCACACGAGCAATTCTTGTTCGACAACTCTGTTCGTGTTTTTCTGTCATTCTCTTTCATATAATTTTCTCAACTTCTTGTACGCATCGTTTCCAAGCAAAAAAATATATTTTATTAACTAATAATAATCGTTATTCGCAATTTTCTAACACATTTTAATTATATTATGCATATTTCTATATGTATTTGCAAATTACATACAAAATTAAATGATTAAATTCAAATTTTCAAATATATTGTATACATTAATTTCAAAATGTGCGCAAATGCAGCACTGTTACGTAGCAGCGAACTGTTACGAATAAGAACACAAAGCGTGTTGCTCGAACACAGCAGACTCGGCGCGATTCTCCTCTCCTCGTCGCCCCCTCTCCTATAAAACTAAGAATTGCCGCAACAGGAATTGCCTGTGTGAAAGGGGTCTATAGATATAGATGAACAGCGGCCATGGCGACGATTTTGAACGGCTCATTGTATCTCTCTCTTATACATACAAAAATTAGGGTTAATGAATTTTGCTACTCTAACTACCGAGTTTGCCACTTAACTACAAAATGTTAGCAATGTGTATGTATTGGAAAAAGCTGAAAAAATTTGCATGTGTAGTGGTGTATGAGTTAGCTCCGTCTTGTAGGGTCCTTTCTGGATAATATATATATATACGAAGTATACCTATATATATATATATATATATTTGGCGTAGGAACCGCTTTAAGCGATTATAGCCGAATCCACCAGAGCGCGCCACTCATTCCTCCTTTTTGCTTTTTGGCGCCAACTGGAAACACCAAGTGAAGCCAGGTCACTTTGCACTTGGTCTTTCCACCGGAGTGGAGGTCGTCCTCTTCCGCGGCTTCCTCCAGCGGGTACTGCATCGAATACTTTCAGAGCTGGAGTGTTTTCTTCCATCCGTACAACATGACCTAGCCAGCGTAGCCGCTGTCTTTTTATTCGCTGAACTATGTCAATGTCGTCGTATAAATCGTACAGCTCATCGTTCCATCGTCTGCGGTATTCGCCGTTGCCAATGTTTAGAGGACCATAAATCTTGCGCAAAACCTTTCTCTCGAAAACCCCAAGAGTCGTCTCATCGGATGTTGTCATCGTCCACGCTTCAGCGCCATACATCAGGACGGGAATAATGAGCGACTTATAGAGTTTGATTTTGGTTCGTCGAGAGAGGACTTTACTTTTCAATTGCCTACTCAGTCCAAAGTAGCACCTGTTGGCAAGAGTGATTCTGCGTTGGATTTCAAGGCTGACATTGTTGGTGTTGTTAATGCTGGTTCCCAGATAAACGAAATTATCTACAACTTCAAAGTTATGACTGTCAACAGTGACGTGGGAGCCAAGACGCGAGTGCGCCGACTGTTTGTTTGATGACAGGAGATATTTCGTCTTGTCCTCATTCACCACCAGACCCATACGCTTCGCTTCTTTATCTAGTCTGGAAAACGCAGAACAAACGGCGCGGTTGTTGCTTCCGATGATATCAATATCATCGGCATACGCCAGGAGCTGTACAGTCTTGTAGAAGATTGTACCCTCTCTATTTAGTTCTGCAGCTCGTATTATTTTTTCCAGCAATAGATTGAAGAAGTCGCACGATAGTGAGTCACCCTGTCTGAAGCCTCGTTTGGTATCGAACGGCTCGGAGAGGTCCTTCCCGATCCTGACGGAGCTTTTGGTGTTGCTCAACGTCAGCTTACATAGCCGTATTAGTTTTGCAGGGATACCAAATTCAGACATCGCGGCATAAAGGCAGCTCCTTTTCGTGCTATCGAAGGCAGCTTTAAAATCGATAAAAAGATGGTGAGTATCGATTCTTCTCTCTCGGGTCTTTTCCAAGATTTGGCGCATGGTGAATATCTGGTCCATTGTGGATTTTCCAGGTCTAAAGCCACACTGATAAGGTCCAATCAGTTCGTTGACGGTGGGCTTTAGTCTTTCACACAATATGCTCGACAAAACCTTATATGCGATATTGAGGAGACTTATACCACGGTAGTTGGCGCAGATTGTGGGGTCTCCCTTCTTATGGATTGGGCAGAGCACACTAAGATTCCAATCGTCAGGCATGCTTTCTTCCGACCATATTCTACAAAGAAGCTGATGCATGCACCATATCAGTTCTTCGCCGCCGTATTTGAATAGCTCGGCCGGTAATCCATCGGCCCCCGCCGCTTTGTTGTTCTTCAAGCGGGTAGTTGCTATTCGAATTTCTTCATGGTCGGGTAATGGAACATCTATTCCATCGTCATCGATTGGGGAATCGGGTTCGCCATCTCCTGGTGTTGTACTTTCACTGCCATTGAGCAGGTCGGAGAAGTGTTCCCTCCATAATCCCAGTGTGCTCTGGACATCCGTTACCAGATTACCTTCTCGGTCCCTACATGATAATGCTCCGGCCTTGAAACCTTCTGTTAATCGCCTCATCTTTTCATAAAATTTTCGAGCATTACCCATGTCGGCCAGCTTTTCAAGCTTTTCATACTCACGCATTTCGGCCTCTTTCTTTTTACGTCTGCAAATGCGTCTCGCTTCCCTCTTCAGTTCTCGATATCTATCCCACCCCGAACGTGTTGTGGTCGATCGCAACGTTGCGAGGTAGGCAGTCTGTTTTCTCTCCACTGCGGAACGACAATTCTCATCGTACCAACTGGTTTTTTGGCGTTGCCGGAGACCAATTGTTTCGGCTGCAGCGGTATGCAATGAGTTTGAGATGCCGTTCCACAGCTCCCTTATATCGAGATGCTGATGTGTGCTCTCAGAGAGCAGGAGTGCAAGTCGAGTAGAAAATCGTTCGGCTGTCGGTTGTGATTGCAGCTTTTCGACGTCGAACCTTCCTTGTGTTTGTTGACGGGCGTTCTTTGCTACACAGAGGCGAGTGCGTTTCTTTGCTGCTACTAGATAATGGTCCGAGTCAATGTTTGGTCCTCGGAGCGTACGCACGTCTAAAACACTGGAGACATGTCTTCCGTCTATCACAGCGTGATCGATTTGGTTGCGCGTGTTTCGATCAGGGGACAGCCACGTTGCTTGATAAATTTTTTTATGCTGGAATCTGGTACTACAGACAACCATATTTCGGGCCCCAGCGAAGTCGATCAGCCTCAGCCGTTTGGCGATGTTTCGTCATGGAGGCTGAATTTTCCGACTGTTGTGCCAAAGACACCTTCTTTACCCACCCTGGCGTTAAAATCGCCCAGCACGATTTTGACATCGTGGCGGGGGCAGCGCTCATAGGTGCGTTCCAGTCGCTCATAGAATATATATATGGATAATACTAGATTATAAAATTATCTTGTTTTATACAACTAGATTTTCGGTGTTATTCCTAAGTTTATCGATAATTTTGCGAAGAAGAAGGGAAGTGTCAAATCCCAGCAAGTCATGAGTACTAAAACTCCAACATATTCAATGAAATTTTAATAACACCAGTACATACACACATTTGCAACAAAGGGCAAAATGTGCATAAACATTTACCTCAACTCTTCTATCGTACAGCACCCTGAATGATAGAAAGAAACAACCAAAGTTCTCGTGTTTGAACAGGTTTTGTTTTGAGCTATATCATGGCTGCTTGTGAAGTATTATTTTGCGTGTTTTATTTAAATCAGTGATCTGCAGCCTAATTAAAGTTTAAATTATTGAAGCATGCATTTTTAAATAAGTAAATCGTAAAATAAAAGTTTTCTAAAGCCAAAAGTTGGAATTGAAGAGTGCGACACAGTAATACTTCATTGCACTGCCAATTCGAAGCTGACAATAGAAGCTACGCCAACAATGGTCAACATCATCGAAACCATTGAATACGTAAATAAAATATCTTGCCTTAAATTCTAATTAATATATTTTTCCATACAGATATTTCAAAACTCGCGCCATATGAGTTAAAGGTACGCAAACTTATTGGTGTCACTTATGGTAGCAGCGAAGATCTTTCGAAGCGATGGAATATATGCTGCAAGCAAATCCAGGACAATGGATGCAAACGCCAGATATTAGGTTTAAAGTCACTTTTTACGTGCAATTAAACCTTTTGCTCAACACAAGCACGAGAATTGGAACGACATGGTTTAGGTGATTTTGTAACCATTTATTATCGCGACGTGTGTCAATTGGGTTTTGCCAATGAGCAAAGCAGATGCAGTATTTTTGGACTTACCGGCACCTCAGTTGGCCATACCAGCAGATGAAACATAGAAGTCAGAGGGTAAATTTAAGTGAATGTTTGTGATCTTTAAAAGAAAAAATTAACAGCCCTATTCTGAAAAAACCTCATAACTGAGTTGTGAGGAAAAATTTGTGAGGTTTCTTGTGACGTATATTTTGTGAGTCTATTCTGGCTCGAACCTCATAAGAAAAAAGCTTAAAAAAGTCACCAATTGAGGTGAAAAGCATTTTGCTGTCAAACAGTTGTTTCAAAAGAAATAAATTCAAAATAAATCCAATTGATGTAAAATTTGTAAACAAATGAAGCAAATGAAATTGCGTATTTTCAGTCGAAAGTTAAAAAACAAAAGAATTATAAAACAAGTAAGGAAGATATGGTTTTTGACCCATAAGTGGGCGGAACCACGCCCATTTACAATTTTGTATACCATTTTGAGAGCAGCTGTTCTGTACCATCTTCACAATGAAATTTAAGGTTTCTGGTGGTTTTCTTTACTGAACTTACTGCATTTTTAGTAATTTTCAATAAACCCCTTTGTATGGGAGGTGGGCGTGGTTATGACCCGATTTCCTTCATTTTTGAACGGTATAAGGTAGTACCTTAATGAAACGACTCTAGAAAGTTTCCTTTATATAGCTTAATTAGTTTGCGAGATATGTTCAAAAAACTTAGTAGTGGGCGGGGCCACGCCCAAGTCCCAAATATGCATCCAAATATGCCCCTTTCTAGAACAATCCTTTGTACCAAATTTTCGGTTATCGCCATTTTGTGGGCGTGGTAGTGGTCCGATTACGCACATTTTCGAACTTAACCTTCTTATGGTGCCAAGAAATACGTCTTCCAAATTTCATCAAGATATCTCAATTTTTACTTCAAGTTACAGCTTGCACGGACGGACGGACAGACGTCCGGATTTGAACTTTTTTCGTCACCCTGATCATTTTGATATATATAACCCTATATCTAACTCGTTAAGTTTTGGACTTGCAACCAACCGTTTTGTGGACAAAACTATAATACTCTCGTAGCAACTTTGTTGCGAGAGTATAAAAATAACCTGGGTGTAAATCATCGTCTATAGAGGCTGTGCGTCAGTGTTCTTTGCTTTACAAAAATAATGCGTCCTTATCGGATCGTAGATGTGGTTGGCACGCTCAACAAATGAAAATGCAAGGTACGTCCATATTGCTCCAGAATCGGTTAAACACAATTATTCGATAACTGAACTTTTATAGAGGCCATTTTTTTCAAGGAACAATTCCTCCATGCTCGTTATAGCACGCAAATATTTACACATTTGTTTACAAATATTGCTAAAAACCAAAACAAACACAAATATTTTTGTATTGTGATGGTTGCTTTCACACGTCACAGATATTTGAGAAAATTGTGAGCATTTGAGCTTTTGAATTTTCTCCAGCATAAGGTAATCATCACAAAATCCAAAAACCTCACAATAGTGAGTGTGGTGATTTTTGTGAGGGCATGAGAATAGGGCTGTAAATTAAAAAACTAGGAGGACCTTTTTGATTCATTTTCACCTTGTATTGAGGAATCATAACGTTGTTGTATCACTTTACAAAGACATGGATTCACCGAAATTAGTTCAATGGAATTACCACAGCAAGAGCATGGATGTTATGACTAGAACGTTGTCAGTGCTAGATTTAGAATAATAAACACCTAAATGACATGATATTTTCAATAAATATGAAATATAATTAATGATTTTGTTACTAAATTCTTATTTTGTATTTTGGTTGAACTAACCGAAAATAGCGGGTATAGTTTCAGGTCTTTTGTGGGTCGCAGTACTGAAAGTGCACGTGGAGTTCTGGTTAGCAGTTTTGGTTCTTTCATCCGTAATAGTACCAAGAACAGTACTGAAAGTGCACATATAGCTTTCGTTCGCAGTTTTGGGTGTTTCATCCGTGATTGTATCAAGATCATTCACAGAATTGTGCAAGAGGTATATATAAATTGCCAAATGATGAATGTAATGTGCAAGAAAGGTATGAGCGATCTCACGTACACAATAGTTTCGGGTACTTTTGTCAATTCAACACGTTTGACAATTGATAATCTCATTTTGCTATATGTAAACGGTTTTGAATGTTTGAATGTATTCAAGGAGCTTAGAACGAGATTATTTTCAAATGTAAACATACTATTTGTTATGTATGTATATATCATTAAATAATAGATATTTGAATAAAAGTATTGAAGGAGCTTAGAACGAGATTATTTTCAAATGTAAACATACTATTTGTTATGTATGTATATATCTTTAAATTATAGATATTTGAATAAAAGTTTATGTATTAAAAAGGAACCAAAAAAATATTAATAACATTTCAAAGAAATTTCATTTGTGATATTATTTCGGTCATGACTGACAATTTTTAGCTATGGAAAATATATGGTCAGTACTGACCATGTAAAATACATAAGAGCGAACAGTATAGATGTATAGTTCATTCAGTAGGGAGGTAAGGAAAATGGAGGCACCATCAGGAAGTGGGGCGAGTAACGCCGAAACCTGGCCATTGTTCGATAATATGAGCTTTTTAAAACAATATATACAGCCCAGACCGTAAGTTAATATTTTTTTAATATTTTATACGTATTAAATATTTATTTCCCTTTTACAGAAATGGTTGCACCACAAACATTTTAGATGATATGTTTTCGCAGGAGCTGTTGGAGCCAATTAGTTTTAAATGTTCTCAGACTAATTTATCGTCGCCTTCGGAGTTGTCGTTTTCAACTCCGATCCGGAAAAGAGTAAAGAAAACAAACAGCGATGACGACGGCTGCTTCAAAGAAGCGTGCGAGCTATACAAAAGCATGTGTGCAGAGAGGAGCAAAGGCAGCGAGGCGGTGAGGTCGTTTGGTGTTATGTTGACCTCTATCATGAACGATAATAACATAAAACAAATGAAAGCAATACAAGTTTTAACAAATTCATTATTTGCTATTAAATCGGAACCCGAATAATTTTTTTTTTATTTTTAAATCATTTGTTTGTTGTTTTATACATATATTGAATTAATATGTAAAAATGTTTAAAAGGCTTGTTACCTAGACGTAAGAAACAACGATGTATCTCATTTTTCAAAAATAGTTTTAAAATGTTTAAAACGCTTGTTACCTAGACGTAAGAAACAACGATGTATCTCATTTTTCAAAAATAGTTTTAAAATGTTTAAAACGCTTGTTACCTAGACGTAAGAAACAACAATGTACCTCATTTTTCAAAAATAGTTTTAAGAATGTATTTGAAAAAAAAAATAAAACAATTTGTTTTTATAACTCTTTAATTTTGTGTCTTTGTCTTTTATTTTTTGTGTGTTATGTAGTTATGTTGGTAGTGATTAGTGATTGGAAGGTTGTTGTCATTGTGTAGTTGCAGAAAACATTCACCAATTTTTTTAAAGAATCATGGCGTTTTGATAGGGAAAAATTATCCTATTTTGTATGTACATTTATTTGATTATACAGCCTATGTCTTATTTACTAATTACATACCGTCATAATTATGATTTTGTCGGTAAATAAAATATATACATATATTTTCGTAATAAACTTTACTATACAGAATTCATTTGCCATATGCCTGTGTAATCTTCCTAATACAGATAATTACCATCTTTTTCAGTAAATAAAACAATATTTATAGATATATCTATGGTGTATACGTATGACACAGGTATACTCACGTGCGGAATTATAACCAGTATGTGAAAGGGGCAAACACACGATATTTGTAAAACGTTTACTAAATGGAAATTCTTATTATTAAATGGAAATTCTCTTTGATGAAATACAATTGGTTTGTTACAAGTTTAATAAAATTAATGAGGGTTACTAAGATTCACCACACACATACAAAGCGCGGAAAAATATGTTACTAAGTCATGTAAACATATGGTTTAATAAAATATCATAAAAAAGTTAACGTAACAAAAAGTATAGTACTTCATACTTGGATTACAATTTTACACATTAAATACGATATAAATAAATATAAATATAAATAAAATAAATATACACTAAATACGATCTTCTTGAAATGAAACTGCTCCCTGGTTAATAAAATATTCTGCCAAAAAATCCCTTACACGGAATGCGATACAAGATGCATTGCGTCGAGTTGAACTTATTGAATGTAATGCACCTCCAACACTCTCTAAATCTTCACGCCATTCTCCCTCCAATATTCCATGGTCTGCGGTGTCTGTGTCTACAAATGTATCTGGACAATACCAACGATCATGGTCATTCAACATTACAAAATTGTGAAGAACCAAGCAGGTTAACACAATTGTTTCGCAGTTCTTTGCGCTAAAGTCTATGACCTTTCGTAGAACACGCCATCGAGCGATAACTCGATAACTCTACGAGCTCGCGATAACCGGTAATTGAAAATTGCTTTGTTTCGTGGCAGCTGTGCACCGGAGTAAGGTCGCATTAAGTTTTCCTTCAACGGAAACGCTGCGTCGGCCACAAAAAAATGTGGAAAATCTGTTGAGGATTCATTTAATAATGGAGCTCTTGGTGGTAGTGGCAATTTGTTTTCCAAGAGCGCTTTACCAAATTTAGATTGCTGAAAGACACCTTGAAATAAAATAAAAATAAGTAAATATCTATATATTGCAAATCTTTTAATGTACCTCCGTCACTTTGTCCTCCATAGCTACCAATGCTGGCAGAGGTAAACGTATACCTAGCGTCGCAGGATGCCATTAAACTATAAACGGTGCGTTGCTGTAAAATAAGTAACTGTAAAACAGAGTAAATATAGTTGACACTGTATTTACATATCAACATACATGCATACATACGGCAATTTATGCGAGCATTTGATTGTGCTGTTTAGCGTTATTTCACTTGTTCTGCGATCATTTATATATGCAAACTTTTTTGCTTTGTACTTTACTTCAATAAGTTATGTAGTAAAAGATGCGTGAGATGGAAGAGAGAGAGTGCATACATATGTATGTACTTTACTTCATTACGTTATGCTGGAAAAGATGTGCAGAGATGGAAGAGAGAGAGTGCGTGCCGCAAACGATAAAGGGCACCCGTACACACACAAACGCGCTTCGCAGTAGACTGCGTGTGGTGAACGAAAAACCTTACGCTTGCAATATTTTTGGTTTTTCAAAAACTTCAACCCGAAAGAAAAAGGATTTGATTTCGGAAAATTAAAAAAATAAGTATGCCACTCGCGAGCCTAGAGTAAATGCTTTATTTAAAAAAAAAAATTATAAAAATCGCTTCAGAACTTTAGGAGATTAGCCTTTACAAACATTTTTCATATGAGCGAATTTATATAATTAGTAAGTCCACTTTCACACAGGCAACTTCTGTTGTTAATTCTCGGGCGATTCTCTTTTGCTGTCGCCCCTTGCGTTCACACGAGCAATTCTTGTTCGACAACTCTGTTCGTGTTTTTCTGTCATTCTCTTTCATATAATTTTCTCAACTTCTTGTACGCATCGTTTCCAAGCAAAAAAATATATTTTATTAACTAATAATAATCGTTATTCGCAATTTTCTAACACATTTTAATTATATTATGCATATTTCTATATGTATTTGCAAATTACATACAAAATTAAATGATTAAATTCAAATTTTCAAATATATTGTATACATTAATTTCAAAATGTGCGCAAATGCAGCACTGTTACGTAGCAGCGAACTGTTACGAATAAGAACACAAAGCGTGTTGCTCGAACACAGCAGACTCGGCGCGATTCTCCTCTCCTCGTCGCCCCCTCTCCTATAAAACTAAGAATTGCCGCAACAGGAATTGCCTGTGTGAAAGGGGTCTATAGATATAGATGAACAGCGGCCATGGCGACGATTTTGAACGGCTCATTGTATCTCTCTCTTATACATACAAAAATTAGGGTTAATGAATTTTGCTACTCTAACTACCGAGTTTGCCACTTAACTACAAAATGTTAGCAATGTGTATGTATTGGAAAAAGCTGAAAAAATTTGCATGTGTAGTGGTGTATGAGTTAGCTCCGTCTTGTAGGGTCCTTTCTGGATAATATATATATATATATATATATATATATATATATATATTTGGCGTAGGAACCGCTTTAAGCGATTATAGCCGAATCCACCAGAGCGCGCCACTCATTCCTCCTTTTTGCTTTTTGGCGCCAACTGGAAACACCAAGTGAAGCCAGGTCACTTTGCACTTGGTCTTTCCACCGGAGTGGAGGTCGTCCTCTTCCGCGGCTTCCTCCAGCGGGTACTGCATCGAATACTTTCAGAGCTGGAGTGTTTTCTTCCATCCGTACAACATGACCTAGCCAGCGTAGCCGCTGTCTTTTTATTCGCTGAACTATGTCAATGTCGTCGTATAAATCGTACAGCTCATCGTTCCATCGTCTGCGGTATTCGCCGTTGCCAATGTTTAGAGGACCATAAATCTTGCGCAAAACCTTTCTCTCGAAAACCCCAAGAGTCGTCTCATCGGATGTTGTCATCGTCCACGCTTCAGCGCCATACATCAGGACGGGAATAATGAGCGACTTATAGAGTTTGATTTTGGTTCGTCGAGAGAGGACTTTACTTTTCAATTGCCTACTCAGTCCAAAGTAGCACCTGTTGGCAAGAGTGATTCTGCGTTGGATTTCAAGGCTGACATTGTTGGTGTTGTTAATGCTGGTTCCCAGATAAACGAAATTATCTACAACTTCAAAGTTATGACTGTCAACAGTGATGTGGGAGCCAAGACGCGAGTGCGCCGACTGTTTGTTTGATGACAGGAGATATTTCGTCTTGTCCTCATTCACCACCAGACCCATACGCTTCGCTTCTTTATCTAGTCTGGAAAACGCAGAACAAACGGCGCGGTTGTTGCTTCCGATGATATCAATATCATCGGCATACGCCAGGAGCTGTACAGTCTTGTAGAAGATTGTACCCTCTCTATTTAGTTCTGCAGCTCGTATTATTTTTTCCAGCAATAGATTGAAGAAGTCGCACGATAGTGAGTCACCCTGTCTGAAGCCTCGTTTGGTATCGAACGGCTCGGAGAGGTCCTTCCCGATCCTGACGGAGCTTTTGGTGTTGCTCAACGTCAGCTTACATAGCCGTATTAGTTTTGCAGGGATACCAAATTCAGACATCGCGGCATAAAGGCAGCTCCTTTTCGTGCTATCGAAGGCAGCTTTAAAATCGATAAAAAGATGGTGAGTATCGATTCTTCTCTCTCGGGTCTTTTCCAAGATTTGGCGCATGGTGAATATCTGGTCCATTGTGGATTTTCCAGGTCTAAAGCCACACTGATAAGGTCCAATCAGTTCGTTGACGGTGGGCTTTAGTCTTTCACACAATATGCTCGACAAAACCTTATATGCGATATTGAGGAGACTTATACCACGGTAGTTGGCGCAGATTGTGGGGTCTCCCTTCTTATGGATTGGGCAGAGCACACTAAGATTCCAATCGTCAGGCATGCTTTCTTCCGACCATATTCTACAAAGAAGCTGATGCATGCACCATATCAGTTCTTCGCCGCCGTATTTGAATAGCTCGGCCGGTAATCCATCGGCCCCCGCCGCTTTGTTGTTCTTCAAGCGGGTAGTTGCTATTCGAATTTCTTCATGGTCGGGTAATGGAACATCTATTCCATCGTCATCGATTGGGGAATCGGGTTCGCCATCTCCTGGTGTTGTACTTTCACTGCCATTGAGCAGGTCGGAGAAGTGTTCCCTCCATAATCCCAGTGTGCTCTGGACATCCGTTACCAGATTACCTTCTCGGTCCCTACATGATAATGCTCCGGCCTTGAAACCTTCTGTTAATCGCCTCATCTTTTCATAAAATTTTCGAGCATTACCCATGTCGGCCAGCTTTTCAAGCTTTTCATACTCACGCATTTCGGCCTCTTTCTTTTTACGTCTGCAAATGCGTCTCGCTTCCCTCTTCAGTTCTCGATATCTATCCCACCCCGAACGTGTTGTGGTCGATCGCAACGTTGCGAGGTAGGCAGTCTGTTTTCTCTCCACTGCGGAACGACAATTCTCATCGTACCAACTGGTTTTTTGGCGTTGCCGGAGACCAATTGTTTCGGCTGCAGCGGTATGCAATGAGTTTGAGATGCCGTTCCACAGCTCCCTTATATCGAGATGCTGATGTGTGCTCTCAGAGAGCAGGAGTGCAAGTCGAGTAGAAAATCGTTCGGCTGTCGGTTGTGATTGCAGCTTTTCGACGTCGAACCTTCCTTGTGTTTGTTGACGGGCGTTCTTTGCTACACAGAGGCGAGTGCGTTTCTTTGCTGCTACTAGATAATGGTCCGAGTCAATGTTTGGTCCTCGGAGCGTACGCACGTCTAAAACACTGGAGACATGTCTTCCGTCTATCACAGCGTGATCGATTTGGTTGCGCGTGTTTCGATCAGGGGACAGCCACGTTGCTTGATGAATTTTTTTATGCTGGAATCTGGTACTACAGACAACCATATTTCGGGCCCCAGCGAAGTCGATCAGCCTCAGCCGTTTGGCGATGTTTCGTCATGGAGGCTGAATTTTCCGACTGTTGTGCCAAAGACACCTTCTTTACCCACCCTGGCGTTAAAATCGCCCAGCACGATTTTGACATCGTGGCGGGGGCAGCGCTCATAGGTGCGTTCCAGTCGCTCATAGAATATATATATGGATAATACTAGATTATAAAATTATCTTGTTTTATACAACTAGATTTTCGGTGTTATTCCTAAGTTTATCGATAATTTTGCGAAGAAGAAGGGAAGTGTCAAATCCCAGCAAGTCATGAGTACTAAAACTCCAACATATTCAATGAAATTTTAATAACACCAGTACATACACACATTTGCAACAAAGGGCAAAATGTGCATAAACATTTACCTCAACTCTTCTATCGTACAGCACCCTGAATGATAGAAAGAAACAACCAAAGTTCTCGTGTTTGAACAGGTTTTGTTTTGAGCTATATCATGGCTGCTTGTGAAGTATTATTTTGCGTGTTTTATTTAAATCAGTGATCTGCAGCCTAATTAAAGTTTAAATTATTGAAGCATGCATTTTTAAATAAGTAAATCGTAAAATAAAAGTTTTCTAAAGCCAAAAGTTGGAATTGAAGAGTGCGACACAGTAATACTTCATTGCACTGCCAATTCGAAGCTGACAATAGAAGCTACGCCAACAATGGTCAACATCATCGAAACCATTGAATACGTAAATAAAATATCTTGCCTTAAATTCTAATTAATATATTTTTCCATACAGATATTTCAAAACTCGCGCCATATGAGTTAAAGGTACGCAAACTTATTGGTGTCACTTATGGTAGCAGCGAAGATCTTTCGAAGCGATGGAATATATGCTGCAAGCAAATCCAGGACAATGGATGCAAACGCTGCTACATGGAACACAAATCATTTACACACCAGATATTAGGTTTAAAGTCACTTTTTTACGTGCAATTAAACCTTTTGCTCAACACAAGCACGAGAATTGGAACGACATGGTTTAGGTGATTTTGTAACCGTTTATTATCGCGACGTGTGACAATTGGGTTTTGCCAATGAGCAAAGCAGATGCAGTATTTTTGGACTTACCGGCACCTCAGTTGGCCATACCAGCAGATGAAACATAGAAGTCAGAGGGTAAATTTAAGTGAATGTTTGTGATCTTTAAAAGAAAAAATTAACAGCCCTATTCTGAAAAAACCTCATAACTGAGTTGTGAGGAAAAATTTGTGAGGTTTCTTGTGACGTATATTTTGTGAGTCTATTCTGGCTCGAACCTCATAAGAAAAAAGCTTAAAAAAGTCACCAATTGAGGTGAAAAGCATTTTGCTGTCAAACAGTTGTTTCAAAAGAAATAAATTCAAAATAAATACAAATTGATGTAAAATTTGTAAACAAATGAAGCAAATGAAATTGCGTATTTTCAGTCGAAAGTTAAAAAACAAAAGAATTATAAATCAAGTAAGGAAGATATGGTTTTTGACCCATAAGTGGGCGGAACCACGCCCATTTACAATTTTGTATACCATTTTGAGAGCAGCTGTTCTGTACCATCTTCACAATGAAATTTAAGGTTTCTGGTGGTTTTCTTTACTGAACTTACTGCATTTTTAGTAATTTTCAATAAACCCTTTGTATGGGAGGTTGGCGTGGTTATGACCCGATTTCCTTCATTTTTGAACGGTATAAGGTAGTACCTTAATGAAACGACTCTAGAAAGTTTCCTTTATATAGCTTAATTAGTTTGCGAGATATGTTCAAAAAACTTAGTAGTGGGCGGGGCCACGCCCAATTCCCAAATATGCATCCAAATATGCCCCTTTCTAGAACAATCCTTTGTACCAAATTTTCGGTTATCGCCATTTTGTGGGCGTGGTAGTGGTCCGATTACGCACATTTTCGAACTTAACCTTCTTATGGTGCCAAGAAATACGTTTTCCAAATTTCATAAAGATATCTCAATTTTTACTTCAAGTTACAGCTTGCACGGACGGACGGACAGACGTCCGGATTTGAACTTTTTTCGTCACCCTGATCATATATATAACCCTATATCTAACTCGTTTAGTTTTGGACTTGCAACCAACCGTTATGTGGACAAAACTATAATACTCTCGTAGCAACTTTGTTGTGAGAGTATAAAAATAACCTGGGTGTAAATCATTGTCTATAGAGGCTGTGCGTCAGTGTCCTTTGCTTTACTAAAATAATGCGTCCTTATCAGATCGTAGATGTGGTTGGCACGCTCAACAAATGAAAATGCAAGGTACGTCCATATTGCTCCAGAATCGGTTAAACACAATTATTCGATAACTGAACTTTTATAGAGGCCATTTTTTTCAAAGAACAATTCCTCCATGCTCGTTATAGCACGCAAATATTTACACATTTGTTTACAAATATTGCTAAAAACCAAAACAAACACAAATATTTTTGTATTGTGATGGTTGCTTTCACACGTCACAGATATTTGAGAAAATTGTGAGCATTTGAGCTTTTGAATTTTCTCCAGCATAAGGTAATCATCACAAAATCCAAAAACCTCACAATAGTGAGTGTGGTGATTTTTGTGAGGGCATGAGAATAGGGCTGTAAATTAAAAAACTAGGAGGACCTTTTTGATTCATTTTCACCTTGTATTGAGGAATCATAACGTTGTTGTATCACTTTACAAAGACATGGATTCACCGAAATTAGTTCAATGGAAATACCACAGCAAGAGCATGGATGTTATGACTAGAACGTTGTCAGTGCTAGATTTAGAATAATAAACACCTAAATGACATGATATTTTCAATAAATATGAAATATAATTAATGATTTTGTTACTAAATTCTTATTTTGTATTTTTGGTTGAACTAACCGAAAATAGCGGGTATAGTTTCAGTTCTTTTGTGGGTCGCAGTACTGAAAGTGCACGTGGAGTTCTGGTTAGCAGTTTTGGTTCTTTCATCCGTAATGGTACCAAGAACAGTACTGAAAGTGCACATGTAGTTTTCGTTCGCAGTTTTGGGTGTTTCATCCGTGATTGTATCAAGATCATTCACAGAATTGTGCAAGAGGTATATATAAATTGCCAAATGATGAATGTAATGTGCAAGAAAGGTATGAGCGATCTCACGTACACAATAGTTTCGGGTACTTTTGTCAATTCAACACGTTTGACAATTGATAATCTCATTTTGCTATATGTAAACGGTTTTGAATGTTTGAATGTATTGAAGGAGCTTAGAACGAGATTATTTTCAAATGTAAACATTCTATTTGTTATGTATGTATATATCTTTAAATTATAGATATTTGAATAAAAGTTTATGTATTAAAAAGGAACCAAAAAAATATTAATAACATTTCAAAGAAATTTCATTTGTGATATTATTTCGGTCATGACTGACAATTTTTAGCTATGGAAAATATATGGTCAGTACTGACCATGTAAAATACATAAGAGCGAACAGTATAGATGTATAGTTCATTCAGTAGGGAGGTAAGGAAAATGGAGGCACCATCAGCACCATTAGCTTAATTAGTTTGCGAGATATGTTCAAAAAACTTAGTAGTGGGCGGGGCCACGCCCAATTCCCAAATATGCATCCAAATATGCCCCTTTCTAGAACATACCTATTAATAGATATTTGAATAAAAGTATTGAAGGAACTTAGAACGAGATTATTTTCAAATGTAAACATACTATTTGTTATGTATGTATATATCTTTAAATTATAGATATTTGAATAAAAGTGTATGTATTAAAAATGAACCAAAAAAATATTAATAACATTTCAAAGAAATTTCATTTGTGATATTATTTCGGTCATGACTGACAATTTTTAGCTATGGAAAATATATGGTCAGTACTGACCATGTAAAATACATAAGAGCGAACAGTATAGATGTATAGTTCATTCAGTAGGGAGGTAAGGAAAATGGAGGCACCATCAGGAAGTGGGGCGAGTAACGCCGAAACCTGGCCATTGTTCGATAATATGAGCTTTTTAAAACAATATATACAGCCCAGACCGTAAGTTAATATTTTTTTAATATTTTATACGTATTAAATATTTATTTCCCTTTTACAGAAATGGTTGCACCACAAACATTTTAGATGATATGTTTTCGCAGGAGCTGTTGGAGCCAATTAGTTTTAAATGTTCTCAGACTAATTTATCGTCGCCTTCGGAGTTGTCGTTTTCAACTCCGATCCGGAAAAGAGTAAAGAAAACAAACAGCGATGACGACGGCTGCTTCAAAGAAGCGTGCGAGCTATACAAAAGCATGTGTGCAGAGAGGAGCAAAGGCAGCGAGGCGGTGAGGTCGTTTGGTGTTATGTTGACCTCTATCATGAACGATAATAACATAAAACAAATGAAAGCAATACAAGTTTTAACAAATTCATTATTTGCTATTAAATCGGAACCCGAATAATTTTTTTTTTATTTTTAAATCATTTGTTTGATGTTTTATACATATATTGAATTAATATGTAAAAATGTTTAAAAGGCTTGTTACCTAGACGTAAGAAACAACGATGTATCTCATTTTTCAAAAATAGTTTTAAAATGTTTAAAACGCTTGTTACCTAGACGTAAGAAACAACGATGTATCTCATTTTTCAAAAATAGTTTTAAAATGTTTAAAACGCTTGTTACCTAGACGTAAGAAACAACAATGTACCTCATTTTTCAAAAATAGTTTTAAGAATGTATTTGAAAAAAAAAAATAAAACAATTTGTTTTTATAACTCTTTAATTTTGTGTCTTTGTCTTTTATTTTTTGTGTGTTATGTAGTTATGTTGGTAGTGATTAGTGATTGGAAGGTTGTTGTCATTGTGTAGTTGCAGAAAACATTCACCAATTTTTTTAAAGAATCATGGCGTTTTGATAGGGAAAAATTATCCTATTTTGTATGTACATTTATTTGATTATACAGCCTATGTCTTATTTACTAATTACATACCGTCATAATTATGATTTTGTCGGTAAATAAAATATATACATATATTTTCGTAATAAACTTTACTATACAGAATTCATTTGCCATATGCCTGTGTAATCTTCCTAATACAGATAATTACCATCTTTTTCAGTAAATAAAACAATATTTATAGATATATCTATGGTGTATACGTATGACACAGGTATACTCACGTGCGGAATTATAACCAGTATGTGAAAGGGGCAAACACACGATATTTGTAAAACGTTTACTAAATGGAAATTCTTATTATTAAATGGAAATTCTCTTTGATGAAATACAATTGGTTTGTTACAAGTTTAATAAAATTAATGAGGGTTACTAAGATTCACCACACACATACAAAGCGCGGAAAAATATGTTACTAAGTCATGTAAACATATGGTTTAATAAAATATCATAAAAAAGTTAACGTAACAAAAAGTATAGTACTTCATACTTGGATTACAATTTTACACATTAAATACGATATAAATAAAATAAATATACACTAAATACGATCTTCTTGAAATGAAACTGCTCCCTGGTTAATAAAATATTCTGCCAAAAAATCCCTTACACGGAATGCGATACAAGATGCATTGCGTCGAGTTGAACTTATTGAATGTAATGCACCTCCAACACTCTCTAAATCTTCACGCCATTCTCCCTCCAATATTCCATGGTCTGCGGTGTCTGTGTCTACAAATGTATCTGGACAATACCAACGATCATGGTCATTCAACATTACAAAATTGTGAAGAACCAAGCAGGTTAACACAATTGTTTCGCAGTTCTTTGCGCTAAAGTCTATGACCTTTCGTAGAACACGCCATCGAGCGGTTAAAATACCAAAGCTATTTTCGATTACTCTACGAGCTCGCGATAACCGGTAATTGAAAATTGCTTTGTTTCGTGGCAGCTGTGCACCGGGGTAAGGTCGCATTAAGTTTTCCATCAACGGAAACGCTGCGTCGGCCACAAAAAAATGTGGAAAATCTGTTGAGGATTCATTTAATAATGGAGCTCTTGGTGGTAGTGGCAATTTGTTTTCCAAGAGCGCTTTACCAAATTTAGATTGCTGAAAGACACCTTGAAATAAAATAAAAATAAGTAAATATCTATATATTGCAAATCTTTTAATGTACCTCCGTCACTTTGTCCTCCATAGCTACCAATGCTGGCAGAGGTAAACGTATACCTAGCGTCGCAGGATGCCATTAAAGCTATACTATAAAACTTTTTATAGTTATAAAATAACGAGCCTGAATTTTGTGGACGAACAATAGCTATATGCTTCCCGTCAATTGCTCCGACACAGTTGGGTATATTCCACAGTTTTAAAAAATCTGCAGCAATACCTTTATATTGTGCGGTACTTGGCTCGCTAAGGTATATCGGGGACAGATGTAACCAAAGTATTTCACACGTTTCAAGTACGATATTCCGCACTGTTGTTTTGCCTAACTTATGCATCGAGGCTATGACCTCAAAAGGTGTTCCATAAGCGAGGTACCTAAAAAATATATGAGAATACAATTAAATGAATATGTTTCAAGGATTGTTTAACTTACATTAATGTTATAACCACTCGCTCCTCGACGCCAACTTGTTGTTTTGGTTTTTTTAAAAACGGACTAATTATATTTAAAAGAATATTGTACACTGTCCGATTCATCCGTGTTAAAAGAAATAGTTTTTGGTCGTCTTATTTTAATTTTAAAAAGTTCTTCCAGAAGAAACCATTTGGGTTTCTATCCCGATTAGCTGGATGAACGGACCAGCGGCGTTTACGTCGTCTCAAAACTTTTCTTCTTTGAAGGCGAAGAATATTTAAATAAACAAGTTCTTGGAATAAATCACTATCCATTATTAAAATTTATTATTATTATTAAGGTATTCGGCAAAACAATTTGTTTTATTATTTATTAAATTTTCACAAACTTCACAAATCAATTAAAATGTCACATTTGTGTGCTCTCTCAACATTCAAAAACAGCTGATTTCTACGCGCTGTGTTTAGTATAACTGCATCTAAGTTTTCCAAGTCAAATTTTTGGAAGCTGAGTCAAGTCAAGTATCGGTAACTGGAGCTTTAATGTGAGTTAAAACATATGTTACGTTTTTTATTCATTCATAAATAAGAATTTTAAAATAGAATAAATATTTCTAAAATTTTTCTCATTTAATAAGATGCATATATTAAGATTATCAAAATCTATTGCAATCATTAAGAATAGGCAAGTTTTTGCAGACATAAAATTGGAAACATTTAATTAATTGTAATCTTATTAGTTTTGTTGGACACAAACTCTGTAATCACTTTCATAATAACAAAGCTGTTATTAAAAAACGTGATTTTTTTATAAAAAAGATAATGTATCATCGGAGTATGAGCTTATATACCGGGCGCCAATGGAAACGTATATTTCAATTGCTAAGAATATATCTACAGTAACAGCAACAATTATTTCGTCTGCAGCAATATACTCAGTAACAAATGAGTATAAAATTACAACACCTAGTTTCGAATCTATGGGTTTAGTATCGCATCCGAATGATCTTTGGTATTTTTCGTTTGGCTTTATAGCTGTGACAATGGTAATACGACTTTTTATTGCAAAATATCCTTTACGCATTTATGGCGGGATCGACAAGTAAGTTTCTACAAAAATATATTGCAAATAATAGTTTTTAAATGAACTATTTCAGATATATTGCTGTTTATGAACCGCAATTACCATTTCATTCATCTAAACATGTGTTTAATAAGGGGGACGTGGAAGAAGTATTTAGTAGATTTAACCCATGGAACAATTGTACATACCGTTTGGGAAACAAAACATCGCTTTTATTAAATCGATATTTTAGAACACCAGCAGATTACAATCAAATGCTGGGATATTATTGAAACGTAAATTGTCTTTAAAATTGCTTTAAATGAAATAATTTATAAGTGTTAAGATATGAAAGTACTCCAAATATTACACGGTTATTTTTATAATAATAAATTATTTTTATTTTGTTTCCTTTTAATTTACATTTTCTTCCAATAACCTCCACAATGACAATATAACCATCTTTGGCACCATGCTTTCATTGCAGATGTTTTTGATACATTTAGTAAACAATTTATTAATCCACATCTTATACAGTGTCTAAGTGCACTAACTTTTGCTCCCAAATGCAGATTACTAACTCCATCTTTCAAATCGCTAATAAATACAACTTCCTCGTAGTTAACGTCCTTCAGCCAACTTGGTTCCTTAGATGCAACAAATATAAATGGATATGATTTGTAAAGCGACAGATGATTATTTAATAATGTTGCTGGATTGTTAAATTGTTTTTGAGGAATGAGGACTTGAGTAGATAAAAGACTGCATTCGTCTAATAAAAAGTCATCTGGTTCTGCAGTATTTTGGGCCAAACGTGTTAGAAGTCTAAATAAAGTCGCTAAAACGTCAATGTTTTCCACAGATTTTGTATATGTCGGTAGACAGTGAGGATTTAAGAGGCACCATATTCGTGTCATTACCAATAGTTCTCTTATGCTGCTAATAGCTACGCTGTCTCTGCTTATGTCGTATCCTTGTTTTTTACTCATCTTCGCTTTAATAACTTCATTTGATAGCTTTTTCAGAATATTTAATGCTAAATCAGATACCCATTGTATGAGTTGTTGTAAACTTTGTAGTGTTAGTTTTTTTTATAAATGTATTATCGTACTTCACTATATACATATGTAAACGTATTGAATATTTGAACAATTTTTACTATCTGGCTGGAGGAAGAGTGGCAAATGTCAAATACCCCGAGCGGCCTGGAAGTGTAAGCTGCGCACATTATGTGAGGACTATTTTGGTTTCTTTAGGAGATTTGGAAGATCTGTTCTCTCATTAATTTCATTAGTACTAGATTCGTCCATTTTCTGGGAGGAGGGTTTCTATAAAATATAAAGTAAAATTAGAATTTTTACAAAATAAAAGTTGGTAATAATTACCTTATTTTTCAAGAATTCTAAATCTAACACTGGCAACGTTCTAGTCTTAACATCCATGCTCTTGCTGTAGTATTTCCATGGAACTAATTTCGGTGAATCCATGTCCTTGTAAAGCGATACAACAACGTTATGAATCCTCAATACAAGGTGAAAATTAATCAAAAAAGTCCTCCTAATTAAACATATAAGAAGTTTTTAAATTTTTATGATCACTAAGATTCACTTAAATTTACCCTCTGATTTCTATGTTTCAGTTGCTGGTATGGCCAACTGAGGTTCCGGTAAGTGCAAAAATACTGCATAGCTCATTGGCAATGCCCAGTTGACACACGTCGCGATGATAAACGGTTTCAAAATCACCTAAACCATGTCGTCAATTCTCGTGCTTGTGTTGACTAAAAGGTTTAATTGCACGTAAAAAAGTGACATTAAACCTAATATCTGGTGTGTCAATGATTTATGTTCCATGTAGCAGCGTTTGCATCCATAGTTCTGAATTTGCTTGCAGCACATATTCCATCGTTTCGAAAGTTCTACGCTGCTACTATAAGTGGCACCAATTACATTGCGTACCTTTAACGCGCAGTATGAGGTATGAAATATCAGCATGGAAAATTAATTAGAATTTAATGTAAGACTTTACGTATTCAATGGTTTCGCCCTTGATGTTGACCATTGTTGGCGTAGCTTCTATTGCGTGCTTCGAATTGACAATGCAATGAAGTATTACTGTATCACCCTCTTCAATTTCATATTTTGGCTTTAGCAAACTTTTATTTTACGTTTTTCTTATTTAAAAATGCGTGCTTCAATAATTTAAACTTTAATTAGGCTACAGATCACTGATTTAAATAAAACACGCAAAATAATACTTCACAAGCAGCTCAATATAGCTCAAAACAAAACTTGTTTAAACACGAGAACTTTGGTTGTTTCTTTCTACCATTCAGGGTGCTGTACGAAAGAAGAGTTGGTGTTATTAAAATTTCTTTGAATGTATTGGAGTTTCAGTACCCATGACTTGCTGGGTATTTAGTCCGACAGTCGGAAAAGAAGATCAAAATATCGATAACGATTTAAGGCTGTTCTGCTTCTACTTCGGATTTCAACATTTCAAAAGGTATAATTAGGGAGTTATCTCAGTTGCCTAACTCCCATTTAATATTCAAAATTTTAGAGAGTTAGTGGGAGTTAGTGACATTTTCGTTGGCAACATTGTTTAAAATGCCGCTTTTAACCTATTGTGAATGAAAATAAGCAAAACTGACAGCTGTTTTTCAATTAATTGTAAACAAAAAGCTACGCTTGCAAAGAAATAGCTAAATTTCTGTTTGTATCTTATATGAATGTTTATGTTAATATTTTATTGAAAATAGTTGGCACATGTACATAATGTAGATATTTTTTACTGAAATTACATTTACATTCTGGAAAAAATATTGAAATCTGTTATCATATAAAATGACAAATTTGTTTCTATTAAAAATGTTGTAGTTCGAATAAATAATAATATCGAATAAAAAATAACAAACAATTTAGTTAGTATGCTATCAACTTTTGCCTGTCGAGTTGCCCCGTTATGGTGCCGCCTAACCTAGCAGCTTGAGGGGCGACCATGTGACATTTTTCAAATGACTTACAATTTTATTCAAAAAGTTATGCAATGGTATTGAAGCACACATAAATATGAAGTCATTTGTTTTGATAAGGATTAATTCCAAACTATAAATAAAAAAGCTTTTACATTTATATATATATATTACTTTTAATGAAAAACACTTAATGCGACAAAACTATAATAGTTAGACATATGCTATCGCGACATTTTTTGTAGATAATTATCTTATCTGATCTTCAAATGTGTAGTGCATTATTTTGTTCTATAATCAATTGTTTTCGCAGCGCACGTGATTTAAGAAAGTTTTTTGGTAATTTTTTCACACCTTGGGTTACAATGTTGGTGTTTTAATATGGATCCCTAACTTTAAATTAAAATTTAATATAGCCTATGTTCACCACAGATTGTGTAGCTTTCCAACAGTGAAATCGGTCAAGTAGTTTCGGAGCCTATTCAATGCAAACAAACAATCATATAATTCCTCTTTATAATATTAGTATAGATAAGGTCTTATCAAGTGTACTATGTGAAAGACTGAAGCCCATCGTTAATTAACTGATTGGACCTTATCAGTATGGCTTCCGACCTGGTAAATAAACCTTTAACCAGATGATCATCATACGCCAACTTCTGGAAGAGACCCTAAAAACAAATTGACACGAACCATCTTCTTGTCGATTTCAAAGCTACTTTCGATAGAACAAAAAGGTTCGCTTCTATGCCACAATGTCTGAATTCGGAATTGTAGAATTTTCAAGCCTGGAAAAATAAGCGAAATAAATGGGTATAGTAGTGAATGAGGGCTAGACGAAGTACCTCCTATTATCATGCAAAGGATCTCAGCGAATAGGACACCACGTAACTATTGGCAGTTACAACTTCGAGGTGATAAAAGACTTCATCTATGTAGATTCCAACATAAACACCAGAAACAACGTCAGACACGATATCAATCGGAACATCACTCTTGCCAGTGCTATCGCGAGCTCAGTAGGCAATTAAAAATAGAGCCCTCTCTCGCAAAACCAAATTAACGCACAATAAGTCACTCATAGTTCCGGCCCTGATGTATAGTACGAAAGCATGGACGATGACCAATAAAGATAAGCACTCCTTACGAGTGTTTGAGAGAAATGTTCTCCAAAGTATTTATGGCCCGTTACGCTAGGGCATTGGATTCGTTGGAATGACTGGAGCTGTATGAGCTCTTATATGTACATAGTGCGGCGCATAAAAACACAGCGGCTTTGGTACTTGGCGCCTTTAAATCGCACCACGATTGCATTGGAGCTGGCAGAACAGCTAGAAGATTTGACATTATGCACAATGAATGACGAAGCCCCCACCAGAATTATGATCATTTGCAGTAGCTCGCGGGATCCAACCATCGCTAGCGGTGGTCTATGCTTGCTTCAGATCATAGGAGATCCCTGCTGCTACTGCTCGCTTTATACCAGCCGCGAGAATCGCTAACATGCACCCTAATTTTCCGGCTGAAGCGGCAGTTTTAGCAAATGAGCGCGACACCTTACGCCAGGTCGATCCCTGTTATCTCCGCATAAGGAATCGCAATTTGGAGAATCGACAACTGGTTATCAATCATAAGCGGACGAAACGGTTATAGCACTGTAATCTCTCCACGGGTCAAATCCCTCCCAAACAAACCGTCAAATCACCAAACTCCCTCAACCACCAGAAGGAACTTCAGTCACCCTCTTCGTACATGATTGCACTGGAATTGATGACATGTGTTTGAAAGTGAACGAGGAGCCTACCACTCGCACCCGCTAAATCGACGGCGACATTTTTTACCAACTAGACGAGGGAGTACAGACTAAACCTTAACATTTACGTCGATGATACACCAATACCAACTGTGAATAACCCCAAGATTTTGGGTGTTCTTTGAGCGTGTTATCAAACCATACGGACTTGTTCTTGATGCGCTCCGTGAAAAAAATACAAAACAAAAAAATAATAATATCTTAAAAGTGCATTTAAGCAAGCGTTAGGCAATAACGCCGAAGATGATAAACAAACATAAAAAAAAAAAACACAAAAAAAAGGTGTACAAACAATAAAAATAATAAAATAACAATTAGAGAGGTAAATAATAAACAAAATTATGAGCGCAGCGCAGCCTCACCAACAAGGCCGTATCCTCTCCAGCTCCTACCGACAAACAAGGCAACGGTGAGTGGTAAATTAAATGAAATTGTAGGTAGCAACAATAATGCCTTTGAAAAAGGCCTACACTGAGAATAATTTTATGGACATAGTTAAGTTTTTGCCAACTAAAAACAAGAACTACATATTATTCTTACCAACTGAAGAGTTGTTGTAGATAAAGGCATATAGTCTTCCGTAGACTCTAATACCCATGACAGACGGCGCGTTAATTCGGAATAACTGCATTAATCGGGGTTAATTCGAGAGTTATCTCAGTTAACTCGGTTTACTAACTCCCATTTAATCCTCAAAATTTTAGAGAGTAAGAGGGAGTTCGTGTCATTTTCGTTGGTAACATTGTTAAACATGGCCGCTTTTTATCTATTGTGAATGAAAATATGCAATACTGACAGATGTTTTTCAATTAAATGTAAACAAAAACATACGCATGCTAATTTTTTCTAAAATGGAAGTTTTAATAATAACGTATTTATGTACATTTTTTTAATAATTAGTGATTTTGTACTATTTGTGCGGCTAATAACCGCAATATTTCCTTTCTATCCAATTTTATTTCACCAAAATGGAAATATTATTGCCAATCAGCTGTTATAGGAGTTTATAACTCGCTTTGCTGCCGTCTGTCACCCACAAAATTGGAACTGATTAAAAGCGCAGTTAATCCGAGTTAACTCTGCCGTCTGTCTAGCGTATTACGAGGTCAAAGATGCTCTTAAAAAATGCGGCTTTGAAATTAAAACTTCAACAAATATCTTCAACAGAAATAGAGTACCACAACCCATGTTTAGAATTGAATTGATGCCGAATTCTAACCGACTTAAAAAAAACGAAACGCATCCTATATATAACTTAAAATATTTGTTACACCGTAGAGTAACCGTTGAAGAACCACACAAAAAAATGGTCCGGTACAATGCACCAATTGCCAAGAGTATGGGCATACCAAATCATTTTGCACTCTACGCAGTGTTTGTGTGGTATGTGGAGATTTATATCCCACTTCCAAATGCACAAATAAGAAAGAGAATTTAACTAAACAATGCAGCAATTGTAGAGAAAATCACACCGCCAACTATAGGGGTTGTCCTGTAGACAAAGATTTAAAATTGAAGCTATTAAAGGGAATTCAAGCACGTCGTAACCAAATATTACATACACCCTGTAATGAAATTATAGATATCACAAAGATCAGTAAAAAATGAGCATACTAAGCATTTGCATGTGGAATGCTAACGGGGTTAACAAACATAAACTAGAGATTGTTAGATTTCTGTCTGAAAAAATATAGATGTAATGCTAATATTCTGATAATTTGACAAAAACAAATAACTTCAAATAAAAAATATAGATGTAATGCTAATATCAGAGAAACTCATCTAACAAACACAAATAACTGCAACATACCCGGATATAGACTTTATGGTTAGGAATCAACTTAACCACTATGCTCTGGAATCTTATTCTACAGCCCAGTTACAAGCTACAACTATATCATTAAAAAATCGGGGTTGTGATTTAAATCTAACGGCTATATACTGCCCACCTCGTTTTAAAATTACAGATAGTGAATTTAAAGACTTTTTTGGAACACTAGGTCATAGATTCCTAGCAGGTGGAGATTACAATGCAAAACACATGTATTGGGCATCGCGTCTAATTAACCCCAAAGGAAGACAGCTGTACAACACTATTATCAAGTACAATAATCTTGATATAATATCTCCTGGCATGCCAACATACTGGCCCAGTGATCGTAACAAAATACCAGATTTAATTGATTTCGCTGTAATTCGGTGTTTTACGCTGTAATCAAAAATATAGATAGATCAAAGAATGAAAAACGATATAGTGACGCGCTCACGACCCCCGAATGGGAATAGGCAACAATTTTTTTGTTGGTTGAAACGCCTTTATTAACGACTTTTTTGTACTAATGCTGTTTAATTCCGCAACTATATATATATATATATATATATATTTGGCATAGGTACCGCTTTAAGCGATTATAGCCGAATCCACCAGAGTGCGCCACTCATTCCTCCTTTTTGCTTTTTGTCGCCAACTGGACACCAAGTGATGCCAGGTCACTTTGCACTTGGTCTTTCCACCGGAGTGGAGGTCGTCCTCTTCCGCGGCTTCCTCCAGCGGTTACTGCATCGAATACTTTCAGAGCTGGAATGTTTCCATCCATTCGTACAACATGAACTAGACAGCGTAGCCGCTGTCTTTTTATTCGCTGAACTTTGTCAATGTCGTCGTATAAATCGTACAGCTTATCGTTCCATCGTCTGCGGTATTCGCTGTTGCCAATGTTCAGAGGACCATAAATCTTACGCAAAACCTTTCTCTCAAAAACCCCAAGAGTCGTCTCATCGGATGTTGTCATCGTCCACGCTTCGGCGCCATACATCAGGACGAGAATAATGAGCGACTTGTAGAGTTTGATTTTGGTTCGTTGAGAGAGGACTTTACTTTTCAATTGCCTACTCAGTCCAAAGTAGCACCTGTTGGCAAGAGTGATTCTGCGTTGGATTTCGAGGCTGACATTGTTGGTGTTGTTAACGCTGGTTCCCAATTAGACGAAACTATTTACTACTTCAAATGTATGACTGTCAACAGTGACGTGGGAGCCAAGACGCGAGTGCGCTGACTGTTTATTTGATAGCAGGAGATATTTCGTCTTGTCCTCATTCACCACCAGAACCATACGCTTCGCTTCCTTATCCAGGCAGGAAAAAGCAGAACTAACGGCGCGGTTGTTGCTTCCGATGATATCAATATCATCGGCATACGCCAACAGCTGTACACTTCTCTATTTAGCTCTGCAGCTCGTATTATTCTTTCCAGTAAAAGATTGAAGAAGTCGCACGATAGTAAGTCACCCTGTCTGAAGCATCATTTGGTATCGAACGGTTCGGAGAGGTCCTTCCCGATCCTGACGGAGCTTTTGGTGTTGCTCAAAGTCAGTTTACATAGCCGTATTAGTTTTGCAGAGATACCAAATTCAGACATCGCGGCATAAAGGCAGCTCCTTTTCGTGCTATCGAAGGCAGCTTTAAAATCGATGAAAAGATGGTGAGTATCGATTCTTCTCTCTCGGGTATTTTCCAAGATTTGGCGCATAGTGAATATCTGGTCCATTGTCGATTTTCCAGGTCTAAAGCCACACTGATAAGGTCCAATCACTTCGTTGACGGTGGGCTTTAGTCTTTCACACAATACGCTCGACAAAACCTTATGTGCGATATTGAGGAGACTTATACCACGGTAATTGGCGCAGATTGTGGGGTCTCTCTTTTTATGGATTGGGCAGAACACACCGAGATTCCAAACGTCGGGCATGCTTTCTTCCGACCATATTCTACAAAGAAGCTGATGCATGCACCTAATCAGTTCTTCGCCGCCGTATTTGAATAGCTCGGCCGGTAATCCATCGGCCCCGCCTCTTTGTTGTTCTTCAAGCGGGTAATTGCTATTCAAATTTCTTTATGGTCGAATAATGGAATATATATTCCATCGTCATCGATTGGGGAATCGGACTCACTATCTCCTGGTGTTGTATTTTCACTGCCATTCAGCAGGTCGGAGAAGTGTTCCCTCCATAATCCCAGTATGCTCTGGAAATTCGTTACCAGATTCCCTCCTCGGTACCCACTTGAAACCTTCTGTAAATCGCTTCATCTTTTCATAAAAATTTCGAGAATTACCCATGTCGGCCAGATTTTCAAGCTTTTCATACTCAAGCATTTCGGCCTCCTTCTTTTTACGTCTGCAAATGCGTCTCGCTTCCCTCTTCAGTTCTCGATATCTATCCCACACCGAACGTGTTGTGGTCGATCGCAACGTTGCGAGGTAGGTAGTCCGTTTTCTCTCCACCGCGGAACGACAACTCTCATCGTACCAACTGGTTTTTTGGCGTTGCCGAAGACCAATTGTTTCGGCTGCAGCGGTATGCAATGAGTTCCACAGCTCCCTTATATCGAGATGCTGATGAGTGCTCTCAGAGAGCAGGAGTGCAAGTCGAGTAGAAAATCGTTCGGCTGTCGGTTGTGATTGCAGCTTTTCGACGTCGAACCTTCCTTGTGTTTGTTGACGGGCGTTCTTTGCTGCACAGAGGCGGGTGCGTATCTTTGCTGGTACTAGATAATGGTCCGAGTCAATATTTGGTTCTCGGTGTGTACGCACGTCTAAAACACAGGAGACATGTCTTCCGTCTATCACAACGAGATAGATTTGATGCCAGGACTCGGCGATGGAGTCTCTCTCGCACCACAAATCCAACACCAAAGTTGCGCTCCTTTATATGGCCGCTGTAGTAAATGTCACAAGGACCCACCTTCTTCCGTCCTTGTTCCATCCATCGCACTTCTTGGATGGCGGTGATGTCAGCCTTTAGTTGTATGAGGACATCAAGCAGCAGGGCAGAGACACCTTCCCAATTAAGGGTCCGGACATTCCAGGTGCATGCCTTCAAATCGTGATCCTTAAAACGTTTGCAGGGGTCGTCATCAAAAGTGGGGTTTCTCTTCCGAGGGTCTGATTGGATATATGGTCTAAAACCGGAAGTCTTGAGCTGCTTGTGTCATATGCAAAAGAATCGTTCCTGGCCACTCCCAAGTGAATGGCAATCAGAAACTTTCCTCACTTGCGAGAACTTCTACATATGTCCCCATTCCCCATTGCGGACTTCCTTTTCAAGTTAATAAATTTTTCCATTAGAATTTCCACTCAACAGGAAATTAAAACGCAAAAAAGGTAACTTTAAACGAATGGCATAATCTTGTCTTCTATCATCAAAGAACATATAATAATAAGAAGGAGCAAATGTTAGCTCGCATCTTTTTGAGTGCGAAAATATAATGGAACATTGAAAACTCGCCACTTCGAAAGGAAAAAGTACACCACAACATCAGGGAACTGGGAATAATGATACAAACAGACGCAAGAGATCTGAACAAAACACTGACTAAGGCGCGCTGATTGCCACTTTCGACATGGCGGAGGTGGTAAGCGCGAAGTAGTTAACGAAATGCGGTCCCGAGCATTTACGTTCGAATTCTGTAATACTGAAACTTTGTCAATAATTTTTTTTTTTTTTTAAGTTTTTGCTGATCAGCGTTCATATAGTAATTTTAATTGCATATTTTTTTATTTTAATAATAATAATATTTCTTGAAAATATTTGCTCATCTGTCAAAAATTAAGCAAAACGTTTATGCCTATGAACGCAAATCAAATTCACGCATACATTCATCAATACACATACGCTTGTCGTCACTTTTGCTTTTATGCGAGTACAGTTGAAGAAGCAAGTACGATGGTCGTTCGCAAGGAAGGGTCGGCGGTGCAGTAGCCCTTGATTTTGAATAATTTATGTATATTAATGAATTATTATATTGCAAATTGTACAAAATTTCAAAATTAGTATAAATATATTCATATTTACTTAAATAATCCCTCCATATATCAATATTTAGCAATAGAAATCAAGTGCAATCATTATTAGGCAACCCTCCATCAAAGCGCCTCTGTACATGTGTTGTCTCAAAGAGGTAACGGAGATTTTGCGCGAAGGCGAAGACACAACATTGTGTAGTTGTTGTGTTGTTACAAACCGTTGAAAATAAACAAATAATCGCTTCCCTTACCCCTAACAACTTTGCACTTAAACGTACAAATGAGCTCGCATACATATTGACGTTGAAAAAATGTTTCAAATCTACAATCTAACGACAATGTCGGCTATGTTTTCACATTCGTTTCTTTCGCAGGGATTTGTTCCTGAATAATGACATAGGCTATTTTTGTAGTAATGCAAAGTTCGCTTTGCCTGCAATGCTTGTCATCGAGTTTCAGCTAAAATAGGTTAACTCAAAAATGATTGGACTGAAGAATCTTGTGAGTCTGTAAAGAGGTATGTTGCCACTTTTCACTTCTGAAGTGAAGATTAAGAAATTTCTTCAACTTTGTATTTTTAGCAAATTCGTGAAGAAATAACTTGTGGACGGCTTAAATATGCGGGGAATGGTAGTATTAACAGTGAGTGTTGGTTTGCTCAAATTGTTAAAATATTGAAATTTTGCCATCCTCGCTAGAAGATTCTGCATCGTCACCGTACTGAAACGACTTTTAGTTGACCAGGCGCGCAGAAAACGAGTGCGACGCTGATTTGCGAATCCATGAACTTGCTTTGTCGAAGAAGTGCGTTCCTTATGAATGAAATTGTTTTTGTTGTAGCATAAAACATTTAAAATGTTCTAACTAGAATATAAATGTAGCGCAAGCGCAAATATTGACCAATCAGGAAGCGCTTACGTTTGTGGAACTTGCGCGATTTTTTCATTTTTTGCAAATAATCGTTAGAATGAATTGTGAGGAATATATGTTTGTACATCTCTTTAGGTATTAGAAAAAAATAAGGAATTCAGTATAATATTTACATACATACTTAGAGTAAAGACAACTGAAAAATATTATGATCAGTGGACCCGTTCGTATAGGACAACTTTATGTTTCAACTTGAAATATTTTGCCGAAGTTCAAATCCCAACCGAAATTCTACAATTTTCTTTTTATATTTTATGTTTTTTTTTATTTTACTTTATTTCAAATATAATTTTTAGTACCTTGATTATTTTTATATTCGCCCCATAAGTTAATTGCTTTTTGTTATAAATATTTCTAAAATTCCCTCATGTCCAAGATCAGCTGCGCAAGCAATCTCTCCCACGTTCCTTTATAATGTGGCAAACACTTGGTTGGTTCCCTTATCGAGTGGTAAACATTACCCTACAAGACGGAGCTAACTCATACACCACTACACATGCAAAGTTTTTCAGCTTTTACCAACACATACGCAATAGTAACTTTTTGTAGTTAAATGGCAATCTCGGTAGTTAGAGTGGCAACATTCATTAACCCAAATTTTTGTATGTATAAGAGAGAGATGCACGTACTACAATGAACCGATCAAAAAAAATTTGAAGTGAGTGGGTGTAAGTGCGTATTAATAATTTGTTACTGATATTATTTTATATTTATAGTAAATTTTCTAATTACAGATCGATACTATGGTTGACTGGATGCTGTAACTTATTTTAGAGAAAATGGTCTCGGAAGGCAAAGTAAGCTGCAACGCACATCTGGTGCGTACATGCAAAATTAAAAAGAGAAGCAGAACAAGGATTATGCCACTTTAGGCAGATGGGTGAGTTGATAATATCAAACCTCATGAACATATGTATATACTAAACATAAAAAAAAAACTAAAGCTTAAGCTGAATACCACCCATATACTCCCATAGAGGAAGGAAGCTATACTTGGTATGGGTGCGGGGAATTCTACCAGCAGATCTTCAAGACATACAACGGCAATCGCTCACCAATCGTACATTACAAATTCGACGTATGATGGAAGAAGCATTCGTAGTCCTTGGTGTCAGAAAGCAATAAAAATCATGCACCTAGAAATACAACACAAAATATGCTACAACGACAGGTATTATTGAAACGAATTTAATTGCAAAACTAAAAAAAAACAATAATTTTGATATTCTTTTTATTTAACAGAGTTGGTATTAATACTTCCCATGCTTATAATATTGGTTGATAATCCCCAAGTGGTGTAACAAGTGTAGCAGCAACAACAAGTAATACATATTCAAATTCACAATAAAAGTAAAATCGCACAACGCAACAGGTAAATAACAAGGTTTGTTCTACGAATATATATATTTTAATTATTTCTAACCAACTTTAAATATTTTTCAGACATCGGATGATGTGCTACAAATTACATCGGACTTTTGGAGTAGCACTTTAAACACTTTTTTTCGAGGTGCTAAACACAGTATCTCCTATAATGCCCTTGGATATACACAATGGATAATTAACAGAGCTCTAAAAACAACATTGAGGCGCCGAAGTTGTTCATCTTGCTTCTGATTTGGTTATGGAGGCATTATTAGTCTGAACTTACAATTTATCATTTTCAATATTGTGATTGTAAATTTATAAATTTTGAACGTTCGCAATAGCACTTTATTTATTAATATAAATGTAAAATATTGTTATTGGCATCTATATAGAAATGACTGTACGAATATATGTAAATTATAAAAATTTAATAATTAATACTAACTTTATATGTAAAATATGTAAATTTTGTCAATGTATAAATGATAGCCGCAAAAACGTTTGTAAAAATGAAAGTTTACTTTCTACTGAAATGCTAATATTTAAAAATTAATCTATAATAATTATTCAAAAAGTAAAATACCATACTAATTTATAACTGTAAATGCCTCATACAATTAAATAAATAAAAATAAAACAATGGAGACCAATGAACCAATTTTAAGTACCGAAATGGTGACCCAACAAATGACCAATACCTCTGATTAGAAGGTTACCCTGAAAATGATTAATCGAACAGTATCCACCCTGCAAGACAGGTACCGGCGAATTCTTCGGTGAAATGCCAGGGAGCGGTAGTAGCAGTTTCTATGCCATTCTTAAGGCCGAATTGACAAAAGTACTCGAAACTATTGTGTACGTGTGATCGTTTATCCCTTTCTTACACAATACATTCATCATTTAACAATTTATATATACCTCTTGCACAATTCGAGCAAAGATCTTGCCAATTGCAGTAGTGTTATTGGTACTATTACAGGTGAAAGACCCAAAACTGCGAACGAAAACTCCACGTGCACTTTCATCACTGCGACCCACAAAAGCCCAGAAACTATACCCACTATTTTCGGTTAGTTCTACCAAAATCCCAAATGAGAATTTAATAACAAAATCATTTATTATATTTCATATTTATTTAAAATATCATGCCAATTAGGTGTTTATTATTATATTTACTTTATAAATGTATTATCGTACTACACTATATACATATGTAAACGTATTGAATATTTGAACAATTTTTGCTATCTGACAAAGGCTGGAGGAAGAGTGGCAAATGTCAAATACCCCGAGTGGCCTGTTCTTTTATTACTTTCATTAGTACTAGATTCGTCCATTTTCTGGAAGGAGGGTTTCTATAAAATATAAAGTAAAATTAGAAATTTTACAACATAAAAGTTGGTAATAAAGCACCTAAACAATGTCGTTTCAGTTCTTCCCGGGCTTGTGTTGAGCAAAAGGTTTAATTGCACGTAAAAAATGTGACATTAAACCTAATATCTGGTGTGTAAATGATTTGTGTTCGATGTAGCAGCGTTTGCATCCATAGTTCTGGATTTGCTTGCAGCACATATTCCATCGATTCGAAAGTTCTACGCTACTACCATAAGTGACACCAATTAAAAAAAAAAAATTTAGAATTTAAGGCAAGATAATATTATTCTATTCAACAATTATTTACGTATTCAATGGTTTCGCCCTTAATGTTGACTCTACTCTACTACAGGTGCCACTCTACTACAGGTGCTACTTTTGACTGAGTAGGCAATTGAAAAGTAAAGTCTTCTCTCGACGAACCAAAATCAAGTTCTACAAGTCGCTTATCATTCCCATCCTGCTTTATGGTGCAGAAGCGTGGAAGTTGTCAACATCAGATGAGACGACACTAGGAGTTTTCGAGAGGAAAATTTTGCGCAAGATTCATGGTCCTCAGAACATTGGCAACGGGGAATACCGCATACGATGGAACGATGAGCTGTACGAGTTATACGACGACATTGACATTTTTCAGCGAATAAAAAGACAGTGGCTCCGCTGGCTAGGTCATGTTGTCCGAATTGACGAAAACACTCCAGCTCTGAAAGTGTTCGATGGTGTACCCGCCGGAGGAAGCCGAGGAAAGGGAAGGCATCCACTTCGTTGGAGAGACCAGGTGGACAGACCTGGGTACACTTGGTATCTCCAACTGGCGCCGAACTTCGAGGAAAAGAGAGGAGTGGCGCGCTATCATCGAAGCGTCTAAACGGTTCCGACCCCAAACACATACAATCAAAAATGCTTAGAAAAATATGTATGAAAATATCCATAAAGATCTGGGAATTCTTATGGTAAAGAAAGAAGTAGAGGACAGCAGAACAAATACATGACTAAACTCCGAGATCATCCAACCCCACTGGCTAATGCTTTAGAACAGTCCTGTAATCAATCACGTCTAAAAAGAAGAGATATGCCTGCGTATTAAAGAGCAAAGTTTCACCAAAACCGCGCAATCACTGCCTACTAAGGAACTTAATGAATTGATCACCCAGCGGTTTCTACTAGGGTATCTTCGCAAAAATCCCCTATGTAGTTGGAAGCAGAACAGCCTCTCAGGTGCATCAATAGGTCACTCCTACAATACGTCGACGACCTGACGCATACGCTTCCTTGCCTCCCTCCCAGTGCATAGCGTCTTTGGAGTCAAACCAACACCCATAGCAGACGAAGAGATCGAGTTACCACGTGAAACTAGAGTGACCCTTGCGCAACTTCGTTCTGGATATTGTAGCAGGTTAAACTCCTACTTATCCAGACTGACCCCCGACATACAGAATACATATACTGCATGCAATGAGTTCCCGCATGACACTAATCACCTCTTTGAATGCCCAATGAACCCAACCCGTTAGATGACCTCAACGACAACTAGACTCGTGCTTTCCGTTCCAGCAGGGATGGATAATCGCTACAGCAACAACAGCGGCTGTGGTAGATTGGGCATATCGCCCAAATGGAAGAAAACACCCCAGTGCGTAAAATATTCGATTCGGTATCTCCTGTCGGACGACGAAGAAAAGAACGAAGGATCAAGTGGTTGCAGACCTGGCGAAGTTTGCAATCCCCAGCCCGCATCGTGTGCAATGCAGAGATGACTGGCGAATGCTTTTTGACGCGGCCAGAACCGACACCCAGTTTTAGTGCCAAATTATTTGATATCCCTGCCGCCAGCTAACAGAAGATAAAGACAAATTTAACTTGGAGTTCTCTGAAACCCAAGTACACATAGAAAACTCACTTGGAAATTTGGCCAGCCGATGGCCAACAATACATACTGATACAGATAAAATTGTTTTAGCTGCAGTTGTGCTTCATAACTTTTCTGTTACAAAATGACTGGAACTACTTCACCCTTGAACATACTGATATTAAGGCAACCAAGAAATAAACGGGCTTTGAAGAGAAGAAGTAAAATACTTCACCCAAAAACTACTAATCACTCATCAACAAATGCTTTTCAGTTATGTGAAAAACTAAAAGAATTTATTTGAAGTACATCTTTGTATTGTTACTTATATTCATGTAATATTATATTTATACTCTCGCAACAAAAGTTGCTAAAGAGAGTATTATAGTTTTGTTCACATAACGGTTGTTTGTAACACCTAAAACTAAAAGAGTTAGATATAGAGTCATATATACCAAAGTGATCAGGGTGACGAGTAGATTTGAAATCCAGACGTCCGTCTGTGCAAGCTGTAACTTGAGTAAAAATTAAGATATCTTGACGAAACTTGGCACAAATATTCCTTGGCACCATAAGAAGATCAAGTTTGAAAATGGAAATCGGACCATTGCCACGCCCACAAAATGGCGAAAACCAAAAACACATAAAGTGTCATAACTAAGCCATAAATGAAGATATAAAAGTAAAATTTGGAATAAAGGATCGCTCAATGGGGGGGGGGCATATTTGGATGTAATTTTTTTGGGGAAGTGGGCGGTTATTTGTATTTAACTCGCAAACTAATAAAGCTATATAAACCAAACATTCTGCAGTCGGTTCTCTTACATACCCCACCACACCCCATGGAAATAGTTGAAATCGGATAATAACCACGCCCACCTCCCATACAAAGGTTAGGTTGAAAATTACTAAAAGTGGGTTAACTAACTAACGAAAAACGTCAGAAACACTAAATTTTGCAGAAGAAATAGCTGAAGGGAGCTGTACTCAGATTTTTTTACAAAATGGAAAATGGGCGTGGCATCGCCCACTTATGGGTCAAAAACCATATCTCAGGAACAACTCGACCGATTCGAATGAAATTCGGTATATAATATTTTCTTGACACCCTGATAACACAGACAAATGGGCGAAATCGGTTCACAACCAATACTACTTTCCTTATAACTCAATTTTGAAATTCATCTTATTCCTTCACTTTATAATGTAAACATAAGGAACCAATGAAGATAACGGAATAAAACTTTACACAATTAGTGCATATCATCTCTGGCTTCGCTTGTGGAAAAATTGTCGAAAACGGACCATGACTTTTCAAGGCCCCTGATATCGAACATGTTGAACTCAGCGCCTAAGGATAAATTTTAACCGAAAATATGGGTAAATCTCTCAGATATCTCAATTTAATTCAGAGGAAATTGTTTTCTTCTAATAGTGTGTCTCTGTTCCAAAAATTATTAAAATTGGGTCATAACATTTCCATATACCCCGATGTAGGTTTTTTAAAAGTATCTTCTCCTAGCTCCCATATACCTAATTATAGGTTTTTCAAAAATACGGTGAGCTTTATTCCGCATATACATATGTATTGGTTAAATTTCTTCAATAAATTGCGAGAGTATAAAATGTTAGGTTGCACCCGAACTTAGCCTTTCCTTACTTGTTATAATTAAAATTGTTTATATATATTTATTATAAAATGTTTTGAATTCAAAGTGTTACTTCAAGTAAAATTCATATACAGAGATAGTCAAAATTATTTACACATCGGACGTTTTTTTACAAGTTTAACACAAAAAGCTATCGCTTGTTGTTGTTATTGTCGCTGGGAAACAAATTGGTCTATGTTGTTGTAAGCCTTGATCTATTCCCGAGCGAATGAAGTCGGTTTGGCAAGAATAGCTGGAAATATGGCTTAGAAATAAGCAAATGAACTGAAGACTCGCCGTAGTCAAAAGTATTTACACACATTATTTTTGCGTCAAAAGTATTTACACACGGCGATTTAGCCTTAATCCTTAGATTTGGTTTAAGCAAGAGTAGTAATTGGATTCTGTTGCATTCATTACAACCTAACTCAGCCTTAAAATACAAAAATTAGAAAATAAAATGTCGAAAACAAAGGAATTATCGATTATAATTTAATTAATTTAATTGGAGACTGTTACTAAGTTTAAGACTGGTGTTTCACTGCTGTTTATAATGTTATTAAAAAGAAGGAGACGGACAATTGCAAGGATACTTTAAAGAGAACTGGGCAGAAACCTGATAACTCCTAGATAATGTAGAAGATTAGTAGGAACTGTCAATGATGCTACACTGCTCAGGACCTTAAAAAAAGTTAACATAAACGCCTACGTTGTGCATAAAGTGGTCAATATTTCCGAAACCAAAAAAGCGATATTCCTCTCATTTGCCTTAAATTGCATCCTAAAGCCTGTAGTGGGCAAATAAATTATTAATTATTATTATTAATTATTAATTGTGAGTTCCAGGACTTCTTTAGTAAACCCTTTATCCATTTACCACGTGAGAAGAAGAATAATGCAGTTTAGACGCTAAATAGAGTCGGCAGTGACATTATGATTTTTTGGAGAAATGTTTCTTACTTCTGTTTTGGAGATTTGGTACTATTTTAGGGACCCTAAATCATCCGGATTATGGTCGGCAAAAATCCTCCGCTGAATCCCCCGCGAGGGTGCCGGCTGGTAATAGACACCACAGGAAGGGTCTAACCGGTAACGGACTGCTCCTTCCACAGTTGTGGGGTATCTAGCTAAGGTACGATTCCATCGTTGAGTGTTTGTTGCTCCTCAATAGCACAGCATTTGGTGATGTAGTCGTATCATGGTTGGGGGTAATACCAAGGGCTGGATCAAGGTGTCATGCGACCCGTGCCGAGGATCAACCTGGCTGGGGGCCCTCAAATAGCCCTGTCTTGAACGGAGCTTACGGATACCTGGCGCCCTCCGTAATAAGAAAGCCTTGCTTGCGTAGCGGGGCTATGCGCAAGTGGACATAGATTCACCTACACTCGTGGGACCAATTATGAGCACAACTAAACTAACAACAGAAAAACCAAGGGAGTCCGGTTCTCCCTTATTAAAGCCGGTAGGAACAGATTGTTCCGAAAAGAGAGCAGCGTGTGCAACGAGCTCTAAAACAGCGAGCACGAAGACAGTGGCTAAGCCTGGTATGAATGCTAAGGTTGGCACCAGTGCTGGAACTACGGCTAAGCCAAGTTCCAGCAAAGCAACAACAACAACGGTAGCCGGAGCCAGGCCTACCAATCAGAGGCAGAAGGTAAAGGAAGAAGCCAAGCGTGTAGTTGCTGGTGTATCAACCAGAGAATGGCCTGCCTTTAAGGTGGAAGAGCCATCGAAAGCGAAGTATGCGGAGAGGAAACGGGCTGCATACATTTTACGAAGAGCGCACCTTCACCCACCAACAAAGGAGGAGCTCACAAAAGAGCTCCAGGAAACATTGGAGTGTGCAAAGGCGGTGTTACCCAACTTTAGCTTGGAACCGCCAGTAGGTGCTACTAAAAGGCAAAGGTCAGCTGGAGAGGCTAAGCGGCCGAAAACAAGGGGTGAGATGCCCAATAGATCCTTTGCGGATGTGGCCCGGAACCGTATTATCATTGGTGTTCTGGATGAGGGGTATCCCGAAGGCAGAATTCCCAGAACGCAATGGAAATGGGTACAGGCTGCGCTGGCTAACGTGGCTCTGGAAGTGCTATTAAGCTATCCAGGTCCGCCGCCGTCATGCACAGATGCTGGATGGTACCAGGGCCAGATCAAGTTAGTAGCTTGTGATGACGAAAGATCGGCCCAGCTATATAAAGCCGGTGGAATTAATTATGGCTTCACTAAAATCAAAGTGAAGACTTATAAAGCGGATGCCGGCGCTATCGACCATCTAACCTCGGATAACGAGATGGGTGAGGTAGAGGAAGATCCAATGGAGTCCTCGAGCGATGTCGATAGCCTCGAACAAGGTGAGTGCTCCTCAGAGTCTGAACTAGCGGGCAGGCTCTCCAATTTATATACCGAGAAAGAGCTTTTAAGCGATTCTCAAGATGATGTAGATGTAACCTTAACTAATGCATGTCTTACAAATAAATCTTCACCATAGCAAACTAGCGTCAGTAGCTCTAATTAACCGCATGGCAACAGATCAACCTTACTTTGTCCTCATTCAGGAGCCATGAGTTAATGGAGGGCGGATTTGCGGTCTGAGGACACCGAATTATAAGTTATACGTGTCACATTCCGAAGGTAAGAACAGGGCATGTATATTGGCTAGAAAAGATCTTAATGTTTTTATATTATACGAATATAGTGGCAAAGACACAACGGCAGTAAGCTCGGAGACGGGCAGAGGTAGTTACCGGCTGGTCTCTTGCTACATGCCGTACGACGAGGAGCAGGTGCCATCGCTGCTTATAAAAAGGCTGGTACAAGATAGTGAGGCGTCCAAGAGGTCATTGATACTTGGATATGATTCAAACGCCCATCATTCACTGTGGCGCAGTTCCGATACCAACGTAAGAGATGAGTTGCTCTTTAATTATTTAGTAGGCACAAAACTCTTGCTGAGCAATAGAGGCAACACGCCAACCTTTATCACTAGAAACCGACAAGAAGTATTAGATATAACACTTGTGTCGGAAGAGTTGATAGATAGAGTAACACGATGGAGGGTTTTAGAAGAACACTCCTTTTCCGATCATCGGTATATTGATTTTGTACTGAGTGAAAAAGTAGATCGAGAGAACAAATACAGAAATCATAGGAAAACAAATTGGCTAGTGCACATGCAAGAGCTAAAAAAAGAATATTCCTATGTTTCCTCCATTCCAACCTAAGTACAAGGAAGACATAGGCACCTTAGTTGAAAGATTCACGGAATCTTATCAGCAAGCATTGGCAGTGCCATGTCCTCTTACTCGCACTAAAGGAAGAATTAGGCCCCAATGGTGGTTCCCCGAGCTTAAGAAATCTCAGAAGGAGTGCAGGAAGCAATTCAATGTAGCAAAACTATCCCAAGCAGAGCAGGAATGGGACCGCTACTACAGCCTTCTGAGAAAAAGGAAATCAAGAAATCTAAACGAAATTCGTGGAAATCCGTCTGTGAAGAGATCGAGACTACGGCAGAAGCATCTCGGTTAAGAAAAGTAATAGCAAAGCCTGCACATAACATTGGGTACCTTCAGAAGCCGAACCAGAGCTGGACGGAATCCAGTGAGGAAACCCTAACATTGCTTATGGATACTCACTTCCCGGGCAGCTCAGAGAGTTTCACCGCAGAGTATACACTAGATACTGCAATTGAGCCAGATCCAAATATTGCCGACTTAATATCAGAAGACAAGATAAGATGGGCAGTTAATAGTTTCAAGCCTTTTAAATCACCGGGACCTGACGGCATATTCCCGGCTCAATTACAAAAATCGCTAAGCTACGTAACGGGTGGGTTAGTAACCATTCTCGAAGGGACTCTCCGATTGAACTTTATTCCTTCACTATGGAGAAAAGAGAAGGTAATATACATACCTAAAGCGGGCAAAAGCTCTCACAACAGTCCAAAGGACTTTAGACCAATCAGTCTTTCCTCATTTCTACTGAAAACGTTGGAAAGACTAATAGAAATTAACATAAGAAGCAGACTACCTCCAGAAAGGTTAGCAGTTTCGCAACACGGGTACTCCAAAGGAAAATCCACGGAAACAGCTTTAAACTCTGTGGTAACAGAGATTGAAAGGGCTCTGGAAGTAAAGAAATACGCTCTCATAACTTTCTTGGATATAGAAGGAGCTTTTAACAACATCCAGCCTAAGCCCATTATCAGCGCGCTTAAAGATCTGCATGTGTCGGAATCACTCACGAAGCTTATAGAACAGATGCTTCTATGCAGGTTCATAACTTCAACGCAGGGGGTTTCAACGATGTGCAGATCTGTCCGAAGGGTCACACCTCAAGGAGGCGTGCTATCCCCCTTCTATGGATCTTAACAATGAATAGTATGTTGTTACATCTAGAGAAAGGGGGAGTACATGTTGTGGCCTACGCTGATGATGTGGCGGTTTCAATTAGAGGAAAATTCCTAAGTATCCTCGCGGATCTTATGCAAACAAGGTTAAATGAGTTAAATCGATGGGCTAAATCCTGTGGATTAAGCCTAAACGCAAGTAAAACTGAGACAGTGCTGTTTACTAGGAAACATAAGATTCCAGAGTTCACACCACCTTCAATAAATGGCACATCACTAACAATAAGTGAGAAAGCAAGCTATCTGGGACTAATTTTAGACATGAAACTATCATGGAAACCAAACTTAACAGCCAGGGTAAAAAAGGCGGCTTTGGCCTTATACACCTGTAAAAGGATGGTCGGACCAAAATGGGGACTAACACCCCGCGTATCGCATTGGCTCTACACAGCTGTGGTAAGGCCGATTATGACATACGGTATATTGGTCTGGTGGCCAATAATCAACAAGAAGTACGCAGTAAAGAGCATGGGAAGTCTACAAAGAGCGGCATGTATATGTATCAGTGGAGCTCTCAGAACAACGCCGAGCCAGGCATTAGATGTTATTCTGTACTTACTGCCTATAGACATATTCTATAAGAAGCAGGCTGCGAAATCGGCACTTAGACTGAGAGAATCTTCACTACTGCAAAACTGCAATAGGGGACATTCTAGTACACTCGGCAAGTTCCCATTTCTACCAAATTGGATGGATTTTCGCAATCCCATAGAAATGAATCTAAAATCTGAACTACATATATCATTCCCCTCTAGAGAGCAGTGGGATATGGGAAAAGTGGACAAAGATTCAGTGATAAGTATCTACACGGACGGTTCAAAACTAGACAAACGAGTTGGAGGTGGGGTATTCTCAGAAAAGCTAGATACCAGAATCGCCTTCCGGCTACCGGATCATTGCAGTGTGTTCCAAGCAGAAATCACTGCAATTAAAGAAAGCCTTCTCGTTCTGTCAAAAAGAGTGTTGGCCAGCAGGCAAATATTCATATTCTCGGATAGTCAAGCGGCTTTGAAATCTTTAAAGTCTCATAGAATATCTTCTAAGATAGTGAAAGAATGCTTGGATTTATTATTGACAATGACGTCATATTTCACGCTACACCTGCAATGGGTCCCAGGCTGTTGGAGGTCGATAAAGAGGCAATATATATACCTCTGGCAACCTGCAAATACTTAATCGATAAACATACAGTAGATTCGGCTGAATCACAATGGAAACAAGTAACGACTTGCTCCGTAAGCAGACAAACGTGGCCAGAGTGGATTGTCGCTTATTGAAATTTAAGAGGAATGAAACAAGAACCCTTGTAGGGGTGTTAACGGGGCACTGTCTGATTGGGAGACACGCCAGCAGACTGGGGCTACATTTCAATGATTACTGCAGGAGCTGCCACAAAGAAGAAGAAGAAACGATTACACACCTTCTCTGTGGATGCAAGGCTCTGTATAGGAAAAGAATCGCAACTATTGGACGCGGTTTTCTCGAGGATGTGAGCGAAGTTACTCATGTCAAACTGGGTGAGCTTTTTCACTTTATCAGGACCACAGGGTGGTTCAATGAGGACTCGATAGTATGAGGGACCTCAGTCCCAGTGGTATCACAATGGGCCTCTCAAAGGCCTAGGTGCGTCGTTAGATAGCCACTTGACTTAACCTAACCTAAATCATCCGGATATATCAGAATTCATATGACCATGCCATTGTAGTGGTCCGTCGGCCTTTTCCAACTATTGACTACATTTTACAACAGGATAATGCTCCATTTCATGAAGGATCTTTACCTACAAAAGTTTTAAATGAAGCAAATCAAGTTGACCTCCGCACAGCCCTGACCAAAACTTTAGTCACAATGTTTGGTCTTTCGTTAAATATCAGAGGACAATTGATATAATAACCGAAAACGCCGAAATTACCGACATTTGTTCTAAATTAACTGTTGACTTAGCGCCCGATTGTGTTGAATCAATTCGGACCATAAAGCAGGCTGTTATTGATGCCAATGGTAATGTAACCAATTACGAATCTATGGTCTTATAATAGAAAACATTAAAATTTGATAATTATCATTAAAAAACAACAGGATAATCCATTTCAAGTTGTGTGTAAATACTTTTGACGCAAAAAAATGTGTGTAAATACTTTTGACTACTGTGAATCTTCAGTTCATTTGCTTATTTCTCCGCCATATTTCTAGCTATTCTGGCCAAACCGACTTCATTCGCTCGTGAATAGATCAATCTTTACAGCAACATAGCATTTTGTTACCCTGCGACAATAACAACAAGCGAAAGCTTTTTGTGTGAAACTTGTAAAAAAAACGTGCGATGTGTAAATAATTTTGACTACCTCTGTATGTAAAAGTTAAATAAAATAATTCAGTTTCAGTGGTTAACTCCTTAAAAAATAGAACTTATATACATATACATATAATTATAAAAAAAGTACTTCAAGCGCTTATAAGTCTTAAAAGGTGTGTCTATTTATCATTGGCTGAATAAAATTTATTTATTTCCCCAAACACCAAAGCCGATACTTTGGCCTCTATTTGGTTAACAACGTATGGCGGGAGACCAGCTTCTACAATCTTCGCTGCTAAAGTGGAAAAGTGCAGTGCGGTAGTGTGTTGTTTTTGTGCTTGACACACAAACGCCCCGCAAGTTTCTGAAATGCTTGCGCCCGCCAAATCCAAAAACTTTTGGAATTTGTCATTGTCCTTTTTCTGCGAACATGGATGATGTATTAATTAGAAAAATTGTCAAAAGAAAAATTATACTAAATTTTACCATTTGTCGGCGTGCATCAGAGACAGATATACTTTGGGAACTTTCGCTTGTCGACATTGACAAATTCGCTGAATCCATATTTTCTATTTCGAGCACTTCACTTTCTTTTATATATTCCTCTTCTTCATTTAAACTGTCAATAGTTCTGTAAAATATATTAAAATATATATACAAACATGTGTTTATTTACTTACCGCCTGGAATTCTTCACATTATCCAAAAAAGATATCGCTTCCATATATTTCCATGTTTTTCTTGGTATTTCGGCGCCTCTTCCGGAAGCGTTCTGCTCAATTTTTTTACCTCGTTTATAGGAGTCACGGAGGCTCTTCCACTTTCTCTTGCACTCCAGTTCTATTAATAAACTGGACGTCAGAATTTTATCTAGTTTTTCTGTAATTTGCCTTACCACCCATCTTCGTGTGCGCCGCAACCTCCTTCCAAGCGTAGTTCTTTTTTTTCAAATTTTTATAATCTCTATGCCCCAGATCGTATAGAAGTGGACGATTACGCACTTCTTCAATTAAAATCTCATCCAAATCCATTTCTAAGTCTGAAATATAACATTTCAATTATTAATAAAACCTAATTTAACAATTAAACATAAAAATCTTACAAAATAAAAACAATGTGCGGTGCAAGCAAAATAATTCTATTATGTTTTAACAACAGCTGACCATTGTGGATGTACATAAATTCGTAGTTGCCATCCTAAAATCTTTCACTTCACTGAATTTTAAATATATGGAGACCGCACATTGATAATAGAATACTTTAGATGGCATGCAATATCGTATGCTATCTGTAGTATTCTATAAACTGTCACTTTGTGAGTGTGCCCGTTATGCTTTGAACACATAGACGACTGCACGACACGACGTTGCGACGGCGAAATATTTTTGAGTACAAATGTCACATTGAAGCCTGCCATTTTGAAGACGGCAGCGACATGACACCAATTTCATTGTTGTCGTACTAAAATCTTTCACTTCAATAAAATTGATATATTTTTTTCAAAGTAAAATTTTTTGTGCAAAACATATATAAATGGTCGACTTATTTGATTTAAATAATAGGTTGTTATTACAAATGACAAATCAAAGCTATTTTTCTTCTGCTCGAGATATATAGAGGAGAGAACCACGGTAGAACGTATAATTTACGAAGTAATGACGCCTGATAACACAGTGAGTCACATGCTGCAATTGCGACAGCTGTGGACTAAAATAAAGATATATAGCGCTTCAAGAACTTAGGGTAAAAGAACGATAGCGAAGAAGTGTAATACAAGATGAATAACCCTGCGGGGAGTGTGTGAAGTGACATGGTGGCCCAGCTTGGTCCTGCGAGCTATAGGAGTCGGAGTTCAGGCTTTAATACGTAGGCATACTGTTCCGTAACTCCAACATAGTTGATAAAACGAGCAGGGCGTGGTCCGAATGAGGTGTATCTTTAGCGGACAGTATATATCGTGCATACTGTATGTTTACAGTATCTTTGGAAGGAAGATACCCCCTTCGGAAACTAACAAAAAAAAACAACACATCCTTATTCTGGGGCTGCTCTACAGTGATCATTATCGTCGGCGTTGTAATCTGGCGGCAACTTCAAGCCTGCAGCCGCGAGGTAGTTCTTCTTCTTCATGACTGGCGTAGACAGCGCTTACGCGGTTATAGCCGAGTCCACAACAGCGCACCACGCATCTCTCCTTTTGGCAGTTTGACGCCAATACCAAGTGAAGACAAGTCCTTCTCCACCTTGTCCTTCCATCGAACTGGAGGTCTCCCTATTCCTCGGCTTCCACCAGCGGGTACTGCATCGAATACTTTCAGAGCTGGGGCACTTTCGTCCATTCGAACAACATGACCGAGCCAGCGTAGCCGCTGTCTTTTTATTCGCTGAACAATGTCAATGACGTCGTATAACTCGTACAGCTCATCGTTCCATCGTCTGCGGTATTCGTCGTTGCCAACCATAAATCTTTCGCAAAATCTTTCTCTCGAAAACTCCTAGTGTCGTCTTATCTGATGTTGACATCGTCCATCTTCTGCACCATAAAGAAGGACGGGAATGATAAGCGACTTGTAGAATTTGATTTTGGTTCGTCGAGAGAAGACTTTACTTTTCCATTGCCTACTCAGTCCATAGTAGCATGTGTTGGCAAGAGTGATTCTGCGTTGGATTTCAAGGCTGACATTATTATCGGTGTTAATGCTGGTGCCTAGGTATAGGAAATTATCTACAACTTCAAAGTTATGACTGTCAACAGTGACGTGGGAGTCAAGACGCGAATGCGCTGACTGTTTGTGTGATGACAGGAGATATTTCGTCTTGCCCTCGTTCACCACCAGACCCATACGCTTCGCTTCCTTATCCAGTCTGGAAAAAGCAGAACTAACGGCGCGGGTGTTGTTTCCAATGATATCGATATCATAGGCGTACGCCAGTAGCTGTACACTCTTATAGAAGATTGTACCTTCTCTATTTAGCTCTGCACCTCGTATTATTTTCTTCAGCATCAGGTTAAAGAAATCACACGAGAGTGAGTCACCTTGTCTGAAACCTCGTTTGGTATCGAACGGCTCGGAGAGGTCCTTCCCGATCCTGACGGAGCTTTTGGTGTTGCTCAGCGTCAGCTTACACATCCGTATTAGTTTTGCGGGGATTCCAAAATCAGACATCGCGGCATAAAGGCAGCTCCCTTTCGTGCTGTCGAAAGCAGATTTTAAGTCGACAAATAGATGGTGTGTGTCGATCCTCTTATCACGGGTCTTCTCCAAGATTTGGCGCATGGCTCCATCCTCCAGAAATGTGTTCAGGGCATAACGAAGAAAGTCGACAGAAAATAGTTTATAGCATACTAACTGCCAAAATCATTATGTATATATGGCAACAATTGTAATTAAAATATGAACTATAACATTACATACAAGATGCACACATATGTATTTACATATATATCTTCAGAGTTTATTTTTTAATCTCACAACGCTAAATTGCTATTTACCCAAAAAACATCAGACACAAGCAAACGGCACATGAATATTTTGTGGTAATGATAGACCGTCAGACTCCCAAAGTGACAGTTCATAGAATACTGTAGATAGCAATATGCGGTCTCTACTGGCATTGTGAACAGCAAGAGAGACAAATTACAATAATATTTTGCCTGTTGTTCTTACGGGACATCGTTTTAATAGCTGTCATCGATTGACTAAGCGTTATAGATAAGCCAAAAGAACGCACTATCCACTAATAGTAGCCATACACGATAACACATGTGTGTTCGATCTGTATGAAATCGTTTCGCCAAACACGACATACAACTCGTTCTTCAATGAATAAACATGGGAGAGAACAAGAGGATAATGTAACAACATTTCTTGAATTAATGCTACAAATTTGTTATATTAGCAATTTTATGTATTTGTCATGAATTCCGTGTGAATGAAAAATTATATACGAATTCCGGCATTCTGTCACACTTATTTTTGTTTTGATTTTTTTTATTGGAAGAAGTTGTATTGGTGTATTTAAAAAGATCATGGACGAAAAGAACTTAATCGGACGCACATTGGGTCGAAGGAATTATGTTACTATTCAAATGCATGCACTTTCTCCTTACTTTCTTTGGGAGCTATTTTAGGATTTTCTACCAAAACCTGTTCCCCACAAGAGAAGGAATACACTTTGACCTTATTGTCTACAGTCCTTTTTGAACTCAGTAAAACCCTAAATAAATATTAGGCGCCGTGAACCGACTACAAACCCGCATAAGTTTTTTTACTTCTAAATCCCCAAATTCGCAGGGTAGTTAAAAAAAGTTTGATTCAAGGAATTTTTGTATCGATCACGCATAGGTGGGGCATTCCATCAGCAAGGTGATTCTGCCTCGTCTTCTTTTAGGAAACTTCAGTAGCTAGCATCCGATACAATTTTTATTGGGACAATGAATGACCCCTTCAAATAATGATTTATTATTGAGAGCGAAGAGCTTTCTACACATCTCACGATTTTTTTGGGTCATCAGGATCTTGCGACTGACCAGTGCTCAGCTGAAGCCTGAATGTCTACATAGTAGAATATCACAAACGAATACGTAGTCCTCCTACATGTTCTCATTATACAGTAGTTAATACTAACGTGCTTAGCCTTGAAAGCTCGTTATCAGCCTTACGTTATTACCTGGGATTTCTCTGTGGCCAGGCACCCAAACTAGTCTAATCGTAACCGGTATCGCCTGAGTGTCAGGGTAGACATTTCCTTACCAGTCCTGAGCACTTACTATCAGAGAGAATCGTCACTTCACTGAACGATGCTACGCTTCGAAGCAATAGATCCGTTGCTACCTTTATAGCATCCACTTGCGCTTTAAAAACGCTAAAATAGACTTCTGAAGTCTCCACCATACAAGGATACCACCGTATTTTAGTTTAACTTTGGTTTTATATAGCCAAAGGGCTACTTAATATACGTAGACCTTAGTTCATATTAGAAGCCATCGATTGGTCACTTCTCTGCTCGCTATCTTTGGGCGCTGCTCTCCCGTCATTTTTTTTACATGTGAAAGCAACAACAAAGTTATCTAGTTGAATTCGTGCAGGAGAGTATGCGAATACCTCATTAAAATTCTATCGCAGCTTGCTGAGTGCTACCAAGTTTTGTTTTACACATTTTAGAACCATTTTACTTTTGTGAACGGCTCAAAGGACAAATTACTGACAAAATAACAAAACATTTTTTTTTTATATACATATTTCTTTATTTATTGAATCTGCTTTGTTTAAAGCCTAACAATAAGTAATAAAATCTTAAATCTATTTACAACTAAAAAAGCTCAGGAATGTGGTTGAGCTGTTTTGGTAGAACGGTGCTCTCTAATAGGCTGGTAGATCTCTCCTTTTTAAACGTGTTTGATTGCAGGAATGTACCAAAGCATTAGCCAAAGTGTTTGGATGTTCACGAAGTTTAGAAAAATATTTCTTTCTACTGTCCTCTATCTCCTTCTTTACCATAGGAATATCAAGATCTTTATGGATATTTTCGTTACGCATGTACCATGGTGAACCCGTGATTGTTCTAAGCATTTTAGATTGGAATCTCTGAATTATATCAATGTTGGTTGCACAGGTCGTACCCCACAGTTGAATACCATACATCCAAATCGGTTTTATGATTGCATTGTATAACAGGACTTTGTTGTCTAGGCTAAGTTTAGAATTTTTGTTTAAAAGCCAATTTAAATTGGCTGCTCTTAACTTCATGCATGTTATTTTACTCGCCTTATGTTTCGCCACGTGAGCCTTCGATCCAGGTGAATCCCAAGATAAGTTACTTTATTCGCTTGGGGTACTAGCACATTGTTTATTTTAACTGTCCGGCATGTTTCCGATCTTAGCGAGAATGTAACATGCTTGCATTTTTGCTCATTAATATTTATACGCCAGTTGGCTAGCCATTCTTCGACACAAGTTAAGTGCTCCTCTAACACTCTTGATGCTCTTATGGGGCATTTGTTACGGCTTATTAGGGCTGTGTTATCCGCAAAAGTTGATGTCATTACGTTATTAGCTATTGGAATGTCTGCTGTATATATTATGTACAGAGTAGGGCCTAATACACTGCCCTGAGGTACACCGGCCCTTATTGCTCGTTCTTCTGATATTAAATCTGCCTCTTTAACTGTAAATTTCCTATTTCTTAAATATGACTCCAATGTTTTATGCAATTCGTAAGGTAAAACGTTTTTGATTTTCCATAAAAGGCCTTCATGCCTGTTCAAAAATGAACATGTATGTTGGCGTCAAAAAGCCACACTTAGTTTTTATGCAGCAAAACATTTATTTTTTTATTACTCTACATATTAAGAATATTAAATAAGAAAAATGTAATAACACATACAGTCCACTGAACATAAATATATATGTTCAAATATATTTAACGAGCATACATACATACATACATATAATACATACATTTATATATACAACGTACATATATTTATATGAGGCACGCATGCATCTACATGCAACATGCATGCACTCAACAAACACATTTATATGTATGCACAAGATAACCTATTGGTTATAAAAATACATTTGGGCAATTGCTTGTGTGCATTTGAAATGACCCCTTATCGTGCAACATATAAAATATACATATAGACATACACACATACATATATAATTAGTTCTTAAGATAATTCTAAAATTTGTATATAAGTAAGTAAAAAACCAAAATAAAATCAGAATGAAATAATTTCTCAATAAAGCTAGACTATCATTTATTTTCCCCCACCAGCGGTAAGAAATATTTGATATAGCTAGTTTTAACATTTGAGAATGAATTAGATTCTCACTCAATGCAAGTCTTTCATTACCCCCACCAGCGGTAAGGTTTGTTAGAAACTACATTGCTGTACATTTTGAGAATGAAATAGTTCTCACTCAAGCTTGGTGTTTCAAATATTTTCCCCGACCCGCGGTAAGAGGTATTTGAAATCAGCTTGTTTTAAACATTTGGTCCTTCGAGCCGGATAGAGAGATCCGGGCTTGAAGAGAGATCATTTGATAATTCGAGTCGGACAGAAAAAGCCGCACTCGAAGAGAGATCATTTGATATGATACAGATCCGGATAGAGGCCTGCTATTAGAATATAGAGGCACCTGTAACAAAATTTGGTCGTTAGAGCAGAATGTGAGCTCAGACAAATAAAAAGACCTGTATATAGAAGAAATACAGGCAGGAAAGAATCCTATACATGAATTAGGCAAAAGTAAAAAAAAATCAATTGAAAAGATTGTATGTAAAACGTATTTGCGAGAGACAATACGCATTAGTTAACTGTTATTCAAAGAATTACAGCAGCTGTGAGTCGAGGCACAGCAAGATCAACAAGACGATCGAAACAAAAATCCTCAAATTCTTTGAAGAAAAAGAACAGTTTGTTTTTTATAAAATTTTAATATAAAAAAAAATATGGAAGTATACCGCATTTGTTGTAGAGTTGGGAGACAACAACAAGCATCCAAAGGAATGGATACAGGGGCAAGAGCGTATAGCCCAACCGAAAAGGTGGCAGACCATTTATTGCAAGCAATTGAAAAAAGATCAGAAAGAATTATATCTATAATTGCAGAGGTAAAAGCAAATATATATATTGCTGACGAAGCTGCACTTGAAAGGTATGAAATTCAATTACAACATTTTCAAAACCTCGTGGAGCAAAATTTGGATGAGTTATCATATAAATACGACGAGAAATTTATTTATATTGAAACAGAGGAATTACTGGTTGAAGTCGCTGAAATTGTGCGAATGTTGAAAATGCAAAGGTAATTATTCAACATTAAATTTTCTAGCGTACCTTTTAAGGCTCCAGCTACTAGTGGTTTTGACGCTGATACAAAGGATAGTGTCTTTGGTCAAACCAATACATATGACTCAGATCCAGAAATGCAATCAAATAAATTTTCGAGCCTAATTTTCAAGGCTCCAGCTAACAAAGGTAAGGTGGAAGCTAATGGTGGAAGTACTTTTGGCACCGCTACTACAGTTGGGTCCAAGGCATATGACGATGGAAATATGCCACTGGAGAGACTTGCCGGTAATGAACAACCAACTAATGACAAATACACATTGGAGAAAGTCACCTACCCTTATGGTGATAACCCAATTACAAAGGACCTGAAAAGAAACGACGACGCAGATGCATTACATGTCAAAAAAGTAGCAACACAGAAGGAAGATGTTACTACTTCTTCAAAACGTATCACTGTTCACAGCGAAATTTCGTTTCCGCATTATATGCTGTCAGAAAAAATGTTCATGAAAGAAGAACTTATTTCAGAAAGTTCTTTAGCAGAAGAATCTCATGAATTTCTTTTATCTGAGGAAAAAACAAATAAATTGGTTGAAGAAGAAGAAAAATATACACAAGGAGTTATTTCTGAAAGTAACCAAATCGAAGAAAATATTGAAGATAAAAATGTCCAGCCATACAGAAGCAAATCGTGCAGGAGCTGGAGAATAACAATAACACCGATTGTGGCAACGATTATTGGTGGAGATATTCGTGGTAAAAAGATACCAGACAACAATACAACATATAGGAGGAAAAATAACATGCTTGATTCACGAATGAAAAAGAAATACCACTATGTGAAAAAATTAATATATAAAAAGATGATAACATTACTCAAGAAAAGATCCAATGCGTTGGAAATTGATAAGAAGACATTACTACAATCTACAAGGAAACGTCGAGAACAACTTGAACTTTCAAAATACAGTCAACAGATATTGTTTGAAAAAGTGAGTGTAGTAAAAACCATTTGGGAGTTACTAATACCATGGCAACTTATGTTGGATCAGATATGGAGACTACATAAAACGGAATTATTAAACATTACATTAAAGGCCACTTTGGAGTTAGGAGCACGATGCCCTGGCCGATACAAAGGAGTTATTCTTGCAGCTTCACAACATTTTAACTCGCAAAAGGTAATTGAGGCACCTGTAAATCAACCGATGATGGAAGTAAACGAAGTACCCAACCCTCAAGTAATTGTTCAACAAGAGACTTTAACTACAAGTATAAACCACATCAAGGAGTTACACAACATTGTGCTTTCCTGATTTCGTTTGTAATTCTATTCACTTGTTCTACTGTGCCATGTTTAGCACGAAACCCGAATTGGTGGGTTGGTATTATATTATTTTCGTGGAGGAAAGGAGACATTTTTGATAGTAAAACTTTTTCGAATATTTTGGAAAGACATGGTAAGAGACTTATTGGTCTGTAGGAAGACGGTTGTGTTAAGTCTTTTCCAGGTTTATCTATCATGATGATCTGCGACTTTTTCCACGAAATTGGATAGTACCCGAAACCAAGAATTGCATTAAAGAGCAAAGAGAGCACTGATATAGCAATATTTGGCAACTCAATTAACATTTTTGGAGTAATATTATCGTGTCCTGAAGACTTTTTCGGATTTAGCTCTTTTAGGATCTTGGTAATTTCATAAGTAGACGTCCTAATAGACACGCTTGACTCGTTTGCGATATTGGGCAAAGTTGGCAACTTAAAATTGTTTTTTGGACCATTGGGTTGAAATACCTTTTCTAGGTGATTTGCAAAGCAATTTGCCTTTTCCTCATTACTACGCGCCCAATTACCATTCAAATGTCTTATAGGCATGTTGGAATCTACTGGTGGCTTAAAAGACTTTTGGGCTTTCCAAAGAGAGTTTTTCTTGCTTGAATTTGGACACAGGTGCTTTATATAATTTTCAGTATTGTATTCTTCATCGCGTTTAAGTGCTTTTTTTAACTTACGTACAGCCGATTTCAGTTGCCGCAGAGTTGAAGGGGAACGACTTAACTGCCATTCACGTCTGGCTTGCCTTTTCTCATTTACAAGCTTTTCTATTTCAATATTAGAGATGTTTCTAAAAATCTTAACGTTTCTTTTAGGTGTTGCCAAGACAGCTGCATTAGTTATTACATCATTGAATTCCATTATGCTTTCATCAATATCTCTTCCTGTACTTATTTTTAAATCGATATGAATGTGTCTACTGATATATTTTCTATATTTCAACCAGTTAGTTTTAAAAGATGTTAGAGATACTTTTGGCTCAAATATGTTGTACACAAATTTGAAATTGAAAATGGCAGGCGAAGATAAATCATAGGTATTTTTGTATTGAATTTATTGAATAAAAAACATTAATAAAAACAAAATTTGTTGCAGAAAACGTAAGACATGGACGGTGGTAGAAGAGTTCAGTGCGACCAAGTATAGACAATTCGATTTCAGTGCTGCCAGTTCGTATGAAAATTTGGAAACTTTGTTTGATTGGCTCGTCTATAGCAGTTAGCCAATCAATGATAGCTATTAAAAAGTTGTTAATATTGATTTAATTGTTAATATTTATACTTGTTCCCTACAATTGATTTTGTAAACAAATTTTACTGTTTCACATTTTTTTAATTTTATTTTTTATTTATTTAACCATTGTAACTAGTTAATATAATACAATCTAACGAACAATTTGTTTTGATTATTGTATCATGCAAATAAATTATGTATGCTCTGTGTGTATATTGCGGAGTGTCTGACTACTGCATAAGGTGGTGCGGTGTTTTGCGTTTAAGTCTTTCTTTCCATTCGCTTTGAGCGACAAGAGCAGAGGCTTCGGTGTTCACATAGTGAGTAAGTCTTTCTATGTTAGATTTTGCATATTTGTGGATTGATGCGGCAACTGAGTCAATTCCGAGATCGCGTTCAAGATCTTTCCCGCGAATATACCATGGTCCACTGACGGCGCATTTAGAATTTTGTTTTGAAATCGCTGATGTTGTGGGACATTGCTGGGACTTGAGCAGCCCCAAAGTTGAATACCATAAGTCCAAACTGGTTTGGGTATTTGCTTGTAAAAAAGAACTTTGTTAAATGTGGATAGATCAGAGTTTCTGCCCAATAGCCAATACATATTTCTGAATTTTATTTCTAATTCTTCTTTTTTCTTTTTAACATGTGCTCTCCATCTAGGTTTTGTATCTAGTGTCATACCTAGGTATTTCGCAGTGTTGTCATATGGTATTTGTTCACCTTTTATATACAGTGGCATATATCTGATATTATTGTAGGTGAAATTCACATTTACTGATTTAGTTTCGTTTAATTTTATTCACCATTTGGATGTTCATATATTTTGTTTAAGTGTTGTTGTAATTTGATAACTGATTCAGTATGTGTTTTACAGACAGACAAAACAGCAGAGTCATCGGCAAATGTTGCTGTAGTACAATTGTCATCGTTAGGTGGTTCACACGTAAAAAGTAAGTAGAGAATGGGACCTCACACGCTACCCTGAGGAACACCGGCTTTTATTTCCTTTAAGTTAGAGTACACATCTCCATGTTTAATTCGAAAAAAGCGGTCCGAAAGGTATGATTTTAAATTATTCTAATATTCTGTTGGCAAAAGCACCTTAATTTTGTTTAGGAGTCCGCCATGGCAAACTTTATCAAAAGCTTTGGAAACGTCAAGAAAGACGGCCGAACAAACTTTTCTTTCTTCAAAAGCATTTTCAATAACTCAAGTTATTCTATGCATGGTCAATAGTGAAGTGATTTTTCCGAAATCCGAACTGATGCACCGGTATCAGCTTCCTCACTTCTACTATGTTATTAAGACGAATAGCAAGCAATTTTTCCATAAGCTTTGAAAATATTTTTTTTTTTTTTCACTATACATTTATTTACTGAATCTGCTCTTTAAAGCCTAACAATAAGTTATAAAATCTTAAAACTAATTAAAACTAGACAAACTCAACCAGGTGATTGAGTTGTTTTGGTGAAACGTTGCTCTTTAGTATGCAGGCATATCTCTTCTTTTTAGACGTGATTGATTACAGGATTGTACTAAAGCATTAGCCAATGGGTTTGGGTGATCACGGAGTTTAGATATATATTTCAATTTGCTGTCCTCTACTTCTTTTTTTAACATAGGGATACCAAGATCTTTATCGATGTTATCATTGCGCATGTACCATGGTGAGCACGTGACTGTTCTAAGCATTTTCGATTGGATATTAGTTGCACAGGTCGTGCCCCCTCTATCGTGCTATGTTTTGCACGAAACCCGAATTGATGCGCTGGTATTACATTATTTTCGTGGAGGAAAGGAGACATCTTTGATAGTAATACCTTTTCAAATATTTTAGAAATACAGGGTAGAAGACTGATTGGTCTGTATGAAGACGGCTGTGTCAGGTCTTTCCCAGGTTTATCTATCAGGATAATCTGCGACTTTTTCCATGAAATCGGATAGTATCCAAAACTAAAAATCGCATTAAAGAGCAAATAGAGCACCTCTACAGCAATATTTGGTAACTCTATTAGCATTTTTGGGGTGATATTATCATGCCCTGGCGACTTTTTTTGATTTAGTTCTTTTATGATGCAATTAATTTCAAAAGGTGAAGTCTTAAAAGACTCGAGCGACTCATTTGCTGTGTTAGGTAAGATTGACAACTTAAAGTTGTTCTTTGGGCAATTAGGTTGAAATACCTTTTCCAGGTGATTTGCAAAACAATTAGCCTTTTTCTCTTCCCTTATTGCCGGAGAGATATGGGTCGATACGAAGTTACATCATGTGCTGGCTTTCCAGATTTATTGAACATAATCACCTCTGCGGTTTTCCAGTAAATCGAAACGTATTGTAGATGAAAAGTAGCATTCATTATAGCAGTAATTTTATTTATAATATTTTGAGGTAGCTGTTTTAATATTTCTCTAGTAATAAGGTCGAACCCAGGTGATTTTTTTTATTTAAAGTTTTTTAGTGAAAAGAGTGGGATTTCTGTGTGGTTGGTGTAATTATGAGGTTCCATTTCATCTTCATTGGTTGTATCATGTCGTTTGTTTTCTCTATATCGGCCCATGTATAATTTGTTTTTCTGATTGGATTATTCTGCATTACTGCTCGCGAAAAGTTTTTTGTACACTTCCAGAGTGAATAATCATTCCTACGATCGTTTGATAAACCTTTCGATAATAGCTAAGAGTTATATTTTTAAATGCCTTAAAACTTTAAGATAAGTTTTTTAGTTATTTTGTTAAGACAACCTTTGTCTTGTTTGTTGCCACTTCCGGCGTAATCAGCGTTTTTCTGCAACCATTTCTTTAATTTCTTTGCTGCATATTGTACGGTGCTTGTCAATTTTAAAATTTCATTATCTAACTCCGAATTACAACTTATTTTGACGTGATTATCAACATCAGACAGCATTGCCTTAAAGTATGCCCAGTCGGTGTTTCTATTTGTTAGTGTAAGAGGTGGTTCCTTAATAACAACACTTTCGATGAGTGTTAAATATATAGGCGAATGATCTGAGGTCATATCCAAACCGTTTTCTATGCAAATATAATAAACATCTGCACAAATGCACTTGAAATCACCAAAGCAATGTGCGACCTATTGCATGTGATTTGTTTGATCACATTTGAAACAACATAAGCAGTGAACCTAAAGAGCAACGAATACAAAAAACATAAGCAAGCAACACTTGTTCGTATTCACGACAATACAACGCAATGCTTATTCGTTTTTTAGGCTTGAAAGGCAATGAAAGCAAATCATTGCCTTTCTTGCCTTCCGAAAAAGCAACGAGTGCACTATGTACTTGCTGTCAAATGCTCATACTCTAATATTAAAAGAACGTTACAATCAATTTTGTTTTCAATTGTAATTCGTGGTGTGCGTTGCAATATAAAGCTTAATATTAAAAGATATATATATATATATATATATTTCCTATTTCCTATTATATATATATATATATATATATATATATATATATTATATTTTATTTCACGAATAATGGAAATAGATAATGTAAGTTGCTTTATGAAGTTTTTGTTGAATGTTTTATATCTAATAACGCAAAAATTCAACCAATTTTCTATTTTTTACGCATAGTCAAAAGACACATCCATAACGAGTCAATCTGTTAGCACGGTTTTAAACCATGCAGTTATTAAAGAAAAAATTATAAAAAAGGAGTTTTCTATTGGAGATGAAAACGGGAAGAGCAGTGTTTGGAACCATTCTGGATTGCAATTGTATAGAATTAGGCATTCTATGCAAGAAAAGTATAAACATTTATAAATTCAACCAAAAATTCACTTCCAATTTAGTAAGACATAAATGCTATCTCACAAAATATGTTGCAAGCAATTCTGACACTTATACTTATATTTGGTGCTGACCAATAATTTTAAGCTTTTTTTATAAAATTCAACATTTTTTCAATTAGAACAATTTTTTTTTTAATTTTTTCAAGTTTCAGTTTTAATCCTGGTTCGAAATTATTTGATTTTTTTCTCTTTCTTCATATGCCTTCTTCATGTTGTTCGTTAAACCGAGTACTTACAAATCCCCGATGTTCGTTATTTACGGTACTCAATGTAACAAATTTGCTTGTTCGTTACCCTACAAGACGGAGCTAACTCATACACCACTACACATGCAAATTGTTTCAGCTTTTACCAATACATACACATTGCTAACATTTTGTAGTTAAGTGGCAATCTCGGTAGTTGTGATTGGCGTTGCAACCGTTTAGCCGGTTATAGCCGAATCGACGATAGTGCGCCACCTCTCTCTCTCCTTCGCAGTTCGGCGCCAGTTGGAGATCCCAAGTTTAACCAGGTCGCTCTCCACCTGGTCCCTCCAACGGAGTGGAGGCCTTCCCCTTCCTCGGCTTCCTCCGGCGGGTACTGCATCGAACACTTTCAGTGCTGGAGTGTTTTCGTCCATTCGGACAACATGACCTAGCCAGCGTAGCCGCTGTCTTTTTATTCGCTGAACTATGTCAATGTCGTCGTATAACTCGTACAGCTCATCGTTCCATCGTCTGCGGTATTCGCCGTTGCCAATGTTCTGAGGACCATAAATCTTGCGCAACATTTTTCTCTCGAAAACTCCTAGTGTCGTCTCATCTGATGTTGACATCGGCCAAGCTTCTGCACCGTAGAGCAGGACGGGAATGATAAGAGACTTGTAGAGCTTGATTTTGGTTCGTCGAGAGAGGACTTTACTGTTCAATTGCCTACTCAGTCCAAAGAAGCACCTGTTGGCAAGAGTTATTCTGCGCTGGATTTCGAGGCTGACATTGTTCGTGTTGTTGATGCTGGTTCCCAGGTATACGAAATTATCTACGACCTCGAAGTTATGACTGTCAACAGTGACGTGGGAGCCAAGACGCGAATGCGCCGACTGTTTGCTTGATGACAGGAGATATTTCGTCTTGTCCTCATTCACCTCCAGACCCATTCGCTTCGCCTCCTTATCCATGCGGGAAAAAGCAGAACAAACGGCGCGGTTGTTGCTTCCGATGTTATCAATATCATCGGCGTACGCCAGGAGCTGTACACTCTTGTAGAAGATTGTACCTTCTCGGTTTAGCTCTGCAGCTCTTATAATTTTTTCCAGCATCAGGTTAAAGAAGTCGCACGATAGTGAGTCACCTTGTCTGAAACCTCGTTTGGTATCGAACGGCTCGGAGAGGTCCTTCCCAATCATGACGGTGCTTTTGGTGTTGCTCAACGTCAATTTACACAGCTGTATTAGTTTTGCGGGGATACCAAATTCAGACATCGCGGCGTAAAGGCAGCTCCTTTTCGTGCTGTCGAAAGCAGCTTTAGAATCGACAAAAAGGTGGTGTGTGTCGATCCTCTTCACGGGTCTTCTCCAAAATTTGGCGCATGGTGAATATCTGGTCAGTTGTCGATTTTCCAGGTCTAAAGCCACACTGATAAGGTCCAATCAGTTTGTTGACGGTGGGCTTTAGTCTTTCACACAGTACGCTCGATAGAACCTTGTATGCGATATTTAGGAGGCTGATCCCACGGTAATTGGCGCAGATTGTGGGATCTCCCTTTTTATGGATTGGGTAGAGCACACTGAGATTCCAATCGTCAGGCATGCTTTCTTCCGACCATATTCTGCAAAGAAGCTGATGCATGCACCTTATCAGTTCTTCGCCGCCGTATTTGAATAGTTCTGCCGGTAATCTATCGGCCCCCGCTGCTTTGTTGTTCTTCAAGCGGGTAATTGCTATTCGAATTTCTTCATGGTCGGGTAATGGAACATCTGTTCCATCGTCATCGATTGGGGGATAGGGTTCGCCATCTCCTGGTATTGTACTCTCACTGTCATTCAGCAGGTCGGAGAAGTGTTCCCTCCATAATCCCAGTATGCCCTGGACATCGGTTACCAGATTACCACCTTGGTCTCTACATGAGGACGCTCCGGTCTTGAAACCTTCGTTAAGTCGCTTCATTTTTTCATAAAATTTTCGAGCATTACCTCTGTCTGCCAGCTTCTCAAGCTCTTCGTACTCACGCATTTCGGCCTCTTTCCTTTTTTGTCTGCAGATGCGTCTCGCTTCCCTCTTCAGCTCTCGGTATCTATCCCATCCCGCACGTGTTGTGGTCGTTTGCAACGTTGCGAGGTAGGCAGTCTGTTTTCTCTCCGCTGCGAGACGGCACTCCTCATCGTACCAGCTTGTTTTTTGTCGTTGCCGAAAACCAATTGTTTCGGCTGCAGCGGTACGCAGTGAGTTTGAGATGCCGTTCCACAGTTCCCTTATACCGAGATGCTGATGAGTGCTCTCAGAGAGCAGGGGTGCAAGTCGAGTAGAGTATTTCGTGGCTGTCTGTTGCGATTGCAGCTTTTCGACGTCGAACCTTCCTTGTGTTTGTTGACGGGCATTCTTTGCTGCACAGAGGCGGGTGCGTATCTTCGCTGCGACCAGATAATGGTCCGAGTCTATATTTGGTCCTCGGAGCGTACGCACGTCTAAAACACAGGAGACATGTCTTCCGTCTATCACAACGTGATCGATTTGGTTCCGCGTGTTTCGATCAGGAGACAGCCAAGTAGCTTGATGTATTTTCTTATGCTGGAATCTGGTACTACAGACGACCATATTTCGGGCCCCAGCGAAGTCGATCAGCCTCAGGCCGTTTGGCGATGTTTCGTCATGGAGGCTGAATTTTCCGACTGTTGTGCCAAAGACACCTTCTTTACCCACCCTGGCGTTAAAATCGCCAAGCACGACTTTTACATCGTGGCGGGGGCAGCGCTCATAGGTACGTTCTAGGCGCTCATAGAAAGCATCTTTGGTCACATCGTCCTTCTCTTCCGTTGGGGCGTGGGCGCAAATCAGCGATATGTTGAAGAACCTCGCTTTGATGCGGATTGTGGCAAGACGTTCATCCACCGGGGTGAATGCCAGGACTCTGCGACGGAGTCTCTCTCCCACCACAAATCCAACACCAAATTTGCGCTCCTTTATATGGCCGCTGTATGGCTTTTCTTGGATGGCGGTGATGTCAGCCTTGAGTCGTATGAGGACATCAATCAGCTGGGCAGAGGCACCTTCCCAATTAAGGGTCCGGACATTCCAGGTGCATGCCCTTATATCATTGTCCTTAAAACGTTTGCAGGGGTCGTCATCAAAAGGGGGGTGTCTCATCCGAGGCTTTCGTAGATTTTTCATTGGGGGGTGTTTTTATGTGGTGGGTCCCAAGCCCTACGCACAACCGCATAAGCGGGCTTCGCCTTCAAACGGATGCCTGATGGCTACCCAGAGGATACTTGGTCTAAAACCGGAAGTCGTGAGCTGCTTGAACCATGTGGAGAAGAATCGTTTCTGGCCACTCCCAAGTGAATGACAATCAAAAACTTTCCTCACTTGCGTGAACTTCTACACATGAAAATATTTCTTTTATTTTGTTAAGTGTTTTTGGATATTTATCCATCTTATAAATGCATTATTTGTGTTACTTTTGTTATTTGTTTTTATAATTAAAATTTCATTTCATTGTAGTTATACGTGTGTGCACAGCAAAGGAGGAGCAAGGAGGTGACGGTGAAATTGGTGGAGGTATGTTTCATATATTTTTAATACATAATACAAATTGGTCGAGCGTATTGTGTGAAAGACTAAAGCCCACCGTCAACGAACTGATTGGACCTTATCAGTGTGGCTTTAGACCTGGAAAATCTACAATGGACCAGATATTCACCATGCGCCAAATCTTGGAAAAGACCCGAGAGAGAAGAATCGATACTCACCATCTTTTTATCGATTTTAAAGCTGCCTTCGATAGCACGAAAAGGAGCTGTCTTTATGCCGCGATGTCTGAATTTGGTATCCCTGCAAAACTAATACGGCTATGTAAGCTGACGTTGAGCAATACCAGCTCCGTCAGGATCGGGAAGGACCTCTCCGAGCCTTTCGATACCAATCGAGGCAGGGTGACTCAATATCGTGCGACTTCTTCAATCTATTGCTGGAAAAAATAATACGAGCTGCAGAGCTAAATAGAGAGGGTAGAATCTTCTACAAGAGTGTACAGCTCCTGGCGTATGCCGATGATATTGATATCATCGGAAGCAACAATCGCGCCGCGCCGTTTATTCTGCGTTTTCCAGACTAGATAAAGAAACGAAGCGTATGGGTCTGGTGGTGAATGAGGACAAGACGAAATATCTCCTGTCATCAAACAAACAGTCAGCGTACTCGCGTCTTGGCTCCCACGTCACTGTTGACAGTCATAAGTTTAAAGTTGTAGATAATTTCGTTTATCTGGAGACCAGCATTAACAACACCAACAATGTCAGCCTTGAAATCCAACGCAGAATCACTCTTGCCAACAGGTGCTACTTTGGACTGAGTAGGCAATTGAAAAGTAAAGTCTTCTCTCTTCGAACCAAAATCAAACTCTATAAGTCGCTCATTATTCCCGTCCTAATGTATGGCGCTGAAGCGTGGACGATGACAACATCCGATGAGACGACTCTTGGGGTTTTCGAGAGAAAGGTTTTGCGCAAGATTTATGGTCCTCTAAACATTGGCAACGGCGAATACCGCAGACGATGGAACGATGAGCTGTACGAGTTATACGACGACATTGACATAGTTCAGCGAATAAAAAGACAGCGGCTACGCTGGCTAGGTCATGTTGTACGAATGGAAGAAAACACTCCAGCTCTGAAAGTATTCGATGCAGTACCCGCTGGAAAAAGCCGCGGAAGAGGACGACCACCACTCCGGTGGAAAGACCAAGTGCAAAGTGACCTGGCTTCACCAGTTGGCGCCAAAAAGCAAAAATGAGGAATGAGTGGCGCGCTCTGGTGGATTCGGCTATAATCGTTTAAAGCGGTTCCTACGCCAAATATATATATATATATAATACAAATTAGTAATTTTAAATAATTTCAGGTTTATGGATTTAGAATTGGTGTAATATATAACAACAACAACGCAGAATACAATGGAAAATAACATGGTAAATATAAAAGAGTATATGTGCATGTTGAGTTAGTGCGTGTTAAAATGTACATACCAGAGACCTGCAGAAGTGCACCGCCACTCAAAATACACCGCGTGCTTACTGGCATATTTCTCATACTTGTGTATCAAAAACACTTTGCCAAATATGTCACGGTGGTTTTAACACTCACAGAATTTTTCCACTTAGCTCAAAGCGGTTAAAAAACACTTAACTCTTTTCTGCTTATTCATGTTATTACTTAAGCTGAGCGACAACAAAAAAAAGCGGTTTGAGGAAATGACATTCTCAATTTTTAGCAACTCTCTGAGTATTGAGTTCATTTAATACTTTGTTGTTCTTTGCATGCTCGTTTTGTGTGTTTTGTATGTGATTTACACGAGTGGCAGATCGAGCAGCCGAAGTCGCTGTCATCCATGTGCTAAACCCCTGTAAAAAACAGCTGAAGCTGAAATGATCAACAAAACAATAATTAGTGTGTATGTATATGCATGGACAAGAAATAATAATCGCTTTTTTCCAAAAGCAGACTTTGACTATATTAAAAAGGGATATAAATATTTCAATTTTACATGCTAAAAAATTTTTTAATTCTAATTATCGTACGAACAGTCAAAAGGTTGACCTTGTTCTTGCAGGGAATGTTCCACAACGAATGACACACTTGCGTCAGCATACATAAAACAGCAAAAAAGTTTGCAGTTCTTAATAAGCAACGCACAAAAATTGAAGCACGACAAAAAAAGAATACACGAACAACAATACAATAGTAAACACTCAAGTACACGCGCTACTGGTGATGAGTGTGTCTTGCTTTTTCCTTTGCTGGTCTTGAGTATGATCACCATTTGTCAGTGAAAATCAAAAAGGAGAATGTGTAAAACAAATACAATTAATATGCAATAGCAAGTATACGACTGGCTCAGTAGCTTCTCCACTCATAGTTCTTTGAGTAGATGTTAGCTCACAATGCATGTCTATGAGTGTGAGTGGACACCGCCATCGCTTTGAAGCAAGTTTACTCTAAGTACGGAAATTAGGCACTCATGCAGTTCTCTGATGTGTAGTGGTGTATGAGTTAGCTCCGTCTTGTAGGGTCCACTGATAGATGGCTGATTAAAAAAAAACTACTACAGGGGGCTCTGCTAACCACAGAGTGACACATGCCTTTTCAAAACAAAGAAAAATTAGAGCAGAAAGACATATGCAGCATTGGCACCAAATCAATGAGAGAGAGCGAGCAAGATAATCACACCGACATGCCGTAAAAGAGGAGAAATGGTAACTTTTTTCCTGATGCTAGAACAATAGAGACCAAAATAATAATACAAGCTTTCTTTACCGGTAACCAATATTCCATAAGATAAGTAACTCTACTAGTCTTGCAGGGTAGTTACCGGGAGTTTTTGGATAGTTGGCCTCCACCAGCCGTTTGGAGACTTTCCAGAATAAACAACTAGTTAGTAAAAATAACTATATGGCAACGTTGTATACTGTTTCACATGAACAAAATTTCATTTACAATAAGGGAAAATTTTCGATTATTGTGAGAATTTACCATTGTGACTTTGTGTTACAAAAAACATAAATGTGTGAGTTTTTTCATTGGGAATGTCGTTCACATGAAATTTACAATCTGGCTGATTATTTCAATAAAATCATATTTTTCTTTTAAAATATACCCTATTTCGTCGTTGTTTTCTTCTCCAAATCACCAATTGTGTGCATACAACGCCATACACGACAAACATATCGCTCATTTACTTGAATAATGTCACAACTCAAAAAACACGCAGAAAAATAAGCGGTGAAATAAGAATGTGCCGTTATTAAACTTTTTATGTTGCAATATTTTTTAATCACAATAACGACACTTCTCAGTTGTGCCAGAATTAGTTATACTTTTTTTTACGAAACAACGACATATTTGGTGTTACAACATATATTGTCATATGGTGAAGTTGGTTTTCTTTTCAGAAAGAACGACATATTTTGTGTTGGAACGATATTGGTGAAAATTAATTAAATTTTTTATATTGCTTTTTTTCAACAAAAACGACAAATTTTACGGCGAAATTGATTTATATTTTTCACAAATAACGACATAATTCAAAATGGGTCACATTTAAGCCCAAGAAAAAGCATTAATACACTCTAGTTGGTCCATTTCTGCTCAACATTGTATTTAATATATTACAGGCCACTAGATTTGTCAAAAAAACTGATTTCAGTTTTCTATATTTGCTAAATAAGAGACAATTGAAAACTTTAAACCGCTCTCCTGAAAAATCGAAATTTTTGAGTTGTGACACTATTCAAGTAAATGAGCGATATGTGCACACCGATCGTAAAAATTTAAACATTTTCGCGAACATGGATTGGTATGCGCACAAGCCCATATACGCGTAAATCTGCTTCCAACGCATACCGATCCAACACTCATGTGTATCGTGTATGGCCACTTTAATTCAAACAAATAGATAGTACTTGTGGTGCAACCCTGCGCTAAATTGTCCTCTTAATCATGCGTTTCATCGTGCATTTGTTGTTGCTTTCCCATGTAAAATTTTTAACAAGCGAGCATCGCCCAAAGATAGGTTTGTTAGGTGTCATCATTGGCTAAGCGTTATAGAGAAGCCAAAAGAACGCACTATCCTCTAATTCAAACAGCATTTATGGCGCAATAGTGCATTTTAGGTGGAATAGTCTACATAAATATGTAAAGCAAAATTTGGCAGCGCTCAGCAAGCGGCGATAGCATTTTTAATGAGGTATTCGCATACTCTCCAGCACGAATTCAACTAGATATATTTGTTGTTGCTTTCACATGTAAAATTTTCGACAGGCGAGCAGCGCCCAAAGATAGCGAGCAGAGAAGTGACTAATCGATGGCAGACATTATTAGTCGTCGTCTATGTGTATGGATTGAATGTGTCATTGGGCAACATACTTATAACTTGTTTACACTTTACTCCAGAGATAAAGAGATGTACAACTCTCATATCACTGGAAGTGAGAGCGCAATTGTAAACGTCAAAACCACCTAAACTTTGACAGTTTGTCGAGATGAGGAGGTTTTGACGTTTCGCAATTGGGAAACTGGAAAGGCCAGATTGAAATGTTGCCAAAAAAATAATGCGATGGAGACATTTTTATCCGCCTTGCAAGATCACTAATAAGAACTTAAAACAATAAATATCAATGAAAACGCGTAATTTAAAAGTGGTTAAAGAATATTTTTGTGAATTGCAGCATCGAGAAACTAATTTTTCATGGAAAATTATAAAAGAAATTGATTTATTTTCAGTTGACACTTAATAATTGACCATATTTATTACTGAAACTTCGAAAACCGGCTATTTTAATATACCATTTTATCGCTAAATGAAATTGAAATAAGTTATTTTATATTAAACATTCAGTATATAATAATTTTTAACCATAATAAATGTTGGGTATTTTTATTTAAATGCCCAAAAATTAGTATTTTGTCTGATCTGGCAATATTGCAAAATGTTATAAAAAACGCAAATTTTGAGGCGCGCTCACACTGGAATAAGTTGGACATCCCTTTATCCCTGCTTTACTCGACAACTCTCTTATTAGAACTGTGTCTTGCTGTCAGTCCGGCAGCCCTTATATAGTCGATTGCTACCATGTTATCGTCACTCGAACATTCTGGCAACTACGAATATCGATGTCTAGATAGATCTGGCAAATTATCGATTTCGATTGTCAATTCTAGTTTGTTCTGGTGCCATTTTCGTTACAATATAAAGTAACTATTGCAGGCAACAAAAAATGCCTCGACATGCAAATTAATCTAATAATATGTGATAAGTGGCAATACCGTTCTGAGAATCAATTCCTATCAATTTGGTCGTTGTTATGAAATAAACCACAGGAAAGTAAAAAGTCGATTGTTCTTACAAATATTTTGTTAACAATTGTAAAAAACAGGTTTTCGTGTTTAAAGTTAAATAACATTCAGTGTAATATCAAACATTGTGTTCGGAGATATGGAGCGATCTCAGCCAACAGAGCATCATCTACTGGTAATTAATATTTTAAAACGGTAACGTAAACTTTTATATGGACATTTTGTTTTAGGCAAATTATCAATTCACAGCCGACGAAATAAGGGTATTAAGGGAATGTAACTCTGAATCTTTCTTTCAACGTTCTCTGCCGTTAGGAACTGCATTGGGAGTAGGCGCATATTTGGCGGTTAAGAATGGTTATTTAAAAGTAAGTTCACCACATACATATATATTTTATAAAGTTTTAAACATTGTTTTTGAAGTACTATCCCTATTATTGAAATATTTTCTACATGAAGTCATTCTATAGATATGAAGAAACAATCGGTTTTTTGTTAAAGCTTTAATGTATTATTTTTAGCAAATATTTTTCATCCAATTTGACTATCCAATGCTTTTTTTCAACTCTGTACCGTTTCATTGATTTCCCTTGGCAGTCGCTCGAAATAATTAGTAGATTTTGCTTCAGTTATGACGATGTGATTTAATCAAGTTTCGCTTTATTTGTCACGAAATTATAATAATTACTTTTCCATAATTCCTCCAGAAACCAAAATAAGTTATTATAAAAATAAAGATAACTCATTTCATACGCCAAAGTTTAATATAAAGATGGTAAATTGATTATTATTATATTGATTTATTATACTGTGTACTTGGGTAAATAAATTTATATCCTTATTAGAGCTTCCATCTCCAGCAGTCAACAATTTATTTGCTAGATACTTTAGTCGTACAGCATTCTTCTAGTTGTTTTGTTTGTTTGTAATATAATTTTTGGTGCAAGTAAGAAGATTGAAAAAACGAAAGACAAGTCAGAAAGTCGAAAGCAGTACAAATAAAGCTACAAAATTGACGATTAAATATAGTTGTAAACCGGAATAGGTGTAGTTTCCTATTCATTAGGATACAATAAAGTTAAATAACGATCTATTCCAATGCCTAATCTAATTACATACATTATTTATAACATAGTGAAAAGGTTTTAACCCAAAATTGGTTATAAGCAACGTCAATGTTTAACATCGTTTAGCAAGTCAAATATACAAAAATCTATTTAATTGATTCATTAGAGATCGGGGAATAAAAACATAACAACGGTATAAAAGTTATGTCACGATCATTAATCGAAGAAAAGTTTAGCGTTTGGAAGTTGTGGAGCAGATTATAAAAAAACAACGAAGAGTGTGATGAAGACAGGATGAGAACGGATGAAGAATTTCAAATCCATTTACTAGAAAGTATTGCCAATCAAGAAATTTCTAAAGGACCACACAATATAGAGCACTTAATTGTTGAAAAAGTTGATTTATAACAATTTAAATAGATTATAAGACCAATGGGTATTCAAGATGTTACTTGAAAAGAGTCCGAAGAAGACATAGTAAGGAAGATAATCCAAAATTTCAACACGATTTCTTGGAGTTTGTACTTTGAGTTTTTTACGAATTTGTACAGGCAACTAATTTGTAATCCAGACAGTTAAACAGTTTCTCCAAAATTTGTCTGCCAAGATCTTTCCACTGCTGTATAGTGCAAGCTGGACTATATGTCTTGATGTCTTAATCTCCCTTTCTTCCATCCAACTGTAGCAATTTGCATCCATCAGGATATTTAGCCTCATGTCATGTAGCCCCATTGGGCAGTGGCCATTACGGCAAGCTCAACCTGACTAAAAGCAAATAGCTCAGTAGATCTCCTGCGATCTAGTTCCTTAGACCAAAATAAGTAATGGCCGATATATGTACCTGTGATACATCGCTAAATTTTGTTGCATCGAATGGTGGTTGATATTCGCTGCTAGTAACAGTGTTGCATTTGCGAACATTTTAAAATTAATGTACATATACAATATATTTGAAAATTTGAATTTAATCAATTAACCGATTTCACACAGGCAATTTAAATTTCCTTTTGCGACCAAGACCAAGAGAGGCGAGAGAAAGAGAAATTCCCCTCTCTACGTCGCTCCCTCTCCTATAAAACTAAGAATTGCCGCAAAAGGAAATGCCTGTGTGAAAAAGCTCTAAGCAGTGCCATAGAAATTATAATTAATATGCAGGGTTGCATTTTTTATTCTTATTTTTAAAATTTAAAAAAAAAATTGATTTTATAATTATTTATTTAAACTTGATTTATATCTTCATATACATACATATGTTTACAATTAATTTGTACAATATTTATTCTAATTAATTACATTAATTTTTTTAATTACTAGCATAAATAAAATAAAAAATATATTATTCATATCTGAAAATAAAGTATTGAAAAAAGAATAATATTATTAATATCTGAAAAAATAATAATAATAGCTGAAAAAATATTAATTTAATCAAAATAGTTACCATATCTGAACAAAAGTTTTTAAAGTATTGATAAAAGCTGAAAAAATATATTAATTATATAAAATCTGAAAACACAATAATTAATTAATTAATTTTTATGAACCGCTAATTTTATGTAAATTAAACAGCATAATATAACACACAATTTTTGCACCGCGCAGGCCACTTTAAACATACAAATTAATTAAAATTTTAATGAGCTGCTCCTCAGTTGGATGACTAAAACTGTTCTGGAAAAGCGAATGTTACAACGCCTGCAGAATAATATTAATACAGTAATTAATTAAATAAAAATAAAAATAAAAAATAACAACGAATCCATTCGACTTACCTTTTGTGTTTTATGAGCGCAAAAGTTTTTTTATTTCCCATTTTAGGATTTTCTTTTGGCACTAATGACAATCGTGTGTTCTTATTCGTACTCATTCAATAAGAACAAGAAATGAGATAACTAGTTTTCTTTTGTTTGGGAAATTCTATTTAAGTTTAAAAAAATGACGTATACATGTGCGCTGGTGTTGGTACTTCACAAAAAAATGTGTAAATGTGTTGAAATCTATAGGGAAATTGGTTAGGCTTGGCTGGCAGGGGAAATCTCTTGTATAAATATTTTTCTTTCCATATATTTATACCTCTATGATGCCCTAAACGCCCAAAGTTGCTTATAAGCAACTTTCTATATCTCGTGACCCCATCAAGCTAGGGAGCTAAAACTTTTTTTGTTAGTTAAATAAGGCATTTTAAGTCAAAAAAATTTCAGATAGTTGGTTTAGGTGCGGTCCTGAAAGGGTTAATATTGTTGAACTTTTTTTAGAAACTAAGATTATTATCTCATCTCTTGTCAACCTTATCATCAGATTTCTAACTTTACAACAGGTAAAAAATCCTCAGCGATATGTCGAAAAAACAGCAGAGATATGAATATGAATTGGGAAATATTGCACTAACTAGTGCTTTGTTAGTAGTTCTGGTTTTAGGGAATACCCGAATATTTTTTGTTGCAATTACTGGGGAGCATCTAAAACTTTGAATGCCTTTGAAACTCTGAACTGATATATAGAGGGTCTGCTCCTCGAATGACTTAAAGTTATTTGGCTGAAGGGCCCAATACCTGTTCTAGGTATATCTTGTACAGTTTTGACATTTTTTTGGCTGCAAAATTTAAATCGATTCAGTATTATAAAGTACTTTATTAACTTTAAGGATAAATCTGATTGAGGAGCAAACATCGTTTAACTTTTGTGAATTTTTTTCCCAAAAGGTATTTATTTTGTCTGGTGGTCTTGAGGAAATTTATTCGCTTTGTCTTGGTGCAACACCATATCGTTAACCAACAATTCAAATTATTTAATAATTTTAGTGTATCACTTTCGAAATTAGCGACATCTATGAACCGCGGAAAGTATGTTATCAAACCTGTAAGGAAGATTCGGATTCAATCATTAGGCCCATTCATTATTTTATTATTCTATAAAGTTTTGATAGTGTTTTAATTTATATTTATATCGCACAATTTCCTAATTGTAGAACTAATGTTTGAGTTTCTTTAACTTACCGCGATATAAAATTTTGTTTATGTTTAAATGAAATATATATATAAATTTGAAAATAAAATTTAATTTGAATGCAACTTACGTAAATATGCACTGGCTAAATGAGCCTTGTCCTCTTACAAACAACTAACATACATATCACACACAAACATCACAGCAGCACTTAAACCCGAAAAAACTCTAATCATCCCGGACACAACACTCACCATATTCAAACTCGCATCACTAACACGCTACATCCACCATACTCACCACACCACCGATTATCATCCACACCACTCAAGAGCACACTACTCATCAACACTACACACCGATACACATCTACACAACAAACCCATAACTGTACACATGAGGACACAGAAAGCGAAGGAAGAAGACAGTCATTTTTTTTTCATCAGTTCGTCACACATCGTCGAGAACATAAGGCAGTTTTCCGCGCGTTTTCCTTCTTTACGGTTTTATACCAAAACATTTTAAACTATTGTCAAGCCACATCTTTTATATATCCCTTAATAAAGGATTCAAACCAAGTGTTGTGAAATTAAAAATACCTTCCATTTCATACTTGTTTAAACGGTCGCCAAGTGGTAAGTGTTTTCCTAAAGGAAAGGCTCCTGAGAAAATAACTATGGTCCTTCGAGCCTAAGAGACAGGCACCACTGGAAACAATACATAGCAAATAATGCTATAAAAGATGCATAAAAAACAAATAGTGCAGTGAACAAATAAAACATACATAACCACCAAATAACTCAAGAAAAAGTACATATCAAAAAAAAAAAAAAAAAAATTTATTAAAATTGGTGACCTAAATAAGTGGCAAAGTGCAGTTATGGATATATACATATGTGAAACATAAAACACAACAGGCTAAACTAAAAATACATACAAAATTCTACTAACAAAAATAACAAAACGTGCGCGAGACCCAAAAACAAAAAATACATAAAAAACCAACGGGCGCGAAACTAATTACAACACAACAAAAAGTGCGAAACAAATTGCCAAAAGGACTAATCAACACAACAACAATCGTACAACAACCAAGAAGTAGCATTCGAACAGGAGTAGGAGCAGACAGTAAAAGAAAGCCACACAAATATCTCCCCCCTTTAAACCCTTGAGAGGAATAAAGTGAGTGTATCCATTCCTTATTATTATTACGTATATGTACATATTTATGTAAATACGAGGTGGCCCAATATAAGCGGTAAAACAAAAAACAAAAAAAAAAAAAAAAAAAAAAAGGATTTTATTAAAACGGATACATCAAAATCTTAAACTACGGTAAATTTAAAGATACCGGTAATGGAAAACAGTTTTGCAATATATAAAAAAAAAAAAAAAAAATTATATATATTTATAATTTACACCCATTATATACATATACACCTATTATATATATCTACTTATATATATATCGATAAATAAAGCATCATTCGCCTATGTGTGCTTAAAATTCAGCTAAAAATAAAATAATATAAAAAAAAAACATAAAAACAAAAATAAAGGAATTATCAGGAAGAGAAATAAATATAAATGCATATACATACTTACCTAATTTTTTGCATTTTCATTTATTAACATACATATTGCTTAATATAATTTTCATGCTTATTTTATTTCTAAACATACATATTTTCTTAATATTGCTAGTTACATACTACATCACAATCACCATAACATAAAAAAGTTTTCACACTCACATATCTTCCGATATACAAGTGCAGTGGTGAAATACCTGCACTCTGTCAATCAAACAACTAACATACATATCACACACAAACATCACAGCAGCACTTAAACCCGAAAAAACTCTAATCATCCCGGACACAACACTCACCATATTCAAACTCGCATCACTAACACGCTACATCCACCATACTCACCACACCACCGATTATCATCCACACCACTCAAGAGCACACTACTCATCAACACTACACACCGATACACATCTACACAACAAACCCATAACTGTACACATGAGGACACAGAAAGCGAAGGAAGAAGACAGTCATTTTTTTTTCATCAGTTCGTCACACATCGTCGAGAACATAAGGCAGTTTTCCGCGCGTTTTCCTTCTTTACGGTTTTATACCAAAACATTTTAAACTATTGTCAAGCCACATCTTTTATATATCCCTTAATAAAGGATTCAAACCAAGTGTTGTGAAATTAAAAATACCTTCCATTTCATACTTGTTTAAACGGTCGCCAAGTGGTAAGTGTTTTCCTAAAGGAAAGGCTCCTGAGAAAATAACTATGGTCCTTCGAGCCTAAGAGACAGGCACCACTGGAAACAATACATAGCAAATAATGCTATAAAAGATGCATAAAAAACAAATAGTGCAGTGAACAAATAAAACATACATAACCACCAAATAACTCAAGAAAAAGTACATATCAAAAAAAAAAAAAAAAAAATTTATTAAAATTGGTGACCTAAATAAGTGGCAAAGTGCAGTTATGGATATATACATATGTGAAACATAAAACACAACAGGCTAAACTAAAAATACATACAAAATTCTACTAACAAAAATAACAAAACGTGCGCGAGACCCAAAAACAAAAAATACATAAAAAACCAACGGGCGCGAAACTAATTACAACACAACAAAAAGTGCGAAACAAATTGCCAAAAGGACTAATCAACACAACAACAATCGTACAACAACCAAGAAGTAGCATTCGAACAGGAGTAGGAGCAGACAGTAAAAGAAAGCCACACAAATATCTCCCCCCTTTAAACCCTTGAGAGGAATAAAGTGAGTGTATCCATTCCTTATTATTATTACGTATATGTACATATTTATGTAAATACGAGGTGGCCCAATATAAGCGGTAAAACAAAAAACAAAAAAAAAAAAAAAAAAAAAAAGGATTTTATTAAAACGGATACATCAAAATCTTAAACTACGGTAAATTTAAAGATACCGGTAATGGAAAACAGTTTTGCAATATAAAAAAAAAAAAAAAAAAAATTATATATATTTATAATTTACACCCATTATATACATATACACCTATTATATATATCTACTTATATATATATCGATAAATAAAGCATCATTCGCCTATGTGTGCTTAAAATTCAGCTAAAAATAAAATAATATAAAAAAAAAACATAAAAACAAAAATAAAGGAATTATCAGGAAGAGAAATAAATATAAATGCATATACATACTTACCTAATTTTTTGCATTTTCATTTATTAACATACATATTGCTTAATATAATTTTCATGCTTATTTTATTTCTAAACATACATATTTTCTTAATATTGCTAGTTACATACTACATCACAATCACCATAACATAAAAAAGTTTTCACACTCACATATCTTCCGATATACAAGTGCAGTGGTGAAATACCTGCACTCTGTCAATCAAACAACTAACATACATATCACACACAAACATCACAGCAGCACTTAAACCCGAAAAAACTCTAATCATCCCGGACACAACACTCACCATATTCAAACTCGCATCACTAACACGCTACATCCACCATACTCACCACACCACCGATTATCATCCACACCACTCAAGAGCACACTACTCATCAACACTACACACCGATACACATCTACACAACAAACCCATAACTGTACACATGAGGACACAGAAAGCGAAGGAAGAAGACAGTCATTTTTTTTTCATCAGTTCGTCACACATCGTCGAGAACATAAGGCAGTTTTCCGCGCGTTTTCCTTCTTTACGGTTTTATACCAAAACATTTTAAACTATTGTCAAGCCACATCTTTTATATATCCCTTAATAAAGGATTCAAACCAAGTGTTGTGAAATTAAAAATACCTTCCATTTCATACTTGTTTAAACGGTCGCCAAGTGGTAAGTGTTTTCCTAAAGGAAAGGCTCCTGAGAAAATAACTATGCACAAAATCATTTCTTTTTACCTATATTTTTTAAGTTTATAGCTGCGTCCATGTCTTATTTAATCTATTCAATCAATTAAAATGTATTTCAAGTTAAAAATAATAAAAATATATATTTGTATTGTCCTTTTTGTCAATAATTTGTTCTTAAAGCCATTTTTACCATTTGATTACAGCTATGTTCGAATTCAGACGCGGCAATTCCTGCCGCAATTTCTCCCTCCTTTTGCTGTCACCCTTTGCGTTCAAACGAAGAATTTATATTCGAAAACTCTGTCCGTGTTTTTCTCTCATTCTCTTTCATATAACATTTTCAACTTCTTGTACGCAAACAAAAAACATATATTTCATTAGCTAATTTTTATCGTTATTTTCCGTTTTCTAATATATTTTAATTATATTATGCATATTTCTATATGTATTTGCAAATTCTTCTTCTTCTTGACTGGCGTAGAAACCGCTTACGCGGTTGTAGCCGAATCCACAATAGCGCGCCACGCATCTCTCCTTTTGGCAGTTTTGCGCCAATCGGTAACACCAAGTGAAGCCAGGTCCTTCTCCACTTGGTCCTTCCATCGGAGTGCAGGTCTCGCTGTTGCTGTTGTTGTTGTTGTAGCGGTTATCTATCCCTGCCTGAACAGAAGAGCATAAATCTGGTTGTCGTCGAAATCATCTAACGGGAGGCCCAGGAAACGTGCTGTTTCGACAGGGTTGGACCAAAGGGAAAGCGGTGTTAGATGAGTAGGGTTCGTTGGGCATGCAAAGAGGTGGTTAGTATCATGCGGGGACTCATTACATGCGGGACATGTTTGTATGTCGGTGTTCAGTCTGGATAAGTGAGTGTTTAACCTGCTACAATATCCAGTTCGAAGTTGCGCAAGGGTCAATCTGGTTTTAAGCAGCAACTCGAGCTGTTCGTCTGCTATAGGTGGTGGTTTGGTTCCAAGGACCTCATTCACTGGAAGGGAGTCAATGAAGGTGTTAATAGCTCCACTGTGAATGGCGTTTAGAGCTAAAACTCCCAAGTAGAAACTGCTTGGTAAGCAGTTCGTTATGCTCCTTATGAGGCAGCATAATGGCCTCACTGTGTAAATGTGTCTCTGCTGACATCAAGAGACATCCTGTAGCAGTTCGGAGTGCGGTGTTTTGACACGTCTGTAGCTTCCTCTGCTGCACTCTGCTGCCACTGCATCCAGGCGACCATACCGGTGCAGCGTAATTTACGACCGGCGGGCCGATAGCCTTGTAAGTAGCCAGCAACGTTTCTTTGTCTTTTCTCCAAGTGCTACCGGCTAGCGACTTGAGGATATCGCGGTCGTGTGTGGAGTGAAGGAGTCAGACTGTCAAATGTAATTCCCAAAATCTTGGGATTGTTCACAGTCAGTATTGGTGTGCCATCGACGTGAATATTAAGACTTAGTCAGTACTCCTTCGTCCAGTTGGTAAAGAGGGTTGCCGTGGATTTAATGGGTGCGAGTGCCAGGCTCCTCGCAGAGAAGAAGCGAGAAAGTTCAAGAAGCTGGCAGTTCACTTTCGAACACAAGTCATCGATACAACTCCCAACGCAGCCGGTTCTGTCCGGAGTTGACCCGGATTTTATCCGGTCAAGGGCTGCCCTTTCGGAGATCTAATACTATGTTTACATATAACGAGATTATCTCCATTTACGAGTTTAACTCGATAATCTGTAATTAAGAAACGAGATTTCCCATACAAAATTCCTCTCTGGATAATCCGAGATTATAAAATTATCTCGTTTTATAAAACTAGATTTTCGGTGTTATTCCTAGGTTTATCGATAATTTTGCGAAGAAAAGGAGAAATGTCAAATGAAAATGTAAACAACAATGGCCGACAGCGTGAGAAATATGTGTAATACAACAACAAATGCAACACATTTGACAATTGATAATCTCATTTGGCTATATGTAAATGGTTAGATTATTAAACGAGCTTAGAACGAGATTATTTTCATATGTAAACATACTATAACCCTGTTTGGATCGGTAAGATTTAAGTCTAGTTGTACGTCATTGGAACAACGCCTTGCAACAAGGTTGCTCCACATCCTCTTACTCCGGTCTGACATCGAGTCCAACCCGGGGCCTGAGGTTTTTTTCTGCTGCGTATGCGCTAAAAGGCTCTATCCAAATTCCAGCTCGGTTAGGTGTAACTAATGCAATGGATGGAGCCATCTTAAGACCTGTTCAGGCTTTAAGACAACGCAGTACTGCGACTGTTGCCTCTACGGCAGTGCAACTTGCACCTAGTTTGCGCAACGCGCCGCCTTCCTTACTCTGGGCATCAACCACTAGAACACCTCTGGGGGTGTGCTCCGGTCTTGAAACCTTCTGTTAGTCGCCGGGTCTTTTCGTAGAATTTTTGAGCATTTCCCCTGAAGGCCAGCTTGTCAAGCTCTTCATACTCACGCATTTCGTCCTCTTTCTTTTTTTGTATACAAATGCGTCTCGCTTCCCTCTTCAGCTCTCGATATCTTTCCCATCCCGCTCGCGTTGCGGTCGATCGCAACATTGCGAGGTAGGCATCTGTTTTCTGTCCACTGCGAGACGACAATCCTCATCATAGCAGCTGTGTTTTTTTTACTATTCCGAAAGCCAATGGTTTCGGATATGCGTGTCAAAGCGTGTCCCTGTACACTGGAGACTCGGCGTCTCCTCTCCTATAAACCAAGAGTTGCCGCGTCTGAACTCGAACTATTATAACATTTGCATAAAAAGAAATAGATCAAATAGCAGATGATGTTTACAACTGTTGTAATTAATAGAAAAGGACGTAAATATATCAAATACCACGACTTGTGACCAATTATAGCAAACTATTTAGTACAATGAAATTATTATTTAGGAGTTTGTCTATACACGTATCGCCAGTATAGAAATCCAAATTTCTTGAACCTCTTATTATTATAACAGTTTTAATTTATAACAATTGCATATTTCAGCCACACTTTAAGTATGGCGCAGTGCCCAAAGTAGTCGTAGGTGTGATAATAGGCTATTTTGTTGGAAAATTTAGTTACCAGCAAAAGTGCGCAGAAAAGCTAATGAGAATACCTAATTCAAAACTCGGAGAATTATTAAAGCATCGTCAACAAGATGGAAGCGTTATAAGCAGACTTAATCCAGACCAAGGTATCGGTATTGGATTAGCCTTGTCGCCATTTAATTCAACTGTAACAAGTGACGAACAAGCTCAAGATTTTCCCCGTGCTAGTGCTCTCAATTTAGATATGGAAAGTCGGCCTTCAATCACAGGTCTTGATGACATTTATCGGCCCTCATTGGATAGTAAGTTGTTTTTTATTATTCTCAACATATTTTATACTTTTTATATTTAGATACACCTTTCTACGAAACGGAATTGCCAATCGAAGCCAAACATAGTACGAGTTACGAAGAGCTGCGAAGAAAAAATCGTGAAGAATATGAGAAAAAACAGCAGAACGCATTTTCTCGCCCTCTGCCTCCAAATGCTCCAGTTGTTATTCGGGAGAATGAATCAATTAAAACTGCTTTTGGAGCCGACAGCAGTGCGTCATCAAAAAGTGCTCATAAAAATAAATATGGGGACACATGGACCGACTAGTTAGATTCGTCTGTTGGGAAATTTTAATTCTTTATTAAAGTGTTAATGCTGATAATATATACTGTATAATTTTTAAATCTGTGATGTTTGTTGTTCATTAAATTCAACCGTTTAGTTCAATTTTCCAACTTCATAAAGGTAAGCTCCGAGAAGTTTAGTCTGAAAATAACCGAATTAAAAATTCAAGCATGTGATAATAGATTGTGTACTTACTCCTTCTATGTAGTTGTAAATATCAATTTTTTCATTCTGAGAGTGGGCTCCGTCATCACAAGCTCCTACTGGGACTAATATAACATTTTTACCAGTGGCCTCTTGAAGGGTTAGTGTCACCGGTATAGAACCACCTTCACGGGTCATATCAGGTTCCGTTTTGTATACATGTTTGATGGCACTTTTAGCCGCCTCATAATGAGGATGGTTAGGATCTTCAGTCCAAGGTTTGCCACTACTTACGAGGTTAACCTATTTAAAAGATTACAAATATTAATTAAGATATGTAAACATATTTAATGATCTGGATATGAAATACAGTGGAATTTCCATAACTCGAACTTCTCTAACTCGAACTTTTGAATTGAATTTAGAAATCAAATTTCATACAAATTTCCTTCCATAACTCAAACTTCTTCAACTCGAAGTTTTCCATAACTCGAATTATTGAATTGGCAATAGAAGTCAAATTTCATAGAAATTTCCTTCTATAAATCGAACTTTTCGACCAGGGCATAATAAAAAAATTAAATTGTACTATCGACGCAGAATTTTAAAGAAGTCTCTATATTCGTATGGAGGCGCACAAAAAATATGATATGGATTTTATAAATCATGTAACAAACAAATGGGATACAGACGCCAAGACCCAGACAGTAGCAAAACAACTAGAACTGTGTATAACTCTATATTTTAAAGCTTTTTGAAAAATTTTATTTTTTAATGAAGCATTCTATAACTCGAAGTTTTTTTGTGGATTATGGTGATTCGAGTAAGAGAAGTTCCACTGTAATTACCTTCATTTTGTTTGGAGAACCTCGTTCTTGCCATTTCGCATTTAAGTATTTGGTGACGCACTCAGTGATATGTTCTGGATCTTGATTAGGAACCAAGCGTATGGAAAACTTTCCGATTACTTTAGCTGGTATTACAGTTTTTGCGCCATGCTCATAAAAGGCACCTTCTATTCCATGAATGGAAAGGCTTGGATAGCGCCATCTGTGCATCAGTAACTTGGTTTTGTCCTCATTGTGAGGTAGACGACGGGCTCCAATATCGTTTCTAAAAATATAAACTTAACTCGTATATATATGTACATATATATAAAAACAGATATTTTTAATTTAACTCCTTTACATGGTTCCGAAACGCATTTTGCTTTAAAATACGAAAGAGACTATTTGATTTCTTAATGTGTTAATAAATTTTAATTAACAACGTAGCTACAAAATATAAAATAAAATTACAAAAAAAAATCGATACGCATACTCACTTGTATTCATCAACTTCATAATCTATGTTGTTGTAAATTTCATTTTCGTTATGTAACAGCGGTGCCACCTGAAAAACAAGGTAATTTCTAATGACGACTGATTTTTGATAGTTTTTAAAATTTCTCCAATATGTACTTCTACCTTTCTTTAAACCAACTTTCGAAGCGTTATATCTAGTGAGATCAAGAATTCTCAATTTACACAATAATTTCTCTCCTTGATTGGTGTGTTTATTTTTGTTCTTCACCAAACCTTTGTTTCAAATTGATGATTGTATATAGAAGATATTGCACCAGAGAAATAGGAAGAAGTCCAAATATGAAACTCTAGAAGTTGAATGCCTTTTTCGATCTTTAGACGGAAATATGCAGTCTTATTGGGCCTAATCAAAAATAAGTTTTTCGATATAAGTGAACTCACTTACCGACTTACTAAAATAAATTCCGTGGCTAATAGATGTCGGTTATTTCGAAATCATACAATCCGCACAATCCAAACAAAAATGAACCATTTGGAAGTTTTTATCCAAACAATTAGTGATGACGAACTAAATTATATTTAAACTGGGTATTTTAGAGACAAGAGCCAAAAACACACTAATAAAAATACATTTCAGGTGTTCAAAAGCGAAATAAATTGCCCCTTGAAATAGCGAAAGAATTTTCCCAAAGAGGCGAATTAAATACTTTTTGGGAAGAAACTTTCAAACGTGTTGAAAGAAAATGTATTAAGGCATCACATGTATATATTATGGATTATTAAAGTATTTTATTTATAGTTTGAAACAGATTTTAAGTTTGTAACCAAAAAAATACTAAAACGTAAAACTCAAACATTCGAAACTCTCTATAACAAACTCCAATTGACTGGATATTTACTTCACTATATAGAATGGCGCACTATCGTCGATTCGGCTATAACCGGCTAAACGGTTGCAACGCCAATCACATACATACATAGAAAAGAAAAACAATGTTGTTCCTTTTAACATTTAACATAGTGCTCTTATAATTTCTTCGCAATATAGAAAACTTCGTTATAAAGGAGTTCGTTATAGAAAGTTTCGACTGTATGTAAACAAGAGGATGAGCCCTTCATATAAGTAACCTGAAGTTTACTCGAGAAGGAGGTCAGTTTTAAACGAAGCAAAAAGCATAGACAATTAAATATTTCAAATTTGTCGATAAAACAGTTTTACGTTTTCATTTTTCGTAGTTTATCGACTGAATCAATTATTGAAAAAAAATTGTCCATTGAAAATCCTTATCGTATCGAAATCGAATTCGGATTCAATGATTAGGCCATTATTTAACTATCACTTATAACTGAAAAATGCTATTCTTTAATATAAATGTGAATATGCCGACTTGAAATGTTTAAACTAAATCGTCATAAATAAGTTATAATTACAGACAGTGGTTTTTTTTTTTTTTAAATATCAGCTTAAAGTTTTCATCTTCATAGAAAATGTTAACTAAACGTAAAAATGCGATTCTGCTTATATGAATACTTACATCTCTATCAATGCCTGGAATTTGAATGTTGGTGTCCTTGTCTACAAGTATGCTGAGTAGATAACAAAGATCTGGCATAGCTTCATGTACAGTACCCCCAAATACGCCACTATGCAAATCTTTAACAGCACACTCTATTTCAATAGTGTAATAAACTAAGCCACGAAGACCATAGGTCAAACATGGTCGTTTCTTTCCGAGCCAGTAATTATCAGAGATGCAAACATAATCCACATTTGATAAAAACTCGTCTTTACGTGCTAGCAAAAGATCATCCAGACCCTCACTACCACTTTCTTCCATTCCTTCGAAAACAAACTTCAAGTTGACAGGTAAGTCGATATTTAGTTTTTGAAATGCCTCGATGGCATGTAACCAGCATAAAACAGGTCCTTTGTCATCACTTGCACCTCTACCATACAACTTTCCATCGATTTCGGTTAGATCAAAGGGCTCCGTATTCCAACCATCTTCTTTCAAAGCTGGTTGTACATCCAAATGACCGTAAACTACAACTGTCTTCTTCTTTGTATCCTATAGATATATGTAAATAATATTTACATAATATGCATTAAATTGATTGCAATTTTGTTTCTAACCTTTCCTAGAGTTCCTAATATCACATTCGGAAGGGCTATTTCTTTACCATTTGGTAACCGCTGACTGCCAATATCAGCCAGTTCAACATCAGTACCGAGGCTTCTCAACTTATCAGCAACCGACCGCACCATAGTTTGTATTTCATCGCGCTTATCAGGCCAAGCTGATACGGATTGTATAGCGACAGCAGTCTTCAATGCAGTAATATACTGTTCCTTGTTGGAGTCGATATAGCTAGAAATGGAGCAGTAAAAAATAATAAACGCTACCACCAAACATTAAGCAATAAAACCGCATAGATAAATGTTACTTAAATATTGATATAAGAAAATATAGAAACACTATAAACTATGGTTACGAAAAACATTTATTCATACCGTACTACATGTAAAATTTATTATTGCGAAATCAAACGATTTATGATCTACTCAAACGAATAACTTGTAACTGAATTAGATTGTGTTGATAGTAAAATGACATTTGTCTGTAAAAATAATATATGTACTTTAAAATTGTATTCACAAATTAACAGTTACGTGACCCTTAGGTCATGTTTTTTGAAAGAATGTTCAGAGAAGAGATATATTTACAACATATTTAAAAAATTACATATTATACAGTGGAACTTCTCTAACTCGAATCACCATAATCCACAAAAAAACTTCGCGTCAGAGAGACTTCGAGTTATAGAATTTTCATTAAAACATATAAATTTTCCAAAAGCTGTAAAATATAGATTTATACACTGTTCTATTTATTAACTTCGCATAAAGTATTTTGTACATACGTTAAAACATGTATTCTGTAATTTTGTTTGTTATTATTGGCTCTTGACGTCTATATTTCATGCCTTTGTTAGATGATTTATGCAATCCATATGTGTAATATTATATTTTTCGTTTGCCTCCGTACAATATAGAGGCATTCTTTTAAAATTCTGCCTCGATAGTAAAATTTTAAATTTTGTATTATGTACTGACCAAAAAGTTCGATTTATGGAAGGAAATTTGTATGAATGTTGTCTCTATTGCCTCTTCAAGAGTTCGAGTTATAGAAATTCGAGTTAGGGAAGGAAATTTGGCTTCTAAACGCTATTGCCAATTCAAGTATTCGAGTTATGGAGATCTTCGAGTTATGGAAGTTCCACTGTACATATGTAACTGCAGATATTTTATTATTTTTATAATTATATGACATCCGGTTGGATATAGAATATTATTTTATTTGTACATGGTTGATATGTACATATGTACAAGTGTACATATGTATATAAATCTGTACATTTTTTTAAACACACCATACGTAACTAATACTAAGAAATTAATTACAAATAAGTGAAATTTTAAAAAGATACACTCCTCTATGTGAAAATGAATTGGAAAGTAAACTGCAGATAACAAAATTTTTTAAATTAATTTTCATTTTAGGATTTTCTCTTATATATTTTATTAACTGGTTTTTTATTTGTGATCTTGCGTGGTTCTTATAAATATCGTATATAGCTTTCTTTAACTCAGACAATATGTATCTTTATACTTATCAAATTTGCCTTAAATCATGGAACAACCCCACACACTACATGTATACATATCTATCTATACGTGAACAAATTTATTTCTTAGTATTTTAATATTTATTATCTAACAAACAGCGAACATAATTTAACCAAAAAAGATTTACGTTAAATATTATATTTATATATTTTTGTGTATCCATATACATTTCTAGGAGTGTACTCAATACAAATATACATAGATCAGTGAAATGAGATAAGAACTGCAATATTCACCTGAAAAGCTGTTGTAGAACATCGGGTAAGTCAGCCATATTTCAGTAATAATAACCTGTTTGGGTATTTCTGTTATTGTGTTCACTTATGAAATTCAAATAATTTTCTCCCGTAATAATATTCCAACCGTTCCGCAAAGTTTACGAATTACAATGACAGTGGTGAAAATACGAAATGTCTGTTTTATACTGATACGGCTATTTTATGCCGACTACTTACCACACTACATACTAATCAACAAACAATAAAACTTCATAGATAAGACACAGATAACATATATACTCGTTGGGATAGAATGTTTTAATCAATTAGGGGTTTTGCGACTAATAATACGTTCTCACTTAAAATGTAATATAAACAGCAAAAGCTATTTCCACTAAACGTGGCCATATACGACATACTAGGGTTTAAGCTCAATCTACATAGCTCGCGTATACGAATGCGAATGGGAAAAAATGCGCTTGACTGCGTATAATCGAGCAACTCTGCTCTGTGTACAAGGTGATACACACACACACTTTTTATTTGCGATTTTGAAAACGACCTAAATAATATGGACGGCGATTTTAATTTTTTATTGATTTTTATAATCAGTGTACATAGAAAACCTCGAATTAAGCAACGGAAGGAAAATTTAAACTGTCTACCTTGTTTATTGAAACTTCATCACTCCTAATCTTTAAAAATTAATTTAAATATTTGATAAATATATTATTAATAAATATTATATTTTCCAAAATACTTATATTGTATAGAAGAAAACGAGCTTAAATAATTAAAACATACAAGATTGTAAGTAACATAATGTTGGTTGCTATTCTTAACCCTGGAAAGTCATGCCTCGTCGTTTCGACGACGCGAGTGTTTATTTTGTACAAAAGCCGAATGAATCAGGGCTGTGAAAATTTTATTCATTTAATAAAAGATTTAAGAAAAATTTTTTGATATTGTTTTATTTAGAAGATATATAAACCAGGTAATGTGAATATATTGATTTTAGTAGGTTTTGATAGGTAGGATAATATATTAAGGACTTTGAGTAATGCCGTCGTCGAATCGACGAGGGATGACCTCTACTTTTTAAAAATAGCGATGACCTTCCAGGGCTAAGAATGTGAAGGTTGCTGTGTTAGCGCATGAAAGTTGAAAATTTTCAACTTCTGTGCGTCTTCGAATCCGAGTTCGAATTTCGGAGCGTTGGTTGCGAAAACATGCGAAAGCTATGTAGCTCATCTCATAAGAACATGTGTATTCAACTCAACTGTCTAACGTTCGCATTCGCATTCGCGAGCTATGTAGTTTCTGCTTTACGTTCGGTATGGATTCATTTCACCATACACCACATACTAAAGCTGAAACTACATAACGTGCGTAAACGTATCCATACGTCAATCCTATATTCGAAAGCTTACGCATGCTTATGCAACCAGCGCACAGTGGGAGAACTGGCCAATCTGACGGCGTTTTAGCAAGATTATATATTTCCGTATCCCTCCAAAATTTTCTGTTTTGTAAGAGCTTTCAAACTTACCATATGTATCAGTAAGTGCACTAATTATTTTCGATCTCTTTTTCAGTGCAAAGTTTGTTTACACAAAAAAAGAGTGCGTGGAGTCCCTACGCGCGGATGAAGTTACACTTCTTAGTGATATTCCAAGAAATTCATATCATTTTGTATGAAAGAAAACTAGCGAGATACACTTTCTTAAATTCATATTTTATAAACCAAAGTCCAAATCAATTATCATTTCTGGTTTCTGACGGATTGATGTCTATAATATTTACAATTGGATTATGATAACTAAAATACGATATGAAATGTCTTACATCTATTTTATCTATATTTCTCGCGAATACCGCATCAATAGTGGTAGCTCCTTTTGTCGTAGGATCATTTCTTCAATTGGTCATTTCTAATGAAAATTTCTCTCTGAGGAATGCCAGTAATGGTTCAGCTTCTGGCAATGAGAAATTTACATTAAAATCTCCCGCAAGGAGTACCAGTTGTTCGCTATACTCTACTGGTTCTCCGATAATATCTGCAAAAGCTTGCGAACCTGCAGTTGACAACGGTAATAAAGCTTTACCGATGAACAATTTTATATCTTTCATCGATGAATTTGGTGATATATAAATGGCAATTAAATTCAATTTTTTATTATTATGATTATCGCTAGGGTTCATTTTGCAATTCTTGTTGATGTTGATATCGTCACATCAGCATCACTCGCGTACGGAGCCTTTATATCTAAATGAGGAGTGAGAATATGACATTTGTCTTGTTCATTGTGATAAATAGCAACGCCTGAATTTCTTGTTTCATTTCGTTGAAATCTTACAACGAAATCAAAATTTGGTACGGATACAGGAGGCTCGTTGTCGTTCATAAATGTTTCTGATAACATCAAGATGTTGGACTGTTTAAACACTCTATCTGAGAAATCATCAACATGAGCACGAAGACTTTGACAATTGAATGATATTATTGATAAACATTTTCTTGTGCTAAGAAACTCGAATAATTCTTTTTCTAACGTGACAATTGGATTTCGACGTAATTTTATCATTTCATCTCGCAAAGCGCGACATGACCTGTCATTGCTTCCAATGCCATGATAAAATTTTTTCTGTTTGTTCACTGGGATAATGTAAGTTTGTGTGTTTGTTCAATGACATATAAACATGTACATACATATAAAATCTTCGTTGCCACGGACAACGAATGACCGCAAATAGTATTTTTTTTGTCACAGACTTGTAATCAGTGTCGCGTTTTCGCAGACAAAGAGGTCCATGTCCCCAACTCATATTATTATGGATTGTTTTATGTCTTGATTCTTACTAAAATCAATTGTAGTACATTAATATTTGGCATCATATATTAGTAGAATATTTAAATACATTTAATTATTTGTATTTGCTAATACCCTGCCAACAATTTCTATCGCAAAAGTCACTTATAAGTGACTTCAAGAAGTTACAATTCAACGCCTGCGATACATTTTTTTCATCGTAGAAGTCACTTTCTTATAGAGAAGTTGTTCCCCGCGGACGTTACTTTCAGAAGTTACGTATTAGTGACTTGTGGAAGTTAAAATTTTCGTTTTTAAATTTTTTATATTTATTTCAATTCAAAATGAAGGGAAATCCTTTCCTCCAACTCTATATATGATATTTTTCTAAAATTAAATATGTTCGAAATATACAAATTTATTCATAATTATGAGCATTTAGTATAAGAAAATAGACCTACCAGCTGAGATGTTATTTTGTCGTTCAACAGCAGCTTCGTGTCAAAATCAATAAAGTCCTTGACATCCATGAAATTAATAGCCTTTGCTGACAATTCACTCATTTTAATTATATTTTCAATAATATTTCAAATTAAAACACCACGAAACAAATAATTTTACTAGTTCCAAAAACAATATCGCACTTTAGCACTGACCACAAACTGCAGAAGACACAAAACCAATGAACCAGATGTCAACAACTTCTTTGTCTTTCTGTTGTTCTCATCTAATTTCATTTTGCAGTCGCTGCGACTTCAACGTCGGTGATCGCGTTCATTGTTTATCTTTTGCATAACGGGACAACACTCTTTAATTTAACGTCTGGAAGTGACTTAAAAGTGACGCATTTGGCGTTTGACACGTGAACGCGACAACTATCTTTATTTTAACGTACGGAAGTGACTAAAGCGTAACGTATTTGGCGTTGGCGATAAAAGACACTTCCAAATGTTGGCAGGGAAAGGGTAAAATATGTATAAACATTTAACTCAACTCTTCTCTCGTACAGTACCCTGAATGAGAGAAAGTGCTCGTGTGTTTGAACAAGTTTTGTTTTCAGCTATATCATGGTTGTTTGTGGAGTATTATTTGGCGTATTTTATTTAAATCACTGATCAGCAGCCTAATTAAAGTTTAAATTATTAAACCACTCATTTTTAAATAAGTAAAACTTAAAATATAAGTTTTCTAAACCAAAAAGATGGATGCTGTCAATTCGAAGCACGAAATAGAAGCTACGCCAACAATAGTCAACATCAAGGGCGAAACCATTGAATACGTAAATAATTGTAGGATATAATAATATTATCTTGCCTTAAATTAAAGGTACGCAACATAATTGGTGTCACTTATGGAAGCAACGTAGAACTCTCGAAGGCAAGCACGTGAAGAATTGGAACGACATGGTGGGTGCTTTTGTAACCGTTTATCATCGCGACGTGTGTCAACTGGGTTTTGCCAATGAGCTAGCGGGCAAAGCAGTTGCAGTATTTTTGGACTTACCGGCACCATAGTTGCCCTTAAATACAGAAATTAAAAGGTAACTTTAAGTGAATGTTTGTGATCATAGAAATTTAAAAATTTCTGGTATGTTCAATTAGGAGGACTTTTTTGATTCATTTTCACTTTGTATTGAGGAATCATAACGTTGTTGTATCGCTTTACAAGGACATAAATTCACTGAAATTAGTTCAATGGAAATACTACAGCAAGAGCATGGATGTTATGACTAGAACGTTGCCCGTGCTAGATTTAGAATTCCTGAAACGTAAGGTAATTATTACCAACTTTTATGTGGTAAAAATTCAAATTTTACTTTATATTTTATAGAGACCCTCCTCCCAGAAATTGAATGAATCTAGTACTAGTGAAATTAATGAAAGAAATTAAAATTAAATAAAGAAACCAAAAAAGTCCTCACATAATGTGCGCAGCTTAACAGTACTGAAAGTGCACATGTAGTTTTCGTTCGCAGTTTTGGGTGTTTCATCCGTGATTGTACCAAGATCATTCCCCGAATTGTGCAAGAGGTATATATAATGTGCTATATGATGAATGTAATGCGCAAGTAAGGGATAAACGTTCACACGTACACAATAGTTTTCGTTACTTTTGTCAATTCGCCCTTAAGAATCGCATAGAAACTTTCATTGAATGTGCTAGTACCGCTCCATGGCTTGTCACCGAAGAATTCGCCAGTACCTGTCTTGCAAGGGAATTGTTAGATGAGAGACTCAAACAAAAAAAATTGTATCTGTCATTGACAAAACCTGGTACGGTTTAAAAGTTTTGAACAAGACATGATGCATTGTATATATATGTATATATATATATATAGTCACCTAAAATGCAAAAGGCCGTAAGTAACATTTTTAGTATTTTACAGGAGAAGCAAAAAACGTTATAGATTAAAGACTACTTAAAGCTAAATATCCAAATTGTAGATTTAAGCTTAGAAAACAAAGACGGATTTGTTTCTGAAAACCAAATTAATGGGAAAAAAGCAGTTTTTAAGAAATGTTAGTTACGGCCTTTTGCACTCTACTTTTCTGAAACCAAAAGGCCGTAACTACTTGAAAAAAATTGTGTATAAAATGAAAGCAATGGTTAAAGTAAGAAAATGTGCTTTTAGGCTGTAACCAAAAAAGTTTTTAACAAGTTATGTCTCTTTGTATCTATTTATTGTAAGTATTTTAACACAAAAGAAATTATTTAATTAATACATTTAATTCGAGAAAATAAAATTAAATTAAACTGGTTAAGAAAAACAAAATAATTAATTTGAAAACAACAAAACCTGCAATACAAATAGTAAATTAGAGTAGGTTTAACCCTTCTGCTATGTTAGGAAAAAATTACACATATAGTGTTTTGGGTCAATTTGACCCACTTATAAAAACTCCACTAATAACACTATTTTATTGAAAGAGTTCATATTTTTTTATTTGAATCAACTTAAGTGTATGTTAATTGTAGAAAATAGTTGAGATATGTATGTTTTAACGGCAATTTTCACAAACTAAGCTGCTGTGTTCCTTGCAAACAAATTTTTGGCACGTACTACAAACAGCTGAATATTTGTTCGAATTTTTTGTATGATGACAGAAGAAACATCGCTGTCGTTTTTTGGTGGATTTATTTCTGGCAGAGCATAGAGCTGTGCAAAATATACTCCATTTCCGATAACTAGCTTTCTTTGTCGGCGTTTTTGATCGAGTGATGTAATAATAAACGGCAAAATGTTTCAAAATACAAATTGACCCAACAACGTAATAAGTGTAATGAAATTACATTTGGCATCCTCCAGCAACATAAAAAACAGATATTATTTTAATTTTCATATTTATCTATTCCATTTACTGCAGTTAACAAATAGAAGAAGAATCAATACAATACGACTAGACTAACAAGCGAATTTCGACGAGTTTTACTGAAAATTGGGTCAAATTGACCCAAACATAGCAGAAGGGTTAAGATGTAAAGGGTATATTATCATAAAAGCTGTGGCAGTCAGCCGGAAGTAAAAATTTAAGTTCCTGCAGGTGTTTCCATTTCTTTTTGGATATTGATATTCTTTCGGTATGTAACTGTGAAGGTTCGATGTCCCTAAATTTTTGTTGTGTACGTTGTGGCAAAACGTTATAATCGTCGTTGATATTTGTTTTATAATAAATTATTCCAGATGGATCATATGCCAAGGCACGGATCATATTAACAGGCAAAACAAAGGCAAAACACAATAACACAATTTGATAAAGAATGAAAGATAATGAAAACAACTGTAATTACGGATAACACAATGTGTCACATTGAAATTGAATCAAAGAGAATCAAAAAAGGGTAGTTACGGCTTTTTGGTTTATGAAATTGTTGAAGTTGTAGTTGCGGCCTTCTGATTCTCGCCTATAAAGTCGTTATTTTTGGACGTATGCATGTAAAATTTGCTGTGTACACGTGTTTCGGTTAAGTACTTCATAATCAATCAAAAAGTCAATTTTGTTTTTTTTGTTAGTTACGGCCTTTTGCATTTTAGGTGACGATATGTAGGTTTATACAATGACATGATGATATACAAAATTAATAAACAGTATGAATTTGGTTTGGCTGTAGCAACAAAAATAACATTTGTATGGGTATATTAAGAATACCAATATTCACTTGAACAGAACAGAACAGAAAACAAAAGGGTGTCTTGGTGCACCTTTTCATAACCTAAAAATATGAAAGTACCTCTAAGTACACCAAAAAACACATTCATATAGATGATGATGTCAACCATTTTCTTTTACATGCGAATGAGATATCTGACAGCCGTATTTCTGAAAGCTCTGACTCGGAATAATTTTCTAAGCATTCTTAAATAGCACAAAAAATGTGAAGAGGGAAGATTTTGTAAAATATTTATTTATGTTATAAAACAAACGAAGAATATGTAAACATTGGTTTAGAAAATTTAATTTTATAAATAATACTAGCAGACCCGGCCACACGTTTTTGTGGCTAAGGTATACATTAAATTAGTAAATCTTTCAATGCATAGAAAAAATGCTTATAGCCGATAAATTTTAAAATGATTGATAGACATTATTGTAGATCTCTGTTAAGCATAAATCATCATAATTAGTAAAACTATGATTTTTTTAATCGTATATTGGAGAAAATAACAAATGACAAAATTTCATAGTTGGCTTTATCTTGGCTTTGGTGACGATATTGATTACCTTCTTCACAGCCAGTCTTGTTCTTTTGCAAAGTTTGATGTTGATTTATGTTACGCAGCATGATGACAACTCACACTACTTTTAATTGCAAGTGAGTGGGGATAGTCCAGCAATTTAAAATAGTCTGTGGGATAATTGAATACGTCATCTTGGTTTGTAGCTGTGTCAACTCTCCTTTAACGAAATTCTAAATTGTCGCATTAAGATCAAAGACATCCTTGTTTTTTTTACCACCAATATAGGTCATTCAATCAGCCATTTATGTTTATCATATTATGGTCTCATATCAGGAAAAACACGATGAATAAGCTCCTCTTTCGAGGCCATGAAGTGACAGAAACCCGTTAAAAATGTTATTAATTAATCGAGGTGTCAACTGCGTCGCTACCATTTCAACTATTTCTACAATCGCAGTATGATATTGTTGGAAAAACTCTCATATGTTAGTTGTTAATTGGCGATTCTTTATGTGTCGCCACAAATGAGATAATTTTAGGAATGTGATTAGTTCGTCAGCAACTGTTGATCCAGGAATAGTCTGGCGAAAATCACCTGCCAACAGAATCATGGCTTCACCAAAAATATTTTCGTTGTCGCGTAAATCTTTTAAAGTCCTGTGCAGTACCTCCAGCGACTTGAATATCTGGAAAATCTTTTTTATAGCTTTTTTTTGTCGATTTTGCAAACTGGTGTTTCGTTGATTTGGAATTTAGGAGTAATTTCAAGGCCGAATTGCTGTTTGTCTGACTACTAACAGGTGCCAAGTTGCCCCTATTCCCATTATAACTGGGCGTTGAAAATGAGTGAAATCGGTTCAGGAATTACCTCAACCCTCATGTACTATATATGGTGATTTTCGTTATTCTATTGGACTTTATTTCAAATTGTGTGTAATAAAATTACATCAATAAATTGCCAGAGTATAAAATGTTCGGTTGCCTTTCCCTACTTGTTACAAATTGTTTTGGGCTATCGACATAGCCTTATACAATTGAACGATAATAAAAATATTTTAACGAAGCAACAATGACAACTTTCAAAATATTATTATTTTTTGTTTTGTTTTTTTTTTTTTATAATTTTGTTGTCAATTCAAATAAAATCATATTCTTGTTATCTTCCTCAAAATTTTTCGATATATACATATTTTCTAATCCTTCCCTGACCTTCCATAAATATTTCAAAACTAAAATTAGCCAGATCGGTTTGGCCCTTCTCGACTTTTTTCGAGACTAACGACACAAATTGTTTGTATGGGTGATTAGAAAATTGTGGATTTAAGACTTTTTCAGGCAATTTTTCTAATTTTTCTCTCCGTAAGAACCATCCCGGTACCTCTAAAAACATTCTAAACAAAGAAAAAAGACAATCGGTTCAGCGGTTCTCGAGTTATGCGCTTAGCAACACATTTTGCGATTCATTTTTATATTATAGATTACACCTAAAATTTTGGAGTTAGTAGCAAAGCGTCGCCATTTTGACCTTTTCCTCACAATGTGCGTTGTTAACCCATTACTGTTACCGTGGCAGGTGCTTGCAGCAAAAGCTGCTATTAGACTCAGGGAAAATAACTCCATGAAGCGTGTCATGAGGGGGTGTATTCTGTTAGGAGCTTTTTATAAAACTTAATTTGCGGTTACCAGACCACTGTAGTGTCTTTCACTGCTCCGAAGTGTAGCATCCTTCAAGGAGGTGAGCATTCGTTCCGATGGCCCTGTGCTCGCTGAATGTGTGCTAGTTAAGGGCTGTCGTAGGTCACTACCGTTTGCGTCAAAATATTTCAGTTTCAGACTCATATGGGAGTCGAGTCACAGAGGAATTGCTGAGAATTTCAGAACAGCTGAGCTCGCAAGAAGGGGCACCCATCGTTCTCTTTCCCCATGCTGGTAACGAGTTGGGGCTCCGTTGTTCTCAGATTGGACCGCAAGAGTTCGGCGGACTACGTTGTAATTGTACCTAGTATACAATAATTAAATACTAACAACAATTCAAATCTAATAAGTTTAAAATAATAAATGTTCATTTGCTGCTACAGTTGCCTTGCTAAGTCTGAAGGCTTCTTACGTTTCAGTCGGTTTTCTTGTTCAGCAGTTCCGATGAGTCTGGATGTTCTTCATTTACATGCTGTCTACTAAGCCTCATTTCGTTAGTCTATGCAAGTATGGTTATTTAATTTACTACTGAATTCACACCAAGATCACGGTGAGGGTCAGCAGATCTAACATACCAAGGAGCATTATGTTACTACATACATACTTCTTAGTACCTCATTTTGGAAGCGCTGAATGCAGGCAATACAGTTTTGACTTGAGCAACTCCATAGTTGAGCTCCATAGGCCCAAATTGGCTTTAGTACTTGATTATATATAAACAGATTGCTTTCGATTGAAAGCGTGGATCTCCTACCGACTAGATGGTAAAACTTAGCAAATTTTAAATCAAGCTCACCCTTTTTTCTCTTTCCAGAAAGCTTAGCATCTAGGGTGATTCCTAGGTGCTTAGCATTATTGTGAAATGGTATAGGAGTACCATTTATATAAATGGGATGGTATGATGTTTTTTTAAAAGTAAAGTCTACGTGCATTGATTTGGAATCGTTTAATTTAATGCGCCTCTTGGAAGCCCATTTAGTAATTGCATTGACTGCTGTTTGCAAAAGAAGGGTGCGCCAACACGCTTCCCTGGGAACACCCCCATCGGTTGCAATTTTGAATATGCATCCTCTTTTTTTATGCGATACTCTCTTTTAGGTAGGAAGCAATTATTTCGCAATATTTCATTTCAATTTCAGCAGTAGACCCGAATGCCAAACTCTATCAAAAGCCTGAGACACGTCTAAGAAGGCCGCCGAACAAACGTTCTTTTTATCCATAGCATTTTCAACGAAATTAAAGATTCGGTGCACCTGGTCAATTGTTGAATGGTGATCACGAAAGCCGAACTGTTGTACTGGTACAATGTGTTTTCGATCTATTATTGATTTGAGCCTATTTATGAGAACATTCTCGAACACTTTCGATAGAGCTGGCAGCAGCGATATTGGCCTATAAGATGTGACATCATGTTGTGGTTTACCCGAATTAGGTATCATAATAACTTCAGATACTTTCCAAAGCGATGGAACGTATCTTAAGTATAATGCACTGTTTACAATGTTTACAATTTTTTATACAATGCGTTCCTTACAAGATTTTTAATTTCTTTACTAGTAACTGGAGAAATGCTGACGAGTGGATCCAACCAGCTATTTTCACAGTTTAGCTCAGGTCCATCGTTAGGTGTAAATGTGTTTCTCAAATGATTCACCTTACCGCAATAGTGGAATCCTAGGAATCCTGCTGGGCGCAAACTGCCATAGCTATATGGAGGAAGGCGAGGTGGAAACACCAAGTCATTTCCCCCTCCACAGTCCAACGTTTGCAAGACTGCGGTTGATATATCTCAGGAGCCATACTTTAGGCGAACTTACCGGATTAGAGCTCAGATTTTTTAACCTAACCGAACCTATCCTCACTATGATTCAATGAAAACGACGCGTAGACGAAGTTGAAAAACAGAATCGACGATAACTTGCCAGAATACTGACCAAAAATCTGAAAATTGGTGCGTGTACTTATTAGACATTACAAATATAATTTTGTTCACCATTTTACTTAGATGTTATTCGATGTCCAATATAATAATAAAATGAAAAAGTAAACAATAAAAAAAATGTTCTAATAAATTCGTTTTTTTTTTTTTTGTTGTGATCGCAATAGCAATATAAAATCACAGTGATTTATAAATAGCAATCACTGAAATCACAGTTATTCAAAAATAGTAATATCGCTCATCACTAGCATACAAGTTTGAACAAAATTGAAATGTTTAAATTTTACGGGTAGCAACGTGTATAGACCGATCTCATTCTTGCTTAATATTTGCAGCAGAAGGTTGTGTGCGTGACACGATATTTCGATAATTTATTTAAATTTTACACACTTCTTTGCAATAACTTTATCTAATTAATGAACTAAGGATTATATAGTACATATTTTTTATTACAACTATTTTTTAGCCAATATTCGCCGAAAACTTGACCAAACAAATGAGTTTTTTTGTTAAAAATCTGTCAAATATTCAAATTTTAATACTTTTTTCCTTCATTCATTAACTAGATTTAACCAATAACTATCGAAATATTTTTGATTTATTGATTTTAATAATAAGTTATAATGTCCAGGGCAAGAGCATTTATTGGCACTTCATGGGAGCTAAAGTACCAACGGCTGAGTTTTCGAAATTTTTAAATAAAAATTTTATAATAACTATTTGATATGCTGAACTATTTAAATGAAATATATGATTGTATAGTATGTATTAATTGAATTGGCAATAGCGTTTAGGAGTCAAATTTCATACTCCTTTCCTTTCAGAAATCGAATTTTTCGTCCATGGCATAATACAAAATTTAAAATTTTAATATCGAGACAGAATTTTAAAAGAGTTCCTATATCATATGGAGGCGAACACAAAATATTATATTTCACTTATGGATTGCATGAATCATGTAACAAAGGCATGGGATACAGACGTCAAGAGCCAAACAATATCAAACCGCAACAAAATAAATTTCAGAATTAATGTGCATACAACTTTGCGAGAAGTAATTAAATAAAACTGTCTATAAAGCTTATTTTACAGTTTTTGAAAAATTGTATGTTTTGATGAAAAGTTCTATAATTCAAAGTCTCTCCCATGCTTTTTTTGGATTATATAATTCGAGTTAGGGAAGTTAAACTGTATTTAAAAAAAAAAAATTAAAAATACCCCTGCTTTCAGCCTCTGAAACCCATATATTTATAAAATTGTTCGCACCAAAAACGTTGTTTTCGTTTTTTTGCTTCTCATTTTCAGCGCATACCGAAGATACAAGTAGCGCTACAAAACCCTCTTCTGATGCCATGTCCGTTCACTTCAACGATTACATCGAAATAATGTCTGAACAACATGTCGCACAAGTGTATAGTGAACTGACTTGCGACCCGGTATACATACAAGTCTGCAAGTGTATTTGACGCTTTAGTATCTGTATTGGTTTACACACTCTTCCCTGTAGTTCGGTACCATCGGAGAAGAGCTAACGATATAACTAATTCCGAATCATTAGCACCGGTCCCAGCCCGATTACATGCAATGTTATTTGATTTGTTGGCGCCCCCGTCCGTGGTTTTTTTTGCATTCCTCTTGTGTTGCGTTCTTATTCCTATTGTATTATTATATTTATTCACTTATTAAATTAATTTTCACTTTTTTGCACATTCCTTTTTCACTATATGTAAAAATATTCTACAATTTTCCGTACGCAAATTACGCATCTCCCCTTAGTCGGAAAAATGTGAAATGACGCGTCAAATTTTTGGAAAAAAATTGTGTGACAAAAGAGACTAGAAAAATGAATGAAAAAAACAAGTAAGGAAGGGCTAAGTTCGGGTGTAACCGAACATTTTATACTCTCGCAATTTATTGATGTAATTTTATAAAGACAACACAATTCGACCCATATATTCGGCATAAAGTTCAATAGAATAACGAAAATCATCATAAATAGTATATGGGGACTGAGGTAATTCCTAAACCGATTTCACTCGTTTTCACCACCAAGATACAACGTATCGAAGACTATACGCTCACTTAATTTAATATTACTTATAATTAGGTATATGGGATCTGGGGGAAGTTATGACCCGATTTTTACCATTTCAGGTACAGAGAGAAACTGTTATAAGAAAAAAATTCAGAGGGAATGAATTACATTAAAATATCTGAGGGATTTACCTATATTTTCGGTGAAAAATTAACCTTAGGCACTGAGTTCTTCATGTTTGATATCAGGGGCCTTGAAAAGTCATGGTTCGATTTTGACAATTTTTCCACAAGTGATGTCACAGCTCAAATACAGTATTTGTGTAAAGTTTTATTCCGCTAGCTTCATTGGTTCCTTATGAATACATTATAAAGTGAACGAATCAGATGGAATTCAAAATTGGGTTATATGGGAAGTAGACGTAGTTGTGAATCGATTTCGCCCATATTCCACCCGTGTCATCAGGGTGTCAAGAAAGTGTTATGTACCGAATTTCATTGAAATCGGTCGAATAGTTCTTGAGATATGGTTTTTGACCCATAAGTGGGCGACGCCACGCCCATTTTCCATTTTGTAAAAAAATCTCAGTGCAGCTTTCTTCTGCCTTTTTTTATGTAAAATTTGGTGTTTCTGACGTTTTTCGTTAGGGAGTTAACCCACTTTTAGTAATTTTCAACCTAACCTTTGTATGGGAGGTGGGCGTGGTTATTATCCGATTTCTTTCATTTTTGGACTGTATAAGGAAATGGCTAAAAGAAACGACTGCAGAAAGTTTGGCTTATATAGCTTTATTGGTTTGCGAGTTATATACAAAAAACCTATTTGGGGGCGGGGTCACGCCCACTTTTCCAAAAAAATTACATCCAAATGTGCCCCTCCCTAATGGGATCCTATGTTCCAAATTTCATTTTCATAACTTTATTTATGGCTTAGTTATGACACTGTATAGGTTTTCGGTTTCCTCCATTTTGTGGGCGTTGCAGTGGACCGATTTTCCCCATTTTCGAAAGCAACCTCCTCAGGGTGCCAAAGAACATGTGTTCCAAGTTTCATTAAGATATCTTAATTTTTACTCAAGTTATCGCTTGCACGGACAGACGGACAGACGGACGGACAGACATCCGGATTTCAAATCTACTCGTCATCCTGATCATTTATGTATATATAACCCCATATCTAACTCTTATATTTCTTGGTGACACAAACAACCGTTATGTGAACAAAACTATGATACTCTGTGCAACAGGTTGCGAGAGTATAACAAACTAGAGTACTGTTTTTAGCGGTGGGTTTTGCCAATTCATTTTTCGAGTAGGTAATGCCTCGTTGTATTACAAATCAATCGAAAAGACTAATTACTAGTAATGCATGAAATCGCTAGTAGGCTTAGTGCTCCAGTAATCGCTTGACACCAGCCGAACTACTGGGTTCTTTTTGATTTTCACTGACAAGTGACAATCTTATACCCCTGACAGAGGGCGGCATTAATTCAGATTAACTGCTTTAATCGGGGTTAATTCGAGAGTTATCTCAGTTAACTCCGTTTGCTAAGTCCCATTTAATCCTCAAAATTTTAGAGAGTTAGTGGAAGTTCGTGGCATTTCATTGGCAACATTGTTAAACATGGCCGCTTTTAACTTAAATACAATTAAGCTCACTTTTGAAATTGGTGACATCCTTAATAAGAGACATCGCGTCTAATACCCCTGGCAAACGGCGTCGTTAATTCGGGTTAACTGCTTTAATCGGGGTTAATTCGAGAGTTATCTCAGTTAACTCGGTTTACTAACTCCCATTTAATCCTCAAAATTTTAGAGAGTTAGTGGGACTTCGTGGCATTTTCGTTGGCAACATTGTTAAACATGGCCGCTTTTTATCTATTGTGAATGAAAATATGCAATACTGACAGCTGGTTTTCAATTAAATGTAAACAAAAGGAAAAAGTAAACAAGCAAAAGTAAGAACATTGTTATATTTAGTGCTGAATAAAATAATATTATTTTTCAAATTATAGATGACTTGAAGAAAGCAGAGATCCGGATGGTCACTCTGTGATGAAATTGAGCTAATTGATAGGTGGGAAGCGCATTCCCAAGATCTTCGCAAGGCAAAGAGGAATGCGCATATTTATCAAAATATGGCCCAGGAAATGGACAATAGATACACGGGTGAGGAGATTCACTGCAAAGTGAAGAATTTGGCCAAGAAATACAGGTTAGTTTAACTAAAAAAATTAATTACATTTCATTATATTTATTGAAATCCAACAGAGAAGAAAAGACTAAAATGGGCCCATCTGGCGGTAGCCTATCTGAATAGAAACACTACCAGGCAGTGCATCGAATCATCGGGTCCACAGCCGTCAATTCCACGATGTGCATGTCGTCCTATCATATGGTAAACAAATCATTTTCTTTTCATTTATTCATTTCATTTATTTCATTTGTATTTTCATTTATTATTTTAGAATTCGTTATCTATTCAAACGCCTCAGCAACCATCCGCAAACTGTGCACTGCCATCTCCGTCATGTGTGGTGTCGTCACCATCGTTAATGTCGGCGTCTCCATCACCTCCGCTACCGTCTCCATCGCCTTCGCTACCGTCTCTATCACCTTCTCTACCGTCGCCATCACCATCATCTCCACCAATACCGTCGTCAACTGAAAGGAAGCGCAATTACAATGGTGAAATGGTGAAAATCATGAAAGAGCAGACTGAAATATTAAAATCGAGTGAAGGCGAAGCCAAGGTAGTGAATGATAAGATTGTTGGTGCGATTCGTGAGCACAACAGAATGACGGACAGGTTTTTAAATATGATGGAGAAACTAACCGAAAAACTTTAAGTCCTTCTCCTTTTTTTTTAATTTTTATACTCTCGCAACAAATGTTGCTAAAGAGAGTATTATAGTTTTGTTCACATAACGGTTGTTTGTAACACCCAAAACTAAACGAGTTAGATATAGGGTTATATATACCAAAGTGATCAGGGTGAAGAGTGGAATTCAAATCCGAATGTCTGTCTGTCTGTCCGTCCGTCCGTCCGTCCGTCTGTGCAAGCTGTAACTTGAGTAAAAATTAAAAATTATTAATTATCTTGATGAAACTTGGCACACTTATTTCTTGGCACCATAGGAAGGTTGCTTTCAAATGAGCAAAATCGGACCACTGCCACGCCCACAAAATGGCGAAAACCGAAAACACATAAAGTGCCATAACTGAACCGATTTTAATGAAACTTGGTTCGTAATAGTTTCCTTACATCCCAATGATATGTTGTGAAAATAGGCCAAATCGCTTCACAACCACGCCTACTTCCTATATACCAGAACTTTGAAGACAATCTGAATCGTTTACTTTACAATATATAAAGTAAGTACTAGTGAAGACATCGGTGCAGAACTTTGCACAAATACTATGTTAATAGTGTGGCAGCCCCATTCTAAAAATCGCCGAAATCGGACCATAGGTTTTTAAGGCCCCATATATCGAACACGAGGACCTCGGTGCTTCTAACCTAATATTATGGTTTCCAACTTTCAATGGACTTTATACAATATATATGACGAATATGTGGGTCAAATTGTGTATTATATAATATAAAAAATAAAGTTAAATAAATAAATTGCGAGAGTATAAAATGTTCGGTTACACCCGAACTTAGCCCTTCCTTACTTGTTATTTATGATTTTCACATATACTATTTGGATTATTTTAAAAAATATGAATTTAAAATAAAGATTTTGTTTTTTTAAATCATTAAATTGTGTAATTATGTGTACTAATATTTTGGAAAATATGGAAATGCTGTTGGTATAGATTAATATGTTTTCTAGTATTCTTCTATAGATGTATAAATTATAGAGATACTTACCAAAACTCAAAGATATTGCATTTCTAATTGTCGATGCTGTTACATCATTTTCCCCAACTCTTGTAGTGTGACGTGGTTAATTATCTCTGGTTCTTCCTACTGTATCTTGAATCCACGAAGAAGGAATTTCATCATTTTCAATTTTTAAAAAATTGTGTAAAATACAACATGCATATACAATAACGTTGACGTTTTTTGGAGCTACTTGCAAACCTCTGCCAACTTTTCGAAATCGAGTTTTTAATTGGTCGAAAGCATTTTCTATAACTCTGTGACATTTAGACAAATGGTAATTAAATGTATTTTCTATAAGTGGTTGATTTGGTGAATATGGAAAAGGCTTCATCATATAACGCGACATTCGAAAAGCTGAATCGCCAATAAGTAGCACAGGAACATTAACACCTCCAATTATTCTGCTATTCTGAGAAAAAATTTCCGAGCTTTCATGGCAATTCTTCAAAGAGCTATTTTCAAAAATGTATGAATCATTATTTCTTCCAGTTGATGCGGCATGTATGTAGGTAAATTTAGACCTATCAAATAGAGAAAAATAATTTGTATACATATTTTAAATAAACCATTAATGAAATTTACCTGTAGTCGCAACTTGCAAATAGAACAATGGAATACCACCCTTTGTAGTTATAGAAATTGAAAGCGTCTTCTTTTTTTGGCTGAACCTCAATGTGGCAGCCATCTACTGCTCCGAAGCACTGTGGGAAACCAAGTTGCTCAAAGCCTTGGACATTTTTATTTATTTCTTCTTGGCTTGGGGGATAGCTATTTATGCAATCCACTAAATTTAAAATAAACTGGCAACAGTTCGATATTCTGCAGACGAACCTAATGCATACAAGGCAATAGCCACTCTTTTTTGAACAGGAATGGAAAGTCTCATGTTATTGTTCGCCTTTTCGATATCCTTAACTTTTTGGTAAAGTTTTATAAAAGCTTTTTTGTTTAGGCGAAAATTTTCCTTAAAAGTGCCATTGCGGTCCTTTTAATTATGACATATGAGGGATATATAAATATATATTATCGAAATACAACATATTAAACTTAAAAAATTTCCAGGTCCTTCTTTGGCGTGTCTGGAAAGTCGCCACTGCATTACTTGTTTGTACTATCGTTTGTTGCATTTCATTAATAAATCTCCTATTCCGATGAAGTTTTAGAAGTAGTGTATTTAATTGTTTTTGTATTAAAAAGTGATTTTGAACCAATTGGACTGCTAACAACCTTAATATTCGCCGTTTTTCCATTTTTATTGTTTCACTGTATCACACTTTTTTTTTCAATATTTCCTTATTTATTGAATCTGCTTGTTTTTTAAGCCTAACAACAAGTTATAAAATCTTAAATCTATTTAAAAGCTAGACAAGCTCAACCAAGTGATTGAGCTGTATTGGTGAAACGTTGCTCTTTAGTTCGCAGGCATATCCCTTCTTTTTAGGCGTGTTTGATCGCAGGAATGTACTAAAGCATTAGCCAATGGGTTTGGGTGATCACGGAGTTTAGATAAATATTTCAATCTGCTGTCCTCTACTTCTTTCTTTACCATAGGGATACCAAGATCTTTATGGATATTTTCATTGCGCAGGTACCATGGTGAGCACGTGATTGATCTAAGCATTTTCGATTGGAACCTTTGTATTATATCAATATTAGTTGCACAGGTCGTACCCCACAGTTGAATGCCATACATCCAAATCGGCTTTATGACCGCATTGTATAAAAGCACTTTATTGTCTAAGCTAAGTTTAGAGTTTTTATTTAAAAGCCAATTTAAATTTGCAGCTCTTATCTTCATGCACGTTATTTTACTAAATATATGTTTTCTCCACGTAAGCCTTCTATCTAGGTAAATACCAAGATAGGTAACTTCATTCGCTTGAGGCACTAGAATATTGTTCATTTTTACTGCCGGGCACATTTTTGGTCTCAGGGAAAATGTAACATGCTTGCACTTTTGTTCATTTACATTTATACGCCAGTTTGCTAGCCATTCTTCGACAGAAGTTAAGTGCTTCGCTAATATTCTTGATGCTATAATGGGGCATTTGTTACGACTCACTAAAGCTGTGTCATCCGCAAAAGTTGATGTCAAAACATGATTAGCAGTTGGAAGATCAGCTGTATATATGATGTATAGAGTTGGGCCTAAAACACTGCCCTGAGGTACTCCAGCCCTTATTGAACGTTCATCAGATATAAAATCACCTACTTTTACAGCAAATTTTCTATTTTTTAAATAGGACTCCAAGGTTTTATGCAATTGGAAAGGTAAACTTTTAATCTCATACAAAAGTCCTTCATGCCACACTTTATCAAACGCCTGAGCCACATCTAGAAATATAGCAGAACAGTACTCTCTATGTTCGAATACCTTCCTAATTTCGTTAGTTATTCTATTTACTTGCTCTACAGTGCCATGTTTTGCACGAAAACCGAATTGGTGCGTTGGTATTACACTATTTTCATGAAGGAAAGGAGGTCAGGTCTTTTCCCGGTTTATCTATCATGATTATCTGCGACTTTTTCCATGAAATAGGATAGTATCCGAAACTAAAAATTGCATTAAAGAGCAAGGAGAGCACTGTTAAAGCAATATTTGGTAACTCAATTAGCATTTTTGGAGTAATATTATCGTGACCTGATGATTTTTTTGGATTAAGCTCTTTTATGATACTAACAATTTCAGTAGTTGAAGTCTTAATAGACCCAAGTGATTCGTTTGCGGTATTGTGGATGATTGGCAACTTAAAATTGTTCTTTGGGCAATTTGATTGAAATACCTTTTCTAGGTGATTTGCAAAACAATTTGCCTTATCTTCGTCACTTCGTGCCCAATTACCATTTGACTGTCGTATAGGCATGTTGGAATCTACCGGTGGCTTAAAAGACTTTTGGGCTTTCCAAAGAGAGTTCTGCTTGGTAGAATTTGGACACAGTTTCTTTATATAATTTTCAGTGCTGTATTCTTCCTCGCGTTTAAGCGCTTTTTTTAACTTACGTACAGCAGATTTCAGTTGAAGCTGAGTAGAAGGAGAGCGATGTATCTGCCATTCGCGTCTAGCTCACCTTTTTTCGTTCACAAGCTTTTCTATTTCATTATTAGTCATGTTTCTAAAAACCTTAATTTTTCTTTTTGGTGTTGCCAAGACAGCTGCATTAGTTACTACATCATTAAATTCTTCTATACTCTTATGAATATCTCTTCCTGTATGTATTTTTAAATCTATGTTAATGTGGCTACTGATATATTTTCTATATTTCAACCAGTTTGTTTTATGAGTTGTTAGAGAAACTTTCGGCTCAACTATCATGAGCTGTTCGCATAACTTTATTAGTACCGGAGAATGATCAGAAGATAAGTCAGTACATGTATCTGCCGTTATTAGCGATCTATCTATATTTTTGACTACAGCAAAATCTATTAAGTCTGGTATTTTGTTTCTATCACTGGGCCAGTATGTCGGCTTACCAGGAGATATTATATCAAGGTTATTGTGCTTATTTATAATAGTGTAGTACAGCTGCCGTCCTTTCGGATTAATAAGACGTGAGCCCCAGTACATGTGTTTTGCATTGTAATCTCCACCTGCTAGAAATCTTGGACCTAGCGTTCCAAAAAAGTCTTTAAATTCGCGATCTGTAATTTTAAAGCGAGGTGGACAATATATAGCAGTTAGATTGAGGTCAGAACCCCGATTTTTCAAAGATATTGTGATAGCTTGTAACTGGGCTGTAGCATGCGGTTCTAAAGCGTGGTGGCTTAATCTATTTCGAACCAATACTGCTGTTCCACCGTGCGCCTTTCCATCTGGATGATTTGTAGCATGAAGTCTATATCCCGGTATAAAGAAAGTGTTCTTATTTGTTAAATGAGTTTCTGACAGAAGCATAACATCTATGCCTTTTTCAGTCAGAAATCGTATTATCTCCAGTTTGTGTTGGTTTATACCATTGGCATTCCATATACAAATATTTAGTATATTCATTTTTTAGATAATAAGGTCTGTAGCATTTGATTTTGTGATTTGATTAAATCTTGGATCATGGTTTGCATGCTAGACATAAACTGTGTTATACATTGAGTAAGGTTTAGGATCATATTTTCAATACCTCCATTAGGTGGATTTTGGGGTTGTTGCATTTGCACAACGCTCCCTTTTAGCACATTTGCATAGCTTCCTTGGATGAGACTATTCTTAGAATTACCAGGTTTCGAACTCTGGTCTGTAATTTCTATATTTTCGTTACGAGGGATATTCATCATTTGGTTACGACGAGCTTGAATTCCCAGCGATAATTTTGATTTCAAGTCTTTATATACAGGGCAGCCTCTGTAGTTAGCAGTGTGATTTCCTCCACAATTACTGTACTTTTTATTTGTATCCTCTTTTTTAAGAGTACATTTTGATGTTGGGTGTAAATCACCACATACCACACAAACACTGCGTAGAGTGCAATAAGACTTGGTATGCCCATAATAATATGGTTATGAAATATTATGATTATGACAATCAGCTGTTTATGAGAGTTTATAATTCGCTTTGCTGCCGTCTGCCACCTACAAAGTTGGAACTGATTAAAAGCGCAGCTAATCGGGGTTAACTCTGCCGTCTGTCAGGCGTATAAGAGGGTTATACCCCTGACAGACGGCGTCATTAATTCGGGTTAACTGCTTTAATCGGGGTTAATTCGAGAGTTATCTCAGTTAACTCCGTTTGCTAACTCCCATTTAATCATCAAAATTTTAGAGAGTTAGTGGGAGTTCGTGGCATTTTCGTTGGCAACATTGTTAAACATGGCCGCTTTTTATCTATTGTGAATGAAAATATGCAATACTGACAGCTATTTTTCAATTAAATTTAAATAAAAACGTACGCATGCTAATTTTTTGTAAAATGGAAGTTTTAATAATAACGTATTTATGTATATTTTTTAATAAATTGTGATTTTGTACTAGTTGTGCAGCTAACAACCGCAATATTTCCTTTCTATCAAATTTTATTTCACCAAAATGGAAATATTATTGCCAATCAGCTGTTATGGGAGTTTAGAACTCGCTTTGCTGCCGTCTGTCACCCACAAAATTGGAACTGATTAAAAGCGCAGTTAATCCGAGTTAACTCTGCCGTCTGTCTAGCGTATTAAATCGTGATTTTTATTTGACAATTCAGTGCTCGAACTCGGAGTAGAGTTTCAACGTAGGGCAAGGTAGAAGAATAGGATTACCCCCAATGTTCTTCAAATGTTGTGGACATAAACACATTTCGAATCTGCTCTAATTCAGTAGATGTGCGAGAAACTGCCCTGCAAGACGGGTAAAGTTACATATCTTATGGTCCATTAGTTACCAGCAGGAAAAAGTTACCATTTCTCCCCTTATATGGCATGTCGGTGTGATTATTTTACTCGCTCTCTTTCATTGATTTTGGTACCAATGCTGCATATGTCTTTATACTCTAATTTTTCTATTGTTTTGGAAAGCCGCATGTCACTCTGTGGCTAGCAGAGCCCTCTGTTGTAGTTTTTTATTTAATCACCCATCTATCAGTGGATATTGTTCGATTTATCATTTTCAGAGTCACCCCTTAGCCACAGGAGGTAAATGTATTGGTCATTGGTTGGGTCACCTTTTCGTTACTTAAATTTGGTTCAATGTCTCCTAATTTTTCGTTTAAAAATTAAAAAAATGTTTATCTTGCTCGCTCGCTCTCATTGATTTTGGTGCAAATCCTGCATATGTCTTTCTGCTCTAATTTTTCTATTGTTTTGGAAAGGCATATGTCACTCTGTGAGCAGAGCCCCCTGTAGTAGTTTTTTATTTCATCAGCCATCTATCAGTGGAGACTGTTCGATATATCAAACAGGGTAATCCTTTAATCCCAGGTATTGGTCATTTGTTTGGTCACCGTTTCGTTACCTAAATTTGGTTCATTGGTCTTCATTCTATAGGTCACCTACTTTTTCGTTTAAAAATGAAAAATTGAAATTGTTTTATATATATATTTATTTATTTAATTGTATGAGGTATTTACATTTATAAATTAGTATGGTATTTTACATTTTTAATAATTATTATAGATAAGTTTTTAAATATTAGCATTTCAGTACAAAAGTGAAGTTTCATTTTTACAAATGTTTCTGCAGCTATCATTTATATATATATATATATATTTGGCGTAGGAACCGCTTTAAGCGATTATAGCCGAATCCACCAGAGCGCGCCACTCATTCCTCCTTTTTGCTTTTTGGCGCCAACTGGAAACACCAAGTGAAGCCAAGTCACTTTGCACTTGGTCTTTCCACCGGAGTGGAGGTCGTCCTCTTCCGCGGCTTCCTCCAGCGGGTACTGCATCGAATACTTTCAGAGCTGGAGTGTTTTCTTCCATCCGTACAACATGACCTAGCCAGCGTAGCCGCTGTCTTTTTATTCGCTGAACTATGTCAATGTCGTCGTATAAATCGTACAGCTCATCGTTCCATCGCCTGCGGTATTCGCCGTTGCCAATGTTTAGAGGACCATAAATCTTGCGCAAAACCTTTCTCTCGAAAACCCCAAGAGTCGTCTCATCGGATGTTGTCATTGTCCATGCTTCAGCGCCATACATCAGGACGGGAATAATGAGCGACTTATAGAGTTTGATTTTGGTTCGTCGAGAGAGGACTTTACTTTTCAATTGCCTACTCAGTCCAAAGTAGCACCTGTTGGCAAGAGGGATTCTGCGTTGGATGTCAAGGCTGACATTGTTGGTGTTGTTAATGCTGGATCCCAGATAAACGAAATTATCTACAACTTCAAAGTTATGACTGTCAACAGTGACGTGGGAGCCAAGACGCGAGTGCGCTGACTGTTTGTTTGATGACAGGAGATATTTCGTCTTGTCCTCATTCACCACCAGACCCATTCGCTTCGCTTCTTTATCTAGTCTGGAAAATGCAGAACAAACGCCGCGGTTGTTGCTTCCGATGATATCAATATCATCGGCATACGCCAGGAGCTGTACACTCTTGTAGAAAATTGTACCCTCTCTATTTAGTTCTGCAGCTCGTATTATTTTTTCCAGCAATAGATTGAAGAAGTCGCACGATAGTGAGTCACCCTGCCTGAAGCCTCGTTTGGTATCGAACGGCTCGGAGAGGTCCTTCCCAATCATGACGGAGCTTTTGGTGTTGCTCAACGTCAATTTACACAGCCGTATTAGTTTTGCGGGGATACCAAATTCAGACATCGCGGCGTAAAGGCAGCTCCTTTTCGTGCTGTCGAAAGTAGCTTTAAAATCGACAAAAAGGTGGTGTGTGTCGATCCTCTTTTCACGGGTCTTCTCCAAGATTTGGCGCATGGTGAATATCGGGTCAGTTGTCGATTTTCCAGGTCTAAAGCTACACTGATAAGGTCTAATCAGTTTGTTGTCGGTGGGCTTTAGTCTTTCACACAGTACGCTCGATAGAACCTTGTATGCGATATTTAGGAGGCTGATCCCACGGTAATTGGCGCAGATTGTGGGATCTCCCTTTTTATGGATTCGGCAGAGCACACTGAGATTCCAATCGTCAGGCATGCTTTCTTCCGACCATATTCTGCAAAGAAGCTGATGCATGCACCTTATCAGTTCTTCGCCGCCGTATTTGAATAGTTCTGCCGGTAATCTATCGGCCCCCGCTGCTTTGTTGTTCTTCAAGCGGGTAATTGCTATTCGAATTTCTTCATGGTCGGGTAATGGAACATCTGTTCCATCGTCATCGATTGGGGGATCGGGTTCGCCATCTCCTGGTGTTGTACTCTCACTGCCATTCAGCAGGTCGGAGAAGTGTTCCCTCCATAATCCCAGTATGCCCTGGACATCGGTTACCAGATTACCACCTTGGTCTCTACATGAGGATGCTCCGGTCTTGAAACCTTCGTTAAGTCGCTCCATTTTTTCATAAAATTTTCGAGCATTCCCTCTGTCTGCCAGCTTCTCAAGCTCTTCGTACTCACGCATTTCGGCCTCTTTCTTTTTTTGTCTGCAGATGCGTCTCGCTTCCCTCTTCAGCTCTCGGTATCTATCCCATCCCGCACGTGTTGTGGTCGTTTGCAATGTTGCGAGGTAGGCAGTCTGTTTTCTCTCCGCTGCGAGACGGCACTCCTCATCGTGCCAGCTTGTTTTTTGTCGTTGCCGAAAACCAATTGTTTCAGCTGCAGCGGTACGCAGTGAGTTTGAAATGCCGTTCCACAGTTCCCTTATACCGAGATGCTGACGAGTGCTCTCAGAGAGCAGGAGTGCAAGTCGAGTAGAGTATTTCGTGGCTGTCTGTTGCGATTGCAGCTTTTCGACGTCGAACCTTCCTTGTGTTTGTTGACGGGCATTCTTTGCTGCACAGAGGCGGGTGCGTATCTTCGCTGCGACCAGATAATGGTCCGAGTCTATATTTGGTCCTCGGAGCGTACGAACGTCTAAAACACAGGAGATATGTCTTCCGTCTATCACAACGTGATCGATTTGGTTCCGCGTGTTTCGATCAGGAGACAGCCAAGTAGCTTGATGTATTTTCTTTTGCTGGAATCTGGTACTACAGACGATCATATTTCGGGCCCCAGCGAAGTCGATCAGCCTCAGGCCGTTTGGCGATGTTTCGTCATGGAGGCTGAATTTTCCGACTGTCATTATCCTTAAAATGTTTGCAGGGGTCGTCATCAAAAGGGGGGTGTCTCATCCGAGGCTTTCGTAGATTTTTCATTGGTACTTCGTTTTTATGTGGTGGGTCCCAAGCCCTACGCACAACCGCACAAGCGGGCTTCGCCTTCTCACTTTAGCTCGCCTCCAAACGGATGTCTGTTAGCTACCCAGGGGATACTTGGTCTAAAACCGGAAGTCGTGAGCTGTTTGAGTCATATGCAAAAGAATCGTTCCTGGCCACTCCCAAGTGAATGGCAATCAGAAACTTTCCTCACTTGCGTGAACTTCTACATATGACCCCATTCCCTTACATTTATACATTGACAAAATTTATATATTTCACAAATAAAGCTAGTATTAATTATTAAATTTTTATTTTTTGTAGTTGTTGTTATACAATACAAATAAAATTCCACTACTATTACGACTGTTATTAGTATTCGATCATTCATTTGTAGTACTAAACGCGAACGATTTCCTTATAACTATCCTGTAAAGATCCAACGAAACTAACCAACCAATATTGTTTGATGTCAATTCCACACAATCCTATCCCATATGTACATCAACAAGGGGTTCAGCTCGTCGGAAAGAGGTTGTGCAACTGCTAATCTAAATGTCCGATGTGATTTGTTGTTGTCTTGTTCATCATGCCTGAAAATATTTAGAAAAAGAAATTAATATTAACGATTAGAAAATATTAATATATTTGTATTCGTAGTACAAACCTAAGAAAAGTTGTAGCTATCGTAATCCGCAATTTGTGCAAAGTATTTGTTTCCAATATCTGTCAATATATATATATATATCAATATATATATATATATCTACAGAGCTTAATGCTTGTAATAACTAAACAAAAAATAAACAACTTTTTAAAATCAAAATAAAAATTATTATTCTAAATAAATATTTTGGACACAATGCAAGAGATGCATTCTTGTACATGCATACATACATATGTATGTATATGTATATGTATGTATGTTATTTTCCATTGTTTTCTGTGTTGTTGTTGTTATTATCTATTCCACTCTAAATCCAAAAACCTGAAATTATTTAAAATTACTAATTTGTATTATTTATTAAAAAGATATGAAACATACTTCCACCAATTTCACCGTCAGCTTTTTTGCTGTGCTCACACGTATAACTACAATGAAATTATTTCAATTATAAAAACAAATAACAAAAGTAATACAAATAAATGCATTTATAAGTTCGATAAATTTTCCAAATCACTTAACAAAATAAAAGAAATATTTATAACGCACTTACATCCATTCACTTAAAATTTTCATTGTAGTACGTGCATCTCTCTCTTATACATACAATATTAGGGTTAATGAATTTTGCTACTCTAATACTATGTTTACATATAACGAGATTATCTCCATTTACTAGCTTAACTCGATAATCTGTAATTAAAAAACAAGATTTCTCATACAAAATGCCTCTCTTGATAATCCGAGATTATATAATTATCTCGTTTTATACAACTAGATTTTCGGTGTTATTCCTAGTTTCATCGATAATTTTGCGAAAAACAGGAAAAATGTCAAATGAAAATGTAACAAAAATGGCCGACAGCCAGAGAAAGATGTGTAACACAACAACAAATGCAACACATTTGACAATTGATAATCTCATTTGGCTATATGTAAACGGTTAGATTATTGGACGAGCTTAGAACGAGATTATTTTCATATGTAAACATACTATAACTACCGAGATTGCCACATAACTACAAATTGTTAGCAATGTGTATGGATTGGTAAAAGCTGAAAAAATTTGCATGTGTACTGGTGTATGAGTAAGCTCCGTCTTGTAGGGAAGATAGATAGGACTACGAGTGCTTCTTCCATCATACGGCGAATTGTAGTTGGAATTTGTATTGTACGATTGATGAGCGAATGCCGTTGTATGTGTTGAAGAACTGACCAATACATTTATTTCCCCGGCACCCATGCCATCTATAGCTGCTACCTTCCTATATGGGAGTAATACTCTATCTCCGCTTTGTTGTTCCGAATTATGTTTATTGTTATCACCATAAGCATCCATTACGTTTTTATTATTGCAATGTAGTGTATATTAGGCGTGTTGTATTTAACCACCAAATTAAATTATTAGCTACATAATAATGATGGCTTGTTATAACCCTACAAGACAGGTACCGGCGAATTCTTTGGTGAAATGCCAGGGAGCGGTACTAGCAGTTTCAATGAAAGTTTCTATGCCATTCTTAAGAGCGAATTGACAAAAGTACCCGAAACTATTGTGATCGTTCATCCCTTTCTTGCACATGACATTCATCATTTAACAATATTCTCACAATTCTGTGAATGATCTTGGTACAATCACGGATGAAAGACCCAAAACTGCAAACCAAAACTACATGTGCACTTTCAGTACTGTTCTTGGTACTATTACGGATGAAATACCCAAAACTGCGAACGAAAACTCCACGTGCACTTTCAGTACTGCGACCCACAAAAGCCCTGAAACTATACCCGCTATTTTCGGTTAGTTCTACCAAAATCCCAAATGAGAATTTAATAACAAAATCATTAATTATATTTTATATTTATTGAAAATATCATGCCATTTAGGTGTCTATTATTATATTTACTTTATAAATGTATTATCGTACTACACTATATACGTATGTAAACGTATTGAATATTTGAACAATTTTTGCTATCTGACGAAGGCTGGAGGAAGAGTGGCAAATGTCAAATACCCCGAGCGGCCTGTTCTTTCATTAATTTCATTAGTACTAGATTCGTCCTGGGAGGAGGGTTTCTATAAAATATAAAGTAAAATTAGAAATTTTACAACATAAAAATTGCTTTCCATTGAACTAATTTCAGTGAATCCATGTCCTTGTAAAGCGATACAACAACGTTATGATTCCTCAATAAAAGGTGAAAATTAATCAAAAAAGTTCTCCTAATTAAACATACAAAAAGTTTTTAAATTTTTATGATCACAAACATTCACTTAAATTTACGCTGTAATTTCTATGTTTCAGCTGCTGGTATGGCCAACTGAGGTGCCGGTAATTCTAAAAATACTGCAACTGCTTTGCCCTGTAGCTCATTGGCAAAACCCAGTTTACACACGACGCGATGGTAAACGGTTACAAAACCACCATGTCGTTTCAGTTCTTCCCGGGCTTGTGTTGAGCAAAAGGTTTAATTGCACGTAAAAAAGTGACATTAAACCTAATATCTGGTGTGTAAATGATTTGTGTTCGATGTAGCAGCGTTTGCATCGATAGTTCTGGATTTGCTTGCAGCACATATTCCATCGATTCGAAAGTTCTACGCTGCTACCATAAGTGACACCAATTAGGTTGCGTACTTTAAACGCGCCGTATAAGATTTGAAATATCTGTATGGAAAATTTTAGAATTTATGGCCAGATAATATTATTATATTCAACAATTCTTTACATATTCAATGGTTTCGCCCTTGATGTTGACCATTGTTGGCTTCTATTGTGTACTTCGAATTGACAATGTAATGAAGTATTACTGTATCACCCTCTTCAATTTGGCTTTAGAAAACTTTTATTTTACGTTTATAGAAATGCGTGCTTCAATAATTTAAACTTTAAATAGGCTGCAGATCACTGATTTAAAGAAAACATGCAAAATAATACTTCACAAGCAGCCATGATATAGCTCAAAATAAAACTTGTTTAAATACGAGAACTTTGGTTGTTTCTTTCTATCATTCTACAAAAGAAGAGTTGAGCCCTTTGTTGCACATGTGTAGTGGTGTTATTAAAATTTCTTTGAATGTGTTGGAGTTTTAGTACCCATAACTTGCTGGGAAGCTATCATAGCTTGTATATTGAACTAGAGGCATTGCCAGTTCATCGCTTTTTTCATTCACATTAGTTTGTTATTTTTCAAAAAAGTAGTTGACATTAGCGAGAAACCCCATTTTGACAGATAAAAATGTAAACAAACCTAAACTTAAAATTTTATTCGATGTGCAAAAAGGCAAATGAAAACTGTATCCATATTTATTTTGACCATCCCGGATCTAATAATGATTGCAGATTCCTTAAAAGATCAGAATATTATAGAAAAGCGGTAAACAAAAGGAATTTTTGATTTATAAATTCAACCGTTTTTTATACTCTCGCAACAAAAGTTGCTAAGAGAGTATTATAGTTTTGTTAACATAACGGTTGTTTGTGTCACCAAGAAATAAAAAAGTTAGATATGGGGTTATATCTATATAAATGATCAGGATGACGAGTGGAGTTGAAATCCGGACGTCTGTCCGTGCAAGCGATAACTTGAGTAAGATATATTAATGAAACTTGGAACATATATTCCTGAGAAGGCTCCCTGAGGAGGTTGCTTTCGAAGATGGACAAAATCGGTTAACTGCCACACCCACAAAATGGTGAAAACCGAAAACCTATACAGTGTCATAACTTAGCCATAAATATCCAACTTTTGTTGGAACATAGCCCCTCCCTAATGGCACATTTGGATGTAATTTTTTTTTTAAGTGGGCGTAATCCCGCCCCCAAATAGGTTTTTTGTATAGATCTTGCAAACCAAAAAAACTGTATAAACCAAACTCTCTGCAGTCGTTTCTTTTAGCAATTTCCTTATACAATCCAAAAATGAAATAAATCGGATAATAGCCACGCCCACCTCCCATAGAAAGGTTGAGTTGAAAATGACAGTTCGTTAACTCACTAACGAAAAAGGTCAGAAACACTAAATTTTAAAGAAAAAATATCAGAAAGAAACTGCACTGAGATTTTTTTACAAAATGGAATATGGGCGTGGCGTCGCCCACTTATGGGTCAAAAACCATATCTCAAGAACTACTCGACCGATTTCAATGAAATTCGGTATATAACACTTTCTTGACACACTGATAACACGGATGGAATATGGGCGATATCGGTTCACAGCCACGCCCACTTCCCATATAACTCAGTTTTGAATTCTTCTGATTCGTTCACTTTATAATATATACATTACAAACCAATGAAGATAGCGGAATAAAACTTTACACAAATACTGTAAGCTGTGACATCACTTGTGGAAAAATTGTCAAAATCGGACCATGACTTTTCAAGGCCCCTGATAGCGAACATGAAGAACTCGGTGCCTAATAGTATGTTTAGATATGAAAATAATCTGGTTCTAAGCTCGTTCAATAATCTAACCGTTTACATATATCCAAATGAGATTATCAATTGTCAAATGTGTTGCATATGTTGTTGTATTACACATATTTCTCTCGCTGTCGGCCATTGTTGTTTACATTTTCATTTGACATTTCTCCTTTTCTTCGCAAAATTATCGATAAACCTAGGAATAACACCGAAAATCTAGTTGTATAAAACGAGATAATTATATAATCTCGGATTATCCAGAGAGCAATTTTGTATGTGAAATCTCGTTTCTTAATTACAGATTATCGAGTTAAGCTCGTAAATGGAGATAATCTCGTTATATGTAAACATAGTATAAGAATAATTTTTCACCGAAAATATAGGCAAATCTCTCAGATATTTTAATGTAATCCATTCCCTCTGAATTTTTTTCTTATAACAATTTGTCTATGTACCAAATGTGGTTTAAATCGGGTCATAACTTCCCCCACATCCCATATACCTAATTAGAGGTAGTATAAAATTAAGTGAGCGTATAGTCTTCAATATATTGTATCTTGGTGGTGAAAACGAGTGAAATCGGTTAAGGAATTACTTCAGCCCCCATATACTATTTATGATGATTTTCGTTACTCTATTGAATATAAGGGTGGAATAGTGTTATGGGAGGGGTAAGGGTTTCAGCGTAAAATATATACATATATATATATTTTTTTTTATCTAAAATATCGATTAAGCTATTTTATTCAAACCTGCTATACATTATTGAGCATAGTTTTGACTATGTTCTGTAAATTTTTCATGCAAAAATATTAAACTATTAGCCCGTGACAGAGCTTCCCCTGGGACAATTTGCCCGTAGCTGTTAGAGTTAGAGCGTTAAAGGCCCCGAGACTAATTAAACAATAACTTCAAGAATATTGCTTAGATCGGAATTTAGAGGACATATTCTTGAAATAAGATAAAACAAAGAAAAATCGATTTTTCGAAAGTGAAAACCCTAACCCCGCCCTTATCTTTATAAAATTACATCAATAAATTGCGAGAGTATAAAATGTTCGGTTACACCCGTACTTAGCCTTTCCTTACTCGTTTTAAATAATTTCATATCAGCTAAGAGTTCTGACCCGCATTGCCAACACAATTCATATTTAAGCGAATATATTAAATAAGCTTAGTGCGTTTTATTTGCCCATGATTTAGCTATTAGCTTGTGGTGGTCAAATAAAACACGCCTATTAATGCAATCTATGAGTCCTATGGCTGGAGTCGCTATTGTTTTAATATCATTTGTGTCACTATTAAAAGAAAGAAAAGAGTAATAACAAGTAAGGAAGGGCTAAGTTCGGGTGCAACCGAACATTTTATACTCTCGCAATTTATGGATATATTTTTACAATGATATTAAGATAACACACAATTTGCCCCAAATTTGAAAGTTATGACGCGATTTTAACCATCTCTGGTACAGAGACTCACTATTAGAAGAAAAATATTTCCTCTAAATTAAATTAATATTTTTTTTATGTGATTGGCGTTGCAACCGTTTAGCCGGTTATAGCCGATAGTGCGCCACCTCTCTCTCTCCTTCGCAGTTCAGCGCCAGGTGGAGATCCCAAGTGTAACCAGGTCGCTCTCCACATGGTCCCTCCAACGGAGTGGAGGCCTTCCCCTTCCTCGGCTTCCTCCGGCGGGTACTGCATCGAACACTTTCAAGGCTGGAGCATTTTCGTCCATTCGGACAACATGACCTAGCCAGCGTAGCCGCTGTCTTTTTATTCGCTGAACTATGTCAATGTCGTCGAACAACACATACAGCTCATCATTTCATCGTCTCCGGTATTCGCCGTTGCCAATGTTCTGAGGACCATAAATCTTGCGCAGAATTTTCCTCTCGAAAACTCCTAGTGTCGTCTTATCTGATGTAGACATCGTCCAAGCTTCTGCACCGTAAAGGAGGACGGGAATGATAAGCGACTTGTAGAGTTTGATTTTGGTTCGTCGAGAGAGGACTTTACTGTTCAATTGCCTACTTAGTCCATAGTAGCACCTGTGCTAGGAAAAGGCGCAGTTGTTGCTTCCGATGATATCAATATCATCGGCGTACGCCAGCAGCTGTACACTATTGTAAAAGATTGTACTTTCTCTATTTAGCTCTGCAGCTCGTATTATTTTTTCCAGCAATAGATTGAAGAAGTCGCACGATAGTGAGTCACCCTGTCTGAAGCCTCGTTTGGTATCGAACGGCTCGGAGAGGTCCTTCCCAATCATGACGGAGCTTTTGGTGTTGCTCAACGTCAATTTACACAGCCGTATTAGTTTTGCGGGGATACCAAATTCAGACATCGCGGCGTAAAGGCAGCTCCTTTTCGTGCTGTCGAAAGTAGCTTTAAAATCGACAAAAAGGTGGTGTGTGTCGATCCTCTTTTCACGGGTCTTCTCCAAGATTTGGCGCATGGTGAATATCGGGTCAGTTGTCGATTTTCCAGGTCTAAAGCTACACTGATAAGGTCTAATCAGTTTGTTGTCGGTGGGCTTTAGTCTTTCACACAGTACGCTCGATAGAACCTTGTATGCGATATTTAGGAGGCTGATCCCACGGTAATTGGCGCAGATTGTGGGATCTCCCTTTTTATGGATTGGGCAGAGCACACTGAGATTCCAATCGTCAGGCATGCTTTCTTCCGACCATATTCTGCAAAGAAGCTGATGCATGCACCTTATCAGTTCTTCGCCGCCGTATTTGAATAGTTCTGCCGGTAATCTATCGGCCCCCGCTGCTTTGTTGTTCTTCAAGCAGGTAATTGCTATTCGAATTTCTTCATGGTCGGGTAATGGAACATCTGTTCCATCGTCATCGATTGGGGGATCGGGTTCGCCATCTCCTGGTGTTGTACTCTCACTGCCATTCAGCAGGTCGGAGAAGTGTTCCCTCCATAATCCCAGTATGCCCTGGACATCGGTTACCAGATTACCACCTTGGTCTCTACATGAGGATGCTCCGGTCTTGAAACCTTCGTTAAGTCGCTCCATTTTTTTCATAAAATTTTCGAGCATTCCCTCTGTCTGCCAGCTTCTCAAGCTCTTCGTACTCACGCATTTCGGCCTCTTTCTTTTTTTGTCTGCAGATGCGTCTCGCTTCCCTCTTCAGCTCTCGGTATCTATCCCATCCCGCACGTGTTGTGGTCGTTTGCAACGTTGCGAGGTAGGCAGTCTGTTTTCTCTCCGCTGCGAGACGGCACTCCTCATCGTGCCAGCTTGTTTTTTCTCGTTGCCGAAAACCAATTGTTTCAGCTGCAGCGGTACGCAGTGAGTTTGAAATGCCGTTCCACAGTTCCCTTATACCGAGATGCTGATGAGTGCTCTCAGAGAGCAGGAGTGCAAGTCGAGTAGAGTATTTCGTGGCTGTCTGTTGCGATTGCAGCTTTTCGACGTCGAACCTTCCTTGTGTTTGTTGACGGGCATTCTTTGCTGCACAGAGGCGGGTGCGTATCTTCGCTGCGACCAGATAATGGTCTGAGTCTATATTTGGTCCTCGGAGCGTACGAACGTCTAAAACACAGAAGATATGTCTTCCGTCTATCACAACGTGATCGATTTGGTTCCGCGTGTTTCGATCAGGAGACAGCCAAGTAGCTTGATGTATTTTCTTTTGCTGGAATCTGGTACTACAGACGACCATATTTCGGGCCCCAGCGAAGTCGATCAGCCTCAGGCCGTTTGGCGATGTTTCGTCATGGAGGCTGAATTTTCCGACTGTCATTATCCTTAAAATGTTTGCAGGGGTCGTCATCAAAAGGGGGTGTCGTCGATTTTTCATTGGTACTTCGTTTTTATGTGGTGGGTCCCAAGCCCTACACAACCGCATAAGCGGGCTTCGCCTTCTTACTTTAGCTCGCCTTCAAACGGATGTCTGTTGGCTACCCAGAGTATACTTGGTCTAAAACCGGAAGTCGTGAGCTGCTTGAACCATGTGGAGAAGAATCGTTTCTGGTCACTCCCAAGTGAATGACAATCAAAAACTTTCCTCACATGCGTGAACTTCTACACATGATCTCATCCTTAAATTAAGGTACCTTAGAGATTTACCGAAATTTTCGGTGAAAAATTACAATGGGGCACTGAATTCTTCATATTTGATTTTCGGGCTTTGAAAAGTTATCGTCCGATTTCGACAATTTTTTCACAAGAGATGCCACAGATCATATGCAGTATTTGTGTAAAGTTTTATTCCGCTATCTCATTGATTTCTTATGTATATATTATAAAGTGAAGGAATAAGATGGAGTTTAAAATTGAGTTACGAGATATGGTTTTTGACCCATAAGTGGGCGATGCCACGCTCATTTTCCATTTTGTATAAAAATCTGAGTGCAGCTTCCTTCTGCAATTTCTTCTGTAAAATTTAGTGTTTCTGACGTTTTTCGTTAGTGAGGTAACCCACTTTTAGTAATTTTCAACCTAACCTTTGTATGGGAGGTGGGTGTGGTTATTATCCGATTTCAACTATTTTCATGGTGTGTGGTGGGGTACGACAAAGAACCGACTGCAGAATGTTTGGTTTATATAACTTCATTGGTTTGCGAGATATATACAAATAACCGATTTGGGGACGGGGCCACGCCCACTTCCCCAAAAACAATTACACCCAAATATGCCCCTTCCTGGTGCGATCCTTTGTTCCAAATTTTACTTTTATAACTTTATTTGTGGCTTAGTTATGACACTTTATGTGTTTTCGGTTTTCGCCATTTTGTGGGCGTGGCAGTGGTCCGATTTTGTCCATTTTTGAAAGCAATCCACTCACGGTCCCAAGGAACATGTGTTTCATTAAGATATCTCATTTTTTACTCAAGTTATCCGTTGCAGACGGACGGGCAGACAGACATTCAGATTTTGATTCGTCTCGTCACTTACATCCACTCACATCAAATTTTCTTTTCAAATGAATGGCGGCCATGGCTGCGATTTAGCAATGTGTATGTGTTGGTGATAGCTGAAAAACTTTGCATGTCTAGCTCCGTCTTGTAGGGTGGATATTCGGAAACCACGTATTACTACATTCACAGTACGTAGGTATGGAGGCGCGTATTTTGCATATCCTGTGTCGATAAAAAAAATATATCAAATATACGAATTCACTACTCGAACTCGGACATATTTAATTTGTACCCTGCAAGACGAGTAGAGTCACTTAACTTATGGAATATTGGTCACCAGTAAAGAAAGCTTGCATTATTTTTTTGGTCTCTTTTGTTCTAGCAGCAGGAAAAAGTTACCATTTCTCCTCTTTTACGGCATGTCGGTGTGATTATCTTGCTCGCTCTCTCTCATAGATTTTGGTGCCAATGCGGTGCCCGTTTCGTTACTTAAAATTGGTTCATTGGTCTCCATTGGTCTTCATTCTATAGGTCACCTACTTTTCCAATTAAAAATGAAAAATTGAAATTTTTTTATTTTTATTTTTATTTTTTAATTGTATAAGGTATTTACATTTATAAATTAGTATGCTATTTTACATTTTTAATAATTATTATAGATTAATTTTTATATATTAACATTTCAGTAGAAAGTAAACTTTCATTTTTACAAACTTTTTTGCGGCTATCATTTATACATTAACAAAATTTGCATATTTTACAAATAAAGTTAGTATTTATTATTAAATTTTTATAATTTACAATTTCTCAAAAGTTTTAAGTATTGATTTTTTGTAGTATTATACAATACAAATTAAATTTCACTACTATTGCGATTGTCACAAATATTTGTACATTCAGTTGTATATAGATGCTAATTTAACATTATTTTACATCTAAATTAATAAATTGTGTTGTGTTTACCAGTAACAAACCTTTGTCCACACATTTTTGAATGGATCATAAGATTGCACACAAACGCCACCAACACTTTTTGTACCGCCTAACACATAAATTTGCCCCTTTGCTATTGTCAACTGGAATAGGTAGAGCATAATAATTTATTCGAACTTGTGTATGTTTACCGTTAAATGTTAGTACATACACCAACATTACCGCGTGGTTCCAGCATATCAGCACATTGTGTCCAAGTATTGCTCACTGCGTCATAGCATTCACAATCGTCAAGTAGTGTTCCTGCAGCTGACAAGCCACCAAAAACGTGGTTTCAACAAATTTGCGACCTGCTGCCACTCTGTGCCGTTATTGTCTAACCTAATTGATAAATTATTATTATTTATTAATTCATTATTTAATAAATTAAAAGATTTATTAAGTAATTAATTAATTTATTTATTAATTAAAAAAATTTCCACATACCTATACACAGTTTCCAATGGCGCAGCTGCATTGCGCACATATCCTCCCAAAACGTAGATGCTTTCATTCAATAGCGCCACATTCATGCCCCGTAAGTGCTGTGGCAATGCAGGCATGCTCTCCCACGTACATGTTTCCAAATTGTATTCCTCAACATTATTAGTGCTTTCAGACTTGTATTTTTAACCACCAATGAAAAATTGTGTAGATCCAAGGGCATCATAGGAGACACTGTTTAGCTCGTCGAAAATAAGTATAGAAAGTGCTACTACAAAAGTCCGATGTAATTTGTAGTACATCATCCGATGCCTGAAAAATATTTAATCTTAGTTAGAAATAATTAAAATATCTATATTCGTAGAACAAACCTTGTTATTTGCCTGTTGCGTTGTGCGATTTAACATTTATTGTGTATTTGAATTGAGCTTTAATTTTTCCTCCTAAGTTTACAAATATCTGAAAAGGATAATAAAAAGATAAAAGTATATTCTAACAAAAGATTTTATGTTTAGTATATACATAAGGTTTGATATTATCAACTCACCCATCTGCCTAAAGTGGCATAATCCTTGTTCTGCTTCTCTTTTTAGTTTCGCATGTATGCACCAGATGTGCGTTGCAGATCGCTTTGCTATTTTCTGCAGTTATTTCCTTAAAATAAGCTGCGGCATCCAGTCAACAATAGTACCGCTCTGTAAAGAGAAAATTAAATATATATAAAATAATATCAGTAACAAATTATTAATACGCACTTACATCCACTCACTTAAAATTTTCTTTTCATATGAATGGCGGCCATGGCGGAGATTTTGATCGGTTCATTGTAGAACGTTCATCTCTCTCTTATACATACAAAAATTAGGGTTAATGAATGTTGCCACTCTAACTACCGAGATTGCCATTTAACTACAAAATGTTAGCAATGTGTATTGTAACGGATATCCAAAATCTGTCGTTTACTCTAAAACTCCACCCTGAGTGCGATCACTGGATTGTCAAATAAAAGTCACACTTTAATGGCTATACACTAATAATTTCTAATTCCTTATAACTTAACACTTTAGTACTCAATACTCTTCTTTACAACTCTAACTTATAACTTGTTTACACTTTGCTCGACAACTCTCTCCTTAGAATTGTCCTCACTCGACAACTCTCTTATCAGAACTGTGTGATGAACCACCTTCATTTTATTCCTAGGTCTACCAATTGTTTGTATGCGATACACTACATCATTTATCCGTTTAACAACCTGGTATGGTCCTTCCCAACTGCATTGAAATTTAGGAGACAGTCCTTTCTTCCGTTGTGGGTTATATAACAATACCCAATCTCCTTCCACAAATCCTTCGGAGTTCATTGCCTTGTCGTATTTTGCCTTCATTTTATCACCCATTATTCTCTCCTTCAGAGTTTGGAAGGCCAATTCTTGTTCTTCATTCCATTCAAAGGCTCTGTTCTTCTTCGTGAGTTCATGGAGGCTACTTGCTACGCTGGCGAAATTTGGAACGAATCGTCGGTAATACGTACACAGTCCAAGGAAACTCCGCAATTCATGTAAATTTTTAGGTCTGGGCCAATCCTTTACTGCCTCTAACTTTTCCTGAGCTGTACAAATGTCCTTCGTAGTCACTTTGTGTCCTAAATAGCTCACTTCCTTCTTGAACAGAGAACACTTCTTTGGGCTCAGTTTTGAACCAGCGCTGGCTATGCGTTGGAAAACCTCTTCCAAATTTTTGAGATGCTCATCAAAGCTTTTACCCAACACGATGATATCGTCTAGGTACACCAAACATGTCTTCCAGTACAATCCTTTTAACACTTGGTCCATAAGCCTCTCAAAAGTGGCAGGAGCGTTACATAACCTAAAGAGCATTACAGTGAATTGCCATAGACCATCTCCAACGCTGAAAGCCGTCTTTTCTTTATCTTCTTCGTTTACTTCCACCGCTATCGCTTATTTCACGTATGGTCTGGCTTACAACTTCACGTTTTGCTAATGGAACGCTGCGAGGAGCCTGGCGGATTGGTCTTGCATCGCCGGTGTTGATGGAATGTTTCACAATTTTGGTTCTACCTGGTTTGGATTCATCTTTGTCGAATATGGTGGAGTATCTGAGAAGAAGTTGTTTGGCCTTCTTTTTATGGTCTACTTCAAGTTCCTTGGTCCATGCATTAATCTCGTCAGTCTCTTGGCTTAGAATTGGGTATTTCTCCGTCCTAGCCATCAAACCACTCCTGTTTCCCGATCTGCTGGTAGGTAATGGGTCGATTCGATTCCAAATTGCAATTACGTGCAATGTGGCCGCCTTTCCCACAGTTGAAGCATTTAACCACACCATTATTTTTCTTACGTGTTTCTCCAGATTTCTCCAACATTTTATGCATTTCTTCCAAATATTTCTTCGTCCAGGCAGGCTCTTCTATTTCTACACGATGAGCTTTAAATGTTCTGTTACTAAGTAAAGAGGCAGTTTCGTGCGTAAGAGCAAAGTACACTGTTTCTGCAAATGTCAATTTTGGACATGCTAGTGCAGAATAGCGCGTATTCTCGTCTCGTATACCATTAATGAAACTGTGGATTTTTATATCTTCTATATATTCTGCGGACTTATGCGCATAAGCCAAGTGAGCTAACCTTTCCACTTCCGTAGCAAAGTCTTGCAGAGACTCACTAGCTTTTTGTTTGCGATTTTGCAATTCGATTTGGAAAATTTGTCTCCGGTGCTCACTTCCATACCGTCTTTCTACAGCAGCCATCAACGCTTCGTAACTGCTTGACTCGCAACGATTATCGATGTCTAGATTTTTCTGGCAAGTTATCAATTTCGATTGTCAATTCTAGTTTGTTCTGGTGTCATTTTTGTTATTGGTAATTGTATTGGTAAAAGCTGAAAAAATTTGCATGTGTAGTGGTGTATGAGTTAGCTCCGTCTTGTAGGGTAATATATTATAACACAAAAAGTAATAGTTAGAACTTATGAACATTTGTAAATCATAAGAAATTTAAGTTATTCAACAAAATTTAACAATCTTGACAAGCACACAAAATTGTTTGGAAAAATTTGTACTGAGTATATGTATATACGTCAATGCTAATATATAACAAATCTATAATAATTCTAAAAATGGTAAAATAGTATAGTGGGCCTAATCATTAAATCCCTTTCGATTGTAAAATTTTATGCAATCATTGATCCCGTTTATAAACTGCTTTACCACAAAGTGAAAAGGTATAACTGCTTTGCCGATAAATTTGACCGAAGGGCCCAACCTCTGTTCTAGGTATTTTTACACATTTTTGAATTCTTTTAATTGCAAATTTAAAATTAGTTCCAAACCTGATTGGTGAACCTAACGTTGGTGAACGTTTAACGTGATTTCGTTTTTCCCGAAAAGTATTTTATTCGTTTGGTTTTTTTTGAGAAAATTCTTTCGCTTTGTCGTGGTACAACATTATATCATTAACTAACACTATTTTTATATCTTATTTCTAAATACCCATTTAAAACAAAATGTAAACATGATGTGAGAACTTTTTTGGTTTCTTTATGAGTTTTCTCTTGCGGTAGTATTCCCACTGAACTAATTTCGGCAAATACATGTCATTGTAAAGCGATACAACAACGTTAGGATTTCTTAATATGTAGAAGGTGAAAATGAGTAAAAAAAAATTCCTCTTAATTAAACAAACAAGAAGTTTTTTAAATTTTTATGACCACAAACATTCACTTAAATTTACCCTCCTATTTCTATGTTTTACCTGCTAATGGTACGGCGAACTGAGGTACCGGTAAGTCCAAAAATATTGCATCTACTATGCCCTCTAGCTCATTGGCAAAATTCAGTTGACACACGTCGCGATGATAAACGGTTACAAAAGATCCTAAACCATGTCGTACCAATTCTTCACGTGTATGTTGCACTCACGCTTCGTGGAAGTCAAATGTATGTAGACGACCAAATGGTTTAATTGCACGTAAATAAAAACGTGTAAATGATTTTTGTTCGATGTAGCGTTTATGGCTATAATTCTGGATTTTCTTACAGCACATACTCCCATCCCTTCGAGAGTTTTATGCAGCTACCATAAGTGACACAAATAAGGTTGCGTACATTTAACGCGACGTATGAGGTTTGAAATATCTGTGTGGAAAATTAATTACAATTTAAGTCAAGATAATATTATTATATTCAACAATTATTTACATGTTTATGGTTTAGCCCTTTTTGTTGACTATTTTTGGTGTAGCTTCTATTGCGTACATCCCATTTACAGTGAGATGAAGTATTACTGTATCACACTCTTCAATTCCATTTTTTGGTTTTACAAAACTCATATTTTACGTTTAACTTATATAAAAATGTGTGGTTCAATAATTTGAGCTTTAATTAGGCTGCATTTCAATTATTTAACCCTAGAAAGATAACGTACGTCGAAACGACGTACACATTTTTTTTACGCTCTCACACTTTTATTTGTCTACTGAGCAACTTCTTGCGCTCATTTATCTCAGTCGGTAGCAGCAGCTTATTGGTAGTGGTTGATTTTTTGCTGTGAGTATTTTCTTATCTGAGTTATGATCAAATCGTACGTCGAAAAGATATATCGTTATCTTTAGTGTGACTTTTTGGTATATATAATTTTTGCATATAATATTGCTGGACTTTATTTTTTTGTTCTAAAACCATATACAAAGAGTTATTTTGTAAACAAAATAAAAAAAATTTGTTAACCTAGATTTAAGAACAAAAATTGTACCTTTTTCTAAAGACTGCCTTATTTTTGCTACTTTTTATGAAAAAAAAAATGAATTGCTTTATAAATTTTATATTATTTTTAATTTTATGATTACATGTTTCAAAATGAACTAAAAATGAATGAAATAAATGATCTCAGTTAAAAAACAAACAGTTTTTATTTTTTTAGGAAGCTAAAAACCCATTAAAAGGAGATACGTCATTATGACGTATCGTTATCTTTCCAGGGGTAAAAAATAACGTTATCTTTCTAGGGTTAAAGAAAACACGCAAAATAATACTCCCCAAGCAGCCATGATAAAGCTGAAAACAAAACTTGTTCAAACACACGAGCACTTTGGTTGTTTCTTTCTCTCATTCAGGATGCTGTACGAGAGAAGAGTTGAGGTAAATGTTTAGGCACATTTTACCCTTTGTTGCGTATGTGGGTATGTTTTCAGCTATATGATGGCTACTTGTGAAGTATTATTTTGCGTGTTTTATTTAAATCAGTGATCTGCAGCTTAATTAAAGTTTAAATTATTGAAGCACACTTTTCTATAAACGTAAAATAAATGTTTTCTAAAGCCAAAATATGGAATTGAAGAGTTTGATACAGTAATACTTCATTGCATTGTCAATTCGTAGCACGCAATAGAAGCTACGCCAACAATGGTCAACATCAAGGGCGAAACCATTGAATACGTAAATAATAGTTGAATATAATAATATTATCTTGCCTTAAATCCTAAAATTTTCCATAAAGATATTTCAAACCTCATACGGCGCGTTAAAAGTACGCAACCTAATTGGTGTCACTTATGGTAGCAGCGTAGAACTTTCGAATCGAAGGAATAAGTGCTGCAAGCAAATCCAGAACTATGGATGCAAACGCTGCTACATCGAACACAAATCATTTTCACACCAGATATTAGGTTTAATGTCACTTTTTTACGTGCAATTAAACCTTTTGCTCAACACAAGCCCGGGAAGAACTGAAACGACATGGTTTAGGTGCTTTTGTAACCGTTTACCATCGCGACGTGCGTAAAGTGGGTTTTGCCAATGAGCTAGAGGGCAAAGCAGTTGTAGTATTTTTAGAATTACCGGCCCCTCAGTTGGCCGTGCCATTAGCAGCTAAAACTCATAAATTTAAGTGAATGTTTGTGATCATAGAAATTTAAAAACTTCTTGTATGTTTAATTAGGAGGACTTTTTTGATTCATTTTCACCTTTTATTGAGGAATCATAACGTTGTTGTATCGCTTTACAATGACATAGATTCACCGAAATTAGGTCAATGGAAATACTACAGCAAGAGCATGGATGTTATGACTAGAACGTTGCCCGTGCTAGATTTAGAATTCCTGAAACGTAAGGTAATTATTACCAACTTTTATGTTGTAAAAATTCAAATTTTACTTTATATTTTATAGAAATCCTCCTCCCAGAAATTGGATGAATCTAGTAATAGTGAAATTAATGAAAGAACAAATCTTCCAAATCTCCTAAAGAAACCAAAAGAGTCCTCACATAATGTGCGCAGCTTACACTTCCAGGCCGCTCGGGGTATTTGAGATTTGCCACTCTTCCTCCAGCCTTTGTTTGATAGCAAAAATTGTGCAACTATTCAATACGTTTTACATATGTATGTATATAGTGAAGTACGATAATACATGTATAAATTAAATATAATAATAAACACCTAAATGGCATGATATTTCAAATAAATATGAAACATAATTAATGATTTTGTTATTAAATTCTCATTTGGGATTTTGGTAGAACTAACCGAAAATAGCGGGTATAGTTTCAGGGCTTTTGTGGGTCGCAGTACTGAAAGTGCACGTGGAGTGTTAATTCGCAGTTTTGGGTATTTCAGCCGTAATAGTACCAAAAACACTACTGAAGGTGCACATGTAATTTTCGTTTCGTTTTGGGTCTTTCATCCGTGGTTGTACCAAGATCATTGACAGAATTGTGCAAGAGGTATATATAAATTGTTAAATGATGAATGTAATGTGCAAGAAAGGGATGAACGATCACAATAGTTTCGGGTACTTTTGTCAATTCGCCCTTAAGAATGGCATAGAAACTTTCATTGAAACTGCTAGTACCGCTCCCTGGCATTTCACCGAAAAATTCGCCGGTACCTGTCTTGCAGGGTCATTACATTTAAATTTCCCAAATTCACTCACCAACGGATAGATTCCGACCAAAGTTTTCGATTTTGCGGATTCAATAATCCGCATAAATGAGCCGCGGAAAGTATTTTCTCAAGTCGAGTGAGTTCACATCGATCGGAAATTCGATACGGTTTCAATAATTCTACGGAATATTTTCCAATGGAGTTTCTTTTCTTTTTTTCTTTTTTTTACGTGAACTTTCAGTTAAGCACCGCGAACTCTCCAAGAACATAACCAATATGTGGCGATATAAATCGGATAGTTCTGTTATAAATAACAAATGAAAATTCATTAAGAAATTAGTGAATTACATTACATAACTCACTTTAATTATAATGTAACCGATTTTCAAATTCTGTCGTTTACGCTGAAACTCTACTCTGAGTTCGATCACTGGATTGTCAAATAAAAGTCACACTTTAATGGATATACACTAATCTTTATTTCTAATTCCTTATAACACTTTATTACTTAGTACTCTACTTTACAACTCTAACTTATAACTTGATTACACTTTACTCGACAACTCTCTTATTAGAACTATGTCTTGCTGTCAGTTCGGTAGCCCCAAGAATGATAGAAGACAAGTTTACGACATTCGTTTACAGTTAGCTTTTTTGGGTTTTGATTTCCTGTTGAGTGTCACTTGCACGACCCCAGAACACGCGAGCAAAACAGAAAACGAAAGAAAAATTGACAAATTGCACGGTGGTAAAAAACAATAAAACCAAAACAAAGAGCTGAAGTCAAGGCTAGTGCTTAATTATTATTTAAAATTCTAAGTGAAAAATGTCTTAACTTGAAAAAGAAGTCCGCAATGGCGGAATTTAACAACAATAGTACAAAAATGTCGTTTATAAAGAGTTTATTTTCACTTTTGCATCCAACAAAAAATTTGGCAAAATGGCGAACTTTTTGTAACAAAACATATAATTTTAATTATAAATATGCATTATTATATTGGATCATTTTATAAATGAAAATTTTAAGAATTACGTTCATTGTGATATTTTATCTGCACATTATTCAATTTGGTTCACTATGTTTCACATTTCCGTTTTCCATTTGATAATACTTATGTTGCCTTTTCCCTTTCGTTGGTGGTGAGCGCGTCACTATGTCGTAATCTTGTCTTCTATCATTCTTGGGTAGACCTTAAATAATCGATTTTTGGCAATACATCGACACTCGAACTATCTGGCAACTACGAATAACGATGTCTGGATAAATCTGGCAAGTTATCGATTTCGATTGTCGATTCTAGTTTATTCTGGTATCATTTTCGGTACAATAAGATTTTTAATGAATTATTATTAAATCTGTTATAAATTCTTTGCACTGTTTCTATGTTAATTACCTTGCCTTTTTAAGTTTATAAACATCAATAGCTGCCATCGATTATTCACTTCTTTGCTCGCTATCTGTGGGCGCTGCTCGCCTTTCAAAAAATTTTATAGGTGAAAACAACAACAAAGTTATCTATTATAGTTGAATTCGTGCAGGAGAGTATGCGAATACCTCATTAAAAATTCTATCGCCGCTTGGTGAGTGCTGCTAAATTTTGTTTTATTATTGTAGACTATTCACAATGGTAAAAACAACTGAAAGGAAAAATTTTAGACAAAAATGACAATAAAAATATATATTTTTGTTGTTTTTACTTTGAAATACATCTTAATTGATTAAAGAAAACGTAAGGCATAGAAGCAGCTCGAAACATAGGGATGAAAAAATATTTTTGTGCAGGTTTAGGTATTAAGCAAATGGCTCAGCACGCACAATTCCGATTACTTTGGCGGTCGGGGTTTGACAACGAATTCTGGTCGGGTGAAAGAGGAGGCTCTCCAAAGAAGGAAAATATATATATATTGTTGACCGGACTTATAGTTTTTGAAATAATTGTATTTAAAAGTCCATTTTTTTCTATAAGTAACACATGTAGGGTATTCACAAGGTGTCATAGTGCGTCATATCGTCATATTGTCATATTTTTTTATGACTGTCATACCAACAATGTTGTTGTTTCACATGCAAAATTAAAATATGACCGATACAACACTGCGTGGTATGTTTCTTGAGTTCGCTATTCTATACCCCTACACATTTGCTGCCGATTTTTTTCGGTTTTTTGCGGCATATGGCCAGTACTGCTGTAACCGGTTACTTTTTGGAACCTGATTAAGAGTAGAAATATGTCATACAACAGTTATGGGTGCTCACAAGTGTCGTATTTTTTAAGAATATTAAAATATGACATAAGACATACAACAAAGCTTGTGAATTGCCTAATGGTATTTCACACACTTTAACGCAATTTTCTCACATTTTTCACTTCACATATTGAAAATTGCACTATTAGCATTTCATTTAATAATTTTTTTAAATTTTTTAAGCAAAAATTACTTATTTTAAAAATCACTTAGCTCACTAATAGCAGAAACAGTTTCTGTGTTTCATTTATGTGGAAACCGAGCGTTGCCACACCTTAGAAACTATATGTGAAGGATTTTACAACATTACGTTTTATTTATTTGCATTGCATAGTCTTTGTCGTAGAACTTTCTTCTGCATCAAGAATGTATATAAAATATCTCTCCAGCGATGTCTGCATTTTTTTTTTCAGTGGGTCAAAACAGTTTCGAGCCAAAACCAGTGCTGTTTGAAGTTTTTTCGCGTAGAATTCATTTCTGCACTGGAGGCCTTCGGGCGCGCTATAACTAATAAATAACCTTTTATTTTATTTTATTTTGTTAAATAAGAGAAGAGGAGTTTTGGCAAAAAAGAGGAATACAGTAATCTCTGCTTAAGTACGCTCTCTTAACATACCAGACTTTTGAGACCCTTAAGCGGGAAAGGCACTTAAATGAAACCCGCTTGAGTGCTTCGAGGTACTTACCAAGCTTCAAATACTTTCGTATAATATATTTTTCTTTTTGAATGAATATCACACTTATTTCTTATTAATAACAAAAATACTTTTTAATAACAATTAATATGGAAAAAAACAAAATCTGAAATGTTTCTTTTGACAATATTCAGCGCATTTAATTCTAACATATTAAAAGGCACTTAAAAGAAGAAATTTGGAAACAATTTTGTGTTTGTGGCTTATATAGTTGCAGGCATTTAAGCGGCAAATTTTATATGTAAATTGAGAGAAAAAACAACGAAAAATAGTATACACTTAAGCGGGAATCACTGTATATTGTATCTACAATGTGGCTCGTTTTCCGTATAACTGTAAATACATAAATCTTGGGAAATATTAAAGTGAAAAGTGATTTTTAAAATAAGTAATTTTTGCTTAAAAATTTTAAATAAATGTATAATTTGAATTTTATTGAATGTTAATAATGAATTTGAAGTATTTGAAGTGGAAAAAGTGCGTAAAATGAGTTATACTACGACCGACATTGAAAATATGTTTTCATAGAAAAAGAGGGGTTTCGTTCGAAAACTTGTGTTTTCATCCATGCAAGCTCTGTCAAACGAAATCACTGTTTTCGCTGAAAACTTCTTGAAAACTTACATTCCACTCATTATAATCGATGTCTGCTCTGGTTTAGTCGATATAATTGACATATTTTTCCATCCCCAAAATGTCAGCTGATATTTTTTACATTTAAAAAAAGAATGAAAAAAAAGAAATTCGGTGTCCCAAGTTCCTTTATTATATGTAATAGAATTAAACGTTGTTTGTTCAACTCTTCTATCTTATTTGCAAGGCAAACGTGCTGGATAGTAAGAGCCTCCATCCATTCTCTTGAAGAATCGTGGTTGCGCAAGGTATTTATCTGGCTTTTCAAAGCCAATACCTTCATTATTAAAATTTTCTTGTCGTGATTCTATGAAACACGATCATTAATAATAATTATAAGCAAATATTAAAGATTCTAAAACTTACCATTTTCGTTGCTCAAAATGTAAACAAACAAATAAATTTTTGAATTGTCAATGAAAATACATCTAAAACACAAAATGGCGGTCAGAACGTCTTTGGTTCCACAATCCACAAATTGTGTTTTCAAGAGGTTTTCAATGACGGTCCGAACGTAGTATTAAGGTATGTTATAGTATGTTGACATATGAAAACAATCTCTTTCAAAGCTCGTTCAATAATCTATTCGTTAAATATAGCTAAATGAGATTATCAATTGTGAAATGTGTTGTATTTGTTGGTGTATTACATATCTTTCTCTCGCTGTCGGCCATTTTTGTTTACATTTTCATTTGACATTTCTCCTCTTATTCGCAAAATTATTGATAAAACTAAGAATAACACCGAAAATTTAGTTGTTTAAAACGAGATAATTTTATAATCTTGGATTATCAAGAGAGAAATTTTGTATGAGAAATCTCGTTTTTTAATTACAGATTATCGAGTTAAGCTAGTAAATGGAGATAATCTCTTTATATGTAAACATAGTATTAAGTTGCTTGTTAAAATTTTTGATTTTTCATCTTTAAAACCGAATATCTGGAAAACTAGGCGTCTGGGATACCTATAACCCAAATTAGTTTTTAATCAGGAGGACTTCCTCATTGCAACGGTAATTTCAGATCAGATCAGCTCCAAAGAAATCGGAATTGTGCCTGCAAACCTTTGCGCATTATTAAGAACATTTTAGAGCAGGCTTAAACCATAAGTGCTGTCTATCTGTTTCAATTTCAGGATATTGCGTTCTAGTGGCTTCTTTATAACGCTTAGCCAATCGAAGACAGCTATTTTTATCCAAGATTTGGTGTTTATTTCATTGTAGAGAATAGCTAAAATCCCCGTAGACAACAAGTTCGTACAATGTACCATTCTCAAAATTAATCGATTGGTTATCGATAAGTATTTTCCATATCTAGGTTTGAATTGAATTTTATTTACATTGTCTCTTGTTTGATTCTGTCTACTATAATGTAAAATCGAAACAGTTTACAAAAAAGTACGAACTTATGATGGCAATTATCTACAAGGTTCAAGCGGATTCTATTCCAAACATAAATAAAAAGGTGATCTGCAATATTTCGCCAAAAAATATAGTTGCGTACAGCGTTAGCGATGAAATTGATGCCGGTAGCCGCATATGGGTCTGCGATCTCATATCACCCTGGCAATTATATAGTGTGACGAGTACAAAAAACGAAATTAGAGTTTTGGAATGGAACAGCAATGGAGAACTATTATTGGCAGGTTATAGCAATGGGCTTGTGGAAATATGGTCCACAGAGAAAGTCTTAAATAACTGGTACCAAGTATATAAAGTAAATTTTAATGGCGAAGATATAATATCTGCAACATTTTTCCACAATGGAAAAAGTATATTCTTTCACACACAAAAAAAGGAATTGCCGACATACGCCGACAAGTTTGAACGTTTAGAATATCGAGCTACGGTTGAACATTTCGGAAGTGCTCCAGCTGAAGGCGTGGTGGTAATTACTTCGTCGGGATTAGTAGGTGCTTTCATTACTCCACATAAAAAATTAAATGAAACAAATAGCCAAGTCATCGAACTTAAAGCAGTTACTCAAAGTATTGGTCTTTCTAGATTTTACATATCACTTTGCAGCATGGCTCATTGTCCGAATGGTCACCTAAATGTTGCGGTAACATATACTTGTAGACCGAAAATAGTTTACTGTTTTAAAGTGGCGTTAAATATTGATAATGACAACTTGTTTCTAAAATGTGAAGCACTCCCTAGTATATTCTTCAATGCAATCAATTATAAACAAATATCCCACATTGGTTGGATTTCTTCAAATAAAGAGGATGTTTTATATATCGGTTACAATACAATAGAGGGAAGTTTGCTGGAGCAGTGGCATTTAAGCAAAAAACATCAAGCCGTTCATAAATTACTACAAAAAAATAAGGGAGATTTCGTTCAGAGTGAAACGTGGGAAAATATTGCTAAAGTTCCGTTCGGTGTCGGTATAGCCAATGTATGCAGCTCTAAGCTATTAACACAGACTACTCAAATTTTTGTCGTTTTAAAAGATAATACCATACAAATTGTTGAGCCTGGTCTGAAAAAGGTGGCTTTGGTTATATCCGACCGATTAATGTCGGATGATCTGTATAGTCTCAGCAAATTTGTGTCAGCAGACATAACACATATGAATCAAGTACTTGTACTCTTTGATAATTATGGTCAAATGTATGCAACGCAAGTAACAAATCCGGTAACAGACAAAAATTATAAGTTGAGCACATTGTCCTTGCAAACCTCGCTTTTGGAGTATTGTATTATAACTGGTATCGATGCAAGTGACATACTTATGTTAAATTTAAATAACTTGGAAATACTTATTGAAAAACTAACGGAAAATTTTACAAAGCAATCTACAATAACGCGACATTTCTACTATTCTAATTTCTTATGTATGAAGAGCAATATGTGCAGAATTCAATCACGACAACATGATTTTGATAATTTAATAATTTTGCATACAATATCAATAACATTTAAAAGCTTACTACGTCCTGCTGACCTAAGTTGTCAGGATAAAGGTCCTGGTGATAATTTAGTCATGATACTACAGGATCCTTCTACAGATATCGACAAAGTACTATTTAGTTTGGACGGAAAAGATTTCGCTGTCGAGCCACTAACACTGCAAAGTCTACAACAACTCATACAATGGGTATCTGATTTAGCATTAAATATTCTGAAAAAGCTACCAAATGAAGTTATTAAAGCGAAGATGAGTAAAAAACAAGGATACGACATAAGCAGAGACAGCGTAGCTATTAGCAGCATAAGAGAACTATTGGTAATGACACGAATATGGGGCCTCTTAAATCCACACTGTCTACCGACATATACAAAATCTGTGGAAAACATTGACGTTTTAGCGACTTTATTTAGACTTCTAACACGTTTGGCCCAAAATACTGCAGAACCAGATGACTTTTTATTAGACGAATGCAGTCTTTTATCTACTCAAGTCCTCATTCCTCAAAAACAATTTAACAATCCAGCAACATTATTAAATAATCATCTGTCGCTTTACAAATCATATCCATTTATATTTGTTGCATCTAAGGAACCAAGTTGGCTGAAGGACGTTAACTACGAGGAAGTTGTATTTATTAGCGATTTGAAAGATGGAGTTAGTAATCTGCATTTGGGAGCAAAAGTTAGTGCACTTAGACACTGTATAAGATGTGGATTAATAAATTGTTTACTAAATGTATCAAAAACATCTGCAATGAAAGCATGGTGCCAAAGATGGTTATATTGTCATTGTGGAGGTTATTGGAAGAAAATGTAAATTAAAAGGAAAAAAATAAAAATAATTTATTATTATAAAAATAACCGTGTAATATTTGGTGTACTTTCATATCTTAACACTTATAAATTATTTCATTTAAAGCAATTTTAAAGACAATTTACGTTTCAATAATATCCCAGCATTTGATTGTAATCTGCTGGTGTTCTAAAATATCGATTTAATAAAAGCGATGTTTTGTTTCCCAAACGGTATGTACAATTGTTCCATGGGTTAAATCTACTAAATACTTCTTCCACGTCCCCCTTATTAAACACATATTTAGATGATTGAAATGGTAATTGCGGTTCATAAACAGCAATATATCTGAAATAGTTCATTTAAAAACTATTATTTGCAATATATTTTTGTAGAAACTTACTTGTCGATCCCGCCATAAATGCGTAAAGGATATTTTGCAATAAAAAGTCGTATTACCATTGTCACAGCTATAAAGCCAAACGAAAAATACCAAAGATCATTCGGATGCGATACTAAACCCATAGATTCGAAACTAGGTGTTGTAATTTTATACTCATTTGTTACTGAGTATATTGCTGCAGACGAAATAATTGTTGCTGTTACTGTAGATATATTCTTAGCAATTGAAATATACGTTTCCATTGGCGCCCGGTATATAAGCTCATACTCCGATGATACATTATCTTTTTTTATAAAAAAATCACGTTTTTTAATAACAGCTTTGTTATTATGAAAGTGATTACAGAGTTTGTGTCCAACAAAACTAATAAGATTACAATTAATTAAATGTTTCCAATTTTATGTCTGCAAAAACTTGCCTATTCTTAATGATTGCAATAGATTTTGATAATCTTAATATATGCATCTTATTAAATGAGAAAAATTTTAGAAATATTTATTCTATTTTAAAATTCTTATTTATGAATGAATAAAAAACGTAACATATGTTTTAACTCACATTAAAGCTCCAGTTACCGATACTTGACTTGACTCAGCTTCGAAAAATTTGACTTGGAAAACTTAGATGCAGTTATACTAAACACAGCGCGTAGAAATCAGCTGTTTTTGAATGTTGAGAGAGCACACAAATGTGACATTTTAATTGATTTGTGAAGTTTGTGAAAATTTAATAAATAATAAAACAAATTGTTTTGCCGAATACCTTAATAATAATAATAAATTTTAATAATGGATAGTGATTTATTCCAAGAACTTGCTTATTTAAATATTCTTCCCCTTCAAAGAAGAAAAGTTTTGAGACGACGTAAACGCCGCTGGTCCGTTCATCCAGCTAATCGGGATAGAAACCCAAATGGTTTCTTCTGGAAGAACTTTTTAAAATTAAAATAAGACGACCAAAAACTATTTCTTTTAACACGGATGAATCGGACAGTGTACAATATTCTTTTAAATATAATTAGACCGTTTTTAAAAAAACCAAAACAACAAGTTGGCGTCGAGGAGCGAGTGGTTATAACATTAATGTAAGTTAAACAATCCTTGAAACATATTCATTTAATTGTATTCTCATATATTTTATAGGTACCTCGCTTATGGAACACCTTTTGAGGTCATAGCCTCGATGCATAAGTTAGGCAAAACAACAGTGCGGAATATCGTACTTGAAACGTGTGAAATACTTTGGTTACATCTGTCCCCGATATACCTTAGCGAGCCAAGTACCGCACAATATAAAGGTATTGCTGCAGATTTTTTAAAACTGTGGAATATACCCAACTGTGTCGGAGCAATTAACGGGAAGCATATAGCTATTGTTCGTCCACAAAATTCAGGCTCGTTATTTTATAACTATAAAAAGTTTTATAGTATAGTTTTAATGGCATCCTGCGACGATAGGTATACGTTTACCTCTGCCAGCATTGGTAGCTATGGAGGACAAAGTGACGGAGGTACATTAAAAGATTTGCAATATATAGATATTTACTTATTTTTATTTTATTTCAAGGTGTCTTTCAGCAATCTAAATTTGGTAAAGCGCTCTTGGAAAACAAATTGCCACTACCACCAAGAGCTCCATTATGGAATGAATCCTCAACAGATTTTCCACATTTTTTTGTGGCCGACGCAGCGTTTCCGTTGAAGGAAAACTTAATGCGACCTTACCCCGGTGCACAGCTGCCACGAAACAAAGCAATTTTCAATTACCGGTTATCGCGAGCTCGTAGAGTAATCGAAAATAGCTTTGGTATTTTAACCGCTCGATGGCGTGTTCTACGAAAGGTCATAGACTTTAGCCCAAAGAACTGCGAAACAATTGTGTTAACCTGCTTGGTTCTTCACAATTTTGTAATGTTGAATGACCATGATCGTTGGTATTGTCCAGATACATTTGTAGACACAGACACCGCAGACCATGGAATATTGGAGGGAGAATGGCGTGAAGATTTAGAGAGTGTTGGAGGTGCATTACATTCAATAAGTTCAACTCGACGCAATGCATCTTGTATCGCATTCCGTGTAAGGGATTTTTTGGCAGAATATTTTATTAACCAGGGAGCAGTTTCATTTCAAGAAGATCGTATTTAGTGTATATTTATTTTATTTATATTTATATTTATTTATATCGTATTTAATGTGTAAAATTGTAATCCAAGTATGAAGTACTATACTTTTTGTTACGTTAACTTTTTTATGATATTTTATTAAACCATATGTTTACATGACTTAGTAACATATTTTTCCGCGCTTTGTATGTGTGTGGTGAATCTTAGTAACCCTCATTAATTTTATTAAACTTGTAACAAACCAATTGTATTTCATCAAAGAGAATTTCCATTTAATAATAAGAATTTCCATTTAGTAAACGTTTTACAAATATCGTGTGTTTGCCCCTTTCACATACTGGTTATAATTCCGCACGTAAGTATACCTGTGTCATACGTATACACCATAGATATATCTATAAATATTGTTTTATTTACTGAAAAAGATGGTAATTATCTGTATTAGGAAGATTACACAGGCATATGGCAAATGAATTCTGTATAGTAAAGTTTATTACGAAAATATATGTATATATTTTATTTACCGACAAAATCATAATTATGACGGTATCTAATTAGTAAATAAGACATAGGCTGTATAATCAAATAAATGTACATACAAAATAGGATAATTTTTCCCTATCAAAACGCCATGATTCTTTAAAAAAATTGGTGAATGTTTTCTGCAACTACACAATGACAACAACCTTCCAATCACTAATCACTACCAACACAACTACATAACACACAAAAAATAAAAGACAAAGACACAAAATTAAAGGGTTATAAAAACAAATTGTTTTATTTTTTTTTTCAAATACATTCTTAAAACTATTTTTGAAAAATGAGGTACATTGTTGTTTCTTACGTCTAGGTAACAAGCGTTTTAAACATTTTAAAACTATTTTTGAAAAATGAGATACATCGTTGTTTCTTACGTCTAGGTAACAAGCCTTTTAAACTTTTTTACATATTAATTCAATATATGTATAAAACATCAAACAAATGATTTAAAAATAAAAAAAAAAATTATTCGGGTTCCGATTTAATAGCAAATAATGAATTTGTTAAAACTTGTATTGCTTTCATTTGTTTTATGTTATTATCGTTCATGATAGAGGTCAACATAACACCAAACGACCTCACCGCCTCGCTGCCTTTGCTCCTCTCTGCACACATGCTTTTGTATAGCTCGCACGCTTCTTTGAAGCAGCCGTCGTCATCGCTGTTTGTTTTCTTTACTCTTTTCCGGATCGGAGTTGAAAACGACAACTCCGAAGGCGACGATAAATTAGTCTGAGAACATTCAAAACTAATTGGCTCCAACAGCTCCTGCGAAAACATATCATCTAAAATGTTTGTGGTGCAACCATTTCTGTAAAAGGGAAATAAATATTTAATACGTATAAAATATTAAAAAAATATTAACTTACGGTCTGGGCTGTATATATTGTTTTAAAAAGCTCATATTATCGAACAATGGTCAGGTTTCGGCGTTACTCGCCCCACTTCCTGATGGTGCCACCATTTTCCTTACCTCCCTACTGAATGAACTATACATCTATACTGTTCGCTCTTATGTATTTTACATGGTCATAACAAATAGTATGTTTACATTTGAAAATAATCTCGTTCTAAGCTCCTTCAATACATTCAAAAATTCAAAACCGTTTACATATAGCAAAATGAGATTATCAATTGTCAAACGTGTTGAATTGACAAAAGTACCCGAAACTATTGTGTACGTGAGATCGCTCATACCTTTCTTGCACATTACATTCATCATATGGCAATTTATATATACCTCTTGCACAATTCTGTGAATGATCTTGATACAATCACGGATGAAACACCCAAAACTGCGAACGAAAACTACATGTGCACTTTCAGTACTGTTCTTGGTACTATTACGGATGAAAGAACCAAAACTGCTAACCAGAACTCCACGTGCACTTTCAGTACTGCGACCCACAAAAGACCTGAAACTATACCCGCTATTTTCGGTTAGTTCAACCAAAATACAAAATAAGAATTTAGTAACAAAATCATTAATTATATTTCATATTTATTGAAAATATCATGTCATTTAGGTGTTTATTATTCTAAATCTAGCACTGACAACGTTCTAGTCATAACATCCATGCTCTTGCTGTGGTATTTCCATTGAACTAATTTCGGTGAATCCATGTCTTTGTAAAGTGATACAACAACGTTATGATTCCTCAATACAAGGTGAAAATGAATCAAAAAGGTCCTCCTAGTTTTTTAATTTACAGCCCTATTCTCATGCCCTCACAAAAATCACCACACTCACTATTGTGAGGTTTTTGGATTTTGTGATGATTACCTTATGCTGGAGGAAATTCAAAAGCTCAAATGCTCACAATTTTCTCAAATATCTGTGACGTGTGAAAGCAGCCATCACAATACAAAAATATTTGTGTTTGTTTTGGTTTTTAGCAATATTTGTAAACAAATGTGTAAATATTTGCGTGCTATAACGAGCATGGAGGAATTGTTCTTTGAAAAAAATGGCCTCTATAAAAGTTCAGTTATCCAATAATTGTGTTTAACCGAAACTGGAGCAATATGGACGTACCTTGCATTTTCATTTGTTGAGCGTGCCAACCACATCTACGATCCGATAAGGACGCATTATTTTTGTAAAGCAAAGGACACTGACGCACAGCCTCTATAGACGATGATTTACACCCAGGTTATTTTTATACTCTCGCAACAAAGTTGCTACGAGAGTATTATAGTTTTGTCCACATAACGGTTGGTTGCAAGTCCAAAACTAAACGAGTTAGATATAGGGTTATATATATCAAAATGGTCAGGTTGACGAAAAAAGTTCAAATCCGGACGTCTGTCCGTCCGTCCGTGCACGCTGTAACTTGAAGTAAAAATTGAGATATCTTGATGAAATTTGGAAGACGTATTTCTTGGCACCATAAGAAGGTTAAGTTCGAAAATGTGCGTAATCGGACCACTTCCACGCCCACAAAATGGCGATAACCGAAAATTTGGTACAAAGGATTGTTCCAGGAAGGGGCATATTTGGATGCATATTTGGGAATTGGGCGTGGCCCCGCCCACTACTAAGTTTTTTGAACATATCTCGCAAACTAATTAAGCTATATAAAGGAAACTTTCTAGAGTCGTTTCATTAAGGTACTACCTTATACCGTTCAAAAATGAAGGAAATCGGGTCATAACCACGCCCACCTCCCATACAAAGGGTTTATTGAAAATTACTAAAAATGCAGTAAGTTCAGTAAAGAAAACCACCAGAAACCTTAAATTTCATTGTGAAGATGGTACAGAACAGCTGCTCTCAAAATGGTATACAAAATTGTAAATGGTCGTGGTTCCGCCCACTTATGGGTCAAAAACCATATCTTCCTTACTTGTTTTATAATTCTTTTGTTTTTTAACTTTCGACTGAAAATACGCAATTTCATTTGCTTCATTTGTTTACAAATTTTACATCAATTTGTATTTATTTTGAATTTATTTCTTTTGAAACAACTGTTTGACAGCAATATGCTTTTCACCTCAATTGGTGACTTTTTTAAGCTTTTTTCTTATGAGGTTCGAGCCAGAATAGACTCACAAAATATACGTCACGAGAAACCTCACAAATTTTTCCTCACAACTCAGTTATGAGGTTTTTTCAGAATAGGGCTATTAATTTTTTCTTTTAAAGATCACAAACATTCACTTAAATTTACCCTCTGACTTCTATGTTTCATCTGCTGGTATGGCCAACTGAGGTGCCGGTAAGTCCAAAAATACTGCATCTGCTTTGCTCATTGGCAAAACCCAATTGACACACGTCGCGATAATAAACGGTTACAAAATCACCTAAACCATGTCGTTCCAATTCTCGTGCTTGTGTTGAGCAAAAGGTTTAATTGCACGTAAAAAGTGACTTTAAACCTAATATCTGGTGTGTAAATGATTTGTGTTCCATGTAGCAGCGTTTGCATCCATTGTCCTGGATTTGCTTGCAGCATATATTCCATCGCTTCGAAAGATCTTCGCTGCTACCATAAGTGACACCAATAAGTTTGCGTACCTTTAACGCGCCATATGAGTTTTGAAATATCTGTATGGAAAAATATATTAATTAGAATTTAAGGCAAGATATTTTATTTACGTATTCAATGGTTTCGATGATGTTGACCATTGTTGGCGTAGCTTCTATTGTCAGCTTCGAATTGGCAGTGCAATGAAGTATTACTGTGTCGCACTCTTCAATTCCAACTTTTGGCTTTAGAAAACTTTTATTTTACGATTTACTTATTTAAAAATGCATGCTTCAATAATTTAAACTTTAATTAGGCTGCAGATCACTGATTTAAATAAAACACGCAAAATAATACTTCACAAGCAGCCATGATATAGCTCAAAACAAAACCTGTTCAAACACGAGAACTTTGGTTGTTTCTTTCTATCATTCAGGGTGCTGTACGATAGAAGAGTTGAGGTAAATGTTTATGCACATTTTGCCCTTTGTTGCAAATGTGTGTATGTAGTGGTGTTATTAAAATTTCTTTGAATGTGTTGGAGTTTCAGTACTCATGACTTGCTGGGATTTGACACGTCCCTTCTTCTTCGCAAAATTATCGATAAACTTAGGAATAACACCGAAAATCTAGTTGTATAAAACAAGATAATTTTATAATCTCGTATTATCCAGAAAGGACCCTACAAGACGGAGCTAACTCATACACCACTACACTTACAAATTTATTCAGCTTTTTCCAATACATACACATTGCTAACATTTTGTAGTTAAGTGGCAAACTCGGTAATTAGAGTAGCAAAATTCATTAACCCTAATTTTTGTATGTATAAGAGAGAGATACAATGAACCGTTCAAAATCGTCGCCATGGCCGCTGTTCATCTATATCTATAGACCCCTTTCACACAGGCAATTCCTGTTGCGGCAATTTTTAGTTTTATAGGAGAGGGGGCGACGAGGAGAGGAGAATCGCGCCGAGTCTGCTGTGTTCGAGCAACACGCTTTGTGTTCTTATTCGTAACAGTTCGCTGCTACGTAACAGTGCTGCATTTGCGCACATTTTGAAATTAATGTATACAATATATTTGAAAATTTGAATTTAATCATTTAATTTTGTATGTAATTTGCAAATACATATAGAAATATGCATAATATAATTAAAATGTGTTAGAAAATTGCGAATAACGATTATTATTAGTTAATAAAATATATTTTTTTGCTTGGAAACGATGCGTACAAGAAGTTGAGAAAATTATATGAAAGAGAATGACAGAAAAACACGAACAGAGTTGTCGAACAAGAATTGCTCGTGTGAACGCAAGGGGCGACAGCAAAAGAGAATCGCCCGAGGATTAACAACAGAAGTTGCCTGTGTGAAAGTGGACTTACTAATTATATATTTAAAATCGCTTATATGAAAAATGTTTGTAACGGCTAATCTCCTAAAGTTCTGAAGCGATTTTTATATATTTTTTTTAAATAAAGCATTTGCTCTAGGCTCGCGAGTGGCATACTTATTTTTTTAATTTTCCGAAATCAAATCCTTTTTCTTTCGGGTTGAAGTTTTTGAAAAACCAAAAATATTGCAAGCGTAAGGTTTTTCGTTCACCACACGCAGTCTACAGCGTAGCGCGTTTGTGTGTGTACGGGTGCCCTTTATCGTTTGCGGCACGCACTCTCTCTCTTCCATCTCTGCACATCTTTTCCAGCATAACGTAATGAAGTAAAGTACATACATATGTATGCACTCTCTCTCTTCCATCTCTCGCATCTTTTACTACATAACTTATTGAAGTAAAGTACAAAGCAAAAAAGTTTGCATATATAAATGATCGCAGAAGAAGTGAAATAACGCTAAACAGCACAATCAAATGCTCGCATAAATTGCCGTATGTATGCATGTATGTTGATATGTAAATACAGTGTCAACTATATTTACTCTGTTTTACAGTTACTTATTTTACAGCAACGCACCGTTGCTTGAATTGCTTTTCTTATTGTCTTTGTACTTTTTTGTAAATATGCAATAAAAAAATAATGGCGTATGAGCACATACGCTATTATTATATTGAGGCGACGATATATGGTTTTTACAATAAAAGCTTTCAGAAATGCCAAAAGCAAAATCTCAATTATTTAGATCTTCATCAAATAGACGGCAAATTCAGCTAAGACGAAATGAGACGGTCGACGAGAGTGCAAATCGCGTAGAGAATGTAAGGTTGCAAATGATGAAGAATATACAAGGGGCGATTGCTTTCAAATCAGCGTTTAACTATAGACAGGATTGTAATTATTTGGACCATTCCCTTTTATTCATTTGTCGAATGAATGGCATTTGCAATTTTTGTAAGGCTAAAAAGTGGGTGAAAGAGGCACGAGGTATGTGTTGTAGCAAGAGCCATGTAAAACTAATAGATATAGGTGAGCCTCCGCAGACAATCAAAGCGCTGCTTACAGGCGAGCATCAGTCGTCCTGTCACTTAAAAAAAAAAAAGAAAATACAATGGTTGTTTCGCTATGACTTCGTTTGGTGGTAATGAAGCTAGGGAGGGTAATTTCATGCCAACGTTTAAAATACATGGACAAGTTTACCACATTATTGGGAGTTTATTGCCAGCGCCGAACACAACACCAAAATTTTTGCAAATATATTTTTCGTCCGAAGAGGAACAACTTTTTTACATCAAAGTGCTACACCAACTCTTCAACGAGACATTTTGAAATAAATTCAAGAAATTCTTCGAGCAACTAATGTGTATGTTAGAATTTTCAAGACATCTATAGACCGTATGCCCACTAATTCGAATAATTATAAGGTTGTAATCCATGCGGACAGGCGCCCCGCTAATGAACATTATGGAAGCTATAATGCCCCCGTCACAGATGAGGTCGCAGTATTACACTCTCCATAGGGTATCAGAACTTCATCGTTCATATGATCCCTTGCAGTACCCTCTTATATTTTTGAATGGTGAGGACGGTTATTGTATTAATATACCGCAAACTTGTCCAAACAGTGGGTCGCCTATTCCACAAAAAACAATTTCGTGTATGCAATTTTACGCATATAGATTTATGGTAAGGGAAGATAGCTTTAATGCGATTCATAGGTATGGGTATCTCTTCAACCAATACTGTGTGGACATGGCTGCTAAAATGATTACGGAAAGGCTGAATTTTATACGAGGACATCAAAAGACGTTACGTGCAGAAAATTATATACACCTAAGAGATGCGGTTGACGAAGATCGCAACCACGAAAATATTGGCCAGTTGGTAATTTTGCCTTCTTCGTTTACTGGCTCACCTCGATATTTGCATGAACGGACACAAGATGCACTCTTATATGTCCGTCATTATGGTAGACCTGACTTATTTGTAACTTTTACATGTAATCCAGAATGGAGTGATATCAAAAACGAATTGTTTCCAAATCAACGACCATGTGAGCGTCATGACATTATTTTAAGAATATTCCATATCAAACTACAACAACTCATGAGTATAATTACGAAAAAAGAAATTTTTGGGAAAGTTAGGTGCCATATGTTTACAGTTGAATGGCAAAAACGGGGTTTGCCTCACGCGCATATTTTAATTTGGCTAGCAGACAAAGTTCTACCCGATGAAATGGATCGGTTTATATCAGCGGAAATTCCAAATAAAGAAGTAGATCCTTTGCTGTATGATATTGTTACTAAAAATATGATCCACGGTTCATTTGGGTCTAATAACCCATCAGCACCCTGCATGTCGAATGGACGATGCTCAAAAAGATACCCGCACGAGTTTCTGCAGCATACTCAGACCGGAGAAGATGGATATCCAAAATATAGGCGAAAGTCTCCAACGGATGGTGGACATACCCATTTACTTGCCTCTAGGTACAAAGTCGACAATCAATGGATTGTTCCATATTGCCCCGTTCTTTCCAGGTGTTTCTCCGCCCACATCAATGTAGAGTACTGCCATTCTGTGCAAGCAATGAAATACATTTGTAAATATGTCAACAAAGGCAGCGACGCAGCGACCTTTTCTGTTCAGAACAATAAAGACGAGGTGCAAAATTTTTTGAATGGACGATATCTAAGTACATCGGAAGGTATTAGGAGGTTATTGGGATTTTCGGTTCATGAGCGTTTCCCAACAGTTCTACATTTATCTGTTCACTTAGAAAATGGACAAAGAGTTTACTTCACACCGAATAATGTTGAACACGTGCTACATCAACCACCACAAACAACTTTGACTGCATTTTTTTCCCTTTGTTCCGTTGATAATTTTGCAAAAACTTTGTTGTATTCTGAAGTACCCACATTCTACACCTGGACTAATAAAAAATGGCAACGTAGAAAACGTGGACAGAATGTCCCTAATCATCCCGGTATTAAGCGAGATACTGCGTTAGGGAGGGTATACACAATACATCACAATTACTCAAAATGCTTCTACCTTAGACTATTGCTGCATCATGTTCGAGGACCGCCATCTTTCACTGATTTACGGCGAGTAGATGGTCAACTATATTCAACATATCAGGCGGCTTGCCAAGCACGACAATTGCTACAGGACGATAGCCACTGGAAGAATACATTGTTTTATGCCACCATTTCTGATAGCGCATGCAAAATGCGAGATCTTTTTGCGGTAATGCTTATTTATTGCGAAATTTCTGATCCGGAAGGATTATGGAATTTATTCTACAAAGATTTATGTGCAGATATTTTACATAATATGCGCGAGAGTAGTAATGATCCTGAGATGGAGTTTACTGATGGCATTTTTAATACAGGACTAATTTTACTTGAGAATTTAGTTTTCTCTTACGGAGGAAAACACCTAAAGGATTTCGGTTTGCCTGAACCAAATCGAAGTAACTCAAACTTACACCACATTTGTTACACGCGGGAAACAACGTATAATACCCATGAGCTACAGCTATTTTTACTAGCAAATGAACCAAAGCTAACGTCAGAGCAACGAATAATATACGATAAGATCATTTCAAGTGTGGATAATAATATGGGAAATGTTTTTTTTATAGACGCGCCAGGAGGGACAGACAAAACCTTCGTAACTTTACAAATTTTAGCTAAAGTTCGTGGTGAAGGCAAAATTGCTGTTGCAGTTGCTTCTTCAGGTATTGCTGCTACTCTTCTGTGTGGAGGAAGAACTGCTCATTCTACGTTTAAGCTACCACTTAGTTTGTTACCGGAACAAAGTACTTGTTCGATCAAGAAAAATAGCCCTATGGCCGAAATACTTCAGAAAGCATCGCTAATAATATGGGACGAGTGCACAATGTCTCATAAGTGTCATATCGATGCGGTCGATATAACTCTTAAAGATTTAAGATCTTCGCATGCGGCAATGGGTGGAGTTACATTCGTATTCACAGGAGACTTTAGACAAACTCTACCGGTGGTTCCTAAGGGTACAAGAGCAGATATTGTTAACGCGGGCATAAAGAAATCCGGAATTGTGGTCTCATGTACAAACATTAAAATTGACTGCCAATACGCGAATAAATCTTTGTGGAGCTGGACCATCCAATCGCTTTGCAGAGTTCCTACTTAAAATAGGTAACGGTTGCAAATCTGTCACCAAAGATGGTTATGTAATAATGCCAGATATTGCAGGAACCTGCGTGAGAACAGTTGACCAACTTATTGATAACGTGTATCCAGATATTATTAATTTGCACCACAAGGACTCTAAGTGGTTATATGAGCGAGCTATAATTTCTTCGACGAATTCTCCTGCAGACGAAATTAACAAAGCCGTTTGTCAAAGAATATTATCAGAATATAAAATTTACAATTCTTTTGACACAGTGACAGATGAAGGAGACGTTGTTCACTATCCAACGGAGTTTCTTAACTCTCTTAATCCCTCGGGACTACCTCCATTTCAACTAGAACTTAAAATTGGTACGCCAATAATCCTTCTACGAAATCTTAAGCCTCCCAATTTATGTAATGGCACTCGACTGAAGATAACGCACTTGATGTCTAATATCATTCAAGCAAACATTTTAACCGGACCTGCAGCAGGCGAAAGCACAATGATCCCTCGGATACCAATGATACCTACAGATCTTCCATTTAGTTTCAAAAGAGTACAGTTCCCCGTTAAAACGTGTTTTGCGATTACCATTAATAAGTCCCAAGGGTAAACATTTAATACTGTTGGCATAGATCTTCGAAACGAAGTATTTTCTCACGGTCAATTATATGTGGCTCTGTCCCGAATTGGTTCCCCGCAAAACCAAACTGTTCTCATTCCTGGCAATGGAAATGAAGTTTTTAATAATTAAAATATATCCTTTTTGGTTATTGTTCCAAAATACATCAATTATAGTATACCTTATTTCATATCTTGAATTAATATTTACTCTATACAATCCTATTTATTTTATGTAAGAGTTTTGAATTGTTACCTTTTTGTTATCTATTTTTAATTTTTCTGTAAAAAAGAATTTAATAAACAAATTATTTATAACGTTAATGAATTTAAAAGTGTTTGCAATTAATTCAAATATGGGTAGTAAATATTTGTAAGTCTAACATAAGTTACACATTATACTCATGTATGTGTGTTTACATGTATGAATAAAGGTATTCTTTTATTTGCATTTTAAACTACATTAAATTCTTTCCAATACCCTGATCGTTTCAGTTTTTGCGGCAACAGCAACATTATGCATAAACATACATATGTACATGTTTATATGTCATTGAACAAAAACACAAACTTACATTTGTATATGCGAGCACGTAAGTTCGTCAACCACAAAAAATCAAAAGCAATGTTCTACAAAAAAAAAACAAGCGCCAAAAATTTATGTCGATATGTTTGCATGCTCATACATATTCATACATATTTACGACAAGCCGATTTTCTACCAACAACGCAATGTAGCGTCGCGCAGGCGGCCATCAATTTTTCGACACATCGACAGAGTCGTTTCAATTGATCCCTCCTTAATTATAAATGCTCAAAATATGTATTGGATAGTATGGACTTACTATTAGCAAATATAAATAATTAAATGTATTTAAATATTCTACTAATATATGATGCCAATTATTAATGTACTACAATTGATTTTAGTAAGAATCAAGACATAGAACAATCCATAATAATATGAGTTGGGGACATGGACCTCTTTGCCTGCGAAAACGCGACACTGATTGCAAGTCTGTGACAAAAAAATTACTATTTGCGGTCATTCGTTGTCCGTGGCAACGAAGATTTTACAAGAAATGTACTACAAGTACACATATTTACACACATATGCATGTAAGCAAATTTGCGAACATTATGCGTATGGTTCTTTTGATTTTTTCTTTCGTTTCTGTTTCATTTCTGTGAATTCTCAACTAGTTTATGTGACTTTTAGTTGAAATTCTCTGCGTTTGCCGTTGAAAAGTTAAGACTATGCTTCACAGGATAATTTCTTGTAGTCAGTCTTCATGTACTTTCTTTGCAAATCGAAAGTATTACTTTTGGTTGGTGACATATGTATGTATTACATATTCACATGTGTATGACATATTCACATGTCATGTGTATGTATTTTATTTCAATAAAATTAAATTTTTAAAATTTCTTAAGATTGTGGGTTCGAGCCTCACCCGGGGCATTAAATTTTTTATTTCAATAAAATTAAATTTTTTTGAAGTTCTTATACGACTTCGGAAAAATGTGTACGCATATGTGTGATTGTATTTCAAATGATTAATGGAAGAAATGATCCTTCGACAAAAGGAGGTACGACTATTGAGACGGTATTCGCGAGAAATATAGATAAAATAGATGTAAGACATTTCATATCGTATTTTAGTTATCATAATCCAATTGTACATATTATAGATATCAATCCGTCAGAACCCAGAAATGATAATTGATTTGGACTTTGGTTTATAAAATATGAATTTAAGAAAGTGTATCTCGCTAGTTTTCTTTCATACAAAATGATATGAATTTCTTGGAATATCACTAAGAAGTATAACTTCATCCGCGCGTAGGGGCTCCACACGCACTCTTTTTTTTGTTAAGTGTTTTTGGATATTTATCGAACTTATAAATGCATTTATTTGTGTTACTATTGTTATTTGTTTTTATACTTAAAATAATTTCATTGTAGTTATACGTGTGTGCACAGCAAAGGAGGACCAAGGAGGTGACGGTGAAATTGGTGGAGGTATGTTTCATATATTTTTTATACATAATACAAGTTAGTAATTTTAAATAATTTCAGGTTTTTGGATTTAGAATTGGTGCAATAGATATCAACAACAACAACACAGAAAACAGTGGAAAATAACATGGTAAATATAAATGCGTATATGTGCATGTTGAGTTAGTACAACTTTTCTTAGGTTTGTACTACGAACACAAATATATTAATACTTTCTAATCGTTAATAACAATTTCTATTTCTAAATATTTTTCAGGCATGATGACAAGACAACAACAAATCACATCGGACATTTAGATTAGCAGTTGCACAACCTCTTTCCGACGAGCTGAACCCTTTTATGATGTACATATGGGAGATGATTGTTTGGAATTGGCATCAAACAATATTGGTTGATTAGTTTCGTTGGATCCTTACAGGATAGTTATAAGGAAATCGTTCGCGTTTAGTACTAATGTATACATTTGCTAATACATAATTTAAATGTAAAATATTATTAAATTATACAAATGAATGTTCGAATACTAATAACAGTCGTAATAGTAGTTTAATTTTATTTGTATTGTATAAAAAACAACTACAAAAAATTAAAATTTAATAATTAATACTAACTTTATTTGTAAAATATGTAAATTTTGTCAATTTATAAATGATAGCTGCAAAAACGTTTGTAAAAATGAAAGTTCACTTTGTACTGAAAGGCTAATATTAAAAATTAATCTATAATAATTATTAAAAATTTAAAATATTATACCATACTAATTTATAAATGTAAATATATCATACAATTATAATAAATAAATAAAAATTAATCAATTTTTCATTTTTAAACCGAAAAGTAGGTGACCTATAGAATGAAGACCAATGAACCAAATTTAAGTAACGAAACGGTGACCCAACAAATGACCAATACCTGTGATTAAAGGGTTACCCTGAAAATGATAAATCGAACAGTCTCCACTGATAGATGGCTGATTAAAAAAAAAATACTACAGGGGGCTCTGCTAACCACAGAGTGACATATGCCTTTCCAAAAAAAAAGAAAAATTAGAACAGAAAGACATATGCAGCATTGGCACCAAAATCAATGAGAGAGAGCGAGCAAGATAATCACACCGACATGCCGTAAAAGAGGAGAAATTGCAACGTTTTTCCTGCTGCTAGAAAAAAAAGTGATAAAAAAAATAATACAAGCTTTCTTTACTGGTAGCCAATATTCCATAAGATAAGTAACTCTACTCGTCTTGCAGGGGAATTTTGTATGGGAAATCTCGTTTTTTAATTACAGATTATCGAGTTAAGCACGTAAATGGAGATAATCTCGATATATGTAAACATAGTATAATACAAATAAAAACCGAGTGGGGTTGCACTCCGGGAGTGCAGGCTGAAGTGAAAACTTGAACTTATGGCGCGTTGGTGAGCATTTTTTTTTTTGTCATGACATGAGAAATTGTACATAAAAAATCAAGTTTATCAAAGAAATGTGGGCACTTTTTGAATGGACATGAAGTATAATAATATATAAACTATATTCGAAGGAAGTGGTTTTATATAGATGATTATATATTAGTAAATAGTAAATACAAAATTTATCAACTCTCATCCATAATTTCAACAACTCTTACATCATCATTATCAGCATTTTCATCATTATTATCAGGATTTTCATCAAATTCTAAAACTGAAACAATAGGTCTATGGTAACTAAAGTATGAAATGAACAATTTTGATTTAAATCCATTTATATATCTTGTGAATACTGCATCAATAGTAGTTTTGTATTTTGTTGTGCTAAGATTGCGATCATTGGACATCGTTAAATCAAATTCTTCATATAAAAATTCAATTAATGATTGATTTTTGACATCTGCAAAGTTTATGTTGAAATCTCCACTCAAAATCATAGGATAATGATAAAATCTTCTATTAATTTTCATCATAAATAGTGCGGAAGCAGCTTTAGAATAAATGAATAAATTTGAATACAGGAACTCTCGTATTTCTTGTAAAAACTGTTTTGGTCAAATATAAACGGCAGCCAATATTATTGTTTGTCCATTAGAATGACATTGGGAAATACATATGTATATCACCAATATTCGAAACATTAGTGCTAAACATACTGGTATATATCGCATGAACTTCCATATGATCTGTAGAAAATGTGGCCATAGTATCATCCCCACCTGCTGGACGATTGTCTCTTTTGAAACTTGCTATAAAGTTGAAATTTGGAATGCCAATGGTTTCTTCGTTACTCACATGAGTTTCTGATAATATTAAAACACTCATTTTCTCAACAAGAGCATCAACTGATAGGTCATGTACATGTCGTCGTAAGCTTTGACAATTGAATTAAAAAATAGATAACCCTTTTTTTGTAGAAATTAAATCAGTAAATGTCAAATGAAATATTTAAATAAATAAATTTTCCATTTAATATTCATTTATAAAATAAACATCAAAAACTCTCAATCTTGTCTGTCGCGAGGGCACGAACGAATTCCCATGCAAGGACTGAGTATACTATACATATATTATAAGAATACACGCGGTGTATATCAGAGAACTGCAATTATTCCATTTTTTGAGTAATTGGTTGAGTAACATAAAAAATAGTATTAGTGCATATAAGTCAAAACTCATCAAACACTAATATCCACTAAAACACATTTACACACAGCACACAAAGCGAGAGTATGAATAATGAGTAAGTTTCTCTTGATACGTTTCGTTGAAATGCTCAATTGTCTCATGAGACCATAGCTGTCATCGATTGGCTAACTGCTATAGACAAGCCAATCGAACAAACTTTCCAAATTTCCATACAAACTGGCAGCACTGAAATCGAATTGTATATACTTGGTCGCACTGAACTCTTCAACCACCGTCTATGTCTAACGTTTTCTGCAACAAATTTAATTTTATTTAAGTTTTTTATTCAATAAATGCAATACAAAAATACTGACGATTTATCTTCGCCTGCCCTTTTCAATTTCAAATTTGTGTATAACAATTTTTATTATTTTGACAGTAATTTGTCCTTTGAGCCGTTCACAATAGTAAAATGGTTCTAAAATGAGTAAAGCAAAACTTGGCAGCACTCAGCAAGCGACGATTGGAATTTTAATGAGGTATTCGCATACTCTCCAGCACGAATTCAACTAGATATCTTTGTTGTTGCTTTCACATGTAAATTTTTTGACAGGCGAGCAGCGCCCAAATATAGCGAGAAGAGAAGTGACCAATCGATGGCAGCTAATAATTCAGTCAAGCTAAACCAAAATGAGCCATACCACCAAAAAACACCAAGAGAATAGCTGAATGAATAAAGTGATACGAATATGATCAATGTAAAACTGACGAAGTCTGTGCCGCAAATAGGCAAATGTGGCCTGTGAGAATTGACTAACGATGTATTTTGTTCGTTGATATTGTGTATTACATTTAATGTTTTAAGTTATTTAATGACAGCAAAGTTAATACTTTTAGGTTCTAATATATTTCTTTTAATATTAATATATTGAAAATGAATAAAGACGCACGAAAATGCATATTCAATGAAATAATGAAAAATTTAATGTGACAAAATTCTCACTGGGTATCTTAACTTTCGTGCTCAGCTACGAAGTCACAATTCCACTCGTTCCGATCAGTGTACCGAACTCATTCAAGTTTATTTTCAATGAATATATGAGTAAAATCAAATTGTTACTATATACTCGTTTGAGTCATAAATTGACGGCACATATAAGTGTAGAAATACTATGATTTTTTTTTTGGTTTCGTGGAAATGAGCCTTAGTCATTTTTGATATTAGTATTAGTACTCATTTGCACTAATTTGTTTGGCTCATGAGTTAGTGCACTAATTTCATTAGTACTCAATCTGATGTATATCAGTGTAAAATCGCGAAAACGGCTGAAATTGCTCACCCACAAAAGTGCATAACGCGCTATAAGAAGTTTTCACTTCCAAAAAACTAATTAAACTATAAGTAACAAATTAAAAAAAATTTTGTCATTAAAATATTTTGGAATTGTTTGCATTCGATGAGGGTTACATACTTTCCTGCGAGTTGCAATAGGTGCCCCCGCTCGCTTGCGGTAAAATTCTTATTGTTTTCCAATGTTCAAATAAATCTATTTTCATCGCAAATTTATTTCTCATCAACAATAATTTCAGTTTGTCAAACATATATTTTTAGATGGCATTTGTAAACAAATGTTTTCATTGTGCTGCCATATATCCTAATAAAATTTTATAAAAAATAAGCATTGACTGTGAAACGGAAATGACTACTCAGTTAACAACAATGCTTAGGAAAGATTTTATTTGGGCACAACTTAAGTACGAACTGTGAAACCGGGCATTAGACAAGTGTTTTTCAGCTGCTGTCAGTTTGTAGGATGCAAGTGGCTTTAACGCTTTTCATGTTCCACACATGGAAGAGCTACCATCAGATACAAGTGGCAGAGTTGCCATCACTTACAGTCGACTTTCCTGGCCCATCGTGGCGCCCTCGCCCGGGGTGCTGTCATCTTCTTCATCCACGTCGTCTGGATCATCTCGTGGTAGTTCACATAAAACTTTAAGTTGATCTGATGCAAATACGGAAGTGGAATGTCGTTGGGTTCGGTCGACATGAGGTAGGTCCTCAACTACATAGCGATCATTGGGCATGACTTTGCTGATGATGAAAGGGCCTTTGAATCGAGGTTCTAATTTACGTGATGTACCAGTGCTTATTGACTCGTTCATGGTCAATACTATATCACCTTGGCTGTACGTCTTCGGATGAGTATGCTTTGCGTACGTTCACTCGCTGAACCGTAACAGCTCGGAGTTGCTGTAGATCGGCGTCAGTCATCTGATCAATATCATCGTCTTGAAGTGCCTGGATGAGTTGGTTCTGTAGGATGTCACGTGGCGTATACCCATATAGTAGTTGGAATGGTGTACAGCATGGTGTTGATGCTCCATTGTATTTGGCGTAGCTTATCCCATCGTTTTTTCATCATCGGTATAAAGGGAATATCATGGATAGGACGATGCGGTACTTACGTTCAGCATGTCCATTAGCGCGTGGCGTACGCAATGCCTTGAGAATATTTTCGTTGCAAAACTTTTGCAACGCTTTCGAAGTGTAAGCCGTTCCACGGTCGGACACATTGCGTTCAGGTATTCCCAAATAACTCGTTTTATCTAACAACACTTGAATTACATGGCTTGTGGCGGTACTATTCACTGCTTGTAAAATCGTGAATTTTGTGAAAGAATCTACTATTTCCAGGACATACTCGTTGGGTTTGGAACTTTTTGGGAATGGTCCCAGATGATCAATGTGAATTGTCGTAAGCGGTATCTCCACCTGATCTTTCCAACGAAGTGGAGGTCTTCCTCTTTCTCTGCTTCCTCCTTCCATCGAACACTTTCAAAGCTGGAGTGTTTTCGTCCACTCGAACTATATCAATGTCGTATAGCTCAAACAGCTCAACTATCCATCGTCTGCGGTATTCGCCATTGCCAATGTTCAAAGTACTGTAAATATATCGCAAATTAATGATCGACTTGTAATGTTTCATTTTGGTTAGGCGAGAGAAGACTTTATTTTTCAATTGCCTACTCGGTCCAAAGTAGTTTTTGTTTGCAAGAGTGATCTTGCGTTGGATTTCGAAGCTGACTTAGTTGGTGTTGTTGATGCTGGTTCCAAGGTATATGAAATAGAACTAACGGCGCGGTTGTTCCTTCCAATGATATCAATATCATCGTCGTACGCCAGTAGTTGTACACTCTTATAAAAGATTGTACCTTCTCTGTTTAGCTCTGCAGTTTGAATTATTTTTTCCAGCATCAGGTTAAAAAAGTCACACGATAGTGAGTCACCCTGTCTGAAACCTCGTTTGGTATCGTCTCTATAACGGCTCGGAGAGGTCCTTCAAGGTCAAGATCCTGACGGAGCCTTTGGTGTTGCTCAAAGCCAGCTTTCACAGCGTATTAGTTTTGCGGGGATACCAAATTAAGACATGGCGGCATAGAGGCAGCTCCTTTTCGTGCTGTCAAAAGCAGCTTTAATATCGACGAAAAGATGGTGTGTGTTAATCCATTTTTAACGGGTCTTTCCAAGATTTTGCGCATGGTGAATATCTGATCAGTTGTTGATTTTTCATGCCTAAGCCATAGTGATAAGGTCCAATCAGTTTGTTGACGGTGAGCTTTAGTCTTTCATACAGTATGCTCGATAGAACCCTATCTGTGTATCTTCGCTGCTTCCAGATAGTGGTCCGATTCTATATTTGGTCCTCGGAGCGTAAGCTCGCCTAAAATACTGGAGATATGCCTTCCGTCTATCACAATATGATCGATTTAGTTACACGTGTTTCGATCAGGAGACGGCCATGTTGTTTGATGAATTTTCTTGTGTTGAAATCTGACACCGCAGACGGCCATACTTCTGGCGCTAGAGAAGTCGATCAGCCTCAGCCCGTTTGGCGAGGTTTCGTCATGGAGTCTGAATTTTCCGACTGTTGTGCCAAAGGCAGCTTTTCTACCCACCCTAGCGTTTAAATTAACAAGCGTGATTTTGATATCGTGGTGGGGCAGCGCTCATTGAAGGTATATTTTGTTACATCGTCCCACAGAAGTCGTTTGGCGAGGTTTCGTCATGGAGGCTGAATTTTCCGACTGTTGTGCCAAAGGCAGCTTTTCTACTCACCCTGGCGTTAATATCGCCAAGCACGATTTTGACATCGTGGCGGGGGCAGCGCTCATAGGTGCTCGCTTTCATGCGGATTGTGGCTAGACGTTCAATCACCGGAGTGAATGCCAGGACTCGGCGACGGAGTTTCTCTCCCACCACATATCCAACACCAAATTTGCGCTCCTTTATGTGGCCGCAACCAGCAGGCAGACGCACCTTCGTGTTAACGTGTAATATGAACGTTTTTCCGTTCAACTTCAACTGGTGAGCTTGTTTACTAACAAGGAATGCAATTTTGCAGCATAGCGTGTTTCCTCATCCCGTATTCCATTACTGAAGCATTGAATTTTTATATCCTCGATTTACACCACGGATTTATGTGCATGAGCCAACTGAGCTTATTCAGTCATTTTCTTTTTTCGTAACCGGTGTTGTGATTTGGATTGCAAACCATTCTTTGATAAACCACGTTGTTACAACTTCTATTGAGTTGTGTCATCTTTAACTCATTGAACTTAGCCATTATTTCATACGAGGCTTTATTTGGCAATCCCACTACTGACTCAAATTGAAACGGATTTATTAAATTAAACGCCTACAATGGAACTCTACTCTGATAAAAAACATTTCCAATTTGATGGTTGTATAGACATTGCAGACGCGAGCTATACAGCTTCAGCTTTATCCAGACACTGAAATTCGTAGTTGCCAGAATGTTTAATATCATGTTCCGATAGAAAGTTCGAAGTTATTAGATTATATTTAAACGCTTCGTAAAACTATCTTGTTCTCAAGGCGGTTGGAGATTTATAAATCAACTGTTTTTGACTCATATATGTAAGAGTGAGTGAGTCTTACTGCAAGTCCGGTAGCTCTTGTATAGTCGATTGTTGGCACTACATCGCCATTCGAACATTCTAGCAACTACGAATATCGATGTCTGGATAAATCTAGGAAACTATCGATTGCGATAGTCGTTTCTGGTTTCTTCTTGTATCACTTTTAGTTACAATAAATTGCGGCCATTCCGGCAGCCCGACGCATTTCTAATAAGAGTGTTGTTAAGTAAAGTGTATTAAACTTTAAGTAGGAGGCTGTCAACTCGAATACCAGTAAGAAAGTGTTAAGTTGTATGAAATAGAAATACAAAGGGGTGATTACCTTATTTTTTAAAATTACATTAAATTCTTGATAAATACGTTATTAATAAATAAATTAATATTATATTTCACTAATTACTTATACTGTACCAAATAAAAAGAGCTTATATAATTAAAGCATGCAATATCATAAGCAACGTAATGTTGGTTGCTATTCTTAAGAATGTTAAGATTGCTGTGGTTACGCATTCCAGCGCATGAAAGTTACGCGTTCGCATACGCCAGCTATGTAGCTTCAGCTTAAATCTGGAAAGTTGTCGATTTCGTTTGTCGATTCTTGTTGGTTCTTGCTTACCTGTACATCACCATAGGTTTTGGTTTACTTATCGATATCTCTAAAATCGATGCATAAGTAGCTTTCATTTCGTGTGTGCATTTGTGTTGTTTTCTATGCAAGTTTGTGTCAACGATTTTAAACCATCAACTTCATTGGATATGTCAAATATCAGTATTTAGTCACAATATCACATAAAAGTGTTAAAAGCCCAAATCTAATGGAATATTAGTAATTTTGTAAACCTGCGGTATGTTATTAGGAATACTTGCAACGTGTAGGTTGTCAGTGTACCACACCCCCCACAACACTTTTTCCATTATTGTATTTATTGTGCACCCGGAATTAACATTTACCATCTGCAACTACCCGCTTTTGTAAACTGGGTAAAAGTAAATATCTAAGATATAATAATAAAAAAATCTGATCTTATAGAGATAAAATGAAAAAAAAAAGCTTTAGATATTCAAATTTGATTTTTGTTTTGTTACGATTAAAATTGACGCTTGGCTAATTCACGCCTTAGAAATATCTTGGGTAACGTTGTCATACACTAAGAAGAAGTCAACATAACGAAACACGGGTATACGCATACCAATACAAGATTTTGTACTTATATTCAATATAAACCAAATATTAGGGTATGTAATTTTGGCACATATTATATTATATGTATATAATATATTAATGATTTCAATATTTGTGGATAGTTTGTTTGATACTGCTTTAATTGGAATTAAACAAATTTGTTGCGGAATATTCTGATCTCGTCCATTTTTCAGATCCAAATCTTTGTTTGGCATGCTCGTTGGCCTCGTTAACGCAAAGGTAAATACTTGTTAAACACCGTATATTCGAATCCGTTCATACATACGGTTAGACACATTAAATATAAATGCTTCATTTAAAGCCTTCTTACTGAAATATTAAAATTTTAACGATGTATATGGCACGATTTTAGTTTCTGGGGCGCCAAGATTTGAGTTCACTTTTAGGTAAATTAGCCCAAAATAAACACTTTTTATTAAATAAAAAATGGATATCTCGCTCCGTTTACGAGATATCGAGCGTTGAAGTTTGTGTTAACAGCAGCCGATGCGCGCACTTACATATGCATTGATGCAGGTGTTTGTGATTGATTTACATATGTGATTGATTGACAAGTTTTTTCGCGTACAATTACTTTCCGCACTGGCGGCCTTCGGCCGCGCTTCAAAAAAATAACCCTGGTCGAGCCAACACCGGGAGTTATCAAAGATAGGGAAATGGAAAGTTTTTTCGCGTATAACTACTTTCCGCACTGGCGGCCTTCGGCCGCGCTTCAAAAAAATAATCCTGATCGAGCCAACACCGGGAGTTATCAAAGAGAGGGAAATGGAAAGCTTTTTCGCGTACAACTACTTTCCGCACTGGCGGCCTTCGGCCGCGCTTCAAAAAAATAACCCTGGTCGAGCCAACACCGGGAGTTATCAAAGAGAGGGAAATGGAAAGTTTTTTCGCGTACAACTACTTTCCGCACTGGAAAATAAAATCAATCACATATGTAAATCAATCGCATAACACCTGCATCAATGCATATGTAAGTGCGCGCATCGGCTGCTGTTAACACAAACTTCATCGTTCGATATCTCGTAAACGGAGCGAGATATCAATTTTTTTTACTTAATAAAAAGTGTTTATTTTGGGCTAATTTACCTAAAAGTGAATTCAAATCTTGGCGCCCCAGAAACTAAAATCCTTCCATGTATATAATAGTAAAATTCGCCTATTGGAACTTGAGATATTTTTTCATATATTATTTGTAAAAAGAGAAGACATATGCCTATGTCGATGCAATAATAAATTAAGATTAGCGGAAAAACATTGTTATTATATACACATACATATATAGTTTATAATTTAATTCCCATGAAAGTTATTAGTTATTTTAACTCTATATGAGCTTTTTAAATCCGCATGTGTAAATTATTTGTCATATTTCATATATAAAATTTTGAGATTCTTGAACACGATCTGTTATTGATTCTTTAACTACATTTCAAAGCATTCGTTTATTATGTACTAGGCACTGTTTTCAATATTTGAATATTGTATACGAGTATTTATGCCATTTTTCATTCTTGATCTCCGTTTTTATTTTTTCGACCATCCAACTATCACCGATTATAGCATCTATGGTATACATTTAGTTAATTTTTTTATACATCCTTGAAATAATAGCAAATGGTAGTTTATATCCATATTTGATTTTTTAGTAACTACATCTTGTAAGTATGGATAAAACAGTGGAACTTCTCTAACTCGAATCACTATAATCCACAAAAATACTTAGAGTTAGAGAGACTTCGAGTTATAGAAGTTTACATTAAAACATACATTTTTCAAAAAAGTATAAAATATAGATTTACCCACAGTTTTAGTTATTTACTTCGCAAAAAGTTTTATATAAATACATTAAAACGTGTATTCTGTAATTTTGTTTGTTGCATTTTGCTATTTTTTTGGCTCTGGATGTCTGTATCTCATGCATTTGTTACACGATTTATGAAATCTATATTTTTTGTTCGTCTCCATACGAATATAGGGACTCCTTTAAAAATGTTCTTTGATAGTAAAATTTTAAATTTTGTAATGAAATTTGACATCTATTGCCAATTTAAGTGTTCCGAGTTATGGGGAACTTCGACTTATAGAAGTTTGAGTTATGGAAGCAAATATGTATGAAATTTGATTTCTAAACGTTATTGCCAATTCAAAAGTTCGAGTTATAGAGATATTCGACTTATTGAAGTTCGAGTTATGGAAGTTCCACTGTACCTACACAAAAGTCTTTATCGAAATTCGATGTTAAAGATTTCGATTTTGGAAATGAAAAAAACAGAAAAGTCAAACACGTAAGGAAAGACAAGGTTCGGGTGTAACCGAACATTTTATACTATCATATTATTATATATTGTACGTCTCCGAGGCAACGAAAATTTTTTAAAGTGTTGGTAAAACTTTATTACGATTGAAGAATATGGTAATACCCGAGACACACATGTAGTAACAATACTATTGTTCGTACAAATACCAGATGTGTGTCACCAAATACTAGCACTTTACCATGTGAGCAATGTAGTATTTTGCTGGTAATAATATCAGCATTTTTTTGTGGTATTTCACTGTGATTTCCGTAAGCGACGGGCTTTTAAGATACATTTCAATTACTTCTGTTTTTTGTGCAGAAAATACATATTTTTGCCATTTTTTTGTAATTTAAAAAATTCCTTTCTCCATTACACATATGTATGTAAATATTTATTGTTTAAATTTTTTTGAAATATCTCATGTCTGTGAAACAAAGTTGGTATTTCAGTTTACTACAAATCGATGTGTGTCAATCAGAGAGCTGCAACGGATATATCATTTTCGTGCACACTCGAATGTCCACTCTGATTTTGTTTGATCAAATTTTTCGGTATGAGTACACGTATTGATCGCTTGGAGACATGTTCAAAACGAACGAGCCTTTCGCGACACTCGAAACACAAGCATATATGCTTGTTTTAACAGAGTGCCGAGTTGACACTCGTTTGTGAACGAGCTGGCACTCTAACCCGATCGTATTGAATGTGATCGAGTCACACACGAGTGTGCACAAAATTTCAGAATATGTATGTATGTAATTGGCAGTCATGCTATTATTGCGTAGTGATTGTCAACGATTATTGGTTTTGTTTGTTTTGTTTACTTTTTATAATTCATAATGACAACGATAGAAAATTCGGGTTGTGAGAACATTTCCAATGGCACAAACACCTTATCTGGTCTACACCTGAAATTTGTGATTTAAAAAAAATTAAAATATTTAAGTGCAATGAAATGTTTTTTATTTATGATTTATGAATTAATAAATAAAATAAGTTTTGAGTGAATTCTATTCTTAAATTGAATTATTCTTTTATAATATGTACTATGTACGTCTAATATTCAAATTATTCAACCAAAAAAGCTAAGACAGAACGCGTCATCCCGACGCCAACATACATACATATGTGTGTACGTATGTTTATCTATTATTTTTTGGTCTTCGAGTGCCACTCGAGTGTGTCGATCACAATCAACACGTGCACGACACACCCGAAAATATAATATACATAAAATCCGAGTTTGCTGCTTGCACTCGAAGATAGGACCGTCTTGATTGTTCGTTTGCGTTATTTTCGCTTCGGGTTCTAAACTCGATCGAACACGTGTTTGAAGAGTGTTACGACACACTCGTACCGAATTTAAACTAGTGTGATTGAACACACTCGAACATACCCGAAGCTGCTCTCTGGTGTCAATGTACTTAGTAAACACAATACCATAATACTTTTATCATGGTATTGTTACTACATGTGTGTCTCGGGTATAAAAGATTGTTTTATATATGGTATTCAAAATTGAATTTTTTACATCAACATGATTACTTTTTATGTTTCATACTTGAAAGTAATAATATTTTTAACTATAACAAAATTTCGATGGCATACTTCTACAATGTGTGTACCTGCAGTTGTAGTTGAATGTTCTTTATCAAGTATTGAATTAAAAAATGTGTTTTCGATAGTATATCTTATTATAGTGCCTTTAGACTTGATAAATGTTAAAATCTCCAGCGATTATATATACAGACTTTAGTAAATCTTTCGACAGAGTAAACCACTCAATTCTTTTGCAAAAACTGGATCTTCTTGGTTTTCAACCAAGACTTCTTGAATGGGTATCCTCATATCTTACTAACAGAAAACAACAAGTTTTATTTAATAATACATTATCCGATTCAATTAGTGTCACTTCAGGGGTTCCACAGGGTAGTCGTCTCGGCCCGATTCTGTTCTTGTTGTTCATCAATGATAGACCTTCTGTAATTAAGTTTTCAGAAATTTTATTATATGCGGATGAAGTAAAACTTTTTAAATCATATACTTCTCATAACGAAAGGACTGAGTTGCAATCGGATTTAAATAATTTAGTTACTTGGTGTCACAAAAATGATATGCCACTGAATCTTAAAAAATGTAAAACGATGTGCTTTTCCCATAGAACTGTTGATCTTTCTCCCTATGTAATAAATAACTTAGTTTAGAGCAAGTTTTTAGCTTTGTTGATTTATGAGTTACTATGGACCCTAAACTAAATTTTAATTCTCATGTAAATTCAATTGTCTTAAAAGCTAAAGGTGCTCTTAGCTTTGTTAAACGTTGGTCTAAAGAATTTAGTGATCCGTATATTACTAAAATTATTTTTACAACATTGGTAAGGCCTATATTGGAGTATGGTTCTGTGGTATGGAATCCTAGCTATCAATCCCATTCTGATAAGCTTGAGTCCGTTGAAAAACAATTTTTACTTTTTGCTTTAGGCCACTTACATTGAGATTCAAGATTGAATCTTCCCCCGTATACTAGTCGTTTAAAACTTATAAATCTTCCCACACTCACTAGTCGCAGACAAATGCTAGGTATAATATTCCTAGTAAAACTTCTGAATGGTTTAGTTTGTAGTTCATTCCTTTTGTCTGATATTAAGTTTAATGTCCCATTGCGTTCATCCAGGCAGACCATTATTTCTAAAATCTTCTAGAACAAATTTTGAGTTAAATGAACCATTCCGCCGAATATGTCATAATTTTAATTCACATTCCAGCACATTTGATCCATCTGACTCAATATTTAGCATCAAAAAAACTATTTTGTCTTCTCTTAATAAGTAATATTCAGAAATTTTTAACTTTTTGTTTTTATAAGTTTTCTCAGCTGTTGAAATGTTTCTTTCTGTAGCTGAGCAGTTTGATAACCGGACGCTTAAAAATCTCTTGCCTTTCTAGACTCGGCAAATTCCGCTCGTATGCGGACTGCGTCCCACGCGTCGGTTGGGCGGGAGGAGGGTAATCGTTTGGGTTAATAATTATTAGTGTTAGTTAGTTAGATATTAGAGAGGACTTACATAATGAAGTTCTGCAATCAAATCTCTGACAGAAAAATCTGAATTTCCATAAAGTATTATACCAAAATACTAATATTGAAGCATTTAAATAAACGAACAGACGACAGACAGACATCCGGATTACAATAATTCTCGTCAGCAAATACAAAACAATATGATTAGTTTATAGTTCTTAAATATTGAAGTCTATTTATTTAATAAAGTAATAATTAAAATTCTTATTAATGATATATGGCTTAATCTCTTCTTGCTCTTATGTATGTACATATGTATGTCTTTATTTGTAAGTTTGTGTAATTCTTCCAAACCACTAATATAAAAAAGGGTTATTTACAGTAAGTACATAAAAAGAACTATTGCTTTTTAGCTTCAATGATCAATTCATATTTTCTGTTTTCCATTTTACGTTTCTTATTTTTGGAATATGCTCAGTTAAAGACATTATTTTAGCAAATTAAACTACAAATATATCTTTTTAAATTACATTTTTTGTTTATTGCATTTGCCAGTTTGATATCCAACGACAAATTCGTAAAACGCACGAGTTTGAAACTCGTAAACGCAATACAGATTATTTTCATTGCGAAGGGGAAAAACAAATGCGTTGAACGAAATTTACGATTCGATTGTCGCATTTACAAAGTATCTTTTTTGCGTTTTCGAGTATTTTCACTTGCGCAACGCCTTACAAAGTAACCACCCTGGTACCCGGGCGAGTGTTGTACATTGTTGAATATTGTATATTTATTCTTCCATTCTTCATTCTTGATCTCCTCTTTTATTTTTTTCGAACATCCAACTGTCCCCCCTTATAGCATATAGGGTATATTTTTAATTAAATTGTTTTATACTTCATTAAAATATGTAATAGGAAATGGTAGTTTTTATCCATCTTGTAATACTTAAAAAAGCATTTTTCGAAATTCGATGGTAAAGATTTCGATTTTGGAGGCTAAATTCAAAAACGAATTATGTAATTTTTTTTAATTATAACTCAATCTCCCAGAAAAAGATATTTTGGTCTGAAAAATAAATATATTGTTTGTTTTTCAATTAAATGTTTAATGCCAAACAATACCCTCAGATCGCGTCGTCAGAGAAACAAATTCGTTTCACTATATTTTGGATTTCCGTTTTCCATTAGTCAGTTCTTCATGTTGCCTATTCTCATTCTGACTTGCGTGGCGTCATTCGTTATTGTCTTCTATCATTCATAGAAGTCATGAAAAATCACCACATTATTATTTCAACTCTCTACTCTTTAAACAAGTAAGGAGGGCTACGTTTTTATACTCTCGCAATTTATTGATGTAATTTTATTAAGATAACACACAATTTGATCTATATATTCAGCATAAATATGAGGAACGTCTTTTCAAAAGGGGATATCTAGATCTTAATTTTTTTCACCAAATAAGAAAACGTTATAAGGAAAATATTTAAAGACCTACTGAAAAATAGTATTTGTGTTTAGGAATCATGATATTACATTGTTCTAACAACACAATTTGACAAAAATAGGATCTTGCCATTTAGAGCTACAGAATTCTAAAAAACAGAATATCCCCTTTTTAAACGAAATGTTAATAATATCCCTATTTGTTGTGTACTATTTGTAAATATACCTTATTTTGCAATATATATTCCATTTCAGTATTCTGTACTTCAGGGTTGAATTTGAAGTGTCAATTATTAATTCTTATATCACTTCAGGACATCTAAATTGTACCATTCTTCTCAAAACTGTTTCTTGAGTAAATTTTAAATATCTTTCTTCTTGCATTATTTCAGCGGGGGTTGTACGACATCCAAATTATATAAAATCAGATGAGGTCGTTTGGCCCTTTTTAGTAATAACATAGGTTGATCTGTACCAGATTTAAATCTATAGTTTTCATGGACCTTCAATTTGACAGTGGCCTTGAAGATAAAATGATTGATTACAACTGTCTCTTATAATTCTCTTCCATGCTTTTATACCTTTTTAGAATCCAGTCTTATCCTAGTACTTTTATTTGACCATATAGCTTGGAAATATCATAATACTCCTTTTATATTTTGAAATGAACAAAGCCATATTTTATGGTTAAAAACTTCCCATTTTTAAACGGACGGTCACATTTCAAGCTTTTTTTACTTGGAAACTATCTCGTCCAGATCATAATCCAAGTGACGAAATTGTAGGACTAAGAACAAGACGGGCATACTTAGTTAAAAAAAAAAATAAAAAAGAATATACCTCCTTTTGAAAAGACACTCCTCATATGTTATTCTACTGTGTATGTTACTGAACTCCTTAACGGCTGGACCGATTTGAATACATTTTTTAAGTTTTTTCTTAAGTTATATTTTATTAAGTTTTAAATGTACCTCGAATTGTAAAATTCCAACATGTCTAATATAAAATTACACAAGAAACATAAAATATGGAAATTTGCGTCCTTGTTTATATATATTATATAACAAGCAACAAAGAAGAAATATGTATGTACATACATACACAAATTATAACATAATCTTTTTATGTGAAATGACAATATTTTATTCTTCTAACAGTATAAATTATATAACATTTTATATTATTTTAAGGCAATAATTTGATATGGATAGAAGTGTGGACTCGATAGGTAGTTGTTCTCTTGATGTCGACGCTGATTCCACGGACGTATCAGGTATACATTTTTACGGTATTTTAGTTAAACTACATTACATACATTCATTTGAATTCCATAAGTTTAATGTATCTTTTGTTATATTAATAAATGCGAGAATAATTTCAATATTATAGATACAAGTGGGAGTTTAAATTTTCCAACACCAATTTCTATTAAAGACATTACCACAGAATTCACCACAAATATACGAGAGCGATGTTCTGTTCAGACTTTCCATGAAATCAATAAGAATTTTATGGGACTCGAGTCGCAGATGGTGTTAAAACAGCCAATCGCAAATGTCAACACAAGATGTGCCTTATTAAATTCATCAAATCCGAATTCAAATAAAATCATTAGTCAGACTGATTCAAGTACAGACAAAAAGCCAAGCTATCTGAATCTAGCTTGTTGTGTGAATGGTTATTCTAATCTTACAACTTATGACTCTAAAATACGACAAGATATAAATAAATCACGCGAGGTGTCCCCCATCCGCCCGTCGTCAAATAGTATTCAGTATTGCAAAAAAAGCAATTCACTGGCTCCACCAATACTATTACAAATGGATGATGGCAGAGGAGATGTTTCTAATTCGAAACCGGCAGCAACTAACGGACTTTCAAACAATGGGTATAATAATACAGAAAACAATGAGCACTGTGATTCGCCATGGAATGAGGATGGTCGCAATACTAGTTTTATTCAACAACGAGTGGAACGATTATATGGACGTGCTGCATTAGCACAGGGTTTTTATAGTCCAAAAAAAGTGCGTAGCACTTTCTCTTGTACGTCTCAACGGGATCGTGATGATGCTGGTTCATCAGAGCTGGCAAGGAAATTTCAACAACTTACTCCAAGCAAAGATTACTCCGAGTTCAGGAAAAAGTTAGATGCAAGTGCTAATAATTCTCCACGTCAAGTTAGTTCGGCAACCGAAATTTCAACTTTTAATAATAACATTGTTGATTTACCTGTATTACGTCATTTAAGCCAAGAGTTTCGGGCTCAGTTACCAATAATATCACCTAAAAAAAACCAATCAAGAAGTTCTCTTCATAAGGCGTTAAGCTCGGAAAATGACACAACCGATGCGTTTGAAGTATTAATAGATGAAGTAGATCGTAAGGAAATTCCGATATCTCTATTGGAAATAAGTAATGAACATCCAAATGGAGACAATATACAATACAAAATTGTGGAAAAATCAAATTTAATTGATCCATCCATAGAATGTTCAGAGAAGAATGGTAATTACTTTCTTCATTTGCTGAAAAGCGAACAGAGTCGTCTTTTAGCTTTAGCTGATAAAGCGGAAAGATACGCAGACGAATTATCCGTAAGTGTTATTAATTCATACATAATATTTTCGAAAGTATTAGTTCAAAATTAATTGTAGTGAATATAAATATGTAATATCCCATACAATTTAGGTTATTATTATTTAAAATGATTAAATTCATTAATATTGGGTGAAGTTTCAAGATATAGAAACATATAAAGAAACAAGTAAGGAAGGGCTAAGTTCGGGTGTCACCGAACATTTTATACTCGCAATTTATTTATTTAATTTTATTAATATAACAAACAATTTGACTCACATATTCGGCATATATGTATATGGTGTAAAGTCCATTGAAAGTTTGAAAACCCTAATATTAGTTATATGGGAGCTAGGGGAAGTTATGACCCGATTTCACAAATTTTAGGCACGAAGATATATCATTAGAAGAAAAATATTGTCTCTGAATTTCTTCAAAATATATGAGAGACTTACTTATATTTTCGGTAAAAAATTAATTCGAAGCTCTGAGGTCCTCATGTTCGATATATGGGGCCTTGAATACTTATGGTCCGATTTCGGTTTTTTTTAGAAGGGCGATACCACACTATAAATGCAGAATTTGTGCAAAGTTCTGTTATCTTCACTAGTGCTTACTTTATATATTGTAAAGTAAACGATTCAGATCGACTTCAAAGTTCTGGTATATGAGAAGTAGGCGTGGTTGTGAACCGATTTGGAATACAGTGGAACTTCTCTAACTCGAATCACCATAATCCACGTAAAAACTAGAGTTATAGAGTCTTCGAGTTATAGAAATTTACATTAAAACATAAAAATTTTCAAAAAGCTGTAAAATATAGATTTTTTTTTATTTATTTACTTCGCATAAAGTTTTATGTATAAACTTAAAAAATGTATTCTGTAATTTTGTTTACATTTTGCTATTGGTTGGCTCTTGACGTCTATATCCCATGCCCTTCTTACATGATTTATGCAATCCATAAGTGTAATATCATATTTTTTGTTCGCCTCCATACGATATAGAGGGACTCTTTTAAAATTATGTCTCGATCGTAAAATTTTAAATTTTGTATAATGCTTGACCAAAAAGTTCGATTTATGGAAGGAAATTTGTATGAAATTTCCTTGTGACTATAGACACTTCAAGAGTTCGAGTTATGGAGAACTTCGAGTTATAGAAGTTCGAGTTAAGGAAGTTCCACTGTATTTTCATCACATATCATTGGAAAGCTAGGAAGATATTATAAACCAAAATGGTCGAAATGCATGAAATTTGTCCAGTAGTTTTAATGATATGGTTTTTGACCCATAAGTGGGCGGCACCACGCCCGTTTAAAATTTCGTATACCATTTTGAATGCAGCTCTGCCGTACCATCTTTTTAATGATATTTAAGGTTTCTGGTGGTTTTCCTTACTGAATTAAAGCATTTTTAGTAGTTTTCAACATAACCTTTATATGGGAGGTGGACGTGATTATAATCGGATTTTCTTCATTTTTGGACTGTATAAGGTAGTGCCTAAAAGAAACGACTCTAGAAAGTTTCCTTAATACAGCTTTAGTAGTTTACGAGATATGTAGAAAAAACTTAGTAAGGGGCGGGGCCACGTCCACTTCTCCAAAAAAATTACACCCACCTTTCATACAAAGTTTCGGTTGAAAATTACTAAAAGTGTGTTAACTCACTAACGAAAAACTTCAGAAACACTAAATTTTACAGAAGAAGTAGCAGAAGGAAGCTGCACTCAGATTTTTTTTACAAAATGGAAAATGGGCGTGGATCGCCCACTTATGGGTCAATAACCATATCTCAGGAATTACTCGACAGATTTCAACGAAATTCGATATAGAATATTTTCTTGACACCCTGATAACACGGACAAATGGGCGAAATCGGTTCACAACCACGACTACTTTCCTTATAACTCAATTTTGAATTCCATCTTATTCCTTCACTTTATAATGTACATATACATAAGGAACCAATGAAGATAGCTGAATAAAACTTTTCACAAATAGTGTATATCATCTCTGGCTTCATTTGTGAAAAAATTGTCGAAAACGGAATATAACTTTTCAATACCCCAGATATCGAACATGTTGAACTCAGCGCCAAAGGATAAATTTTATCAGAAAATATGGGTAAATCCTTTAGATAATTTAATGTAGTTCAGAGGAAATTGTTTTCTTTTAATAGTGTTTTGTTTCAAAAATTATTAAAATCGGGCCATAACATCTCCTAGCTCCCATATACCTAATGATAGGTTTTTCAAAAATACGGTAGGTTTTATTCCGCATATATTGCTTAATATGTGAGATATCATAGTAAAATTAAGTGAGCGTATAGTCTTGGTTATAGTGCACCTTGCTGGTGAAAATGAATGAAATCGGTTCAGGAATTACCTCAGCCCTCAAATACTATATATGAAGATTTTCGTTATTCTATTAAACTTTATGCCGAATTTATGGGTAAATTTGTGTGTTATGTAAATAAAATTTCTTCAATAAATTGCGAGAGTATAAAATGTTCAGTTACATCCGAACTTAGCCCTTCCTTACTTGTTATGTATTATTTATAAGACAAATATTTTATTTTTTAAATATTAATCACAAAACCATCCAATTCTTTTAGACACATGATAAATCAGAAAATGTAATTGAATATACATACATATATATATAATCTGGTAATAATGCCAACATATTTACAAGGAGGAATGTTATGTACTTGGACGGATATGCTTTAGTATAAAAATTCGAAACTCAAATTTTCAAAAAAAAAAAATTTAGCTAAAAATGTGTTTAAAATCTAACAAAAAGATATAGAAAGTTAGAATTGGATTTGTCCAATATAAGATAATATTTATCAAAAACACATTTATATCGGCTGACGGTTTTGAGTGGATTATAATGGCAATGTTTTTAACTGTTGATTGTCAGACTTAAAAGAGTTGAAAAAAAATTAATCTGAAACCCCTTTGAAGAACTATATTTCGGATGTTCACTCATAATGCTTAATTTTTTGACAACACAATTTGTTGAAAAAGTACTTCTTATGCATTTTTTATGTTTTCATTCATTTAATTAGTTATTTAAATATAATATCATAAGAATTTTTACTCAATAAGCTAAAATTTGTAATTAACAATAATGAATGTTTTAGGGCAATCCCGAGATTTCGGAGGACACTCTAGGCTTTTTGCGTTCAGCGTATGGCAAAGCTCGGTTGCTGGTGTCACAAAAGATGAAACAATTTGAAGGTAAATTTATTTGTTTCCACTGTTTTTTATATTTTATATAATATTATTATGTTATTTTATTAAAACACTAGCAGACCCACACGTTTTTGTGGCTAAGGTATACATTAAATTAGTAAATTTTTCAATACAGAGAAAAAATTCTTACGCATAAAGACGAAAACGTTATAACCGATAAATTTTAAAATGATTGATATACATTATCGTAGAACTTTATTAAGCGTAAATTGTCATAATTTGTAAAACTTTGTTTTTTTAATCGTTTATTGAAGTATGTAACAAATGAGCATGTTTCAAAGTTGGCTCAAACTTGGCTTCGATGACGATATTGATTACTTTACATGTTAACAACTCACATTACTTTTAATTGCAAGGGAGTGGGGATAGTCCAGGCAATTTAAAATAGTCTGTGGGATAATTGTGAAATGAAGTGACAGAAATCTTTTGGAAATGTTATTAATCCATCGAGGTGTCAACTGCGACCCTACCATTTCCAACAGCTTCTACAATCGCAATTGGATATACAGTGGAACTTCCATAACTCGAACTTCTATAACTCGAAGATCTCCATAACTCGAACACTTGAATTGGCAATAGCGTTTAGAAGCCAAATTTCATACAAATTCCCTTCCATAACTCGAATTTCTATAACTCGAAGTTCTATAACTCGAACTCTTGAAGAGGTAATAGAGTGCAACTTTCATACAAATTTCCTTCCATAAATGGAACTTTTTGGTCAGGACATAATACAAAATTTAAAATTTTACCGAGGCAGAATTTTAAAAGAGCCCCTCTATATTGTACGGAGTCAAACAAAAAATATAATATTACACATATGGATTGCATAAATCATCTAACAAAGGCATGGGACATAGACGTCAAGAGTTAATAGCAATAGCAAACTGCAACAAACAAAATTACAGAATAGATTTTCTAACATATACATATATATAAAACTTTATGCGAAGGTAATAAATAGAACTGTAAAAATCTATATTTTACAGCTTTTTAAAAATTTGTATATTTTAATGAAAATTCCATAACTCGAAGTCTCTCTAACTCGAAGTTTTTTTGTGGATTATGGTGATTCGAGTTAGAGAACTTCCACTGTAGTTGCAAAAGCACTCGTACGGTAGTTGTTAATTGGCGATTCTTTATGTGTCGCCACAAATTAGATGATTTTAAGCATGCGATTAGTTGGTCAGCAACACTTGATCCAGGAATAATTGGAAGAGTCTGGCGTAAATCACCTGCCAACAGTATCATGGCAAAAACGTTTTGGTTGTCGCGTAAATCTTTTAAAGTCCTGTCAGTGCCTCCTGCGACTTCTTTGCATACTAACAGGTGCCAAGTTTCCCCTATTCCCGTTTACTTTGGTGGTGAATATATAGGTCAAATTGTGTGTTATCTTAATAAAATTGCATCAATGAATTGCGAGTGCGAGCAATTGAACAATGACAAAAATATTTTAACAAAGCAACAAAGACAACCTTCAAAATATTATTATTTTTTGTTTTCTTTTTTTATATCTTTGTTGTCAATTCGAATAAAATTCTCTTATTATTATTATCTTCCTCGCAATTTTTCCATATTTAATTACTTTCTAATCTTTTCCTGGCCTTCCACGAATATTTTAAGACTAAAATTAGCCAGATAGGTTTGGCCGTTCTCGACTTTTTGCGTTCTTCTCCGTAAGAACCATCCTTGTACTTCAAGGAATATTGTAAAAAAAAGAATTAGCGAAATCGGTTCAGTTGTTCTCGAGTTATGCGCTTAGCAACACATTTTGCGATTAATTTTTATATTATAGAAGACATTAATATATATACATTTATATAACTATAAGTTATTTATTGCTGTTTTCTGGTGAAAATTTGCAATTATTATTTACTTATATATCTTATGGTAAAAAATTATAAATTCTAGTTTAGTAGTGTTTTATTAATCTAAATATATTGTATTGCAGGCCTTTGCCAAAATAATTTGAATTCATCACCACAAGACAAATTTCCCACTACAAATGATGATCTTCAAGGATTTTGGGATATGGTGAATTTGCAAGTCGATCATATCAATTCTATATTTGATGAGATAGAAGTATTAAGACAAAACAATTGGAAGGTACGAATACAAATAGACTTAATTAGCCAATATTAATACTTCTAATTCCAGAAACCTATGGAAATTCTACCTAAGGAGCCGACCAAAATACAACCAAAAACAGTAAAGACTGTCAACCAAAAGACAAAAGTTAGTACATCTAATGGAAATGACTCTAAAACAAAATCAGTCTTATCGGCCGCAGCGTTGAAACGAGAATCTCAAAGAAAAATGTTGTTAGAAATGAAACGTAAAAACAAAATCGCATTGGCAGCTAAATCAACTACGTCTGTTGGAGATTCTGTTGAGCCACTTGTTGAAAATTTAGACACCGTTGAGATATTTGTCAAACACACTAATTGAAAGTTCGTTAATGAGTGCTTTGGTCTTACTAAACTGTACTAGTCCTCTAACAAAATCGAATGAGACATACACTCCATGACATATATAATCTATAAATCTTTCGCTTCTACTAATTCTAGTTTCATAATCTAAAAACGTTATATACACGAATAATACTCGTTTGCAGGCTAATCATTCATAATAAAGCAGTGTGCTATTAAAAGATGAGAAAGAGAAAAATGAAATTGAGTAATTTATATACATATGCTCATTTTTGGAAATCTAAATCTGTTATGTGAAAAATGCAATATGCATCATTTACTTCATTTTGCTTTAAAATAGATTGTAATTGAGCCAAATTCATAGTTTTCAATTTAGTTAAATTATATTTACTGTTACTAGCTTAAAACTATGAAGAAATGTTTGAATTGGTTGACATCTTAAATACGCACTGTACATACATGTTTGATATTTTTATATTAATTGATTTATCATATGAATTTTGCGTGATTGTCAGAGAATAATATTTTACATAAAAATACATTTATTTTATGAAAATTTTAAATGTATGAAAAAAGTACATCTATTAATTATTATTATCAAACAAACTTTTAAATTGGAAAGGAATGAATTTATGCAGCTGGAGAACCATTATGAAACTATAACACCTATTTCCATTGTTATTGGCATGCAGATACTTTTTTCGTTATGAATGCGCTTATATTTGATGTTTATGATGTCAAAACATCAAATATACATACTATGTAGGTTTGCTTCAGTAAGAGATTTGTATGACCGCGTTCCGACGAGAACGCTATTGTCTCGGCAACTCCTAGTTGATAGAAGAGGGGGCGACGAGGAAAGGGGGATCGCAGGATAAAAAGGACAACAATTTGCTAGATGAAGCGTCCATGAATTTTAGAAAATTATGTGAAGAGAATTACAAAAAAACTTGTCTCGGGTTGTCGAAACAAAATTTTACCGTGTGAACGCAATGGGAGACACCAAAGGAGAATCTGCCGATAATTAGCGACAATAGGATTCTGGTTTGAATGCAGTAGATGAGTTTATAATAACCGGTCTACTGGTCATGGATAACAAAATTCTTGTTGTAAAGACACAAAACAATCACCACATAATCTTGATGTTACGTAGATCCGATTGCCGTGAGAACAGTTATTATAAATATTACTTCCAAAAATCTTTTCCATATTTAAATAAACATAATTCAAACAAGTAAGGAAAGGCTAAGTTCGGGTGCAACCGAACGTTTTATACTTTCGCAATTTATTGCTATATTTTTATTAAGAAAACACACAATTTGACCCATATATTCGGCATAAATATATTTCACATATTAACCGATTTATAAGCTATTAAGCTCATCGTATTTTTGTAAATTCTATAATTAGGTATTCTCTTATATTCTTATATAAGAGAAGTTATGACCTGAAGAACAATGGGCCTAATCATTGAATCCGCAGCGAATTCGATTTCGATTCGATAAGTATTTTCGATCGAAAATTTTTATGCAATCATTCATTCCGTCGATAAACTGCTTTATTACAAAATAAAAATGTCAAACTTCATTGTCGACTGTAAGTTTGACAGGTTTGAAAAATTAAATTGTCTGGAATTTTTATTTCGTTTATATAAATATTTGAAATGGATACAATCGCGTTAAATTTAAGTGATAGTGATAGTGAATATGAAAATTGTGTAAAAATTCGTCGTGAGCGCAGAAATTTAAGAAATAGTTCAAAAGACATATTGGAAATGGATGAAATCATGCTAAAGGCCGAATAATTGTTGAGAAAACAATAGGTTTATTAAAATCTGTATTTCGTTGCCTTTGCGGTGAACGAGGTCTACATTACGAGCCATTTAAAGCAGCGCGTATTGTTAATTTCTGCTGTGCATTGCATAATATTCGTTTGAATTTTAATTCTAACGAAACTTATAATGAGCCATACCTGGATACAACTGAAAATGAAAATTCCATCGATGATGACAATGATTTAGATGATATGCCCACCGACGAAGCAAGTAAAATAAGAGATAGTTTTTTAGATATTTTTTAATATACATGTTGAATTCATTTTTATTAGACTAAGTTAAAAAACATAAAAATTCATTAAAACGAAATGTTTTGTTAGTTCAAAAAAACTTATGGCTTATTTAAATGTTCAAGTTCTAGTTCTAAAATTTTCCTTTTGGTTTCTAATTTATCTATTGCTATTTTTTCCATTGCGGAATTATGTCGCTTCATTTCCTTTAATTTATCCTTTTCAGTTTCATTAAGTTTTCTAAGTCATCTATTTGTGTCGGACTGTTCTTTAATATATTCTTTTTGATGTTTCACAAGCGTGTCCTGCAGTTTTGAAATATTTGTCTCCACTTTTTTTTTGGATCGTTATTTGTTCTGTAAGAAGATCAATCTTGTTTGTTTTGTTCTTTTTATGTGGAGTACAGAAAATATCGGCATCCACATTAGATTCTATTACCTGACCGGGAGTCATATGTGATGTAGGTTCAACCAATTCAATGTCAGGCTGGGAAAAAATTGACTCAACTGGTCTCTTGCTAGCACTACTTGTTGTAGGAATCTCATCAGGGATATTTTCTATTGAAGTGATCTTCACTGATGTATTGAGTGACAGTATAACACTCACCTTCTCTTCAAGTGAACTTAAAGAAACTTGGCTGAAGGGCCCACCACCTGTTCCAGAAATGTGTTTTGCATTTTTTACCATTTTTTTCTTTGTTGCAAACTTAAAATCTGTCCAAACCTAGTTATAGGTTAAGAAAGAAGTTTAATAGCCGAAAATTTACAAATTATGATTTTTCATACCTTCTTCCATCCAGTTCTGTCCTTGATTGGAGGACCTAAAGCGTTCAGTTTATTTGATATTTCTTCCCAAAAACTATTCAAATCGCCTGGTGCTCTCTGCGAAAAACCTTTCGCTATGTCGGGGTGTAACTTCATTTCATTTACTAACACTTCAAATTGTGTTTTATTAGTGTGTTTTTGTCTCTTATCTCTAAAATTTCAATGTAAAACATAATTAAATGCGTCATTAACAATTTTTTATATAAATACTTACAAATTTTCCATTTCTTTAAAATTTCCGCAACACACTCACCAACGGATTGATTTCGATGCAAATTTTCGATATTGCGGTATCAATGATTCCGAAATTAGTGACATCTATGTGCCGCGGAAAGCATTTTATCGCGTCGGTAACTAAATTCAATTCGATCGAAAATGTGACTATCGATACGGATTCAATGATTCCCATGTAAAATTTTACTATCGAATCGAACCATTTTTCGATCGAAACGGATTCAATCATTAGGCCCAATATTTCCTCTGAATTAAATTAAGATACCTGAGAGATTTCGGAAATTTTCGGTGAAAAGTTGCCACGGGGTACTGAGTTATTCATATTCGATAGTCGGGACATTGAAAAGTTATAGTCCGATTTCCACAATTTTTTCACAAGTGATGCCACAGATCATACAGTATTTGTGTAAAGTTTTATTTCGCTATCTTCATTGGTTCCTTATGTATATATTATAAAGTGAAGGAATAAGATGAAATTCAAAAATGAGTTATATGGGAAGATGTTGTGGTTGTGAACCGATTTCGCCCATTTATCCATTTGTCCGTGTCATCAGGGTGTCAGGAAATATTATATACCGAATTTCATTGAAATCTGTCGAATACTTCCTGAGATATGTTTTTTTAACCCATAAGTGGGCGATGCCACGCCCATTTTCCATTTTGTAAAAAGTCTCAGTGCAGCTTCCTTCTGCTATTTTTTCTGTGAAATTTAGTGTTTCTGACGTTTTTCGTTAGTGAGTTAACCCACTTTTAGTAATTTTAAACCTAACCTTTGTATGGGAGGTGGGCGTGGTTATTATCCGATTTCAACTTTTTTCATGGTGTGTGGGGGAGTACGTAGGAGAACCGGCTACAGAAAGTTTGTTTTATATCGCTATATTGGTTTGCGAGATATATACAAATAACCGATTTGGGGGCGGGGCCACGCCCACTTCCCCAAAAAAATTACATCCAAATATGCCCCTTCCTAGTGCGATCCTTTATTCCAAATTTTACTTTTATAACTTTATTTATGGCTTTGTTATGACACTTTATAAGTTTTTGGTTTTTGCCATTTTGTGGGCGCGGCAATGGTTCGATTTTGCCGAAAGCAACCTCCTCAGGGTGCCAAGGAATACGTGTTCCAAGTTTCGTTAAGATGTCTCAATTTTTACTCAGGTTATCTGTTGCACGGACAGACGGACGGACGGACAGACAGACATCCGGATTTCAACTCGTCTCGCCATCCTGATCATTTTGATATATATAACCCTATATGTAACTCGTTTAGTTTTATGACTTACAAACAACCGTTATGTGTTTTCCCGCCTGGATAAGGAAGCGAAGCGAATGTGTCTGGTGGTGAACGAGGACAAGACGAAATATCTCCTGTGATCAAACAAACAGTCAGCGCATTAACGTCTTGGCTGCCATGTCACTGTTGATAGTCATAACTTTGAAGTTGTAGATAATTTCGTATACCTGGGCACCAGTATCAACACCGATAATAATGTCTGCCTTGAAAGTCAGTCAAGAAGAAGAAGAAGCAGTTTAACACCTCAATTGTGTAACTGCCTTCCCTAAATAAAAGCGTTGGCGGAACGTTTTTACCGCTCAGCGTTAACATCGATGCGCCATCCCTAAATAAAAGCGGCAACTTTCCGTCAAATATCAAAATGTTTACTTGAATTGTCGTTGTGAAATTTAATTGTACAGAAAAACTTCGTTTTTCGCAGCCAACTTTACTTCGGAACGCTCTCTGAAAATAGAATTTTTCAACCGTCGGTATGTGCCATACAAATTGTATGAGCATGAGGATTTTTTGACAGTCATTTGCCGCTGCCGCTTTTATTTAGGGAAGGCAGTAAGGCTACTGGCGAATAATCGCAATTTTAGTAGCCTTGGCTACTGAGACTAGATTTTTTATTACGATAAGCTATCTATCTCAGTTGCCAAGAATACGCAGATAACAGCCCTGAGTTTACATTTTTGACAATTATTTTGAAAGTATTTGGCAGCAGTGACAGTGACAATTTGTGCAGTTAAAAATACAAATACGTGAACAAAAATATTTTATTTCAACCAAAATATAAAGAAGAACTATAATGAGTAGTTATTAATTATTTTTCATGAGTCGGGAAGAAAGCTTGAATGTCGCAATAATTCGACGGTTAATTAGAGATCGTTCCAATCCTTTGGACGCTAAGGATTAAAATGTTATTATTTGTTATGTTTACTATATTTTGTATATTTTCAAATAGCGTTTTAAATCCATCAACCGATCAACTGCTGTCTCTCAAATTCTGAAGATTTGAGCAGCGCTACGATTCTTTGCTGAAGGTACATAGCTATCAGAAAGGTCAAGGGAATGACTTCGAAATTTCACAACTTAAATACGACGATGTCTGTGATTCTTACAGAAGTGACCACATTTATACAACAGAAAATATGCCTAAAACATATAAAATTTAACATAAGTGTAGAAGAGCAAAATACTACTAAAATAATAAATAATAAGCAATCAAACAGAATTTCCTAAAAAAGAACTACAAAATCTGTATATTAATATCTATACCTCAGAAGTAAACCGAATATTACAAATTGCTTAAAAATGGTATTGTTAAAATATTAGCTTCTGCTATTCTTTTCCAGTCTTATGGGGTGACCTGAATCTATTTATTTCGGCTTCAAAGCCATTCCATAGTTTTACATTTTTTAAATAATATTTAAAAAGCAACTCATTCAAATATATATTTATGTAAATACATTTTTTATTTATATTTACAATTTTGGCCATCTGAATATATTATATTACTCAAAACTACAATCTATAATGAAGATACTGGTATTGATCAGTAGCCTGCTTTTGACATATTTGGATACTATAAAAAGGGTTGATAGTAATAGATAATATGCAAAAAATGGCGACTGGCAATCAGTAGCCTGTTATATTCGCCAGTAACCTCTCTTAATGTATTTTTCGGACTACGATAGCCTGAAGGCGACTGAACTCAGGCTATTATAGATACATAATATGGGTGTTCTGAAATTCGGGTTTATTGATGAAAAAAAATTTAGAAACTGATTAAACTGACATGGATTCCGATGAAAATGAACTCGTCAATCTAGTGCAATTTGTTGGAAATTATGATGATAGAAAAACCAGAAGAGTTGTGAGGCCTTGACTTCATTTTTAGCAAGCTAATGCCATAATTCATTATTCAAGGGAGATAAAGAAGTTTTACGAACAGAAAAATAGTTCACTCTGGGGTTCTATCAAGAGGATCCACAATTTAACACAGTCAAAACCCTAAAAGTAGTGATTGAGGAAGCTTGAGCTGCAATACCGAGAATGAGTTTAATAAACCTTATTGCTTCAATGGCGAACAGATTAATTCAAGTTTTAAAACGCAACGGAAAGTGGACAGACTACTAACAAGAAGTTGGGAGTTAAGCCGAAATTTATTCCTTAAAATTGTTTTTGTTTTTGAGTTTATATGAATTGATAGCTTGGAAAGTAAACTAATCAAAGTTTTTTTGATATAAAATTACTTACTTTATTCTTAATATTTTTACTACTATTGATAAAAGCACAACGTGCTTATACAGATCCGTAGAGACTGCACCAGTAAACAGCATCGAAAAGGATCTTAAATATAAAGGAAAATGCTCTTGGAGTATTCCTGGAAATTTCTGGAGCATTCAATAACGTCTCAACGCAATCTATTCTTAATAGTATAGAATCAATAGGTGTTCAACCGGCTATACAACGCTGGGTCAAAAACTTCATTTATTTAGTTTTCAAATTGATGAGTTTTCTGATAATGAAAATAACAAAACTAACAAAAAAGCACAAAGCTGACACGAATCGCGGCACTCGTTAACGAGCGATGTAAGTTATTTTGGCATAAACTCCCTTTTTATTACTTTAAATAAAAATATATTGGTATAACAATTAAATTTTATTAATATTTTTTTTATTTAACATATTTTAGTAATAATATACAGTGGAACTTCCATAACTCGAAGTTCTCCATCACTCAAACTCTTGAATTGGCAATAGAAGTAAAATTTCATACAAAATTCCTTCCATTAATCAAACTTTTCGACCAGGACATAATACAAAATTTAAAATTTAATTTTCTAGGCAGAATTGTAAAAGAGTCTCTCTATATCGTATGGAGGCGAATAAAAATGATATTACTCTTATGGATTGCATAAATCATGTAACAAATGCATGGGATACAGACGTCAAAAGCCAAAAAATAGCAAATTGTATCAAACAAAATCACAGAATATACGTTTTAACTTATGTTCATGAAACTTTATGAATAAATAAAACTGTGTATAAATCTATATTTTACAGCTTTTTGAAAATGTTATGCTTTAATGAAAATTCTATAACTCGAAGTCTCTCTAACTCAAAGTTTTTTTTGTGGATTATGGTGATTAGAGTTAGAGAAGTTCCACTGTATTGTAACGGATTTCCAAAATCTGTTGTTTACTCTAAAATTCTAACCTGAATTCGATCACTGGATTGTCAAATAAAAGTCACACTTTAATGGCTATACACTAAACTTTATTTCTAATTCCTTATAACTTAACGCTTTAGTACTCAATACTTCGTTACACTGCCCTCCACTTAAGTCTAATCGTCCCGATTAGACATACTTCCAGAATCAAACGCTTAGCATTTCTTCCCCTAATCTCGACTTCTAGGACACTGTCGTCCTCCTTAACATTCCTTTCTCCATTGGCATTAATCCAAAATCTTAAATTATTCCGTAACCAAAAATTATACTCGCAGTCGTCTACGCCGTTGTTTCCTGGACAGCATACTGATAAGCCAAGAACATGGATATATGGATATCCTCTGCACCTGTGGTGATACCTGTCCACCAGTTTTCTAAAATGCTCTTCCAAATTTCGGATGAATCCTTCCGTCATGATATCGGATTGTGGATGTAATGCAACTCCAACACATAGCTTCTGGCACATTTCCAAATTGTTGATGCACACATCCGCCATCTCGTCAGTCTCTTTACCATGAATTGGGCACTCTTCTGTCCTGACCGTCAAAACACTCCTGTTTCCTGATTTACTGAGTAATGGACCAGCTACAACCATGGCGACTCGTTCAAATGTACTGCTCCCAAACTGTACTGCTTCATTTCACCATGACTCTTGGAACTCGACACTTTATTTGCAATGTCATCTCTCATGGATTGATGACAACCAACCCAATACAATTGATCCTTCAATTTTCCCAAGGTTTCCATGATTCTTATGTGCCCTTTACTTGTACCTTTGTGAATCTCGTAGCCTAAAGTTCGATATAAACAACCAGCCACCAACTTAAAATTATTCCACTGTGCCTTTGCGACTAGATGTTCTGCAGACATTTCTTCTTTTTTTGGACATTTCACAACTGGAGATGCATCTTCAGATTGTTGTATCTTCATATCACAATCTTTTGTCCATGACACATGTGTCTTCTCTGGGGTCACCTGCGTCAATATATGTGCCTCCTGCTCCTTCAATTGTGTAGACACCTGTGCTGAAACCTGCGATGGTATACATTCTCCATGCACTTCCAGCTGTGTTAACAACTCTTCTCTTTTTAAGGTCATCTCCATCGACTCCTCCTCTTTGGACTCCTGTTAGGACATCCCATTCACTTCCAATTGTGTTAACAAAATATCTTCATGCGCTTCTAATGGTCTTAACATATACGTCTGCTTCGCTTCCAACTGTGTGGACATATTCTCCCCATGCTCTTCCAGCTGTCTTAACATGTCTGCTCTATTTGAGGTCACATCCATTGACTCCTCCTCCTGCTTTTCCAACTGAGAGGACACCCTATTCGCTTCCGAATGTGTTGACAAAATCTGCCCATGCGCTTCCCAAGGCTTTGACATACGCACCTCATTTGCTTCAGTCTGTGTTAACCAAATTTCTTCATGCTTTTCCAGCTGTATTGGCACATCCGCTTTATTTGAAGTCTCATGCATTGATTCTTCCTTCTACTTTCCCAACTGTGAAGATACCCCATTCGTTTCCGACTTCTGCTCTTTTAACTGGGAAGAAAATTGTGCTGATATTGCCGTTGACAGTTCTTTCATATGTTGGGACAACTTTGTTGTTAAGCGTGTGTCCTGTTCTTCCATTCGCGTTGACTACCGCGCGTCCTGCGCTTCCAACTGGGATTTCATCTCCTTTATTTGTAATGACTGCGCCTGCAACTGTGACGACATCTGGGACATAACAGACAAAATCATGTTCATGTCCACTACACCTGACGAACATGGAATCTCTTCTTTTTCCTCAATTTTCGTTGTCGATTCCTCTAACAGCGATTCAAAAACAAATTCGTCCACGTTGATGTTTTCTTCTTCCATTGCCTCTCGCAAACTCCAACTCCTTTTTGAGTTGTGGTTGAACTTGACCATTATCTCCGATGGCATTTTATTTGTCAATCCCACTTCTGACACCAATTGTAACGGATTTCCAAAATCTGTTGTTTACTCTAAAATTCTACCCTGAGTTCGATCAGTGGATTGTCAAATAAAAGTCACACTTTAATGGCTATACACTAAACTTTATTTCTAATTCCTTATAACTTAACACTTTAGTATTCAATACTCTACTTTACAACTCTAACTTATAACTTGTTTACACTTTGCTCGACAACTCTCTTATTAGAACTGTGTCTTGTTGCCAGTCCGACAGCCCTTATATAGTCGATTGTTAGCGATACATCGCCACTCGAACATTCTGGCAACTACGAGTATCGATGTCTAGATACATCTGGCAAGTTATCGATTTCGATAGTCAATTCTAGTTTGTTCTGGTGCCATTTTCGTTACAGTATTAATATTCATCGGCGGGACCCCAATTTTGATAATCATTAATTATTATCTATATTATTTATTTCATTCGTTTCTTTTTTTACTGCAATTCATGTAAAATAAAACTCATACACAATTTGATAACTCATGCATATGATATAGGGCTGTTAAGCATTTATGAATTCAATACTTCGCCTAAAATAATGCAATGGCGTTTACGAATATTGTACATTGTATGCCATTTTATATTGCGTTTACGAAAGCAGCCTGTTTTATCGACCTTTATCCGACAAATGCGACATATTTGATAAAGTGTCTGTGATTTTTGCTTTGTTCAAAAAAAATTAAAACTTACCTTTAACTGTTGTGAAATTTCTTCCAAAAAATTATTTAATTCGCCTGAGGATCTTTGAGAAAATTCTTTGGCTATTTCGAGGGGCAACTTTATATCGTTTTTAAACATCTTTAATTTATTTTTGTTAGTCTGTTTTTGTCTCTTGTCTCTAAAATACCCATTTAAAACATAATTTAGTCCATCATCAGTAATTATTTACATAAAAACTTTCAAATGGTTTATTTCTTTTACATTTCCGCAACTCATTCACCAACGGATCGTAAATTTTATTTTCGATGCGGTTTCAATGATTCCGACGTAAAATTTTTGATCGAATCGAACCATTTTTCGATCGAAACGAATTCAATGATTAGGCCCAATGATTTAAGGACATAATAAATAAGAATAAAAAAAATTTTATGAGTGATTTTCTGCTACAGCATCTGGTCCTTAAAAAACATATTATCATTGAATTAAGACTGTGGTATCCTTTTCTGCTGAAAAACATACATATGTATGTCTATTCGCAATTAGTTTTTGAAGGCCAAAATGTTTACCATCAATACATCCGATAACTAAAAATGTGTATAGTTATTTGCACACATTTTTTCAGTTCATCAGTTAGTCGACATACCTCGTGGAAGTTTATATTTCTCAACAAAGTATTCTGGGCACTTAGATATACAGTCGGGCGAAAACTTACTGAAATGTGGACAAGGTTTCCGTTTCCATCTCTTTAACTACGTTTACATACTGAGCTTTCACACATGCCAATTAAAAAGTCGTTTCCAACTAAGAGATAAGAGAGGTTATACCTTCCACTCGCCAAATAGGAACAAAGCCGCTGCTAGTGAAGCATTATGATGCAAGTAAATGCATCTTTGGGCAGTCTAAACCACTTCCTGAATCAGTCAATGATTTAAAATACTAAATATTTATAAATATAAATTTTATTACGCTGCTTCAGGTAAAGCCATGGGATTGCTTTTATCGCGAATCTTGAACATTATGGCCAATTGGTAATGTTCTTCATCTCAATCTGTTGAACTTGTATAAAAACACGATAGTGTTCATTTCATTGCCTGAAAAAAACTAAATTTAATAAATTCCAATATAAACGTATAATAAATTTGAATTCGTTTTGTATCAAGTGCGGCGAACGGGACAGTCGACACGTTACGAAATTTCACTTGATACGATTATTCGCCCGCTCACGACTGCCGCGATTCGGGACCAGAACTACTTCAAAAATAAGAGCAAAAAAATATTCCACAATTAACGTAAAATCCAAGTTAAAAAACAAAAAAACTACTACGGACTACTTCTCCTAAACGTCTTGGTATTGATTCGACCAACTTCCTTGTTATGGATGGGTCTATATTGTACCACTCTTCCATTAGAATCTGCTCCATTTGGGGTTTGTTTGTAAAATGACGCTTGACTTTGAGCAGGAGTTTTAATTACTCCAGGGCAATTGTATAAAACCAATGCTTTGTATTCAGTGTGGGGTGCTTGTTCGTTATCTTGGTAAATCTGAAAAGTAGATCCGATTACGAGATTTTCTGCACTACTTCGTAAGTTTCTCTTTAGATTGTTAATGTATTGCATGTGGTCCATGACTTGGCGAAATTACTACATTTTTACAACCCCTACTGCCGACATAGCGGTTGGAAAATTCGATTTTGACAGATCGATTAGGAGCACTAGTTCGTAAGTTTCTCTTCAGAATGTTAATGTATTGCATATGGTCCATGATTTGGCGAATTTATTCCATTTTTCTAACCCCTACAGCCGATATAGGTTGGAAAATTCGATTTTGACAGATCGTTTAGCAGTAAAGTTGGCTGCGAAAAACGAAATTGCTTTGCACAATAAAATTTCAGAGTTAACAATTCAAATAAACTTTTTGATATTTGACGTAAAATTTCCGCGTTAGGGCGCTTAACGCTGAGCGGTAAAAAACGTTTCGCTGAACGCTTTTATTTAGGGAAGGCAGTTTATTCGGATATGAAATTTGCTACTTTAACAGTAAATTCCCTGTTTCTTAAAAATGACTCGAATTTTTTATACAATTCTAAGGTATACAGTTTTTAATCTTATATGCCTTCAAGTGACACCTAATCAAACGACTGAGCTATGTCTAGCTATATTTAGCTAAACTCTCTAAAATACTCAAATGATTTTCATAAACTTGTTTGAGGATTATTGTTAATCTATTTAAGTATTTTTAATAAGTAGCGTCCATTGACATTCTGCCTACTGAGTGCTTTGAATCTAAGGTATTTTCTTTTTAGCTCCTTATAAATTGTTCCAAGTTCAATTGAAAATATACGAAAGTTTTCTTCATGTATATCCTGGTATTTGTTGGAAAAAGTATTAGAAGTGGAAAAAAATTAAAAAAATTAAGGTTAAGGTTTCTTAGTGTCAAAAGATGATGAAACATTAGTATAAAGTTTCTGAAAGACTATTAGGAAGAATTGTATAATAGGATACCAAATTCTCTACTCGTTATTTTTTCCAGCAATAGATTGAAGAACGATAGTGGCTGACAGTTTTGCCAACCTCTGAAAAAAATAAATTTTGAAATATTCTCACGAAAATTTTAAATGAGAATTTCCGGGTACTTATTTGACAGATTGTAATTTTAAATGAAGGATAATTCCAATGATATTTGTCAAAAGTTTGTAAACTGATTGGATATTTGCGGAACCTATTTATCTTATTCGATTGTCGGCAACCTCCGAAGTCGAATTTTAGGTGTAACGATTACGATTAAGTCTAGCACGTAGTAGATAGTATTTTACTTTTTGTGACAATACCGTTTATTGGCAGCTTTTGGCTAAGAGCACTGATGGGAGAACTGTCGATACTAAAATCTTTGCCAGTGTGTTCATTTTTGAAACGCTTAAGTCCACCTAATTCTGCCATTTATGTTATCTTGCGTTTGATCCTTTGCTATTATTTTATCTTCTTTTGACAAAGATAGGCGTAGTATTTCGTCATAGATTATATTGCAAAACAGTGGCCTCAAACGGAGTTAGTTACAACGTCTGTCATACAAATAACTTCTTACAATAAATATATCAGAGTTTTGAGTTTCCCTAAAACTTCTATTATGTGAGACTCGTACGTTGAGTTAAATAAGTGATTCCTGTTAGTTTTTTTTTTATTTCATCGATGGTCGAGCACTTCCTGCGAGACCTACTGGTTGCTACATAAACCATATGTATACCAATTGATTGATACTCAATAGTATCAAACAAAATGGTCGATACGCAACTGAATCCCCAACTGTCTTGATTGGCTTCTGTATTAAGACCATGCGTTTTTCTTTCCACCTTGTGTAAACTTTTTATCTTCTTATTTGGAATCATATCCAGCTCTGGACCTTTAGATCTTGAACTGAGCAGTAATAATTAACTTGTCAGTAATTATTAATAGATCTACTCTCCAGGGGGTAATAGCTCTTCTTCATGCAAACGTATGTTGAATGTAGCCAATGAATGAAGTGTTTGCATTACATTTTTAAGGAGAATTGCGCAGATTGATGCTTGCCCTAGGGCCTCGAACCTTAGACATGATCAGCTTTACATTCCACAAAGTGTTTTGAAGCAGTCATACACACAGTTAATTGGATAGAAGAGAAGTAGATTAGTAGATGGGTAAAATATACTTCAGTGTATATACATAAATGTGTGTAATATGTGATATGCCATAGCGACATTGAAAGCAGTCAATATTCTTCTACATAAAGGAAAAAATAATCATTTAATCTCACCTGTAAATCTCTTACATAATGAGAGATGGATTTTGAGTTTTATTTTTAAGTTGTACTGTAAAAAAAATATGCTTTCCATATTTGACAAACTTCAATAACTTTGGAACTAAAATTTCAGTTTGGAATTGCATCGGCGTTTATTTTATATTTTCCATATTCTCCGTAAAACTCATAATGTGAATGTTTAATCGTGGTATACATAAATAAAATATCGAGGAATTACTTTGTAAAAATTTATCTTAAGCAATTATTTATTCGCTATCAACTATATAATATGTTATATACAAGGAATACTAAGAATATATGTTCCCCAGTTGATGTTAAAATTGTTTAATACTCGTAGATACACTTTGAATAGTTTATAAAGCAATACATACGTACATATAATTTACTACAGAATGGGGTATTTTTGGAATTTAGCTATATATGTATATTATTGGTTAGTATGCGACAGTATAAAATAAGGAACTAAATACAGAAATTCGACCACAGTACATAAGACCAAATTTAAAACCCGTTCAGCGATTACTGGCAATACAAAAAAAAAACAAGAACAACAGTAATAAATACTTACATATGAATATAAAAAATTATAATTTTTATTGAACTTATTTAGTAAATTTACGGAAAAGTTTATAACTTATGGAAATTAATTTCTTATTGACTAGTAAGAAGTGTTTATTTAAAATCAATTTATGCGTACATATATATATTTGTGTATAGCCGATGAATGGGGTAAAATAATGTCTGTTACTATATATATATATTTAACGGTCAACCTTTTATAAACTCCGCTGCCGAAAGAATTCATTAAAGTTAATCGACTAGGTATTACATGGAATTTACTATTTTGATTCAAATTATAATTTTTAACAAATGCGAAATAATTGAAAACTAAATTAGTTTAAACCGTTTTTTTAGATTTAAAAATTTGGAAGATCTGAAAGTATTGTGACACATTCCTTTTTAATTTATCCAAACAGTTTTACCAGTATTTCCGATACAATCTCAAGAGTTCCCTACGAAGGCCTACCCATTTTTTTTAATAAAAGAATTTATGAATTTTAGGTAAAAGAGTTTTTATGGAGCCGAAAACTATTATCTGATTGATTTTAAATTTAGTGTTAATTCATTGAATATATATAAAATATCTAATTACTTAGAGTTATGGTTATGGTATGCATTTCGTAGGCAAATCCCATTTTGAATATTTACACTGTATCAATCAAAAACATAACACATAATTTATTTGTTTTCTTCTATTGAAACTAGATTAAATCTCGGTTATGTCATCGAATCTTTGATCAAACAGCTGGTGAATAGTTTTACTTCAAATAGAAAAGTTGCAATGAATTACCAGGTTTTTGCTAATTTTTCGGTACGATATTTAATATCCAATATAAATAAATTAGTTAGAATTTATATTTTGTTTAAGCAGATGACTGCAGGTTGCATTTATTGTTACCTTTGTATATACATACATCAATGGCAATGAATCTGTATATAGTTTAGGTATACCACGGGATAAATGGTATATTGTTTATAACCATGTGCTATATGTTCATACGTACATATGTACATTCCCATTGCCTCATCAAAATACACAATTTTAATATTATTAATCTACAACTTCAATATTTAATCTATTAGGTAAGACGAGTTCGAAAAAGACGTGAGCCGCACCAAAGGAAATATTTACCCTGTTTTGCTCGTATATATATGTAAATATGGTCGGCGCATGTATTTACAATCGATATGAAATTATGCATAAAACAATCAAAATCATTATTATTGTAAATAATTATACGCACTTTTATGATCTAACTTTGTTTATGCATACATAAAATTACTTAAATCAGTAATATTTCTTATAATATATGTAAATTTATGAAACAGTAGTTGCCAGAAGTGCTAGAAGTAACAAGTTAGAATTTAGGTATTATATTAAAATTATATTCTCTATGGTGTGTAATTACATCCAAACGCATTTACAAAAATTTCGGCCCATGCGCATAAGATACATACATATGTATTATTGGTTGTGTAATGCTTTCAGAAGTTTTCAATGTGGCTATTGACATGTTGAGGTTGTGAACTGGTATGCACATACCAGTACAAATATACAAATGTAGATACAGAATGAAAATCTACTTTGTTCAATTTATTTAAATTAAAATTTATATAGTAGTCTACGCTATATTTGTATGTATGTATATTTATAGGGATGTGTGTATTCGCTTGAATACATACGTGTGTAGGCGGTAAATTCCCTGCCGTGGTTTTTGCATTGGAGTCGTGCGCTTGCGCAAAACCGGGTGCTCTAAATTCTAGACTACAGCTACGACTATTGAAACGGCTGTATTATTTATAAAGCAACAACATAAGCATACTGATTAGCTCAAAGTTCTCTGTGTGGAAGCAGTAATGGGCATATCTGCTACTCTATGGTATGCTGAGGGGAGCCGCTACCGCCGCCCATCATGAAAGAAGTAGGACTATGTGCAGATATGTTATCTAAATCCAGAGATCCATCACCTTTTTCTAGCATACTGGAGCCATCTTGCTTCATCATCATACGCCTCCATTTTGCTCTAGCATTTTGAAACCATACCTACAAAAAAAGAAACCAATTATTCGGATTAATAAATGTGTATAATACAGCAGAGTTTAGAGTTTAGACTTTAGCAATTTTCCAATAACCTGGCTCGTATTTAAGATCAAAAGAGCATTAATAATGTTAGTCATTTTTACTATACTTATGGGACGAAGCTGTTTTAGAACCTCGGCAGTAATAGATCGTAACCGGGGATTTTTTTGTTTTTCAGGATTTTGATTTTCTTACTTAGCTTATTGCTTGCGGGAATTGAGATTTCATTGCTTCCTTGACTGGAAACAGTAGGATAATCTACATTTGATTCATAGGAGGAGAATATTTTGGCTAATAAATCCGAAAATACTTCCCCTTTTTTGAACTTTTTGGTTTTTGTAGTCTTTTACAGCTTTTCCAAAGAGAGTAATTGGAATTTCTTACGAATATATTTTGCAAAACATTAATTTTTAAACCTCTTAATTTTCCGATTAAGATCTTTCGAAACTTTATTTAAAACTGGCAGGCCCGGCCACACGTTTTTGTGGCTAGGTATACATTAAATCAGTAAATTTTTCAATAACGTGATTGTTCTATTGCAAAGTCGAGATTGATTTATGTTACGCAGCATGGTGACAATTCACACTACTATTAATTGCAATGTGAGTCGTGATAGTCCAGGCAATTCTAAATTATCATCCTGGTTTGTAGCTGTGTCAACTCTTCTTTTTTTACCACCATTCAATCAGACATTTATTGTTATTATATTGTGGTTTCATGTCAGGAAGAACACGATGAATAAGCTCCTCTTTCGAGTCCATGAAGTGATAGAAATTTTTGGAAATGTTATTAATCCATCGGTGTGTAAACTGAGACCCTAGGACTAAAACTAGCCAGATCGGTTTGGCCGTTCTCGACTTTTTGCGAAACTAACGAATAGCAATTCAATTTTATATATACATATTTATGTATATTTCATATTTTTCTCTCCGTAAGAACCATCCTTGTACTTCAAGGAATATTCTAAAAAAGACTTAGAGAAATCGGTTCAGCTGTTCTCGAGTTATGCGCTTTGCAACACATTTAGCGATTCACTTTTATATTATAGAATAGATTTATCAACTGGGCATCAAATGTCACTTACGCCGTAGCTTAATTATTTCTCTTATATGATTGGGATATTGAGAGTTCACAGCTAATTTCTTTAGTTTCGGTCAGATTCCAGTTGTTCTGTATTTAATCTAGAGTCATATTTACTTTTTTAACATTCCATAATCCTTCTGAAGTATTCCCAATCTGTACGTTTACTGCACAGGTCGCTGTTTTCTCTTTTAGGTTAAATTGATTGGAGAATAATCCGAGGTTAGGTCGTAATACTGATTAATCGACAGAGAGTTCTGGGATATTTTGCCGACAATGAAAAAATCTATCAGTCTGGAATCTTTGGTAAGTTTCATAGTTTTTAATTATAAAATAAGTGATGTAAAATGTGTATCCGATATCATACATACAAGCTTATATGACATTTGATGTATGAGGTCAAAGTTGAAAATTTTATATTTCAATAAATACTGGCACAATTTTTTATATTGATATATAACCTTTTTGCATGAATATTTCCTCTCATTAAAATAAATATATATCTCATGCCATTTAAGTATTTTTTCTGAAATATTTACACCGCAATTAAATAAATACGCATATAGAGATCCATATAAGGTAGCTTAACCAGTATTTTTCGAAATATAAAGGTTTTATTCTTTTCGATCATCACAACATTTTCATACACCATTGACATAAGAAGAAAATGTGCGAATATTTCGATTTTGGGAGCTAACTGCGAAAAACAGAGAATATCGAAAAAACTTGTTTGGTCCTATCCAGCCCGGTGTATATATATATTTATATATTTGGCGAAGGAACCGTTTAGGCGATTATATCCGAATCCTCCGTTTTGTAAGTAACCAGTATTTTTCGAAATATAAAGGTTTTATTATTTTCGGTGATGACATTTTCATACACCATTGACATAAGAAGAAAATGTAGATTATATCCATATTTTGGATCTTCACTTCTTCTTATTAATATTATCTGCGAAAACCGGAGAATACCGAAAACATTTGTTTGGTCTATACATATTTATATATTTGGAAATTCCAAGTGCAGCTGAATGTAAATATGAACCCAATTATATTTGCAAAATTAATAAATAATATGAAAAATATTATTGATATGAATATAAAAATCATTTTAGGTCGCAAATAATCAAATAGAGTACAATTTCGGTAAATATTTTACTTGATATTTGGCACATGATATTTTGCGTTATAGTAGTAATTGTTGTGAAAAATAAGGCAATAAATTCGAAATTCATCTACGATTTCTCTACTAATATTTTACAGAAGCCAGAACTAAGTCTCTTATGGGTTTTACATATCAATGTGTATTGAAGATAACACCTGCACGAAACATTATGCGTGCTTTATTCGACCAGCAAATTAGGTTATTTTGTATGGAAGACATAGCCAACATAATTATGTTGGCTTGTCATAAGCTATCATAGCTTGAATACTGAATTAGAACATTAATATAATTAAGCAAATTAATTCCCAGGCACAGTGCCATCTCTATCGTAGGAACGAAAATCGTTATAATTTTTATACTCTCGCAACAAAGTTGGAAAGAAAGTTTGCCCGAAAATGGGCAAAATCGGACCATTGCCACGCCCACAAAGGGCTAAAACCAAAAACACATAAAGTGTCTTTGACCCACATATTCGTCATATATATGGAATAAAGTCCGTTGAAAGTTGGAAACCCTAATATTATGTTAAATGCACCGAGGTCCTCATGTACGATATATAGCGGCCTTGAAAACCTATAGTCCGATTTCGGCGATTTTTAGAAGGGTGATGCCACACTATAAAAGCAGTATTTATGCAAAGTTCTGTTCCGATATCTTCACTAGTACTAACATTATATGTTGCAAAGTAAACGATTCAGACCGACTTCAGAGTTTTGGTATATGGGAAGTAGGCGTGGTTGTGAACCGATTTAGACTATTTTCACAAAATATCATTGGGAAGGTAGGAAGATATTATGAACCGAATTTCATTGCAATTGGTCGAGCAGTTTCGGAGATATGGTTTTTGACCCATAAGTGGGCGGAACCACGCCCATTTAAAATTTTGTATACCATTTTGAGTGCACCTCTTCTGCACCTTCTTTATAATAAAATTTAAGGTTTCTGTTGATTTTCCTTACTGAATTAAAGCATTTTTAGTAGTTTTCAACATAACCTTTGTATGGCAGGTGGGCGTGGTTATAATCCGATTTCCTCCATTTTTGGACTGTATAAGGTAGTACCTAAAATAAACGACTCTAGAAAGTTTCCTTGATAGAGCTTTAGTAGTTTGCGAGATATGTACAAAAAACTTAGTAGGGGGCGGGGCCACGCCCACTTTCTCAAAAATATTACATCCACATATGCCCCTTCATAGTGCGATCCTTCGTACCAAATTTTGGGAAATTATGTGTTTTCGGTTTTAGACATATTGTGGGCGTTGCAGTGGTCCAATTAAGCCCATTTTCGAACGTAACCTTCTTATGGTGCCAAGAAATACGTCTTCCAAGTTTCATCAAGATATCTCAATTTTTACTCAAGTTACAACTTGCACGGACGGACGGACAGACAGACATCTGGATTTAAACTTTTCTCGTCACCCAAATCATTTTGATATATATAACCCTATATCTAACTCGTTTAGTTTTAGGACTTACAACCAACCGTTATGTGGACAAAACTATAATACTCTCGTAGCAACTTTGTTGCGAGAGTATAAAAATAGACACCTTTAACTTCAAAATCCATTAAAAATAATCTTGATTTATTAACCTGAACAATTACCAGAACAAATTGCGTTGTTGCTGCAAAATTTTTCAAAAAATTTCTGATGTGCATTTAACTTTATTTTTAGAAAGTACAGCTAAATTTTTAGGAAAATTCTGTTTGCAAATAGGAAGTTTAGACAATCGAAGAGGCCAGCGGTATACTTTTTGACAAAAAATCGTGAGATGGAATTTGTTATTTTTGGCCTATGGGCGGAACCATTATGCGTTGATAAAGATGTTGAGTTTTTGGAATTAAAGATTATTTTTAATAAAAAACTCTTAAATGCATGGGATAAAAAGCTTTATTTCATAAACTGAAGATGTCTTCAGCATATAACACTTATTTTTTTCTTTGAAAAACGTAAAACGTTTGATCCACACGGAAAAGTTAACATATATGATTGTCAACGCATCGTTCGTTTCTTTTCTTTCAACGGGTGTATATTCAATATAACTAAGTAAGCTTTATGTAATTAGGAATTAAAAGTGAGTGATATTGATCTATAAATCGAAATATGTATTAATGGACCACAAGGTGTTTTGAGATGCCAGCGGTAGCCGTATTCGGAATATTAAAAATTGAAAAAGCTAAGGCAACAACGGAAAACCATCGCTGTACAGTGTTAGACTTGGTCAATAGTTATAACATGTAAATGAACTAATGACGCGACTCCAAGTTAACAGCAATACCTACATTTTGACATGTGAAAACGAAAATCACGTCCATAATGCCCATAATTATATAAGGTTATTGGAAGGTTTGCACAGCAAAACCCCAGAACGCAGACAGCAAGCGGTTCAATTTGATGAATGCATATACAGCGTACTATTTTAGTGATTATTCGTTAATATCAAACATATATGGTATTTAACTTACTTGTAAAACTCTCTTTGGCAGCCCTGTTTTTTGGGAAAGTTGTTTCAAATCCTTTGCATCCGGATTATGGTTTATATTAAAGTAAGACTTCATCGTACGCAATTGGTGATGCTTAAAAGAGGTTCGCATCCGTTTCGTTCGAGAAGCAGTCATTTGAGATCCACGTCCAAAGTCTAGATATTCCGTATTTAAATCTATAGAAAATTAATGCGAAAAATTATCCCATTATAATTTCCGGGAAATTATTCATATCACTAAATACTAATAACAACAAAAAAAGTGATACTATCACTAAACTATACAACACTCAGTTGGCTATTGGACCCAAACAAGTTTTTTGGAGAGATTGACTGTGTGTTGTTCTTGTTGATAACTATGGTAGTACGGTGCACTATGATCCACTTTTTGGTGGAATTTGTATTTAAAACTGTTGGTATGGAAGTATTTGTATAGTGGTTTTGAAACCACTGTCAAGTCAGTTCGGTAATAAGGACGATATATTAGGACAATGATTGTATTTTACTTTTATTTACCCATATTGGCAGTGAGTCCTTCAATATCCTTAGGTTTCCGTTTACGAGGTCTGCCTTTTTGCCGCGGCGCCTGCGTTAGTCCTGAGATTACATGTGAAGTTGGCATATATATGCCACTAGGAACAATACGAGAGGGATCTGAATGTGGACTTGAGGACTCATTTTGTGGCGAATCAAAATCAGCGCAATAAGGGAATGGGCCTCCAAGTCTTGTTGACGCTGAATCGCCTTCGCGAGCAATGCTGTAATGAGTTCTGTGTGGAATGGATATAAAATATTGATTATTATATTTTTATATGTAAATAATACAGAGTAGGTGAGTATTCGGGGAAAACTTTACCTGCAGTATATGAGGGCATCTATAATTCCATATTGATCACCTTTGGTTAATGGCGCGTTACACATCGTACAACAGAAGCAATTTACGTGAAACACTAAGTTTCTGGCCCTCATCACTAATTCTGTTGAACTAATTGATGCGCGACACTTTGAACATCGCCTCGTCCCAAAGAAGCTGCAACAAATTAGTTAAACAATTGAATAACTCACAATACTGTAAATCCGTAACTCAAATATGTAGAGTTATAAATCTCAATGAGTTTGTTTAACTACTTGATTATTGTATGTTAGAATATTTATTGTGTTTAGATTTTTCATTACTTCATAATCTTTTACAATCTCCAATCTTCAGAGGCTTCTCAATTGGAGGATACTATTAATTATTTTGGTGCTTATTAATATTTAATTTGTCTGCAATGTTTTCTTTCAAGTAAAACAAAATGCGTAATTTCACCATTTCCTTAGCCATAGTTTCAAATACAGTTGAACTTCCCTAACTCGAATCACCATAATTCACAAAAAAATTTCGAGTTACAGAGACTTCGAGTTGTGGAAGGTAATTTGACATATATTGTCAATTCAAGAGTTCGAGTTATGGAGAACTTCGAGTTATAGAAGTTCGTGTTATGGAAGTTCATCAGTATCTCATTAACGTTCAATATATCCTCTGATTGACATAAGAAATAAGTAAATGAGTTTAGATTATTCGGTTTGATGTTATCCGGAATATTTTAACGCAAAAATAATTGAAAATAGTATTCCAAACGGAATGAATAAAGGAAGACACCCTTTGTACTTAAGGAAGACTTATTGAATTAATGGCTACATACGTGTTCAACATATTGCATAATCGCTACATTCTCACAAGTTGCGTGATTATTTAATGTTAGTGGCCGCACGAACTTAGTTCTTCATTACTTTTTTACGTTGATTATTAGAATGATACTTCCAAATGAATCACAGTAATTTTCGCACGTACAGCGGATATGATTCTAAGGTTGGCATACATTTGTCTGCCTCTAAATTATAGCTAAGTAAAATTATAACTTGTTTTTTAGAACTCGTAATATCGGTATACTTGGTATACATACGTATAGAATATTGGGTATACACTGCTATATTATTGAAAGCAATTTAGTGCATGCTACTGTATTTAATTTTAAATTCGCCATCAAAGAGAAGTTCATACATATTGCAAAGTTAAATGAACTAAATACATTCACAAAGGCGGTATATTGAAAATGGTCGTAATTTTGCTCCGAATTCATGTTTTCCAAACATGCTGAGCAATTGTGATTTATTTATAAAATTCGCCATGGTTTGTTTACATAATTACATGTGCGAGTATATTTTTAAAATTAAAAAAAAAATAATCGCTGAATCATTCATTGCGATTCTACCGACATTAGTATTTTGGGATCCCTCTTCAATCGTTTTAGAATCACTCTTTACTCTCAACAATATATCTTTCAGACATCGGTATCAACTTAATCAAAGAGAAACTGGGTCATTAGTGATGACAAACTTCAATCCAAAATACTTTAAGACTATTTCATTCTTTCAACGACAATTATTGTTCTCTATTTCGTATTTAACAAGTGAAAATGAAATTCCTTAATAAATAGATAGAAATTTGTTATTAACTTACTGTCGAATAATTATGGTATCAATGCTAACAGCAACCATCTTATTTCGATAATTTGTATAAACCTTAAGCTTCAAATAATTATTGACTACATAAAAGGCTTTCGCCATAAGTTAAGGTTTTTTACTTTTCTTAATTATAAAACAATTGAGGACTTTAAAATAACTTTGAAGGATGGTATAGAACTGTTGGCCTCATAAATAATGCGAAACATGGGCATAAAATTGGTATGTTTTCAGATGCATACATTTAATATGTACATGCATAGGTATGTACATATGTATGTAAGTATGTAAGTCTGAAAGTAAAGTAACAATATAAATACTTTATAAAGAGAATATGATGTTAGTTCCTACCAAGTCACCTCTAGCGCCAAAAAAAAACTCCCTACCAATCTGCTTGTCCGGTTGTTCGCCACATCGCCACCAGAGAAATATGAATTATTATTATTGCCATGTAAAAGAGCAGGCAAGATGTCAAAGTGACATCTTTTAATATATGATTATGCCTTTGAGTGCTCGAAATCTGATATGTGCGCTCGCTCGTGATGTCGCTACCCTCACAATTGCCAGTGAAATTCCCACACAAGCATGTGCATATGGACGGCTATATAGCGTAGATTTATGAACATGTTGTGTACATATACATATACACATATACATGTATTTATATGTAAATATGTACATGTGGAGATGTAAAGATGTTTGTATGAGTTATAGAACTTGCAACTTCTGCTCTTGAAACTGTTGCTGCCGTTGAAGCTGCTGCTGTTATGTGGTTGCTGCTGTTTCTGGTGACATCCAATCGCCCGCCAAGCGTGAAAACAGCAATGAAGCAACTAAGCAATACGGAGATGGTGAGTGAGTCTAATCTTGTCTGGCGACGTATCAGGGTCTACGATTTCAGTGTGGAGCTTCTGTAGTGGTCGTGTCGTGTACAAGTGCCAGTTTGGCTTTTCTGCTTTACTTGGTGCGGAACAAAGGGGCGGGCAGATATCTGATGAAAAATATGTGGCTGATATGTTGCGTTTCGAAACTGTAAAACGCAAATTCGTCTTTGTAAGAATCGGCAAAAACACAACACAATAAAACAATAATACTCTATAGCGTTCGGATTGATACCTCTGTGTTGACACCAAAGCAAGCAAGCCAATCGGATGCTTTCATATTACACGTTAGTGTTATTATTTTAATAGCCCATAAAGTGCAGTGATTATGTACAACCCTAACAGGTATTTGAAATACTCATTTGATTAATAAATCACACATATCGATCATATCATATCATATTTACTGTATAAAGTCGATCGGGACAAGGTGCAAGGTTTTGAAAAAAAATTATTCGTATACATTAATGTTGTACCCATTCGATATTATGCACCAGCGCTTCTTCCATTCATCGAAACGTTTCTCAAACTCAATATTTTGGAGGTTATCCAACCTTTATTGCATTTGAATTGCTTACTGAACAGCTGAAATTTTGATTTTCTTTTATTTTTTATTTTTATTAACATAATAAAAATCATTGTTTGTCCGGGATTCACGCCAAAACTATTGAACCGATTTTAATGAAATTTTGCATACATGTGCAGTTTGATATAACTTGAGAGATAGAATAGTTTACATTTAAAATATTAATTACAATGTCCATCCGCTTGTCCAGTCATAACACGACTACATGGTATAGTAGTAGATGGCCAAAATCGGAATACTACAACGATTAAAAATTAAAGTTAAACAAAAATGGGATATAACAAAGCTACACATTAAGCTGTAAATTTGTGATTAATTGTTAGGCATATTAGCAGGTCACAGACCAAGAGAGATTTTTTATACAGTCCACCAAAGCTGACGAAAAACTTCGAAATAATATTTTATAGTAGCGAGAGAAGAGCATCACTCAAATAATGCACAATGGGCGGGGCTCGGACCACTACTCTTTATTTGATCAATATTGGGCATTATTATGTTACAAGGGATGAAATCTATTGTATCTTCCAATATAACATAACTTTAATTTCTGTCAGCACTAATGAAGATATCAGAAAAAAAACTTGGCATAATATTAGCATTTTAATTTTTAGGAAACGATAATCTTTTCGGTGATAGGGTTTTTCTACTGCCTGTGGATTCCCGACAAACTTTTGCCGATAATTCTTCGCTCAACTTTCGCCGATGATATTAACACATGTATAAAACAATAATTTTAATAGATAATATCACATCATCAAATAGTTGACTAGAATATAATTTAACGTACGCCTTATCCACAGCAACACGTGTTCCGATCACTAGTTTAATAATATTTTCTGATTAACCGAATATTCAAATCATTGGAAAAACTGTTGCGGAGTTTTAATCTAACTGTGGGAAATTGCATAATCTAAATTAAAATTTAATATACACAACTTGGTAAATCGCATTTTAGTTAAATATCCGAGGTACATAAAACCAATACGAAACACATCAACATACTTGATTTTGCCACTGAAAAATAAAATGTTTATAAATTTTGGTACGTACATGGTCCAACTTTAAATGAGTCTAACTTTCCCTTAGAATAAAAATGAAATTATATAACAAAGATATATGTATATAGTTTCGTATAGTGAAGAGAAAAATTAATTTTGTTGACGAAATTCAGTCTTGAGATTCACCATAGTTGCAATCGAAGGCGGTACACTGATTATGGCGATCTTCCAATTGTTCAATAACCTGTCTGTAGTCCGCTGTGCCTTACTCACCAAGTACATTGATTTGTGATACGAGGCCGTTTAGCACAATTTCTTCCTCCAATAGAGCTCTTGCCGAGCTTTCCATTTCAAGGTAGTCGATGAATATCCAAAAATATAGACGTTTGTATGCTGTTCGATAACATTACTAAAAGTTCATTCAGATGACTATTGATTGGATTTCGGATTGATAACAATCATTTTGGACTTAGTGCGAGTTTCAGTTCCAAACACTGCTCAGAATCATAAATTCATTGTTATTGTCGATTTCTGGGGCAGAGCCGGATGACAAAAAAATATTGTTAATTAACAAACGGATTAGATCTCATTAACCAATGCATGTATTAAATTTGAATTGCGCTCTCCTGACTTTAATATCAATATATTAAACAGTGGAATCAAAAGGGCAACTGGTCAAAGTGTGAAATAATTCTTTAGATTCTTAAAATTTGCAAGTCTATCAAATTTTACGTCTCGCACGGTCTTAGTCCTTATATATACTCATTTTGCAATACGTATATAATTTTGCTAGTCACCGATTTGATTTTGTCTCCAATTTATTTAGTTACTAACGATCAATAAATTTTGTTTTCAAAAAGATGAATCGCTGCCTATTATCTAATACACAAATAGTACCTTGTGGGTAATTGTTGCGAACTCACTCAAACTCTAAGCAACATCCATTATCATCGCTATCGTCACTTGTCTTTGTCAACCAGGAACATATGAGAACTCATCATACGAAAACCATATAAATAACGTGAACTAAGTCAATATTTCGATGTTTGCTTTCACACCTCAAATATCTAATAGATTTATGGCAATGACGTGAGGAACGATGATACGGCACTTTCTTTTATTTATTCTTATTAATTTTTTTACGAATCTTACACTCAACTTTTACTATATTTCGCCCTTGCGTTTAAACAAAATATATTAGCTATTCTAGTTTCTGTAAACTACTAATAACTCCAGCTTTCGGATTACTATTTGAAGATGTTAAGCAAACTTCGTAAATATTTGTTAAAAATATTTTTTAATATAAGTCTTGCATAAATATCAAATACCCAAAATTATTTATCACATAATTTTTTGTAATTTTTTTTATTCCTTATATATTCATCCGAGGCTCTGTTCGGTTTTTTTTTGTGGAGATTTTTTTTAAGTGATGGGTCCCAAACATACGCACAACCGCAGAAGCGGGCTTCGCCTTCTCACTTTAGCTCGCCGTTCGATACCAAACGAGGTTTCAGACAGGGTGACTCACTATCGTGCGACTTTTTCAATCTATTGCTGGAAAAAATAATACGAGCTGCAGAGCTAAATAGAGAAGGTACAATCTTCTATAAGAGTGGTGGTGTCTGGTGGTGAACGAGGACAACACGAAATAGCTCCTGTCATCAAACAAACAGTCAGCGCACTCGCGTCTTGGCTCCCACGTCACTGTTGGCAGTCACAACTTTGAAGTCGTAGATAGTTTCGTCTACTTGGAAACCAGCGTTAACAACAGCAACAATGTCAGCCTCGAAATCCAACGCAGAATCACTCTTGCCAACAGGTGCTACTTTGGACTGAGTAGGCAATTGAAAAGTAAAGTCCTCTATCGACGAACCAAAATCAAACTCTACAAGTCGCACATTATTCCCGTCCTGATGTATGTCACTGAAGCGTGGACGATGACAACATCCGATGAGACGACTCTTGGGGTTTTCGAGAGAAAGGTTTTGTGCAAGATTTATGGTCCTCTAAACATTGGCAACGACGATTACCGCAGACGATGGAACGACAACATTGACATAGTTCAGCGAATAAAAAGACAGCGGCTGCGCTGGCTAAGTCTTGTTGTACGGATGGATGAAAACACTCCGCCTCTGAAAGTGTTCGATGCAGTACCCCCTGGAGGAAGCCGCGGAAGAGGACGACCTCCACACAAAAAGCAAAAAGGAGAAACGAGTGGCGCGCTCTGGTGGATTCGGCTATAATCGCTTAATCGCGGTTCCTACGCCAAAGATATATATACATATATATTCAATAGATTTTTAATATTATTAGTAACGAACTCATGTGCAGATACAATATATGTGTTAACATTTATTTATTTGTATATATGTATGAGTATGTATATTAAAAATATATATATGTATATATAACTTCTCTAATTTCAATCACCATAATCGAGGTAAAGAATTTTCATTAAAACATTTATTTTTCAAAAAGCTGTAAAATATAGATTTATACACAATTTTATTTATTTACATCGCTTAGAGTTTTATTTTCATAAGTTAAAATATGTAATTTTGTTGGTTGCAGTTTGCTATTATTTGGCTTAGGACGTCTGTATCCATGCCTGTTTTATATGATTTATGCAATCCATAAGTGTAATATTATATTTTTTGTTCGCTATTGCCTACTCAAAAGTTCAAGTTATGGAGATCTTCGATTTATAGAAGTTCGAGTTATGGAAGTTCCACTGTATATATAATTTACTTGAATAAAGGATGAGGACTATGTATGTATGTACATATATACATATGTATGTTCAAAGAATGTTCGTGTAACTTGTTAAGCCTATCAACGTTGTTGTTGTTTCTGTTTCCTGACTTCCGCTGTCAATCGTAAGATGAGATATTTGTGGCAAGCGTCACAGGATTTAGCTGGGATTCGATGCGATTGCACACACGTATATACTTATTGCACGTGCAACCACAAAAGCAATGGCAGGAGTTGTACTCAATGCCCCGCTGGGCACAGCTACACGCGACAACACCACTCACGGCTTCATAGCCTCTTGACTAGAAACAACTGTGTTTGTGTAATAATTGAATGTTGGTTATTAGTCGGCACTTCACCATCTATGAACATATATGTACGTATATGTATGTACATACATATACCCGTACCTAAGTAGAAAGGTGAGCACGTACTTGGAAGCACAAACTAGTAAAGGCGATGAAAAGTTATGAAACTATTTGATGTTTTTTCTCAATGTCCCGTGGTGATAATTTTAGGCTATATGTACTTGCTTTTTGCTGGATATTGTAATTATATAGGCTCCTGACATATTTACACCTCGTTTAAAGTTGTAACGGCGTGGGAATATTTGTAGATGTACATATATTCATTGCAAAATAGGCATGTAAGAATAAATATATTTATGTATATGTATTTAACGGTATACTGCATTGAAGCATTAAACTAGTTAGGAAATTGAGCACTTTCAACAAGCTCATTTCTGAAAACCAACCAACATACAGTATACTCTCGAAAAGTAAATCGATTGGTATTTTGGGTAATTTACTTTTTCGAATAATTTACTTTTCCAAATGTATACATAAATTATCTGTTTTTATAATATTAAATGCATTTTTAAACTTAAAAAATTCATTCATTTATTTGCTTCAATAAAATATATGGATTTATATGAAAAACATATTTACATTTACATACATACATATGTATTTACTATGAAGAGAAGAAATCTTGAATATTCTTTTGTTTTTTTTCTTTTGCAATATATTTTCTGACCATTTTTGTACGACAATTCAAAAAGTCTGACACCTGATTTGCATCGTTTTCATTTTTAAACCAGTGGATCAAGTAGGAGAGTTTATTTACTAAAAAGACGCGATAAACAAGAGAGTAAGTGTTTTTGCAACATCGTAAAAAACGCTGCTTGCTTCGTTTCGAATTTTTTATCACACTCTCTGAAAAGTAAATTAAAAAATTTACTTTTTCAAGGTGCGTGTGTAATCTTAAAGGTGATTAACTTTTCCGCGATTATTTACTTTCTGAGAATTTACTTTTCGAGAGTATACTGTATTTATAAAAGTATTTCACAATTTTCTGGTGGATCATTGCATTAGATCAACCAGACATTTATTGCTATTGAAATGGTATTTAATGTTCAGATGACAATTTTATATTAGTGGAGCAACGATGACTAAAAATACGTGTTGTTTGTATAGAAATATGTTAAATATGCGGCGATTGACTAATTGGTTTTGTGGTTCATTCTAGTTTTTCAGTGGTATATGATTAGTTTCATTAACTGATCAAATATAATGCAGGAGGATATGTTTATATTTCTAGACATCATATTTTATTTGTATGGGCACGCTCTTCTTTGGCTAATATGTCAATTGCAGAATTGCCTATAACAAGAGGCTTTGTAAAGTTACTCTGTTATATGTATGTTTGTATTTCTCTTTAGATGGGAACATTCTGCACCCAATTACCGATTTTGTACGCATCCAAAATTTAGTTTGTTCGTAAATAAATCAAGTGTGCCACCTTATTTGGACATCAAGCAAACAGTAGCGCTTGAATACCTTGTTTACATAATATACTCGTTTTATAATTTATGAATGCACAAAAATTAATGGGCTCTTCAATAAAGCGCTTGTGGTTGCCCTGAGAATCAACGCTCAGCCCAAAGAGGAAACAATTAAATTTGAATATACGTATGTACTGTCGTAATACATTTAAAACCGTTTGGTTAATATTAATGCTCATTCCAGCCAAGAATTTTTGTTACTTTTAATATTAAATGGCCATGGTTGGGTAAACTTTACATCCACAGGCAAAAGAGCTCTTTCTAGATAAGTCATAAGTTTAATTCATATTGTATACATTTATACATATAACCATCATGTACAATGATTGTTTTAAATTTCACATTTCAGCGTACATAAGTAGTTACATATTTATCTACTTAAGTATTAACCGTGTGAAAAGTGCAAAGAATTTTTTTTAATGCACAAAAATTATGATGAAAGTGATCACCTTAAATAGAAGTCTCTCTTTTTAATATAGAGAAATGGATTTCTCAAATTTTCACAAGATGCGTACAATAGTGTGCTTATTATCAAATTTACATTCTCTTGATAATATCAATTAAACATATTAACAATTTGAGAGACAGAATATTTATCACTTTAGAAACTTATTTTCTGAAGAATTTAATTGCACAAATCACAAAATTTTTATTTATTCATCAGAATAGATGTAATTCTTTTAAAAGTAATCTTGCTCGGAATAACATTTTCAAGATCGTAGCTAAAATTAGAGGTTGAAATGTTTTTGGTTTATAACATATATGTAGTAACTATGTTCAAATGCAAAATACGAAGGCGCTCATAATCATTGACCATTTATTTATCACATACACTTGATCAATTGGGAAGGGAATGTTCTTCAGTTCTACACTTTGCGCATAACAGAGTCATATAAGTCAGAATATGATAATGTATTATTTTCAAATAAAAGTTATAACCATGTTTTAAAATTTTTTATTACTGTTCAGAACGTAAGGTAATGAAATTGATCTTGATAGCTGGGCACATCGTACTCATACATGCTGGTCTCTTGCTCTACATACATACAAACAAACAAAGTATGCATTTAACTGATACATATGCTATGCACAGAGTACACGAACAGTTGGGGGGTTGTGAATATATTTTATGATTATTTCATCAAAACAACTGAAAAAATGCAACCAAGAAACAGATAAAAAAGTAATGGGTGTAGGTAAATACTAGCCACTGGACCGGCGTGCTGCTTTTCAATGCATTCCCTTGAATTTACTTCATAACTATGCTTTACCATTTATATTACGCTGGAAAGGTTGTTTATGGAAGCAAAGAATACATATGTATATAAATATATAGAAAACATATGTATATATATGTATATAAATATATATATATATATATATATATATATGTATATGACTGTAACCTAATGCATCTTTATTTAATACACTGAAAGAAAAACAATTTTTTCAAGGGGATGGTGATTTTTTACCAAAAAATATAACGGAATATGCCTAGTTATATCGATTATATGAGGCTATACTTTCCGCTGATGTTTATTTTTGATATTTTTGGTCACAAATAATCGTTAATCGTGAAACCCTATCCTTACATGTCTTGTGTTCCTTGCCACTTTGAGAAAGTGGGTATTGCAGTTGACTGAAGCCGGATCAATGCCTTGAAAAGCAATGAAGTACATACTATAAATTAGGATATAAAATTCGGTCCATAATGGAACTGTGATACAAAAACATTCAAATTGGGGTGGCCCCATTAGCTAATAGGTTAATTGTACATATTTATACAAACTACTAAATCTATATCAACCAGATATCAAAAATTAGTAGCTTAGTGCTTATATATGATCTAAACAAGAAAAAACGTGAACTTCGACTGTACCGAAGCTAATATACCCTTCACAGGTGCATTTCTTTTAGTAAACAAATCTAAAGTGTGTTTAAACAAATCTAAAGACGTACGAAAAAGTAAGTAAAAAAAAGAAAACATTTTACTAATTCTTTTTAGCCGGGTTGTTTGCTAGAAACATTAAGGTTATATAGTTAACCGATCTGAACAATTTCTTCGGAGATTATATTATTACCTTAAGCAGTAATCCATGTCAAATTTCGTGAAGATACCACGTCAAATGCGAAAATTTTCCATACAAGCCATTGATTCCAATCGTTCGGTTTGTATGACAGCTATATGCTATAGTGAACCGATCTGAACAATTTTTTCGGAGATTAAATTATCTTTATGAACAATAACTCACACCAAATTTCGTGAAGATATGTAGTAAAATGCGGAAGTTTTCCATACAAGCCCTTGATTCCAGTCGTTCAGTTTGTATGACAGCTATATGCTATAGTGAACCGATCTGAACAAATTTTCGGAGATTAAATTTTTTCTATGAGCAATAATTCGCACCAAATTTCGTGAAGATATGTAGTAAAATGTGGAAGTTTTCCATACAAGCCCTTGATTCCGATCGTTCAGTTTGTATGGCAGCTATATGATATAGTGGTCCGATATCGGCAGTTCCGACAAATGAGCAGCTTCTTGAAGAGAAAATAATATCTGCAAAATTTCAAAACTATATCTTAAAAACTGAAGAACTAGTTCGTATATATACAGACAGACAGACGGACCTACGGACAGACAGACGGACATGGCTAAATCGACTCAGTTCAACATACTGATCATTTATATATATACTTTATAGGGCCTCCGACGGTTCCTTCTGGGTGTTTCAAACTTCGTGACAAACTTAATATACCCTGTTCAGGGTATAAATATAGGTAAATCTCTGAGATATACAGAGCGCGTATTTTCGTGTTTATAATGTCTACTGGTACAAAATTGTGTAAACAGTCATTACCTCCCCTTTTTCTCATTTACCTAAGAAACATATTTCGAAACTTCTTGTTGACTTTATACGGGAATTCGACAATATGTACGATATCTTAGAAAAATTAAGTGAACGTATAATCTTGGACATAATACCAACATTTGTGAAATCGGTCTACGAATTACCTTAGTCCCAAATGAAGCTCTAAGAAAACTTAGAGGTGGTGGTCGCGATACTTTCCCTTTGGGATATAGAGACCCCATTGCCTGACTCCTTAATCCCGCAATCGCGTGACATTCCAGGAGTAAATGTCAGGTGTTTCCACTTCCAAATCACCGAATCTGCGAAGGCGGAGTTATAGTTCCTGTCCATTATTACTTCAACACATTTGTCAATAGCATAGATCTCAAATTGAAAGATACTGGGAAAATGTTCCATGGGCATACGTGGTCACGTGAGCCCGGCACCTAGGAATCTTCCCAATCCCTTTTATTATTCAACGCTATCTTGAATCTTCTTTCAAAGTGCACCTTTTTGGTAATGTCGTCCCTTGGAAGGAGAGCCATTGGAAGTTTTCTCCCTATGATCCAGAATTGTCGGGCGTTTACCATCTTGCTGCTACCTGGTCCTAGTCTCGTCAGGGTCAGTAAAGTACAGTTTGCGGTAGAGCCAACCATTATGTCGAGTGGGTTTAGGTTTAGGATTGCCTCCATTGCTGCGGTCGGACACGTTCGCATACCACCAGTGATGCATACACAGTTTTGTCAACGGTGTATCTGCTGTTGACAGGGAGATCCTAGATACCCAAGCCACCGCTCCATAAGAGGTTATGGACCTGATAATCGTGGTGTACATCACGCGCAGTATGTACGGGTTGCAGCCCCAAAATTATTTACACATCGGACGTTTTTTAAGTTTCACACAAAAAGCATTCGCTTGTTGTTGTTGTCGCAGGGTAACAAAATGCTATGTTGTTATAAACCTTGATCTATTCCTGAGCGAATGAAGTCAGTTTGGCTAGAATAGCTAGAAATATGGCGGAGAAATACGAAAATGAACTGAAGACTGGCAGTAGTCAAAAGTATTTACACACGGCGATTTAGCTTTTATCCTTGGATTTGGTTTAAGCAAGAGTAGTAATTGAATTCTATTGCATTCATAACAGCCTAACTTAGCCTTAAAATATAAAAAATGGTAAATAAAATGCAGAAAACAAAGGAATTATCGGACGAAGCGGAAACTTGTGATAACTCAAAGAGAATGCAGAAGATTAGTAGGAACTGTCATACAAAATCCCACAATTAGTCCTGTTAATATTGCAGCAGCTTCGAATCAGCATATTGCACGAACAGTAAATGATGCTACACTGCTCAGGACATTAAAGAAGTTAACATAAATACCTGACGTTTGGCAAAAATTGGTCAATTTGGTCAATATTTCCGAAAATAAAAAAACGATATGCCAGTCATTTGCCTTAAAGTAGATCCTGCATTTACCACGTGAAAATAAGAAATATGCAGTTTAGGCGCTAAACAGAGTCGGAGGTGTTGATTTTTGGGGAAGTTTTCCTTACTTAACTTTTGGAGATTTGCTACTAATTTAGGGACCCTACATCATCCGGTTATATCAAAATTCACATGACCATGCCATTGTAGTGGTTAGTCGGCCTTTTCCAACTATTGACTACATTTTACAACAGGACAATGCTCCATTTCATGAAGGATATTTACCTACAAAAGTTTTAAATGAAGCAAATCAAGTTGACCTTCGCAAGCCCTGATCAAAACTTTAGTCAAAATGTTTGGTCTTTCATTAAATAATTGATATAATAAAGGAAAACGCCGAAATTACCGACATTTGGTCGAAATTAACTGTTAACTTAGCGCACAATTGTGTTGAATCAATTCGGACCATAAAGCAGGCTGTTATTGATGCCAATGGTAACCAATTATGAATTTATCGCCTTAGAATAGGAACTTATACTGAACATTAAAATTTTAAAGTTATCATTAAATAAGAACAGGATAATAGAGTTCAAGTTGTGTGTAAATACTTTTGACTACTGCGAGTCTTCAGTGCATTTGCATATTTCTCCGCCATATTTCTAGCTATTCTAGCCAAACTGACTTCATTCGCTCAAGAATAGATCAAGGTTTACAACAACATAGCACTTTGTTACCCTGCGACAACAACAACAACAAGCGATTGCTTTTTGTGTGAAACTTAAAAAAAACGTCCGATGTGTGAATAATTTTGACTACCTCTGTATGTAAATCATAAAGCAGTTTGCTAGTTTCTGGTTGACTTTATATCGTATATAAATGTCAATATATGAACTTATGTATATGTTAGTGAAATTAAGGAAATCGTTTTTTGGCCGCAATGTGACTTAGCGTTATATATGAATGAAATCTGTCCATAATATAGTTATTTTTGTGTGTGTCAGGTTTGCTTTAATATTATACTTAGAATATAAAATAAAATATAGTAAAGAATCATTGTAATCATTCATTAATGATTTGGTAAAAAGAGTTTGCTCTACAAAAGAAAATATAATTACAATAACAATAAGTGTTAGATAGTTAAATAACGTTTGTGACGATTTCGAACGACTGTTATTGTTTAAGGTGTACGTAAACACACCTGTGTGCCAAAATATTACAGGATATATTATATGAAAGGTATCTGAGTTCGTATATACAAATTTGTACGATATATATACTCATGATCAGAGTTAAAATAAATTTATATGCGTGTATACAAAAGTTAATACCCCGAAGTTAACTAAAATATTTGTATTCTACTTCATAACTATTATGAACCACAAGCCAGACTAGTCACCCAACTGTCTCTATAGAAACCACGGTGACATTTCGCATGTTGATGCCCTATGTTCAGATCTGCAGTATAAATGTGCCAATAAATTAATTCTAAAAGATCAAAATAACAAAAGTCGCCAAAAAGATAAAAATAACATCGTTAAACATTCACTTTTTCTGAACAAAAATATAATAAACAAAGAGAAATTAAATATTGCGAATTGACAAATGTTACCGTCAGCTATATATACCTATGTGTATATACATATGTAAGAAGCTTTTCTGATAAGCATAATTTCATTTAAGAAGTTCTAGACGTCAACTAGTACGTTTCCTTACGAACGTGGTGCTTTACTGCAGGGTACATACATACATACTATGTGTACGAAAATCAGCGCCCACTTGATTGATAATATAAAACACGCACTTGCGCTGTTGCACCAAGTGGAGCGAAGCGAAATGGTGCAGATCAGACCAGATCATGGCACATGCCCCAAAGTGATATTTATGTGTGTATATTCACATGTTTATACTCTCATGTTGTGTTTAGGAATAGTAAGTAGGCATACGTATAAATAAAGATATGTGTGTGTATGTATATGCTTGTATGTATCTGTATGGTAAGTATGAATGCTTTTGGAATTATCGCTGTTCACAGTTGGGTATTTTTGAATTATAGAGCGGTAATAAATGTCACGAGAATCATTTAGGAGGAAATACGAGTGATGAGCATGACTTGCCAAATTTATTACTCCATTGAAGAAACACAAGCATTTGAATAATAAACATTTTGATTTACGTTGCCGCTAAGTCCATCAATCCGTAGCGAGGGTGATACGCCTATGTTTTTGATTGAGCGTTGTGAAACATGGGATCCGAAATATGTTCCTACATATGTATGTACATATGTAGCATGAGCCAACTACAGCTACAACTAGACCTACTTACATACATTCGTAGGCATTATATTGTATAAGTAAGAGGCATTTGATGTATGCTCGATTCTTCATAATGGGAGTCTATCCGAAAATATCAAATACAAATCTATAGGCTCATAGCGAAACAGGTATCTATATGAAATTATATTTAAGAGAATGCGTTTCATGTTACTTCCTGATATCATATTTAGTATTAACTAATAATAAGAGATTAGTTGCCTGTGCGCCAATTTCGCGTGCTTTGTGTAAATTATTATTGCCATTCGTGGAAAAGTAGGAACTGTTTGGCCCTTCAAAGCCAGGCTGTTAGCACCGGTCACAAAGCGGCTGTGCCGATGAACTTGTGAAAGTAAGACGGTGGCAAGCGGTAGGTGGGACAGAGCGCTTGACAGATTGCACACGCATCAGTTGCCGAGCAAATTAATGTCTTCGTTGCGCTCTGCTTGGCGCACCGCTGCCGAAACAAATGTAAGCAACATTTCTACTCAGTACAGAGTGTACGGGTATTTACATATGTATATGACCATACATATGTACATACATACGAGTATGTACGACTGGGCGCTGTTGAAAGCTGCGCTTGCACTGCTTGTGAATGAGTTCATACTTTTGGCATAGAAATTTATTTCGCGTGTTTGAGAACAATTTCATAGACTCTGTGTTGGCATGCAGTTCCACTGTTTATCAGCAAATCATCAAGAAAGTGGCAAAAAGAACAAATGCACAGGTTTGCAAAATTGCATCGGGAATATTTGCTTGCCTTAGTTCAGAAGCGCATATTACAATCAATACATATACTGAAAAGAATTCGAATCGAGAAAGAATTTAATTTATATGCATGTACATATGTTATGTATATACAAAACTTTACTGTTATTTAAAAATTTGATATTTCAGGGTGAAGTGTTGTCAATAAAGTTGGTACGTACCGAGTCGCAAGTGTTTAATAATTTTTTATTTTCCATTCGCAAAATAATTATAATAAATGTGAGCTTTATTTTCATATCTCTTTTCGAGTCGAAATATTGAAAATATTACAGAAATTATTCAAATTCTCCGAATTGCCCTGGTTGGCACTATGGCTAATAAGACCTTACTGGCCCTAACAAGGCCAGGTTTAGGAAACAGCAGGACGTTAAGCGCCCGGCAATTTGATATCATCGGAAGGAAGCTTCCAACGACTCTCCTCCCGAGGGACGATATCATCAAAAGGGTTCATCTTGTGAGACGATTTAAAACAGTTATGTCCAATAAAAGGGAATGGGAGGACTCAACTCTCAATGAACTCATACGCAGAAGCACACAACAATGGTACACAGACGGATCAAAGACAGCAGTTGGTATAGGCGCCGGAATAACGGGGCCACGCCTGAAGCTGTCTTTATCCATGTGCCAATTCCCCAGCATCTTCCAAGCTGAAGTCTATGCCATTACCAAGTGTGCAGAGGTAATATTGGTCAGGGGCTACCATAATGAGCGCATAGCCATTATCAGCGATAGCCAAGCAGCTCTCCAGGCATTATCATCCTTCGAGGTGGACTCGGACAGAAGCACACAACAATGGTACACAGACGGATCAAAGACAGCAGTTGGTATAGGCGCCGGAATAACGGGGCCACGCCTGAAGCTGTCTTTATCCATGTGCCAATTCCCCAGCATCTTCCAAGCTGAAGTCTATGCCATTACCAAGTGTGCAGAGGTAATATTGGACAGGGGCTACCATAATGAGCGCATAGCCATTATCAGCGATAGCCAAGCAGCTTTCCAGGCATTATCATCCTTCGAGGGGGTGCTGTGATAACTGGAGAGGGCACAATAGACCTTAGGTCGCGGTGCAATCCTCACTATATAATCTAATCTAATCTAAGAATACATTAATCCCCGCTTAAGTGCCACTGCTAACGATGTAACACTTTTGAGGCACTAAACCGGGGAAGGCGAATTTTCATATTAATTTTGGCTTGTTAATACATTTACCTATAATAGTCATTCTTGCAGTAAATGTTTCCATCTCGCGAATAACAGGACGATTCTCGGTCTAACGGTAGTCGGCAAGCATGACATTGTAAACAATTGATATGCCATCGTTTATCAACTGCAGAGAGGTAGAAACGATCCTGCAATGAAGAATTTTGGAAGTTTAAAGACACTTGCGTATTTAATAATCTTTCGATTTTACATTTACAGTAAATATACATAGTATATGTATGTATTTAATGTAGGAATCACACTCGCACTTTTTTATTACAACAACAGTACAACTGCATCGAGCAAAAACATTTGTACGTCTTTGATATACATAATTTGCTGCTTTTATCTAAAAAATTGTACTAGCGTATATATGGAACGTTCAGTGGTATTACCTGTATGAATCGACCGCAACCAGCGCAATCTTCTAGGTTTCGAGGCAGATTTGGTGTTTCATTTGTGGAGTCCGGGCTACTTGGTGGGCCGAATGGCTCCGTTTTAAAGGATATTCTCGAGGTAGTTTCCTCATTCACTTCCAAGCAGTCAGGCCGCGCTCGACTTAGTACGTATTTTAGTGCAGTTTCGCTAAATAGTGTGCGGTCAGCGACCTCATAGCTAACGGAAAAATGGTAAAAAATATATATACTTAATTGAGAACTATTTTTGTATGAGTATAAACCTTTTAAATGGCTCATTAAACGTCGAGCTATAAGGCTTTGTATTGTGGTCACAAAGTTCTGGACAGGAAGAGCAGGATCGATAAAGTAGACGATTGTTATTTACACCTGCAGCACTGCCGCAATGAGTGCTCCCTTGATGTGCTACAGGTGGGGTTGGACTTTTTTCTCTCGCACCTGGCCCAAGAAATCTTGCGCTCTGCTGCTGCAATTTCAAAATACATATATTAAACCATCGATAAATGAACGACTGATAAATCTATTTACACTAACTAGGCGTAGAAAAATACTTGACATAATATTCCTGATAAAACTAATGAATGGTTTACTTTGTAGTACATTACTTTTGTTTATTAAAATTTTTTTATTTTTTAAATCTTCTATTTTTTAAATCTTTGAGTTAAGCGAACCATTCCGCCGTATATGTCAGGATTTTAATTCTCATTCCAGCACATTTGCTCTATCTGGATCACTCTCTAGCATTAAAAACTATTCTTATCTTAATAATATTATTTTACGTAATTCTAAATCTTAGCTCTTGAATATTTGTGCTGTTCGACACTAAAAAAACTCATGCCTTTCATGCCTCGCGTCGGTTGGGCGGGAGGAGGTTAATCATTGAATTTATTATCATTATCATAATAGAAATATTTCAGTTAAATCTGATATATAATAATAAAAGGCAAAGGCATTTTTCGTTGTAATTGTATAACTTAAGAACGGTTTCACCGATTCAAATCAATGTTTCGGCTCTGTTCGGACTATTGAGTAGACGGTTTATGTGAAGTTTGAACAAAATCGGCGGAGCGGTTCTTCATTTATCTATATACATATTGCAGTTCGTTAGTCTCCCTAAAACTCGATAACGGCTGAGCCGATTTGGATAATTTTAGTCCTGAAATGTTTGTGGAGATCTAGGGAAGGTTTGAAAGGTGAGAAAAGTTAGAATAATTGCTGGGAAAACTCTAAGAACAGCCTTTTCGTTTTTCCCATAAATGCTGTGACGAACAAAATTATTGGCACAGCAAGATACCTTGACTTTAGCACTATTTTTTACCACTTATAAAATAAGTTTTGAATACCAAAAAATCCTTAGTTCGGATTATCTATTATATTTCCTTTAATTCATTTAATTACCCCTAATATTTACATAATGGTAGTTATAAAACAGAAAAAGTACCATAAAATTATGCTATTTCGTTTAATTTTTTTTAATTATGGTAACTCTTTTTTAAAGTACCGTTATGTAGACATAAACACATGTGTTGTTGTAAAAAATCAAACTTCAAAAATCAGTGCGCCTTTATTTTATAGTTAAAATTTGCTTTACATTTATTAAAATGGGCAGCAAAAAATGTGCAACCATCGAATCTCAGCGGAAAATAATATTATAATTGCATAATCAGGGTAAATCGTACGCTGAGATTGGTGAAATGATGGACAGAAGCCGATATACCATACGGAGTATTATTCAACCTTTTAGAGGTACTGCATCTTTGCAAAGCGAAAAACGAACAGGGAGGCCCACGGCTTTAAGTGATCGCGAACGTAGCCAAATAGTACCATTAAGTAAATATGAGAGATAATTAAATGAATTAAAGGAAATATAATTGATAATTACTCGCCCTAACTAAATTTTTTTTTGTATCCAAAATTTATTATATATGTGGTAAAAAACAGTGCCAGTCAAAGTGTTGGGTGTGAGATTACTTTTTTTTTGATATTTTGAAGGTTGTCATTGTTGCTTTGTTAAGAAATTTATTGAAGTTTTATTGAAATAATTTGATAATTGTATTTGATTTGAATTAATAAAATTGTAAAATTCCAAAACGAGACTTTTTATACTCTCGCAACCAAGTTGCTACAGAGAGTATTATAGTTTTGTTCAAATAACGGTTGTTTGTAACACCCAAAACTAAACGAGTTAGATATAGGGTTATATATACTAAAGTGATCATCATCTCCTAAACTACCTTTTTTCAGGCATTTCCTTATATAGTCCAAAACCACGCCCACCTCCCATACAAAGGTTATGTTGAAAACGACTAAAAATGCTTTAATTCAGTAAGGGAAAACACCAGAAACCTTAAATTTCATTATAAATAAAGGGCAGAAGTATGTAAAATGTTAAGTGGGTGTGGCTCCGCCCACTTATGGGTCAAAAACCATATCTCCGAAACTACTCGACCAATATCAATGAAATTTGGTTTGTAATATTTTCCTTAAATCCCAATGATATGTTGTGAAAATAGGCCAATTCGGTTTACAACCACGCCTACTTCCTATATACTAGAACTTTGATGTCGACCTGAATAGTTTACTTTCCAATATGTAAAGTAAGCACTAGTGAAGATATCGGAACAGAACTTTGCGTAAATACTGCATTTATAGTGTGGTAGCTCCTTTATAAAATCGGACCATAGGTTTTCAAGGCCCTATATATCGAACATGAGGACCTCGGTGCTTTTAACCTAATATTAGGGTTTCCTTTCTTTCTTTCAATGGACTTTACACCATATATATGACGAATATGTGGGTCAAATTGTCTATTATATAATATTAAATAAATAAATTGCGAGAGTATAAAATGTTCGGTCACAACCGAACTTAGCCCTTCCTTACTTGTTTCCATATAGATTTTTTTTTCTATCTATCTATCAAAGAATAAAAAATAAAATAATTCGATAAATTCAGAAAGTGGCAAGAGACAACAGAGTATTCAGAGTTGCAAATGAACGATGACATGACTAAAATGAAACATTGGTGTTGACTGAAGATTTGTTTTTGATTATGAGTGGCAAACTATTGACTGAAATTCATATGCCAGCGCCAAATCGTCCAATCAGAAATGTACCGAATCGTAAATTGGAATGTGAGCGTGCATACGACAGAATAACTTGGGAACAACCGAAGAGGATGGCTGAGACGCTGCGGTAAGTTGGCTAAATTATATCTAAGTTTGTATTATAATTACTTCTTTTTAGAAATAAATCTCTTTTATGATCTATCGTAAATCTAATTAAACTCGCCAGACAGGGAATCGAGACATCTTTATTTCGCAATCTGTTACATTCAATTGTTGCCGCCGTCTTGAATGTAAAAGGCCGATCTTTACTTCGCTGATGTAAGCGAAATAACTTTAATTCGAATTCCTTTGCATTCAATGCTGCCACCATCTTGAACGCAAAGAGTCATCTTTACTTGCGATGTTAGTGAAATAACTTATTTCGGAATCTATTGCAGTCAATTGTTGCCGTCATCTTAAATGTAAAGAGCCGATCTGCATTTGCCGTTGCTATGAAATAACTTCTTTCACACATCTTTATATCGCATTCAATTGTTGCCGCCGTCTTGAATACAAATGCCGAATACATTGCCGTAACTCCTGTGCCAATTGGAGTATACAATTTACAAGCAAAGTCCTACCATCTTTGTACCAGAGGCTCGTTGTGGATTACTTGACCACGTGCCGCCATTGTGACACAACGTAAAAACGCTTCTACGCCGTCAAACGGGACGCCATCTCTGTAACACGTATATAACGATTATAACCAAGTTATATTGTTTCATATATATATATATTTATTGCCAAAAGGGAAGATATCCCATTAATTTGTAACCGACATCTTAGTCGAAGAAATATTTGTCATTAAGATTATTTAGTTATTTGTTTGCCGCCACCATATTAACCGCATTTACGTCAACGCATACGTATAGCCAATGTCTTCAATAGAGGACTAATTTACCGACTTTGACCGCTACAGCCTCTTCGTTAGGAACTACACCTTCAATTTCATCACCGCCGCAGAAAACTGTCAACCATATGCCAGACAGTTCATATTTTCTTTCGTTGCCGAGGAAAATTCAAGATTTGTCGAACTTGGATGGATGTGTAGAAGACTGGCCTATGTTTGCCGCCGCCTTCGAACATCAACTGCAACATACAACTATACGAATATCGAGAATAACCAACGTCTCCAGAGGTGCTTGCAAGGTGAGGCCAGAGAGTCAGTGCACTCACTTGTAATTCATCCCTGCCATTAAGGACATGCTGAGATTTCGATTCGGACGCCCAGAATTGCTGATCAGAAGTCAGTTACGCCAAGTACGTGAGATGCCCTACATATCGGAATCTTTGTGTCGACAAAATAATTCCGTTTTCCGTCAAAGTGATGAATTTAGCCGTGTTTCTGCAAACCATAAATGGTCAGCATCATCTTTGTAATCCAACGTTGATGGAGGAGCTTGTGGGGAAATTACCCATGAGCAAGAAACTCGAATGGGCCAGAACCTCATCGACGATACAGCCGTATCCGACAATTAGAGGTTTTAGTACGTGGGTTAGTGGAGTGGCAGATCTGATATGTACAGTACAAGACAGTCGCCCAAATGAACACAAGCGACGTGTCCTCCTTCAAGCCGCCGCCGCTAATACTCGTGAAATTACACGCCGTGGTGGACACTACATGTCCTACATTGCGGAACATTTAAGTCGTTAAGAGTTCAAGAGAGATGGAGGAAAGCTAAGCTACTTCGATTATGTTTCTCCTGCCTGTTGGGCGTGATTGTACCTGCAACAGTACAGCACCGCAGAAGACTTGTTAAGAATCGGAAATAGGCAAATTCCGGTTGATACTTCCAATGGTTTGATATCAATTCCATCTGCCATTGGTCAATTCACTTCAACGAAAGATGAACTCATCGCGAATTTTTTTTTTGTTCGAACATTACCCAAAAGTAACTCCCCAATGAAAACAAACACCGAGCCTCGGATGAGAAACCCCCCTTTTGATGACGACCCCTGCAAACGTACTAAGGATCATGATTTGAGGGCACGCACCTGGAATGTCCGGACTCTTAATTGGGAAGGTGCCTCTGCCCAGCTGGTTGATGTCCTCATACAACTAAAGGCTGACATCACCGCCGTCCAAGAAGTGCGATGGACGGGACAAGGACGGAAGAAGGTGGCATTCACCCCGGTGGATGAACGTCTTGCCACAATCCGTATCAAAGCGAGGTTCTTCAACATATCGCTGATTTGCGCCCACGCCCCAACGGAAGAGAAGGACGATGTGACCAAAGATGCTTTCTATGAGCGCCTAGAACGCACCTATGAGCGCTGCCCCCGCCACGATGTCAAAATCGTGCTTGGCGATTTTAACGCCAGGGTGGGTAAAGAAGGTGTCTTTGGCACAACAGTCGGAAAATTCACCCTCCATGACGAAACATCGCCAAACGGCCTGAGGCTGATCGACTTCGCTGGGGCCCGAAATATGTATTGTCTGTAGTACCAGATTCCAGCATAAAAAAAATCATCAAGCAACGTGGCTGTCCCCTGATCGAAACACGCGCAATCAAATGGATCACGTTGTGAAGACGGCCTCTGTGCAGCAAAGAACGCCCGTCAACAAACACAAGGAAGGTTCGACGTCGAAAAGCTGCAATCGCAACAGACAGCCACGAAATACTCTACTCGACTTGCACTCCTGCTCTCTGAGAGCACTCATCAGCATCTCGGTATAAGGGAACTGTGGAACGGCATCTCAAACTCACTGCGTACCGCTGCAGCCGAAACAATTGGTTTTCGGCAACGACAAAAAACAAGCTGGTACGATGAGGAGTGCCGTCTCGCAGCGGAGAGAAAACAGACTGCCTACCTCGCAACGTTGCAAACGACCACAACACGTGCGGGATGGGATAGATATCGAGAACTGAAGAGGGAAGCGAGACGCATTTGCAGACGTAAAAAGAAAGAGGCCGAAATGCGTGAGTATGAAAAGCTTGAAAAGCTGGCCGACATGGGTAATGCTCGAAAATTTTATGAAAAGATGAGGCGATTAACAGAAGGTTTCAAGACCGGAGCATTATCATGTAGGTACCGAGAAGGTAATCTGGTAATGGATGTCCAGAGCACACTGGGGTTATGGAGGGAACACTTCTCCGACCTGCTCAATGGCAGTGAAAGTACAACAACAGGAGATGGCGAACCCGATTCCCCAATCGATGACGATGGAATAGATGTTCCATTACCCGACCATGAAGAAATTCGAATAGCAATTACCCGCTTGAAGAACAACAAAGCGGCGGGGGCCGATGGATTACCGGCCGAGCTATTCAAATACGGCGGCGTAGAACTGATAAGGTGCATGCATCAGCTTCTTTGTAGAATATGGTCGGAAGAAAGCATGCCTGACGATTGGAATCTTAGTGTGCTCTGCCCAATCCATAAGAAGGGAGACCCCACAATCTGCGTCAACTACCGTGGTATAAGTCTCCTCAATATCGCATATAAGGTTTTGTCGAGCGTATTGTGTGAAAGACTAAAGCCCACCGTCAACGAACTGATTGGACCTTATCAGTGTGGCTTTAGACCTGGAAAATCCACAATGGACCAGATATTCACCATGCGCCAAATCTTGGAAAAGACCCGAGAGAGAAGAATCGATACTCACCATCTTTTTATCGATTTTAAAGCTGCCTTCGATAGCACGAAAAGGAGCTGCCTTTATGCCGCGATGTCTGAATTTGGTATCCCTGCAAAACTAATACGGCTATGTAAGCTGACGTTGAGCAACACCAAAAGCTCCGTCAGGATCGGGAAGGACCTCTCCGAGCCGTTCGATACCAAACGAGGCTTCAGACAGGGTGACTCACTATCGTGCGACTTCTTCAATCTATTGCTGGAAAAAATAATACGAGCTGCAGAACTAAATAGTGAGGGTACAATCTTCTACAAGACTGGCGTATGCCGATGATATTGATATCATCGGAAGCAACAACCGCGCCGTTTGTTCTGCGTTTTCCAGACTAGATAAAGAAGCGAAGCGTATGGGTCTGGTGGTGAATGAGGACAAGACGAAATATCTCCTGTCATCAAACAAACAGTCAGCGCACTCGCGTCTTGGCTCCCACGTCACTGTTGACAGTCATAACTTTGAAGTTGTAGATAATTTCGTTTATCTGGGAACCAGCATTAACAACACCAACAATGTCAGCCTTGAAATCCAACGCAGAATCACTCTTGCCAACAGGTGCTACTTTGGACTGAGTAGGCAATTGAAAAGTAAAGTCCTCTCTCGACGACCCAAAATCAAGCTCTATAAGTCGCTTATTATTCCCGTCCTGATGTATGGCGCTGAAGCGTGGACGATGACAACATCCGATGAGACGACTCTTGGGGTTTTCGAGAGAAAGGTTTTGCGCAAGATTTATGGTCCTCTAAACATTGGCAACGGCGAATACCGCAGACGATGGAACGATGAGCTGTACGATTTATACGACGACATTGACATAGTTCAGCGAATAAAAAGACAGCGGCTACGCTGGCTAGGTCATGTTGTACGGATGGAAGAAAACATTCCAGCTCTGAAAGTATTCGATGCAGTACCCGCTGGAGGAAGCCGCGGAAGAGGACGACCTCCACTCCGGTGGAAAGACCAAGTGCAAAGTGACCTGGCTTCACTTGGTGTTTCCAGTTGGCGCCAAAAAGCAAAAAGGAGGAATGAGTGGCGCGCTCTGGTGGATTCGGTTATAATCGCTTAAAGCGGTTCCTACGCCAAATATATATATATATAACTACGATAGGTTGAGTGTACGCGCAATTTTAGTTGTCAACAAGTAAGGAAAGGCTAAGTTCGGGTGCTACCGAACAATTTATACTCTCGAAAATTATTGATGTAATTTTATTAGAATAACACACAATTTGACCCATGTATTCGGCATAAAGTCCAATAGAACAACGAAAATCATCATATATGGTATATGAGGCCTGGTGTAATTCCTAAACCGATTTCACTAATTTTCCCTAGCTAAGATATCTAAGATATTAACCGATATATGCGGAATAAAGCCCGCACAAAATTAGGTATATGGGAGCTAGGGGAAGTTCTGATCCGATTTTAATAATTTTTGGAACAGAGACACACAATTAGGAGAAAAAAATTTCCTCTGAATAAAATTAAAATATCTGAAATATTTGCTTAGGCACTGACACCCAGTTCCCCAAAATAATTACATCCAAAAATGCCCCTTTCTAGTGCAATCCCTTGTGCCAAATTTTACTTTAATAGCTTTATTTATGACTTAGTTATGGCACTTTATAAGTTTTTGGTTTTCGCCATTTTGCGGGTGTGGCAATGGTCCGATTTTGCTCACCTTCGAATGGTGTCAAGAAACAAGTGTTCCAAGTTTCATCAAGACATCATTATTTTTACTCAAGTTACAGCTTGCACAGACGGACGGACGGACAGACAGACATCCGGATTTGAACTCCACTCTTCACCCTGATCATTTTAGTATATATAACCCTATATCTAACTCGTTTAGTTTTGGGTGTTACAAACAACCGTTATGTGAACAAAGCTATAATACTATCTTTAGCAACTTTGTTGCGAGAGTATAAAAATTAGATGTAAAAATTGTATCTTAATTACTTATTTACTTTGTGTTTTTGCTTCACGCTAACGCTCGAGAACGGCTGGACCAATCTTGATGAAATTTTCATAGGTTGTTCGTTGTGGATCGGTGAAGGTTTAGAAATAAAATAGAAAAAAGCCATATAATTTTCCTGAGGGAAAGACGGAAAATTTGAAAATTCCAAACAATGACTTTTTTCTATACAATTTTCTTTAAATTATTTTTTTAAATATGTTTTTTTCAATTCTATCTATAAAAAAAATCGTAAAAGTCGGAAAGTGGCAAGTGGCAACAGGGAATTCACAATTGCAATTGAACGATGACATCTACAATGAAGCATTGGTTGATTGAAGATTTGTGTTTGATTATGAGTGGCAAAGTGATTGAAATTCATATGTCAGCGACAAATCATCAAATCAGAAATGTACTGAATCGTGAATGTGAGCGGCATGTGCATACGGCAAAATAACTTTGGAACAACAAGTACAAATATAGGTTCAACGCTACTAGAAATTGGAAGAACGGCACATTCGGCACTGAAGCTTCCGGCAAAGATGCAAATCAATGAAACACCTGTTTGCAACATTTCAAAGCAATCAGTTATGGTAAAGTGTTGAAGAATTGTAAACTGATAATATGATGACGAGCACAATGGCTCACAAATGGTCTCTAGAAGCACTTGACAGAACAATGAAAGATCTGCGCTATATTGACTTAAACTGGACGATTTAAATTCTGGGAGATTTGTGCTCATACAAATCGATCGATCGTGTTGAAAATGAAGACGAAACCGTGAATTATCCTGTGGAATTGCAAAATTTTTTGAATTTGCCTGGCTTGGCCCCGTATTATTTGATCATCGACTGATTGTGACGCAGCTTTCGAATAATGTGATAGTTGCAAGAATTTTGAATAGGGACTTACAAGGGGACAGAATGCTTGATTCCATGAATTCCTTTGAGCTCCAACGATTTGGCATTTCAGTTAAAACGTATTCCGTTTCCAGTGAGATTTGCATTTGCGATGACAATCAACAGGAACATAAAGAAAATGTTGTTTATGAAGCTTTATATTAAAAAAATGTAAAAAAAAAATCGAAAATAAATGTTTTTCAACACAAAATAAATTCAACTACATTTTCTTTTCAAAAAACACACAATTTTACGCTGGATAACGTCTGCTGGGTCAGCTTGTCTATATATACATATGTACATACATACATATATAACAGGTAAGGAAAGGCTAAGTTCGGGTGTAACCGAACATTTTATACTCTCGCAATTTATTGAAGAAATTTTATTAAGATAACTCACAAATTTAACCATAAATTCGGCATAAAGTTTAATAGAATAACGAAAATCGTCCTATATAGTGTATGATGGCTGAGGTAATTCCTGAACCGATTTCATTCAATTTCACCAGCAAGGTACACTATATCCAATACTATACGGGAGCTAGGGAATGATATTTTTGCAAAACCTATAATTATGTATATGGGAGCTAAGAGATGTTGTGACCCGATTTTAATAATTTTTGGAATAGAGACACACTGGAAGAAAACAATTTCCTCTGAATTAAATTGAGATATCTGAGAGATTTACCCATATTTTCGGTTAAAATTTAACCTTAGGCGCTGAGTTCAACATGTTCGATATCTGGGGCCTTGAAAAGTTATAGTCCGTTTTCGACAATTTTTTCACAAGTGATGCCACAGATCATATACTGTATTTGTGTAAAGTTTTATTTCGCTATCATCATTGGTTCCTAATGTATATGTTATAAAGTGAAGGATTCAGATTGAATTCAAAAGTGAGTTATAAAGAAAGTAGTCGTGGTTGTGAACCGATTTCATCCATTTTCCACACATATCATCAGGGTGTCAATAAAATATTATATACCGATTTTCATTGAAATCTGTCGAGTAGTTCCTGAGATATGGTTTTTGACCCATAAGTGGGCGTGGTTATTATCCGATTTCTTTTTTGGACTGTATAAGGAAACGGCGAAAAGAAATGATTGCAGAAAGTTTGGTTTATATAGCTTTATTGGTTTGCGGAGTCACGCCCACTTTTCCAAAAAAATTACATTCAAATATGCCCCTCCCTAATGCGATCCTATGTTCCAAATTTTATTTTTATAACTTTATTTATGGCTTAGTTATAGCTCTTTATGTGTTTTTGGTTATCGCCATTTTGTGGACGTGGCAGTGGTCCGATTCCGCCCGTTTTCGAACTTAACCTTCTTATGGTGCTAAGGAACACGTGTTCCAAGTTTCATTAAGATATCTCAATTTTTACTCAAGCTACAGCTTGCACGGACGGACAGACGGACAGACGGACGGACGGACGGACAGACAGACATCCGGATTTGAACTTTACTCGTCACCCTGATCACGGTATGGTATATATAACCCTATATCTAACTCGTTTAGTTTTAGGACTTACAAATAACCGTTAAGTGAACAAAACTATAATACTCTCTTTAGCAACTTTTGTTGCGAGAGTATAAAAATGAATTGCTGTTCGTTAGTCTCGCTAAAACTCGAGAACGGCTGAACGGATTTTTCTTATCTACATATGTAGGTCTTGAAATGTTCATGGGGGTCTATGAGGAAGGTTAAAAAGTTCGAATAATTGCCGGGAAAACCCTATCCCATTTCTTTTTCCCAAACAAACGTTTTCTAAAACAAGTAAGGAAGGGCTAAGTTCGTGTGTAACCGAACATTTTATACTCTCGCAATTTATTTATTTAACTTAATTAATATTATATAATGCACAATTTGACCCACATATTCGTCATATATATTATATAAAGTCCATTGAAAGTTGGAAACCCTAATATTAGGTTAGAAGCACCGAGGACCTCATGTTCGATATATGGGGCCTTAAACACCTAAGGTCCGATTTCGGCGATTTTTAGAATGGGGCTGCCACACTATTAACACAGTATTTGTGCAAAGTTCTGCACCGATATCTTCACTAGTACTTACTTTATATATTGTTAAGTAAACGATTCAGATTGTCTTCAAAGTTCTGGTATATAGGAAGTAGGCGTGGTTGTGAAGCGATTTGGCCTATTTTCACAACATATTATTGGGATGTAAGGAAACTATTACAAACCAAGTTTCATTTAAATCGGTTGAGTAGTTCCTGAGATATGGTTTTTGACCCATAAGTGGGCGATGCCACGCCCATTTTCCATTTGTAAAAAAATCTGAGTGCAGCTTTCATCTGCCATTTCTTATGTGAAATTTAGTGTTTCTAACGTTTTTCGTTAATGAGTTAACCCACTTTTAGTAATTTTCAACCTAACTTTTGTATGGGATCCGATTTCTTTCATTTTTGGACTGTATTAGGAAGTGGCTAAAAAAACGACTGCAGAAAGTTTGGTTTATATCGCTCTATTGGTTTGCGAGATATGTACAAAAAACTTAGTAGGGGGCGGGACCACGCCCACTTTCCCAACAAAATTACATCCAAATATGCACCTTCATAGTACGATCCTTCATACCAAATTTTATTTCCATAGCTTTATTAATGGCTTAGTTATGGCACTTTATGTGTTTTCGGTTTTCGCCATTTTGTGGGCGTGGCAGTGGTCCGATTTTGCTCATTTTCGAAAGCAACCTTCCTATGGTGCCAAGAAATAAGTGTGCCAAGTTTCATTAAGATATCTTAATTTTTACTCAAGTTACAGCTTGCACAGACGGACGGACGGACAGACAGACATTCGGATTTGAACTCCTGATCTTTGGTATATATAACCCTATATCTAACTCGTTTAGTTTTGGGTGTTACAAACAACCGTTATGTGAACAAAACTATAATACTCTCTTTAGCAACATTTGTTGCGAGAGTATAAAAATGTACATACATATGTATGTGTATGTAAATGATTTGTTGTTCGTTAATCTCGCTAAAAGTAGAGAATAGCAGAACCGATTTGGCTAATTTTAATCTTTTTTCTAAAAGAGTGCCTATGATTAATTGATGAAGGCTATCAATGATGGAACAGTTGTGGAACTGTGAAAACGTTCCTGATATCATTGATGTTGACAAAAATACGATCTCAAAATGGCATCGCGTTTGCTCTCGCATCTACTGGAATTGCTGCAACGCTACTAGAAGTTGGAAGAACGGCACATTCGGCACTGAAGCTTCCGTTAAACATGCAAATCAATGAAACACCTGTTAACAACGCAATCAGCTATGGCAAAAGTGTTGAAGAATTGTAAATTGATAGTAGGAGATGAGTTCAATTCTCTAGAAACCCTTGACAGAACAATGAAAGATCTGTGGAATAATAATCGTCGCTTTGGTGGCGTAATAATACTGTTAGCAGCTGAGTTTTGACAAACACTTCATCAAACAAGTCATCGTATTTGTGGCTGTACGTGAAAACCACACTATTAATAACATTAAATATGTAAAAAACACATTACAAAACATGTATATGTTTTCCTTTTGACAATTCTCAGCGCATTAAATGTCAAAAATATGAAAAGGCACTTAAAAGGGTAAAATTGCAAACAATTTTGTATTTGTTGCTGAAATATTACAGACATTTAAGCGGGAAAGGCACTTAAGCGGGCAATTTTATATGTAAATTTAGAAAAAAACAACAAGTCGCAAAAAATAGGGGCACTTAAGCGGGGATCACTGGATTCTTTCGTTCGTGAATGAAGGGTTTTGTTTAAATAAATTATAAACGAAAATAGCGTACACTTTTTCAAAAATGTCGATTTTTGATTTCTCAAAATTTAGTTATCCAACCAAAAAAATTATTAATTTATTTCCAAATTAAACTAGTCATTGTTAATATAAACAACACCTGGAATTTTCAGAACAATCGGCAAAATAGCTCTCGAGAAATCATGCTCACCGTTAAGGCAGTTTTCAAGAAATAGAATTTCGAATTTGGTTCTATAACTCCAATCGCGCTGTCATTTTGATGTCTTCGAATTTTTCGGCCACACAAAAGGTATATAACCCTTTAAGTGGATTACAAACACATCTATTGTGACATAGACCAGCCGTTAACGGCTAATTTTTTAACTAGTCATTTCACCAATGACTGGTAATGCAGAGTCGCACCGCTCGATTGCTCTCGTAGAGTCATTGCAATGTAAAAATCGTTTGTCAAATAACATTGCGAGTAATCGGGCTGGGACCGGTACTAATGATTAGGAATTAGTTATATCATTAGATGGTATCGAACTATTAGATGGTATCGAACTACAGGGTTCTGTTGCTACCGTCTCGCATAAATTCGCCTTCCTTTGCTTTAAAAATACATATGCACATATACTATAAGATAAATGTGCACCTATTTCAAATAGTTGGAAATTCAAGTGCACGCACCGTATTATGAGATAGTGCAATTATAACTGAAAAATATGTTTACCCCAGACAGGAGATTCTAAATTTGGAAGTGTCACATCATCGCATTCGCGGTGACATTTCTGCTCATTTCGTGTACGAATTTACGTATTTTTGAGCAATTAATATTCCAGATTTCATTCCATTTTTTGTAAGGGCTTATTTGTAAAGCTTATTTCAATTATATATTTTCAAGGGAGTGTATTTGTATATATCAATAAGTAAGATTTACATATGGGCATTTCCGCCAGAAGGTCCACCACAGACAAAATATTAAACATTATTAGAATTACAAAGTTTTTGCATATTTTCATAGGAGAATATTTAAATTTATTTATATTAAATTAATTTAAAATTAATTCATAACCAATTACGAGATATACGAAAGCCAAGTCGCATAGGAGCTACTTTTCTCATTTCGATTTTTCTACTGCATTTGTTTTTTCGTCAAAATTGTTAAAGAAACATATCATGTATAATTTTTTGCTTTGTGTAAAACCTTTATAACGGTACAAAGAGCAAAATAAAATTCATAAGAAACCATGCGATTGCAAATAACTGTAAGTTTTTGCTCTCTTATTATTCTATATTTTAATGTCCCGTGCGACATCAAAAAACAACACTTGTTCCCACTGCATCGCAAATAAAAGCAGCAAGCTCGCCAAATTTTGGGTATAAACAGTAAATTTTTATACAATTAAAATAAAAAAAACCTTGTTCAAAAATCAGAAGATTTGTGGTTTTGGTAACTACTTAAAATTGGTCCCGTGCGACATCGTAGGAGTGGAATTTTAAATTTGAAAATTTTTGTTTTGTTTTATAAAATTGACTTAAGTATGTAAATATATACATTTACATTAATTATTTACATATGAGCAAAAACCGCACTTTAAATTCCACTAACTAGCTATTTAAATAAATTTTGGTGAAAATTATAGGCTTACAAATCAAAATAAGAGTGCTCATTTTAACAATGTTGTCAGAAGAAAATCGTTTGCCTTTAAAAGTGACAAGTTAACGCACGACATATTATTTTCTTGATAAATCTCTTAACTAAAATTAAGAAATCATTTAGTTGCTTTTCTAAAATATTTTTTTTTTAATGTAACTGCTCTCAGTTTAAAATCAAATTTATATTATCAAGCCTGATTGATTTTATAAAATAATTAAAATAGTCTTCATTAGAATATAATTTTTTTGCAAGGAGCCGTCGATGGAGTGGGAGCAGTTATCAAACGAAAAGTCTAGCAGATAACGAAATAACGAAAAATGTTTATTCCCGAGGACAACATTTTCTTAAAAAACTGTATTTTACATTCATAATACTATTTTCATTTCATACTATAGACTTTTTGTTGTGTTTCTCTTTGGATATTGGTTAAAATAAATCAATAATACATTTACTACTTTTTAAGCAATTTTATTGGACTTGTTGTTAAATAATTACGTATTATAACAACAAAATCAACATAAATATTATGATGGAAAAAAATGTCCCGTGCGAATGTGATTAATAATTAATTAAAAAAAAACTATAAATTATTTTTCGATGAAATTCATATCATCTTTAAAGGCCATCAATGCGCAACATTTTACAATCAAAAACATTTGAATATTGCCTCACAATTCGCTGAAATCGCCGTTTGAATCGTTGTCCCCAAAAACGACTTTCATTTTTTGTCCCGTGCGAATGCCTTGGTTTTTTGCAATTATCTTAAAAATGAAAACCGTTCCAAAATCAACCTTAACACTAAATGTAGGGCTAATGAAGAGCTATTAAAAAATCCTACTGTCAAAATTAAAAAACATTTTAGTTCATATTTTATTTTAGTTAAAAGGTGTACGATTGTCGCGTTCGACATGGCGGAAATGCCCATATGTATGATTTGCATAAGCGAGTCTAGTACGGCAAATTTAATTTTTTAGCAGTTAAGACAGTTTTGTCTTTGTGGGCTATTTATGAATTTCCAAATTACTGAAAAGTTGTTAGTTTTCCGATTGATAAAACAGCTCAGCTAACAATAAAAGCAGTTATATTGCTCTGGACTTAGATTCTATGTTACAAATCACGGAGATGGACAGCAATGTTGCTCAGAAATCGGTTAAATCAACACGGTTTAGAATCTTATGATACAGACCAGATACAAGCATATACATATGTATACAATTTTGCCATAATCCCTCGTAATATGTGCCATACTAGCCAATTGACCGTAACAAAAATACTATATTTAATTGACTTTGCGATATATGTTATATTGGTTAATACCTGTACTGAGGGTCTCACATTACAAGTAACTTTAAATGTGAAGAAGTTTATCAGTAGCCACAATATTATTTATTACAGAATAAAATCGATATGATAATATAATTATTAATGCAACTGTTTTAGCAACATCAAACATAAACAATAAGCTGTTGTCCTCAGAATTCACAAATGATGGAATAGAAACGCCACACACACTTATCGATGCAGTAGGAAAAGAAATGGCTACAAATATTGATTATGGTCAATGTGCTATGAAATTTAAATATAAAATTTTTCTTATCAATTTTATGATTTTTATATTGGGTATGAAGATGTTAGGAGAACATGTAGTCTGATTCCCCAATCGATGCTTAAAAATAAGATGCTCAAATTTTTGGCATAAAATTATAATACGCTTCGAAAACATTCTCAATCAATTTGATTAAAGTAACTCCCACATTGACTAACATATTCAGTATAAAGTAGGTAGTGCGACAGACCAAAAGAGAACTGAGATGAACCCTGAGGACGTCAAAAAGAGGCTACTACGGACGGAAAACTAAAAAAAAAACAAGAAAAGGTGATTTAGATTGATATCTATGATACTCTAAAGATATAAAAATATGTTAAGAGTACTTATAGAGTATAAGGAAGCTCTCCCCTTGGGTGATCCGTGGATTAAACATGTCATTAATCAATATGAGCAATGTTACAGACAGGACGGATACACATACAACAGGAAATTATTCCGTTCCCTCGTTCATATCTTTTAGATATATTTAATTATATATATATATTTTAATAGTTTTCAATTTTAGTAATAATCGCTTTCTGCTGCAAGTTGTGCAAATGTTTTAATATTTACAGTTTGTTACTCGATATTTATGGTAAAAATTATGCTATTTATATAATCATTGCTACATAAATATATTAAATTTAAATATTCTTATGTACATATATACATACGCATGTTCTAGAATATGGAACATTTCAACAAGTAAACTCAAACATATTGAACAATATATAAACAAGTTGCATGGACGTGTAATTTGCATTTCTATGTGTGATATATCTTTTGGAAAGCTTAAGCTTATCGTTTGGTATTTTTAAGTATAATAATTGTTTTCCTACAAAGATTGTAATTAAAACTTTAAAGTAATAGAGATATGAATTGCGTTATTATAAATATACCTATTTCCCATATACCTCTTCTATTGCACATATCTTCGTGACTTAATTTATAGAGAGCCTAGTATCAAAAGTAAATGCAATCGAATGAAATAAATTTAAATTAACTTCATTATAGTGACTTCGAACTTTCTGCAAAATTTATACCTTATATAAGGCCTAACAAAAAATAAATACTTTGTTTTTCAATAAATTCTGTATCTCGCGTTGAATAGGTGCCATCGAGTGCTATATGACTTTTGTACATTAAAAAAAGTTTGGACAGTTTTGTGATTTCTTGACTAAATATTTTTTGGACGTTACCTACGGAACGTATCGTATGATTCCGTCGAGAGTAATGGTAAGATTTGGATATATGTTTTTTGACTGGAAATCCCATCCTAACCCGGACCCTTTTTTGTACCAATTTGAGTGAATTGGTTCTGAACAATTTATTGTATAATTTAGACTTCTTCAATAATAATTTGAACTACTTTTAATAACTTCCAACGAGACCTTTATATGGAGCCACATCCCCTCCGCACTATGATCCTCAGTACAACTCTTTATTCACACAACAGTTTGTAACTCCTAAAACTAAATGAGTTATCTATCTATCGCTGTTCTGATGACGCGCAGTGTATAGAGTTATCAAAATAAGCAGAAACAAAAGACGAGTTGAAAGCCAGATGTTTGTCTGTACGTCTGTCTTTCCAACTGTTCGAGTAAATGATAACTTAAATCAAAATTGAGATATTTTGATGAAACTTGGCACTCTGAGAAGGGTTGTGGCGAAATCGGACAATTACCATGTCCACAAATAGATGTCAACGTAAAAGCTATAACTAAGTCCTTTGGCATTTATTTTTAAATATTGCCTTTTTCAAATGGTCAGATGGTCCATCCGTTGAGTCCAATTTTCGATGACTCGTTCGATCATTTCGACTGGTAAATGGCCAATGACATGCGTGATGTTTTGCTCCAAGGCATGAATTGAAGCGGGATTGTCCGCATAGACTTTATACTTTACATATCCCCACAGGAGATAGTCTAACAGTGTGATCTTGGTTGCCAATCGGCCGGCCCAAAACGTGAAATGTGAAATGATCTGCTACCCGAAGTGTTCTCCCAATAAATTCATTGATTGATGTCTTGTGTGGGAAGTCGCGCAGAGATCACGAGCTTCAATTTCGGGCATCAAATAGTCGGTTATCATGGCGCGTTAACAGTCGCCATTGACGATTACGTTCTCACTGGCATCATTTCTGAAGAAATATGGACCGATTATTCCACGCGCCCACAAACCACACCAAACTGTTGTTTTTTCTGAATGAACTGGCAATTCTGGAATCTCTTCGGATTGCTCTTCGTCCCAAATGCGTAAATTTTGCTTGTTTACATACCCATTGAGCCAGAAATGGGCCTCATCGTTGAACAGAATTTGGCGCGTAAACGCCGGATCTTCTTAGAACTTTTCCCATAGCCCATAGCGCGAAGCCGCTTGGGAATATCAAACGATTTTCTTGCACGTTCTTACACAAGCTATATTTTGTACGCTTTCAAAATAAGATTTCGATGTAAAATGCGCCAAGTCGTTCCATACGTCAGTCCGAGTTGCTGCGAACAAAAATAGACTACTTGGATCACCCGATCGAAAAGATGGTAGACGGATGGACGGACTATAAGTCTTAATATATGAGATATCTTAGCAAAATGAAATGAGCGTGAAATCATATACATACATATATAATGTAGCTTAGTGGGAAAATGAGTGAAATCTATCCAACAATTGCTCCAACCCCCATCTATTACATATAATAATTTAGTTATTCTAGAGGACTTTATGCCAAATAGAAGTATGGGACAAATTGTGTGTTATCTTAATACAATTAAATAAATAAATATAGGAATGGGACAAATTGTGTGTTATCTTAATAAAATTAAATAAATATGTAAATAAATTTCGAGAGTATAAAATGTTCGGTTACACCCGAACTTAGACATTCCCTTCATGCTATAGATAAATTTTTGGCTTAGTTAAATACTCAGTATATGTTTACCAAAATCATATTTTAAAAAATGTTTATAGATTATTTCGTGGGTGACTTGATTTTCAAGTATGAATTAATTAAATAAAATGCCGATTTTTCTTTTCCATAATATCACCACTTTTTCACGAAATTGGAATGGGTGAAAGGATATATTAACCTGATTTACTGGATCGAGATGATTTTTATACTCTCAAAGTTGCTAAAGAGAGTATTATGGTCACACAACGATTGGTTGTAAGTCCTAAAACTAAACGAGTTAGATATAGGGTTATATATACCAAAATGATCAGGGTAACGAGCAAATTCGGATGTCTGTCCGTCCGTCCGTGCAAGCTGTAACTTGAGTAAAAATTTAGATATATTGATGATGACTTGGTAGACGTATTTCTCGTCACCATAAGAAGGTTGAGTTCGAATATGGGCGTATTTGGACCACTGCCACGCCCATAAAATGGCAATACCCGAAAACATATAAAGAGCTATAACTAAGCCATAAATTAAGCTATGGAAATAAAATAAGGTACGAAGGATCGCACTATGAAGGGGCATATGTGGATGCAATGGAAGTGGGCGTGGCCCCGCCACCTATTAAGTTTTTTGTACATACCTCGTAAGCTACTAACTATATCACGGAAACTTTCTAGAGTCGTTTCTTTTTGGTACTACCTTACATATACAGTCAAAAAACTAAGGAAATCGGATTATAACCACGCCCATCTCCCATTCGAAGGTTATGTTGAAAACTACTAAAAATGTTTTAATTCAGTAAGGAAAACCACCTGCACTTAAAATGGTATACACAATTTTAAATGGGCGTGGTTCCGCCCACTTATGGGTCAAAAACCATATCTCGATCAATGAAATTCGGTTCATAATATCTTCCTAGCTTCCCAATGATACGCCTACTTCCCATATGCCAGAACTTTGAAGTCGATCTGAATCGTTTACTTTACAATATATGTACATACATATAAAGTGAGCACTAGTCAAGATATCGGAACAGAACTTTTCAAAAATTTAAAGAGTGGCATCGCTCTTCTAAAAGTCGCCGAAATCGGTCCATAAGTTTTCAAGACCCTATATACCGAATATTAGGACCTCAGTGCTTTAAACAAATTTTGTACCGAAAATATAGGTAAATCTCTCAGAAATTTTGAATAAATTTAGAGGGAATATGTTTCTTCTAATAATATGTCTCCGTGCCAAAAATGTATGAAAGCGGTTCATAACTTCCCCTGGATCCCATATATCTAACATTAGGGGTTTCTTGCAATGGACTTTATACCATATATATGCCGAGTTTGTGAGTCAAATTGTTTGATATATTAATAAAATTAAATAAATAAATTATGAGAGTATAAAATGTTCAGTAAAATCCGAACTTAACCCTTCCTTACTTGTTTTAGTTTATATATTATTAGAGTGACATCAATGTATTTGTATGTAACTAGTTTAAAAAAAGTGTTGGCTGCTACAAGAGTTTTTAAAGCTTCTTCTTCACAACCTAAACCTATGGATAATTTCAAAGTACCAGGAAATTCTCATTTTAAATTTTCCCGCTGAGAATATTTAAAAAAAAAATGTTCCCCTTCCCAGGTTGGCACAACTGTCAGCCACTATTCTGTCAATTTTTATTGCTATGTGTCATTTAGTTTGTTTTCGGCGTCATTAGGTACAAGTCAACCTTTTGTGTGCGTTGCGATTTTTACTATGGAGTATGTCGTACTCGAAAACCCATGTCTCGTCACCAGTTATGATGCGTTCGATGAACGTAGGATCGGAATTTACCGTTCAAGCATGTCTTCAGCCATCATTCACTTTTTGAAGAAAATTCAGATCTTTTGGCACCAATCGCACTGCGACTATCCGCATACCCAAAACATCAACCAAAATATGACGAGTGGTCTCATACAATTGAGGCATGTCTCATGGGGCTTTCTCTCGCAAACTATAATGACGATTTTCGAGCACCATTTCCTTTATTTTGTCGACGTTTTCTTCAGTTGAAGAGGTCGAAGGCCGTCCTGAACGTGGCAAATCGTTCATTTTTTCTCGCCCCTTTTTGAACGATTTATACCGATCGTAAACTTGAGTTTTCGACATGGTTGAATCACCAAATCCGACGTTTTGGCACAAGAAATTTCGTTTGAAACACAAAATTTAACACAAAAGGTTGACTTTCTCCTATTGACGCCGTAAACAAACTAAATGACACATAACAATAAAAATTGAATAGTGGCTGACAGTTGCGCCAACCTGGGAATTTTTTATTTTTTTTGAAATATTCTCAGCGGGTAAATTTAAAATAAGAATTTCCGGGTACTTATTTGACAGAATTTATTTGCTTTAAACCCCCATTAAATTCACTAGCTTAGAGACTTTCGGAAATGTTCAAATCAGACTGTTATAATTATATATATTAAACGCATCGCAATCTGAGGAGAGAGTATTTCAACTCACCGTTTGAGTGAAGATGGATTTTTGTGTCTTTATATAAATCACATCCAAATAACAGTGGCATTAGGTTCTGATAAGCGTCTGATTCAACTGCATAAATGCACGGAGTGAGTAATTCAAAATGTGGCAGACACAATAACTAATACAAATTTACATTTTTGGCAGCTGTAATATTTTCCCCTTTTTCCACGCATAAAATGGAACATGAAAGCATAGTATCCCAAATGGATATGCAGCGAGAGGAAGACCCAAACGATGATCGATCGTTCTAATGAGTACATCATACTCTTCTTTATATGTACCGTACGTACTGGAAGAAGCGAGCTGTAAGCGACTTATCAGCAAAATACTCATTCTTTAGTTTATAATGATAACATTTAACCTTAGCGCGAGATAACGGAAAATTAATAAACACAAAATGCAATTTGGTTTATAAATGGGAAAGGCCATGCTTAGCTGGGCATTTTGCCTTCGAGAAATATTGTTTCTGTGCAAAATATGTGATTTTGTTATAGAAATATAAGTATAAAATATTGGAAACTGAAATTTTGAGAGTTATGTCCAATTTTGTACCCAGTTTTTTAATTTATATAAACGTTAATAATAATCATATGTAACCAATGAAGATGTTAATTTATATAACATAAAATTAATCATCTTTGAATTAAATCATATCTATTGCTTCTCTACTGAGCGGTTGAAATTTTATTATATTCGATGTATGTACTTCTAGAAGCGGTACACTCGTTCAGACCAAGATTGTTTATGACTGGTTTTACGCTCTCTGCACTGTTGTTGAAATTGTCGAATATTTTCTTCGAACTTCGTAACCAGAACGCCACTTAAGCTTTTGATCATACAATTTTAACATAAAATCAAGCATCAAAACTGTCCTTTCTTCTACCAATATGTTATTTCAATGATCTTATTGGTAACAACCGTAGTGTAGTGGTCATCACCATGACTACGCGGCAGCAGGGTACAATCTCAGTTGAGATCAGCATAAAAAAGTTATTTTCTAATAATGGTTGTTTCTTAGCACTCCAAAAGAGGAGTAGAGCTCAACTAAACATACAAAAAAGGTGTTTTGAGTTTATAAATTAAAATTTTGCAATATTTGTCCACCCATTATTTAAAGTGTTTAAGCTTAAATTACCAAAATTAGACACACCCACAGAGAGAGAACGTACTTTTCGAAATAGCTGTAATATCTACTAATGAATCTGACGTGTTTTCACTTTCTTTAAATTAGTAAAGAAGCCGATAAGCCTAGTCTAGACGATATATATATATGTATATATATATATATATATTCTGCCAATAAACAGTCAGCATCTTATTCCACCCAATACTTATGATAAACATTAGGTTTATTATAAATATATATGTATGTATTATATATGTATATGGACGTATTTAAAAGAATTTCTGGAATCAGAGAATAAACACTGGTTTTTGAGTGTGAATAAGGGTAGCAATGTGTGATTATAAAGGGGTTTTCAATGAGAGCACTACAAAAGTTTTTTAACTAAAACAAAAATGGTCAATGAAATTCTTTATTCCTTGTGAAAGTGCATTCGTATATTGTCATTATGTCTGGCACGCTTGCAGAAGTCCAGACGGTGAACTCAATTTTCGACGGTTTTCAAGCATAAATCGACCGATACCGCTGCAACTTCATGTTCGATAATCGTACGATGTTCATCAATCGTCGCTGGCTTGTTGGCATAGACCATAGACTTGAAGTAGCCCCACAAGAAATAGTCTAAATCGCACGGCGAAGCGGCCAATTGACTGGGCCATTTCGTGAGATAACACGTTCGCCAAACTTGGTTTTCAATAAATCGATTATGACATTTGTGTGTGGCTTGTGGCGCCGTCCTGTTTGAACCTCATATTGCCCAAGTCCATATCATCAAATTCGGACCAGAAATATTTGGTTATATATCATTGAGCGGTAGCGATTCCAATTCACAGTAAAGTGCCGGTCTTGATCATCACGGAAGAAGTACAGTCCAATGATGCCGCCGGCCCATAAACCACATCAAACCGTAATTTTTTCGGGATGCAATGGTGACTCATGGAGTACTTGTGGATTGCTGGTAAACAACATAAACTTTTGAATGTTGAAAAGTCTCGATAACAAAACTTACGCGGCATGAACATTTGATGATGTTTGGGGCAGGTTAACAATCAGTAAAAATATCAGGTAACATACACTCACACACAGAAGTAAACATACGGTAACGATTCAGTAGTAGTGGTTTGTTCAAACTAATTTATTCAAAGATAAAACGTTAAAACGCTTAATAAATTAATTTGAACAAATTGAAATCTAAAGTAAAGTTTTTATTAATTTGTTTTAAAATTTGGCAAAAATCGTTACCGTATGTATATTTATGTGAGTGTGTGTATGAGCCCATCAAATTGATAACTTGTTTTGAAAAAATCTCAATGAAATTATATAACTTAACCGAAAATATTTTTGTTATGTATTAAATTACATCCCTTTACTCTATCTTAAGGTTCTTAAAAAGTTTTATTAATATAACATTATTAATTATATAATAAAGTGGTCATAAATAAAATGGAATGGAAGCACAAAATCTCCTTTTTAATTTTACTAAATATATAAACTACTGCCATTTTTGTGCCATTTTTTTTTCAAAAGTTTCAAACTCTACCGAAATAGTTATCTAACAAACTTACCCAATGCATCACAGGGCGCTCTTCGGTGCAGACGCCCATGTGCGTCTTTTGGAATATCTCAAGGTTTGCTGTCAAGTATGCTTAATAACTGAGTTAATGCTCGTCTTTTCAACAGAACCACAAAAATAATTCTCGTACTAAAGTGTGATTTTTCCACTACAACTGAATCCACGTAAAATTTCGAGATGTGACAGCTGACACCTCTGGTAAATTGTGGAACTGATTTTTCAGATACCCAAAACGCTGTTTCATTCATCCAGGCTTTTTAACCATCAATATATTGTGAGTATATTCGATTTATGTATGTAGTTTTTCAAAGTAACAAATTTCACTTTCAAACACTTTGACTTGCGGCGTCGTCTCACTGTACGAAACACTTCTTCTGGCCCAGTTTATCCACGTTTTTATACCTTTGTAGCTGGGTTTTTAAGTGGTCCCCTGATATATATTAATAAATATAATGCAGACAAAAAATTTAAGAATAACTCTATTAAATAACTGAGTTAGAGCACTCTTGCGAATTCTTTACATGTTGAAATTAACGACGAACAAACGGTTTGATTTATTTAACTCATGTCACAAAGCGAATATTCTTTTTAATCCTCTTATTTAATTATGCACCTACTGTTTGGAATTCTTGCCATTCAAATTGGTTTATTTTTATAAACAAACAAACACATACATATGTACATACATACGTATTGTTAATATTGAATTAAAGTTCTCCTTGGGTTCCTTTAACCACATTAACTATTTTAATAATTGATTTTTTTTGCAAATAGCAATGAGTATATGAGTCTGGTGTCACATCTCACTTAAGAATAATTACGTATATATGTATGTATGTAGGTGCGTTAGGCAAGCAGAACCATGGCACTTCCAGGCGGGCTACACGAACCTAAGTGTCTAAATGTAAGCGTTACTGTCAGCTTAAAATTCATTTAAGGTACATATTAATTTATGACTAGACCGTCCTGGGCGCCTTCGCTCGAACCGTGCGCGGATTTCACTCAACACCAATAACAACAACCGCGGTAGCGTCGATTTAAATTGGATTTTTCAATGGCAGATGCTGACTACTATAACATTAGCTAAAGGTAGACCCTGCCGACTGGTTGTATTTTTCAAATAAGATTTTAATCAGTGATAAAATGTCATTTTTATATTTATGTATGCATATATGTATGTACATATCTATGCTAAATAAGTAAGATGTGACTTTCGTCATTTCAACTTTTTAGTTAACAATAAACACATATACTTTAGAAAAATCTATAAATTCGAATTTCATTGCTTTTTATCGTTATTAAACCACATACAAGTAGGCACTACCATCATTTTTTATAATTGTATGTTTTCCACTCTCAAAACGGCACACATTAGCATTCCGGCTCACCTTTTGAAGTTAAAATATTCGAAATAATCGGGACAGAATGGTGTAGTCACTATAAGCATTACTAATGCATGTCTATAATGATTAGCGCATATGCTTTATATTCATATACATATATGTATGTACACTTCATTATTTTGTTAATAATTTATTTGTTTCCACTAATTATTTTGTTTGTATTTACGTATGTGCATATAATATTTTGGATAGATTGCGGCGGGAATTATTTTTTTAATATATTAATCAACGCACAGACACACGTAGCCGATCACACACCCACGGCCGGTTTCTTTTACGCTCAAACCGTTTCAATGGTTTCAAAATACACTGGCGACCCAAGCTGGACGTTTGAAACTGATTTGTCGTGAGTGGTTTTGGGACGTTATGTTTGACTACCGTGATTCGATCGTTTCTGCGGTGCGTTGCGCTCGTTAGTCGGGGCTATTCAAAACACGGTACGGAGAGCACATTCACAATTTCGAACTCAATTCCATTGTTGAGTCATGCGCGCAACACTACATAAAATTCCTCTAGTTCACCGTTCTTCGAATGTGAGACGACTAATGCTTGTGCGGCACTTTTTCTGTTTTCTGGCAGTGACCAGCTATGCAATGAGTGAAACCAATTTCAGCTCAGACTGGCCAAAAGATAGCTATAGCATTCGCACACACAGTGCAGACATATAGACGTCCTTTATTTTTGGAATCGCAAACGATTGGTAATATTGTATCACTACTTATGGCTGCTTTTATACTATAGACCTTAAATGCTATAGATCTATCTTGCTTGCACGTATGGTACTGCGGTTCTTAAGGGAGGAAATTAATTTTTGCAAACTGCACAGAAGGTTATAAAGCATGCCATATTAAGTCACTGGTTTGCTTGAGTGTTCACATTAATTGTGAATCGATATGTGCGTTTATCGCTTTTGATATTAGGGAGGCGTGGTGTTCGTTCTGTCGAATGTGCTGAGTGCCAGTAAGGTTGAGCAAGTTCACTCATTCAACGTATTATTGCCAACGAAAGGCGGCTAAAGTTTAGACTCGTCTGCATCTACTCATTCCTGTTGGTGTGAACGACTATGACTGAATTGAATTGAACACACAAATGAATGTATTGGGGCTTACATCTACATGGGTGTATAAGTGCGTGCATATGTATATATGCATATAGAAATGTATATGGATGTGCAAAACATTGCAACCCCAGTAATCACAATCGGCCTAAGATGTTTGGTAGCAAACAGAAGGTAGCAGGTTGTGGGCAGAAGCAGCATAGGTATGAATTATGCAGCAGCAGCAACTGCTGCGGCACCATTGCCACCGGTGATTGTGGTGGCATCATTTCTTTGACATAGCAAAGAGGAGACATATAGACGTTGTACTGTTTCTGTTATTTGCGTTGTTATCGGCGTTGTTGGCTGCTGAATACTCACCCACTTATTTTTATTTGCACTTGTGCATTTACCTATGTAGGTACTTATACATGTAGCTATATTTAATTTTTTTATTTCTCTTAATTTTTCAGCATTTTGTTGCTTTTTGCGATTTTTTTACAATGTCGGTTTCGCCACTGCTGCCATTTCTGATTCCACATCCACTGCCCCTATGGGGTTCATGCGTTCCCATAACAATTGTTGTTGCCGCCTATACTCGTAATGCTGAAGCTTGCCAAAAGGTACTGACATCACAATCGTCGTTCGCCCGTGTTGAAGCTCTTGTGCGATTGACGATGACTACTTTGGCGAATGAAAGGAAGAAATAAATATGTACATATAAAAAAGCGAAAAAGTGATCGAAACATACACAAACTGCAATCAAAGTCAATGCAGAAGCTTGCGTATATTGCTACATATAAAATTTTGTATTTATTCATACCGGTTTTCTTAGAGATATATGTACACATATAAGTACATATGGATATAAATACTTTCATGGATGTAAAAATCAGTAGGTTCGCCATGCTTTCTTAGTATTTCCTACTTCATTTGAATGGAACGAATTTTTTATTTCATCATTTGATCGTTGAAAACAACGTTGAAAATAAAGTATCGAATTTATATTGTTAAAATGACCATATATTGAATTCATACTAAAATATTGATTTGCACCCATTCGAATACAAATCTTCTTTAAAGAACTTAAAAAAACAACAAAGGATGAAATTATTAAAAATCTACATACATATATATATAGACATGTACATACAAACATAGCGGCCATCGTGGAATAGGGAGTTGAGGACTGCACTAAAAAATTCCCCAGTCCTTTACGAAACTGTCATTCAACATAATCATATAATACATAATACATACATGCTATAATATATATATGGATATGTATATACAGTATACTCTCGAAAAGTAAATTCTCAGAAAGTAAATAATCGCGGAAAAGTTAATCACCTTTAAGATTACACATCCACCTCGAAAAAGTAAATTTTTTAATTTACTTTTCAGAGGGTGTGATAAAAAATTCGAAACGAAGCAAGCAGCGTTTTTTACGATGTTGTAAAAACACTTACTTTCTTGTTTATCGCGTCTTTTTAGTAAATAAACTCTCCTACTTGATCCACTGGTTTAAAAATGAAAACGATGCAAATCAGGTGTCAGACTTTTTGAATTGTCGTACAAAAATGGTCAGAAAATATATTGCAAAAGAAAAAAAAAACAAAAGAATATTCAAGATTTTTTCTCTTCATAGTAAATACATATGTATGTATGTAAATGTAAATTTGTTTTTCATGTAAATCCATATGTTTTATTGAAACAAATAAATGAATGGATTTTTTAAGTTTAAAAATGCATTTAATATTATAAAAACAGATAATTTATGTATATATTTGGAAAAGTAAATTATTCGAAAAAGTAATTTACCCAAAATACCAATCGATTTACTTTTCGAGAGTATACTGTAGTATAATGCACATATATACTCGATTTCCTTGGTGCTTACACTTTTGCTACATCTCGATCGGAGTTCTGGGGTACCTCTTTATCTACAAAGTCTTAAGACGCTTTCGAATGAATTCGATGAGAAAGGCTTTCATTACATAAATGCTCTATATTGTTTGAAACCGGAATTTTATTTAAAAAAAGGACTAAACTCACAAAGTGCTTTCGATTGGAACATTAACACAATCGTAAATAGTCGAGATAAGAGGAAAGTCATTTTCTTTGACAAAATAATCGTTTGAAGAAATTTATAAAAAATCAAAACTTTTGCGAAAGGGTTGTAAAATGGAGGAAGAACATGTTGTTAAAAAAAAACAAACACATTATATATGTTATATATCCTGTATAAGTTCAATGTTAGTATTATTTTTATGTTAAAATATTCAAAATTGACACAGTACTAAATGTATTCATCAATTCAAGAACCAATATTCATACATATATACATACGTCCATTTGTATACGCAAACTTTTCTATTTTTAGACATCATTCGATTTATAGCTAATTAGAAACTAGCCGAGAGATTATTTTAAATCTATCTATATTTATTAAAAATTATGATAGTCCATGATAATTAATATAAGGTCCATCGGAAGTTTGATACGACTTTTCAAACTCACTTTATCATTTATTTATGGATATGTATACCGATTTTCACCATTTCGACACTGATAATGCTTTCACTTTCCCACAAAATAGAATCCAAATATGGCCCTTCCTAATGATATCCTCTGTGCCAAATTGCATTCATTACTTTATATGTGACTTTATAGCTTTTAGGTTATCGCCATTTTGTAGTCGTATCTAACGCGTTTTTCTTTAGGTGTTACAAATAACCGTTATGTGAACAAATCTATTAATCTCTCAACAACATTTCTCTGTGCAACATTTTGCGTGAGTATAAATAAGCTTATAAGAAAAAAATGGTTATAAGCAAGATTTTTCAAACACTAACATTATTGATACCATAGGAAAATTATTTTTTTACCAACAAAAATCACAACAGATCGCAATTTTTGAACAGGATGAATGTTTCGACGAATTAGACAAAAATTAAATAATTCATTATATACCTTCTTCTTCTTCTTAACTGGCGTAGAAACCGCTTACGCGGTTATAGCCGAGTCCACAACAGTGCGCCACGCATCTCTCCTTTTGGCGGTTTGGCGCCAATTGGTAATACCAAGTGAAGACAGGTCCTTCTCCACCTGGTCCTTCCAACGGAGTGGAGGTCTCCCTCTTCCTCGGCTTCCACCAGCGGGTACTGCATCGAAAACTTTCAGAGCTGGGGCACTTTCATCCATTCGAACAACATGACCCAGCCAGCGTATTATATACCTTACATTCATTATATTCAGATAGTGAAGTTAAAGGAGTTACTCAAGAACCACGTAGGGAAGATGTGCATAGAGCACTTTCTATCTTTACGGAGCTTTTGGAAGTTGGTGATGGAAATATTTTTAGTATCGAACAAATTTAGTAAGTGTTAAGGGACAAAGAATTCGTGCAACAAGAAATTTACTAATATTTATTTCAAACTCGTTGCTTACACTTTTAAGAGAGTGTAAAACATATGTAGATATATTTTTAATCTACCTTAACTTTATTAAAAAAAAAAGGTTTAAGAGTGAACACAACCTCATATGAGATAGCGGAACGTCATGTAGTTTGACATTTTTATTATTACGCGATATAAAGTAAGACGTAATTTATGATTTTTGCAAGTTTGGCTGTAATTTTTAGCAAAACTTACCTAAGCGTTTTAGAAGTGTTAAATAGTGATAGTTTAATATTTGATATTGCATTCGATAAGAGGAATTGATATTACTCAAGTACGAAAAAGCGAATTTATTATTATTAAAGTGGTGAAATAAATATGCAAACAAAATCTGCTGAAGTCAGTGTGGGGCGCATTTGACAATTTACAATGGGGCAGATTTGACTTATGTATGTCAACGGCAACATGATTTTCTTGGAAGAAATCCTGGCATAAAAATAACAATGTATGATGTGGCCGAATTAACTAATCAACCTTTCCAAATGGCATTTTCGTCCGCAATATTTTAAAGAGCTTTGAATCTAGTGGTATCTACCCACTCAACACACAGATTTTTGCAGACGAAGACTTTTTATTGGAGATATCTACAGAAAATGATGCTTTACCTGAGGCTCAGGATGACACTAACACACCACCAACCGCATCAGTAAGTAAGCAAGATAAAAACAAACTTAAGAACTTCACTCCAGATGCTTTGAGACCAATACCACGTTTGTGTCCAAAAGAAGCATCAAACAGAAGTGGAACATCACGAATACTGACAAAAAACACGACAAATAGCAAAAGTTACTAAAAAAGAAAACCGTCGTGGACGACGTCTGTTTCAAAATAAAAATTTCAAGAAAAACTCTGAATTTATAGATTGCACGCCGTCTGACGATAGTATTTTTAATGAAGAAGAACATGAAGATTCTTCAAATTATAAATTAAGTGATGACGAAGAGTTAAAAGTTGGACACTACGTTTTGGTTAATTTTGGTAAATACAGCAAGAAATCTTCTTTTTACATTTAGAGATCAATAAAAACAAAAATTTTGAAGAAGTTTGCTGTTTAACTGGAGAAATTCTACTCAAAATTTACGTGTCCAATGTTCCCCTTATAAAGTCAAACGTACCCCGTATAAGGGGCATATTTGACAATTTGGGTCTTTTAAAAAAAAACTTGAATAAAAAAGTATTATGGTAATTTTTCTAAACTTTACTTTTTATAAGTTAATCTTGAATATACATTTTAAGAAACATTTCTCTAATAAAATTGGGGTTTGAAAATTAAGTGTCAAATGTACCCCCCTTATCCTACATACAAATACGTAAATGTACGGTTTTCATATTTTAGAAATCATATAAAAAATAATTTCTGTGTATTTTCTTAATTGCTTTAACATATATAGACTATGGTAGTAAAGTAATTTTTAAAATTTCGAAGTCGTTTTAAAGTACAGCAGTTAGAAGAAGGAGTTGTTCGGAGCGCTGAGTTGGGAACTTGAAATTTTGAACACGTTTTTCACAAATCTGTGTTTTTGAAGGAAGTATGAGCGTATTTTAGTCGATGCGTATGCGTATGTGTTAGAGGACATGTTAGCGCATTCATTCAATACGAATGCAGAATTATAGTAAACTGTAAGTACATATGTATGTATACACAGTTGTTGACAGCTAATTAGAAATGACACACATATACAGTTGAACTTCCAAAATTCAAACTTCCTTAACTCGAAGTTCTCCATAACTCGAACTCTTGAATTGGCAATAGAAGTCAAATTTCATACAAATTTCCTTCCATTAACCAAAATTTTCGACCAGGGCATAATACAAAATTTAAAATTTTACTATCGAGGCAGAATTTTAACACAGTCCCTCTATATCGTATGTAGGCGAACAAAAAAAATATTACATTTATGGATTGCATAAATCATGTCAAACAATAGCAAAGTGCAACAAACGAAATTACACAATACATGTTTTAACATATGCACATAAAACTTTATGCAAACTAAATAATTAAAACTGTGTATAAATCTATATTTTACAGGCTTTTGAAAATTTGTATGTTTTAATGAAAATTCTATAACTCGAATTCCCTCTAACTCGAAGAGTTTTTGTGGATTATGGTGATTCGAGTTAGAGAAGTCCCACTGTATTTAAAAACAAATTATATTTTCCCACCAAAACCCGTATTTCCAGATTGGCTTATTTTATTTAAACATAAAGACTATTAAATAACATCGGAAAACATATTAATATAATTTCATATTTCAATTTTATGAATATTTATAAAAATATGAGGATATACAATATTTTCAGATAAACATTATGATAATGGAATAACTCTTTCTAATTAGCTGTCTCAATTTTTTTACCTTGCACTAAATAACCAATATACTGTTTTGGAAAATATTAAAAATATTGTAATTTCACAAACATAGAATTAGGCACAGTGTTAGATAGAGTAACAGAGGTAATACAAAATTTATGGCAGATATAACATTTTATTTTGATTGTCTTCAAACGCTTATCAAAAGGAAGCATTTCTATTTAGCAGACATCCGCTTTGGGTATGTGGCTATTTTAATATAAATACATACGTTAATAGTAACTGTCTTTTCTTGAAGAAAATGTGCATTTACTTTTTGGCTTAATTCAATCTTAACAATAAAATAGCAATGTAACCTAATATCTGAAAAACATTTAAAATAGTTTTATTTTTTTTAATATATTTAATTTAATACATTCGCATTTTTTTAATTAAATGGTTAATAAAATTGTTAGGAATAATCTGACGATTAGTAATTTTGAAAATTAAAGAATGCGTTAACGATTTCATCGTATGCGACTGCAAATTGTTTAGAAGAATCCTCATATGCGGTATACAGGACAACTTATTCATAAAAGGTTCTGTGTCACGACAATTTTTAATTTTTGATTTAAATAAAAGTGTGTTGCGTTTTTCATTGAGCTTAACTTTATACAGTGAGTATACGTGAAGTAACTTTTAGAAGTAGGGTGATAGTAAATGAAGGGTTGGGGGAGATAAATATACTTTTATAACGTTACCTCATGTTAGCGTTAGCGACGGCGAATGAACAATAATATGGAGCGCTGCGTAAAGAGCAAATTGATCAGCACATCCCTAAGCATGTAAAATGATGTAAATGAGAAAAAATATGATTTTGGTCATATTAAAAGTATGTAATTCAAACACCAAGAGGACTACATTATTTCATAAGGTAGAGTCAATCTAACAAAGGCTTGATTCCATTGCTGGACAAAAACTAGTCAATTATATATAAACAGCTTTTCGCTGGTCAAAAATTAAGCTTTTATTTGTAATTCAAGTATGTTTTGATATAGCATTTCATACCGGCCATTTACAAAAATATAACTATTCGGTCAGTGGTGAGACATATAATTCTTAACTCATGACTGCTCGGAAAATTTCAGAACAAAATTTATGTAAATGCAAATATCAATCAATTCGCAGAAACTCATTAATATCGTGAATAAAGGTAAATGTTTACTAAAAATTGTACGTTTGATTATGTATTTATGCACGCATACTTGTTAGCCAAGGTAGAGAATTACATCAAACAATGCTTCTCACTTCACTATAGTTATCCAGTACTTAGAGAGTGAGGGATATTGGTAATGCTTCATGAGTCGAAATAAATATGTACATACATATGTACATACATATTTATATTTATTTATGTGGTACATATTTGGAGCACTTAGTAGTAGGCAACATGTTGAATCTTGTGCTATTTTTCACTAAAAATTAACGGGTTTGTGTAACTTTCGTGACCTCTCCGTAGTCGCAAACTTCGTTCATTGTTTTGCTATTTTCGATATTTAAATTCAGGGCACTGTAGATCAAGAATCAAATATATTTTAAACTATTGCTAGTGAAGGTGTGACTTTGTTGGATATTTCGAAACGCTATCTAAAAATACTGATATGAATTGTAATATAATTTTAGAAACAATTTAGTCTCTAAACATTTCCCAATAGCTAACAACGTTAAACTGATGTTTATCATGGATAAAATGTGGACCTTTACTCAAAGTCTCAAATTAAATATAAATACTGAATATTATTTATTAATGACCATCGTTAAGTACTCCTAATGTATGAATATGATAAACACATTAGACTGCAGTCATATACACCAACCAGCATATTGTTGTTTTTAGTTCAATCTTTACTTTTTTAGATATACATACATATGTACACAACAGTGACGTAATAGTTTTGTTCTTAATCGCAATAACGTGAATTCCAAAAACATTGAAAATCTGGTAATGAGAATGGTAAGAAAAATCATATCGGTTTCAAATATTAAATCATTAGTGTCATCAGTGTCATCAGTTACTTCTTAGCAAAGTCAAATATGTCGGCTTTGTCGAAAAAGGGAGATACTTTACAACTGCTCTATTTTCTGGCTACTTTTACATAAGAATATGATATTTACTACACGAATAAGCTTTTGCTCAGAATGTTTGACCGGTTTAAAAACTTAAAATTCATTTATGTAATTGCAATTCATTACATTACACAGCAATACATTGCACTTCACTCGATTAGGTATTGGACCAAACTAATTTTTTCCGGGAGATTGAGTCATAAGTAAAGTAATTGTATTCTCCGAATTTAGCCTCCAAAATTTAAATACTTGGAGTCGAAGTTTGGAATAAGAATTAAAAGAAATATAATTAATTGCAGGATATGGCTACTAAAAAATCCAAATTATATATAAAATCTAATTTGTTTCTTAATTCAACGGTATATAAAACTTTTTCGAGAACCTTATATGACAGTGTCCCAGTCTCCTGAAAATATTAGTTTGACCCAATACCCAGAAAAAAGTCGATTTTGCCGTATATTGTTATTAGGATGATACCAAATTCTTATGACAAAGTCCATGTGAAACTATAACTGTAAATAGGTTTATAGTATCGAATGACACTATTTTTTTTTTTTTGCATACATTTGCCTTTGTTCGCAGCAAAATTTCAAATTCAAGTTATGTGTATGTATAGAATAGTATAGTATTAAAATGCTTATTAAATTTTATATTCCATAAATATATGTATGTACGTACATGTAGGTATGTGTGTACATATGTAAAAGCTTTTACAATTATAGTATAAGCCATTTTGGTGGAATGTGGTGGATGTATGTATCTATGTACAAATGTAAGTATGTATAGAAATACATGGACATAAGGAGTAAATCTACTCACATATTTAAATGCACATATTTCGAAATAAAAATCATGGATTGACGATGACAGAGGACGGATGACGGCATAAACCACGTCAAATAAGTGTACATAAGCAGGCAAACGCTAAAAGGAAAAAATGGCCACACCCAAAAAAGTAAGCCTACAGAATTGTCTAAACTGCGCGAATATTTGCAGCATTGTATGGGCTTATACAAGAACCTCTCCTTATTCGAATCTATACCATTTATATAAAAATACTTGTGTGTATACATACATGCATATGTACAATGTGATTATTTTTACAGCAACAAGTATAGCAAGCATCAATGGCAGCCTCACCAAAAGCGACTACAGCATCAGTGGCAACCCATTTTAGTAACTATTCAGTTGCAGACGCTTCTGAAATAGCATTGTTTCCGCCAAGGGAGACTTTTATCTCTCTCCATATCTTATACTACACCGTTAAAATTTATTTTAGAAAATGAATAAACTTGCACAACACTTGCTATTCAACTGTACACGCATTTTTTCATAAGAATTTCTTAGAAACACGAAATTAAGCAAGTTAAATAGAGTGAGAATTATAATCTTATTTAGATTTCTTCTACCCATTTTGTGCGCATATTTAATAATAGCTTTCATCAAGCTCATTTAAAAGTACTGACTTGCTTGGAAAGTATATTGTTAACTAAAATAGTCAAACTAAGAAAGTTGGGAACTTTATATATTCTCAAAAATTTTAGGAATCAAAGTCGTGGAAATATATCGGAGTGTTTGCCAAACCTCTTAATAAAACAAGTATGAATGGACTATATGTAACGGATCAATTTATGCTCTTTATGCTCTTCGTTCGGACCGACATTGAAAACATCTTGAAAAAAACAATTTGTGGATTGTGGAACCAAAGTCGTTCTGACCGACATCATGTGTTTTCGATGCGTTTTGATTGACAGTTCACAAATTTATTTGTTTGTTTAAATTTTGAGCAACGAGAATGGTATGTTTTAGAATCATTAATATTTGCTTATAATTATTATTAATGCTCGTGTTTTATAGAATCACGACAAGAAAATTGTAATAATGAAGGTATTGGCTTTGAAAAACTAGATACACATCTTGCGCAACAATGATTCTTCAATAGAATTGATCGAGACTTTTACTAACCAGCACCTTTGCCTTACAAAAATGATAGAAGAGTTGAACAAACAACATTTAATCATATTAGGTATAAAGGAACTTGGGACGCCGATTAAATTATGTTGGACAAAAGTTTGTATAGGTTTCTACTGATGCCAAAGTTTTTAATTAAATATCATTAATTCCAGCAGCGTAAGAATAATTTTTGAGAACATGATTGCCTACGAAATGGATCTGTGTTTTCGGCCTCTACAAATTAATACAATTATTTTCGGACGCTTACACATTATTATTTTTTTAACTCGCTTTTAATCAGATCCAATTTTGTGGGTGACAGACGGCAGCAAAGCGAGTTATAAACTCCCATAACAGCTGATTGGCAATAATATTTCCATTTTGGTTAAATAAAATTGGATAGAAAGCAATTATTGCGGTTGTTAGCCGCACAAATAGTACAAAATAACTAATTATTAAAAAAATAGACATAAATACGTTATTATTAGAACTTCCATCTTAGAAAAAATTAGCATGCACATGTTTTTGTTTACATTTAATTGAACAACAGCTGTCAGTATTGCATATTTTCATTCACAATAGATAAAAAGCGGCCATGTTTAACAATGTTGCCAACGAAAATGCCCCGAACTCCCACTAACTCTCTAAAATTTTTAAGGATTAAATGGGAATTAGCAAACGGAGTTAACTGAGATAACTCTCGAATTAACCCCGATTAAAGCAGTTATTCCGAAATAACGCCGCCGTCTGTCAGGGGTATTACATATTTACAATTCAATTAGGAGCGCTTCCTCCTTTTCATCCCACGAATTTCTTTTTTTGGACTTTTGTTTTGTCTCCATTCTTTTGAAAATGTAAACAAATATTAACTGTTTTAGAACTAAAATCCATTTTTGCTATGAAAATATGTTTTCAATGTCGGACCGAACACAGTATAAAAGAACTGCGCTCAGATTGGTATACAAATTGAATACTGGCGTCGCGTCGCCCTCTTTTGGTTCAAATACCATATCTGAGGAATTGCTTGACGAATGTAACAAACCTATATGACTCAATTTTGACTTCTATCTGATTCGTTTAAAATTTGGAATAAGGTTTTATCTTTTTTGTAAAGATCATCAATATTGTTTGAATGGAAAATATTTCTAAGGACTTGGTGCATAAGTAGCATTTATATTCACTAAGGGCGCTAAATAATGTAATACGATTTTCAAGTGTTGTTATTTGGTTATTGTGGTGACATACAATATGGATAGATTTAAATTCGAAAGCATTCCAAAGCACAAGTGTGGGACAGCAAAGCGTTATTAAGCAACTGAAAATAAAATGTTCTAAATTTTTCATGTATTCTATTTAATAAAGCGTTAAACAAGTCCTAAATATAGGACTCTTAACAATTACTGCCTTTATAGGTTATTAAATAATGCATTAAAATGGTTACATTTATCGTAGTCGATTCAGTGAATTAAACCTTTAAAAGCAAGTATCCTCTATTAGTCCGCTATTGCAGGCTCTCTCGAATGTAGAAGTGTCTTTCAACGGTTCCTCTGCTTATATTTGTATATATTTATATATTTGTACAATTGCTTATATTTCCCATCAACTGTGAGCGTCTTTTTTGCAATTTAATTTAATCCAGTACACTTTTAATTTCATTTTCGTTACATTTTTTATTATTCCCTTCTCTATTTTTTCCCTTTTAACAAGATTATTCAATTTTTTCATTTTTATGACATTTTTTTTTTTTTCATTTTTGACAACAGCTAACAATTTGCAATCCAGTGTTGCACCAATACAAAGGTGTTTAAGTGTTGCTTATTTGCAAGGGTGTAGCAATTGCATCCCTGAACATTTTGTTAGTGTAAAAGCAAAAATATGATTGCTAAGTTGCAATTGCAAGGATGCAAGACCATTTGCACCAGATTCTGAATACCCCTATTAAAATAGCGAAAACATAGGTTTAAGTAAATTACTTATATAAACTTAGCTTCGATGTTTTGTGTTTGCCTTTGAACATTTGTATATTTATTTCTCTATATGCTAACTGTGCACCAATAAAGTTTGAATGAATATATGTACGTGGGTAAATTAGTGTAAAAACCACAAATACTGCCACCTTGCCAGCAGCAATGTTTGGCACCAGTAGGTTGGTAAAGAAATGCTCTGATTGGCTAATAGAAGTAGATGGCAGCGAATATCGTCACCCTCGTTGTCAGTCATCGGGCGCCTGTATCACACGTTAAATCACCGCATCATCACATCAGCAAAGCAAACAGCATTGCATGACCTATCATCCGAGATCGTGGTCGAAGTCAAGAGTGCATAGAACAATTGAGCGACCGCCAATCGTCAGACGAACGTCGGGCGTCGTCCAACGCACGTCGTCCATTACCCACTGCTCGGCGGTCGATAGCAACCTCTCACTGTGTTCGCTTACGATGACCCAGTGGTGTTGCATGTGCCGGGGCCGGCTAGCATAAACCTACCTGTCGTAAGGGACTAAAGGCAGTTTGAAGATGTGTGGTAGAAACACATACTGCATACGGCACATGTGCATCCAAAAGCGATCCACTTACGTACGCACGCTACGATTCATTAATAGATCATGTAATGTGTACTCACACTGGAACGCCGCATAGTGGTAATGTATGTAGTAGTAGTAGTGGCGAGTACTCGTGCGTATAACGTATCTGAAGTGATTTGTAAACAAATTAAGGGCGTGCACGTGTCAACCTCGTTAAACTTCCACTTAGGATACCTTAAATGCCGCCGAGAGACGTCTGCACCATTGCGACGGTAGTCCAACCGATACACCAGCAGATAAACAGCCGCAAAGAGAGCCGCCACATTTACTACATACGAGCACACACAAAATCGTCTATTTACATTTGTATGTAGTTGTTTATTTATGTAGATATGTATGTATGTGTATGAATTTATGTGAAGATGTTCTCAATACCTGCTCTTTAATATTATATGTTAAATTGCATAATACTTAAATTGTAAAGGAAACCAACAATCAGAAGTTTCAACTATTGATGATATGCTAGAGTGGCTGAGACTTTGTCATGCAAATGTATGGTATGTTGTATTGATCGTACTTGATTGAGTATACATATGTACATACATATGTATGTATATGACTAGTTCGCCGTTCCCGAATGCAATATTAAAAGATATATATTCTCCAGAAAATAATAAATGCTATTGTTTTAGAAAGGACTAAAACTCTAGCAACATGTTCCATAGAGTTGTTTTCACCTAACGGTTGTTTGTAACACCAAAACAATACACCACAAAAATAAGAAAAATTGGATAATAACCACGCCCACCTTCCAAACAAATGTTATGAAGACCTCAGTGCAAATTGCTTGTTATCTTAATAACATTATATATATGAATTGCGAGAGTATAAAATATTGGGTTAGAACGAACTTAGCCTTTCTTTACTTGTCTTCTCCTGATATCATTATTAAAGTTTTAAAATTATGGCTTTTTTCAGTCGTGTATACAACCCGAATTATATATTTTAAACAAGTACACAGCTAAATTATCACACTTTAATATGCTTAAAATAAAAATATTTAATTCCACCTAATTTTGTAAGATAGCCCACACAATTCGTCCATATAATAGTCGAAAACCACTCCACGCAGAATATGGACCCAAAGGTTGTTAAGATAACTTCTATATTGACCGATATATGAAATATAAAGTGAAAGCTGTATGTTGATATCTGCATTTAAAGACCAAAAATTATCTAATGATACATATGTATATAGGAAGTAGCAATTGTTGTTGTCCCTTTTCGATGTTAATTTTTGAACTGTAATATATGGACATCATATGAACTTCCCTAACTCCCCATATTCCACAAAAAAACTTCGAGTTATAAAAGTTTTGACCAAAACATCAAATTTTTCAAAAAGTTGTGAAATTTAGATTTATAAACAGTTTTATTTATTTACTTCGCATCAAGTTTTATGTACATACATACGTTAAAACATGTTTTCTGTAATTTTGCTTGTTGCAGTTTGTTATTGTTTTAGGCTATTGACGTCTGTATACCATGCCATTATTACATAATTTATGTAATCCATAAGTGTAATTTTATATTTAGTGTTCGCCTCTTTTTTTAAAATTCTGCCTCAACAGTAAAACTTTAAATTTTGTATTATGCTCAGGTAGAAAAGTTCGATTTATGGAAGAAAATTTGTATGAAATTTGCCATCTATTGCCAATTCAAAAGTTCGAGTTATGGAGATCTTCGAGTTAGAGAAGGTCGCGTTATGGAAGTTCAACTGTATGTTGACTTGGATGTGTCATTATACTAAACAGATGCCCATTGCGAATAATTGCTGCATCCTGCAAGGAGACCTCTCTTTTTTGAGGCCACATTTTTGCTCCTTCTTGACTCGGAGATCTTGAAAAAAATCGTTGTCCGGAAAGAATCATAATTGTTTATCCCGGCTTATAGAGAAAGCCCTTGATATCTCATCTATGTGAGTATTCCCCCCCATTAGCGCAAACGCAGCTAAAGTCTCTTCGATAGGGATTCGATTATGCCAGATGAAAAATACATTAAATACTGTCCTATAATAGTATGAGAATTGTCATTTTCGGACTAGTTTCGTTTTTGTCGATAATTTTTAGTCTAACTAATTGTATTACTGAAGGGTGGTTACAAATGAAGTCCTCTTTGATGTATTTGTTTGAAAGTACAGTGCTGGTATACTCGGTCCTTATAATTGTTTACAATTCCCGTAAAATAATATTTACCACTCAGGTAAACAGCGAAATCTACTTGAGTTATTTGTACCGATACTGAGCACTGATATTTATTTATCAAATCATTGAACATGACGAAAACCGAATATGACATTTATTTAATTCATGTCCATGATTTTCAACGCGCTATGTAATTGATAAACATCTCCCCTAGTCAGAGCTTCGTATGCGTATGTCCATAAACACTCGAATATATACGAGCACAAATATGACCCTTACGAAAACTTGGATATGAAGCTTGGAGAGTGGCTCATGTAACAAAGCACAGTGGGAATTAAAAGGGTGGTGGTGACAGAAAACCCGTAGGCATTTGTTGAACCTCCTTGTGCTGGTGCGATTTGCTCGGGGGTTGCTTAGTAGCGATGTTGAATTTGCCAACGAACTGCCGAGTGAACAGCAGGTCCTGTTTCAATGCGGGAGGATAACACACAACACACAACACTGTGAGACAAGCAAAACTCTGTACATATATGAGCTATGTAGCTAGGAAGTAAGACGTCAAAAGGCAGCAAGCTTCTACAGTGACGAGCCGTGAATTAAACGACCCTGTAATGTCTTCTTGACGCGGATGTCATTTGAGCAAACAACAATAAAGCACAGTTACACGCATATCAAACGAATTTTAGATGATTATCACAGCAATGAGCACAAATATTGCCGACACATGTATCCGTTTATTTGCCATGACTTTTTCTTACAACGCCACAAGTGCTCGGCCCATATTTCATACCCCCCATGAGAGTTGTTCTACTGTTCGGCAATCATTATCACCGCTACAACTACTTACCAGCAGTGCTTACCATATCACACCCCCTCGGTATTCAACAGAATAGCTGAAGGATTCTCGTGAGGTAACGGATATTTGGCTTCCGCATAATATTTAAGCAGGCAGCCAAAGCCGTTTACACCGAGCAGTTGACATATTGTCTGCTAATCAGTTCCGCTTCAATTTAGGCTAGTTGGAGAGAGGGGTGGTACTGAGCGAGTACTGAAAAAGCGCTTTAGTGTTCCCTTGGTATTTGCTCAAACTGTGCTGATTGTTTTTTTTTTTTTTTTGACTCTCCATTCTGTATAAAAAAAACATACAACAAGCTTAGACCGCAAACATTTGTTGACTCAATTAGGGTGTTTTTACAATATGCTGCCCATCATATCTTCATAATCCCACGCTGGAAGTCGAATATACGCGGTACTCACGCCTTACGAGTGTTACAATCTTATTTTATGTGTATTTTTAGTGCAAAGTTTTTCTAACTGCATTAAATATATATATATATATACATATTTTAAGAATGTGTGTAGGTTTGTATTTTATAATAAACTACTACTATTACGGTACTAGAACAAAGTTAAAACACCTACTAGTGTTGTTTTCGATGTTACGGTTTTTCTTAAATCAAGAAATCGGAGAAAAACACGTTTGCATATCGAGCTTTTACCGCCATTTTAGCGTAAGCGACAAAAACCAAACTTTACAGAAGAAGGTTTTTTTTTAAATACTTTTAACCATTAATGTGGTAATAATTTAATTTTTTTTCAATTATATATGTAAATGTCTGAAAAGCATTAATGTATGAGAAATTTTAAATTACTACCACATTAATGGTTAAAAGTATTTAAAAAAACCTTCTCCTAAAGTTTGGTTTTTGTCGCTTACGCTAAAATGGCGGTAAAGGCTCGATATGTTATTAAGTTATAAATTAAATTGTAATAAAACATCATAACACTATACGACAAAATCGAATTTTTTCTGGGTATTGGAGCAAACTAATTTTTTTAGGAGATTGAGTCATAAGTAAAAATTGTATTCTTCGATTTTCGAAGTTTCCATATACTACCCCAGGTATGTTTTAGTTGACCAAAACCTTTTTCTTATGAAAGTTCAAACCATGTTCGTTAAAAAAAATTGCTCATAGTTGTTTGCTTTCTGAAAGCATGACTGAGCATTCGAAGTCTATAGAAACTTCGATGTATCCACTTAGGCTTTCAGTTGGTTATTGCATAAGACACACTTGAGATATCTTGATGAAACTTGGAAGACGTATATTTTGGCACCATAATAAGGTTAAGTTCGAAGGTGGGCGTAATCGGACCACTGCCACACCCACAAAATGGCAATAACCGAAAACATATAAAGAGCTATAACTGAGCCATAAACTAAGCTATTGAAGTAATTGGGGAGGTGGGCGTGGCCCCGCCCCCTAGTAAGTTTTTTGTACATATCTCGTAAACTACTTAAGCTATATCAAGGAAACTTTCTGAAGCCTTTTTTAGGCACTACCTTATACGCACCTCCCATACAAAAGTTGTGTTGAAAACTACTAAAAATGTTTTTATTCAGTAAGGAAAACCACCAGAAATCCTAAATTTCATTATAAAGAGGGTACAGAAGAGCTGCACTCAAAATGGTATACAAAATTTTAATGGGCGTGGTTCCGCCCACTTATAGGTCAAAAACCATATCTCCGAAACTTCTCGACCAATTTCGATGAAATTCGGTTCATAATATATTACTGGCTTCCTAATGATGTGTTGTGAAAAAAGTCCAAATCGGTTCACAACCACGCCTACTTACTATATACCAGAACTTTGAAGTGGATCTAAATGGTTTACTTTACAATATATAAGGTAAGCACTAGTGAAGATATCGGAACAGAACTTTGCAAAAATACTGCGTTTAAAGAGTGGCTTCGCAATCGAAAATCGAAATCGTTCCATAAGTTTTCAACACATAAGTTTATATACCGAATATGTGGACCTCAGCGCTTCTAACAATTTTTGTACCAAAATATAGGTAAGTCTCTCAGATATTTTGAAGAAATTCAGAGGGAATATTTTTCTTCCAATAATATGTCTCCATGCCAAAAATGAGTAAAACCGGGTCATAACTTCCCTATCTCCATAAATAATATTATATTAATTTTTCCAACTTTCAATTTAAAGTCCATATATATGCCGAATATGTGGGTCAATTTTTTTGTTATATTAATAAAATTAAATAAACAAATTGCGAGAGTACAAAATGTTCGGTTACATCTGAACTTAGCCTTTCCTTACTTGTTTCATTAATAAAAAACTTAATAGTACTAAATCAATATTTTTGAAGCAATATTTGAAAGCTTATGTTTTTACGCTATTGTCCACATAATGCCGTAATGGGAAAACCTAAACGAAACCAATTAAGCTATAATACAATAGGTAGTTAAGGGCATCTGTGGTTTGCCAACACCTAAAAATAATTTCCCGAATTTCATACTAGGATTGTGCCTAATCTAACAAATCGCACTAGTTAACTCTGTTAAAGTCCATGGCAAAGAGCCGATAGAAAAACGTTTCGTAGGAATGCAAATACGAAACTCTATCAGAAAAGAAGCTGCTGAGGCATAGGCGATTCACATCTGATGCTTCTCATTTCAATTAGGTACACAGTTTTTTTGTGGAAAATAACAAGTTGATTTGTATGATTTCTGATCATTTCATAATCATACTCTGATGAATTAAAACCCTTCCTACATACATACGTATAAATGTGGAAGTATTTACAAAAGTCACGTTAAAGTAAAATTTTGTGATAGAAACTTGTCACAGCTATATACATATACATATATAAGCAATATATACGGAAATTTAATGACAATGCTAAGAATTAAGATGCTCTGCTTTCGCTCTTGAAATGACTGGCATTTTCTATTTCCATTATTTGGTTGTTTGTTTATGTGATTACAATTGTGTGTGTTTTTTATTGAAAGTAATAAGCTGATTATTATTAAAATAAAGGAAACAGTGGTGGATCAACGCTGCCGTGGGGGGATTTAAATTTGCCATTTATGTTGCCTATGTTACCTTATTCACCGTTGAAAATCCCTCTGGGCGCATGCAATACGCATGCTTCTACTGAACATACACCTGATCTTATAATATCGGGTGATAAGTCGTATGGACCGCCTGCACCGTATTGCAGATATTGTTATACTCTCACAATAAAGTTGCTATAGAGGGTATTATAGTTTTGTTTACTTAACGGTTGTTTGTAAGTCCTAAAACTAAACGAGTGAGATATAGGGTTATATATACAAAAGTCATCAGGGTGATGAGTAGAGTTGAAATCCGGATGTCTGTCTGTCCATCCGTCTGTCCGTGCAAGCTGTAACTTGAGTAAAAATTTAGATATCTTGATAAAACTTGGTACACGTATTTCTTGGCACCATAAGATGGTTAAGTTCGAAGACGGGCGAAATCGGACCGCGTCCACAAAGTAGCGATAACCGAAAACCTATAAAGAGTTATAACTAAGCCATAAATTAAGCTATGAAATTAATGAAATTTGATACAAAGGATCGTTCTAGGAAGGGGCATATTTGGATGTAATTTTTTAGGAAAATGGGCGTGATCCTGCCCCTTACTAAGTTTTTTGTACATATATCGTAAACTACTAAAGATATATTAACGAAACTCTCTAGAGCCGTTTCTTTTAGCTACTTCCTTATACAGTTCAAAAAAGGAAGAAATCGAATAAACGCGCCCACCTCGCATACAAAGGTTCTGTTGAAAACTACTAAAAATGCTTTAATTCAGTAAGAACCACCAGAAACCTTAAATTTCATTATAAAGATGCTTCAGAATAGTTGCACTCAAACTGATGTACACAATGTTAAATCGGCGTGGTTCCGCCCACTTATGGGTCAAAAACCATATCTCCGAAACTACTCGACGAATTTCAATGAAATTCGGTTCATAATATATTACTTGCTCTTAATGATAAGTTATGAAAATAGGCCAAATCGGTTCACAAGCAGTTCAGAGCTTCTTCTTCTTCTTTACCGAAAATATAGGTAAGTCTCTCAGATATTCTGAAGAAATTCAGAGGGAATATATTTCTTCTAATAACATGTCTTCGTGCCAAAAATTAGTGAAATCGGGTCATAACTTCCCCTAACTCCCATATACCTAATATTAGGATTTTCCAACTTTCTTTATACCATACATATGCCGAATATGTGGGTCAAATTGTTTGTTATATAATATTAATAAAATAAACAAATAAAGTGCGAGAGTATAGAATGTTCGGTTACACTCGAACTTAGCCCTTCCTTACTTGCTTTAGATCAGCTTTTAACATACTCACTCATGCCGCAAATGATCAATGTATGTGTGTGTGCATCCATAACCTGAACTTAAAATAGCCTGACTAAAATTAAATCAGTATTTGTTCAATAAAATCATAGAGGCCATAAAAATATACAAAATAAAGAGGTTCCAGAGAATGTAAGTACAGTAGTTTTCCGAAATAACGAATATTCGATTTCACGAAAACCGCTTATAACGAACAAGCTATTTTTTACATTGAATACCTTAAATAACAAACATTGTAAGTACTCGGAATACCGAACAACATGAAAGACATAAATAAGATAAAATCGTGATAAAAACAGATTTTTTTAGTATTAAACAGATTTTTACATAAAAATAGAATTAAACAAGTAAGGAAAGGCTAAGTTCGGGGGCAACCGAACATTTTATACTCCAATTGCTCCAATTTATTGCTATATTTTTATTAAGAAAACACACAATTTGTCCCATATATTCGGCATAAATATATTTCACATATTAACCGATTTATAAGTTATTAAGCTCATCGTATTTTTGAAAATCCTATAATTAGGTATTCTCATATATTCATATATCAGGGAAGTTATGACCCGATTTTAACATTTTCTGGTACAGAGACACACTATTAGAAAAAAAATATTTCCTCTGAATTAAATTAAGATACCTGAGAGATTTACCGAAATTTTCGGTGAAAAGTTACCATGGGGACTGAGTTCTTCATATTCGATATCCGCGGCATTGAAAAGTTATAGTCCGATTTCGACAAATTTTTCACAAGTGATGCCACAGATCATATACAGTATTTGTGTAAAGTTTTATTTTGCTATCTTCATTATATATATATTAGGGCTCTTAAAATTATTCGATTAACCTGAAAACCGATTATTCGAATATCCGGTTTGTAACCGCTAATAGAATAGAAATTTAATGAACTTACACTATTCGAATATTCGATGACTGACGACTATCCCAATAGTGCAAACCGAATATTATTATTCGAATAATGCCCTATTCGGTTAATTCGGTTAGTCGATTAGTCGAATACCAAGAGCTCTAGTATATATTATAAAGTGAAGGAATAAGATGGAATTCAAAAATGAGTTATATGGGAAGTTGTCGTGGTTGTGAACCGATTTCGCCCATTTTTCACACGTGTCATCAGGGTGTCAAGAAAATGTTATATACCGAATTTCATTGAAATCTGTCGAATACTTCCCGAGATATGGTTTTTGGCCCATTAGTGGGCGATGATTCGCCCATTTTCCATTTTGTGAAAAAATCTCAGTGCAGCTTCCTTCTGCTATTATTTCTGTGAAATTTAGTATTTCTGACGTTTTCCGTTAGTGAGTTAACCCACTTTTAGTAATTTTCAACCTAACCTTTGTATGGGAGGTTTTTATCCGATTTCAACTATTTTCATGGTGTGTGGTGGGGTACGTAGGAGAACCGACTACAGAAAGTTTGGTTTATATAGCTTTTTTGGTTTGCGAGATACATACAAACAACCGATGATGCTCCTTCCTAGTGCGATCCTTTATTCCAAATTTTCCTTTTATAACTTTATTTATGGCTTAGTTATGACACTTTATAGGTTTTTAGTTTTCGCCATTTTGTGGGCGTGTCAAGGAATACGTGTTCCAAGTTTCGTTAAGATATCTCAATTTTTACTCAAGTTATCCGTTGCACGGACAGACAGACATTCGGATTTTGACTCGTCTCGTCACCCTGATCATTTTGTATATGTAACCCTATATCTAACTCGTTTAGTTTTGGGTGTTACAAACAACCGTTATGTGAACAAAACTATAATACTCTCTTAGCAACTTTGTTGCGAGAGTTTAATAATGGATATATTACTGTTTCTTTACGTTTTGTATTACTTATGTATGCAATTAGTACAAGCAAAATATTGAATTTGATAGAAAAACTTAAAATTATTGATTAGAACAAAAAAGATGTACATACAAATGTCGACATTATTTAAACAAATTCGACTAAATAACGTAAAACTTTAAAATAATATATATTCAGGAAGACTGAACTTCAGGATGAAGCCATCAAATATAATCTTCGTATTCCAACGAGGAATACGATTAATAAATTTTTAAAATAGCTATAGAAATTTACGAGTAGAAATGTACGTGCATTTGCTTTTTAAGCACATTACTTTCTTTAATTTGAATTGTTCTGTTGTTTTTTAACAAATAATTTAATAACTTATAAGTGAGTACTCGAATTCACAAAAAATTCGATATAATGAACTGGTCTGACAATTATTATTATGTTTTCGTTATTTCGGAGTACATTGACCTAGACAGCTATGGTTGTTTGAAACCAGCATGGAATCGATATATATATATATATATATATATAAATATGTATTTATGACGGTTATACCAGTTGGGTTTCGTATTCATACCACTTTTAAAGTAGTTGAATACAGTTGTTTCCATTACATACATATATACATATGTATACTTTCAATTCAATTGTGTCAAAATAAATATTTCTTGCTACTGTCTTCCATATTGATTATTTCCTGTTGTGGTTACCTGTCCATAAATAATTAAGCTACACACAGTTAATAATGAAATGAAATCAACAATGACATAGTGAAAATAAATATTTGTAAAGATGCAAAACACTAAGTCTATTAGACACTACGGTAGCATGCCATACTATGCAGACAATTCGAAAATTGTATGACTTGGTGAAATTCTTTGTACTCGAAGACATACATACATTTCCATTGGCGCAACCGTAGGCTCTCCAAAACGATTTTCATTAACATTTTATTTGAGGCTTAAAGCTCCTTAGCTCTAGAACATTATTGAGTTTTGTGTAACTCATTTTAAAATAATATATGTATATATGGACTGTCATTGTTTGTATATGACAATATTGAAGTTATTTTTTAACTATAACTATGAGTATTGTAAATATATTTTTACAAATGATACTGTCTACAGTAATGAATATATCTTAATGAAGCTTGGTACACAAGTTCGATGGCACTATGGGAGCGTTGATATTGCAGATAAGCGAGCTGGACCACAAGCCCGAAAGTATGACTTTATATTAATGCTAAATGGCCTTAACATTAAATTATATGCGTTTTATTTCTTCTTGAAAACCAGATGTATAAAAAAGAACCTTTACACTCTTCTTTGATGGTAGTTATAGTATTGAGAGAAATATTTAGTTGCTCATTCATATGTGTATACATATACTCAGCATCCCGAGAACAACTAATATCGCGATTCTGGAAACCTCCGGTTGCATGTTAAGATTTGATATGAAAATAGTCAAAGTTGGAATATTAAGAGTATTACTGCGTACAAGGGTATTGTTGAAATTTGGTATTATCGATCACAACTCAATCCGTCAAAATAATTGCAGTTGAAGTTTTAACGAACTTTAAAACGTTAAAACCATTTCCATTGGATTTGTCCCATTTTTTTAAATAATATATGTATATACATACAAACAATAGGTTAGACGCATCCGTACTTAACGGGTGATTTTTTTGAGGTTAGGATTTTCATGCATTAGTATTTGACAGATCACGTGGGATTTCAGACATGGTGTCAAAGAGAAAGATGCTCAGTATGCTTTGACATTTCATCATGAATAGACTTACTAACGAGCAACGCTTGCAAATCATTGAATTTTATTACCAAAATCAGTGTTCGGTTCGAAATGTGAAATCCGCTTTTTTATCGACAAATTTTGTTCAGCGATGAGGCTCATTTCTGGTTGAATGGCTACGTAAATAAGCAAAATTGCCGCATTTGGGGTGAAGAGCAACCAGAAGCCGTTCAAGAACTGCCCATGCATCCCGAAAAATGCACTGTTTGGTGTGGTTTGTACGCTGGTGGAATCATTGGACCGTATTTTTTCAAAGATGCTGTTGGACGCAACGTTACGGTGAATGGCGATCGCTATCGTTCGATGCTAACAAACTTTTTGTTGCCAAAAATGGAAGAACTGAACTTGGTTGACATGTGGTTTCAACAAGATGGCGCTACATGCCACACAGCTCGCGATTCTATGGCCATTTTGAGGGAAAACTTCGGAGAACAATTCATCTCAAGAAATGGACCCGTAAGTTGGCCACCAAGATCATGCGATTTAACGCCTTTAGACTATTTTTTGTGGGGCTACGTCAAGTCTAAAGTCTACAGAAATAAGCCAGCAACTATTCCAGCTTTGGAAGACAACATTTCCGAAGAAATTCGGGCTATTCCGGCCGAAATGCTCGAAAAAGTTGCCCAAAATTGGACTTTCCGAATGGACCACCTAAGACGCAGCCGCGGTCAACATTTAAATGAAATTATCTTCAAAAAGTAAATGTCAAATTTTAAATGCGTTAAATTTTATGCGTTTTTTTTTTTAAAAAAGTTATCAAGCTCTTAAAAAATCACCCTTTACAATTGTATTCAGCATAGAACTTTTATTTTGGACTTAATTTAATAAAAGTTGATATGCAAAAGCCATGGTAATTCAACGATATTCCAGGGATAATATTCAACAGATTTAAAAAAAATTAAAATTTTTTTAATTTTCAAACATTTTTGTAGAACAGTTAAAAAGATTTTTTTGGTCACGAATAGACGCACGTAAAATAATTAATTTTTCAAAGAAAAATAGCTTATTTTAAACTTTAGTTTTTAGTGAGTGTCAATATTAGACTTATTAGGAATAAATAAAAAATATTTCTTTGTTTGCAATAACTTCATATGTCTGTTTCGTCCTTGAATGATATGGAAAGTATATGTAATTTAGTAAATTCTCACTTCAAGCAAGTGTTATTGCTACAATTAATGGTGCTTTATCTTCGTATTGCTTTCCTTCTTCATAAACTTTCCATGAAGGCCAACTCCAAACGTTTTAAATTACGTTAACATCTGGAGAATAAGGTGGCGAAATCATGATATTATCTAAATAAATGGCTTAACTAATCGAGCGTTAAGAATCGGGGCATTATCTTGTTGAAAAATCCATGGGATAAATCTGCAGAGATCTTTTAACAATAGAAAAACTTTCTATAATGTTGTTTTGATGCGCTCACCGTTCATTTTCTGATCAATAAAACTAAAATTAATTGTTCTGGGATCCAGTACCATTCCACACTTATGATGGCAGTTTAAACACACTTCTTCTTTGCGTAAATCATGAATTAGTATTGAAAGCCATCTGGCCCCTTCAAATTAAAACATTTTTCATGAGTAAAACAACTGAACACCGATCATTGAGTCGCGTGAACACTTCAAGGCATGTTTTCTTCCGCAAATTGAAGCCGTTTTTCTTTGCGTATGGCCTTCAGAAGTGGATTTTACATCATTTTCAGACACTAAAGATGTTTTGCATTTCTGATCTTATATGCCGACTTAGTAGAATTGTAACCAATTCTTAGAATTTTATGATCCCATCGTGTTGTTTTTCACCGTTTACAGTTTTTTTATATTCCTCTAGATATTTAAACATCTATCAACAGTTCTGGAACTTTATTTGTTGGTAATATTTCGATTCAATAGTCTTTATGAGTGAAAGAAGTCTATTTTAATTAATTTCAATAGGCTCAAACCATTACATATTCCTATTTTTTCCAAATGTTGTTACAACCAAACAATAAATTTCTTAATATTACGTTTTTTTATTAATGAAAACAATTGTTCCTTTTTACACAAGACAAAAAAACGTTAAGCGTCTAATTCAATGACCAACTGAAAGCGCATGTGGATGCATCGAAGTTTCTAAAGTTTTCGAATGCATAGTTAGTGCAGTTTTTTATCGGCCATGGTTTGAACTTTCATAAGGAAATGTTTTGCTCAACTAAAACATACGTGGTAGTAAATATAACGAGGAAAAATGCGTCTAACCTATGACCAGCAGTATATCTCCCTATAGCATTTATTCACACTTTCATAAAAAAATTCAATATATTGTCTCAAATTTTCGTTTAAAATATGCATGTTTTATTTGACCAGCAAAATAAGCTATTAGCTAATTAATAATTATCTTGGCTTGTTATAAGCTATCATAGCTTGTATATTAGATTAGATTAGATTATATAGTGAGGATTGCACCGCGACCTAAGGTCCATTGTGCCCTCTCCAGTTATCACAGCACACCCTCCAACCCCGTCACGTTAAGAAATCTTAATAGTGTTGCAGGGCTGATGCATGCGATGCTTCCTCTTTGGGGATAAAGAGTCCCTATTGTCTGTCCCCTTTCCTTCGCGATCGCCGGGCAGTCAAGGTGTAAGTGCTCTGGTGTCTCAGCATCAGACTTCAGCTTGAAAGATGCTGGGGAATTGGCCCATGGATAAAGACAGCTTCAGGCGTGGCCCGTTATCCCGGCGCCTATACCAACTGCTGTCTTTGATACGTCTGTGTACCATTGTTGTGTGCTTCTGCTTATCTTGAGAGTTGAGTCCTCCCATTCCCTTTTATTGGACATAACTGTTTTGAATCGTCTCACAAGATAAACCCCTTTGATGATATCGTCCCTCGGGAGGAGAGTCATTGGAAGCTTCCTACCGATGATATCCAATTGCCGGGCGCTTAATATCTTGCTGTTTCCTAAACCTGGCCTTGTTAGGGCCAGTAAGGTCTTATTGGCCATAGTGCCAACCACCAAATGAAGTGGGTGAGGTTCAGGATTGCCTCCAAAGCTGCAGTTGGACACGTGCGCATAGCACCAGTGATGCATATACAGGCCAACAGCTGCAATTTGACCAGCTGTTTTTCAGCTGTGGCCAGGGAGATCCTTGACGATCAGACCACCGCTCCATAAGTGGTTGCAGGCCTCACAATTATGGTGAACATCCATCGCAGTATGTGCGGACTGCAGCCCCAGGTTTTGCCTGCTAGGCGTTTGCACACCATTAGCGCTTTGGTGGCCTTCACAATCAAGGAGTCCACATGCTTCTTCCACCTCAGTTTCGTATCTAATAGTACTCCAAGATATTTTATTTCATCTACCCTAGCTACCGCTTCACCATTGAGTGTAATGGAACCCAGGGCTGGGAGCGATCTTCTTCTTGTGAAGGGGATAATGGCTGTGTTCGATGGATTGATGTTGAGTCCATATTAATACACGATTTCCTCGCTAGGGTTAATCCTCTTTGGACGATGTCTCCAAGAGTGCTTTCGAATTTGCCTCTGGCGATGATTACGATGTCATCCGCTTATTCCTGACATCGTATTCCTTTTTCTGTTAGCACCTCCAATAGCTCGTCCACGAATAGACTCCATAGAAGCGGTGAGATAACCCCACCTTGGGGACAGCGCCTTGTCGTGTCTAGTCGTATACTGCGTGAGCCTATCTGCGTTTCTGCGAATCTTGTACTAAGAACTGCACTAACCCATCTTACGATCGATGGGTCGATCCGCCTCCTGTTTAGGGCTCTAGTGACACTTGCGTGGGAGGTGTTATCAAACGCACCCTCTATATCTAGAAAGGCACACAGGACCACCTCATCGGTCGCAAATGCATCCTCAACCTCCGATACCAAGCTGTACAGAGCCGTGTCAGTTGATCTACCAACTCTGTAGGCGTGTTGGCTCGAGTGTAACGGGTAGAGCTCTAATGCCACAGTCCTGATGTAGTTATCCACAATTTTTTCCATGCCTTTCAGTAGGAAGAAGGTAAGACTGATTGGCCTGTATGATATCGCCAAGGAGTAGTCCCTCCTACCAACTTTCGGTATGATGACTACCTGTGCGATTCTCCATTTTCCGGGATGTAGGCATGTGCTAGACTATCTCTCATCAGCCTGACTGGGTGATTGAGGACCATGCTGGAGCAGCACTGGGAAAATACCATCCACTCAAAGACGATAAGACGTTTTCACAAAATGTCCCGAAGTTGTCCCTTTTTGCAATCATAATTTCCTTACTGTACTCAGTCAGGTTTCTCCTGTATTCGGTCCATTCACCAGTGCATTTGACTTTGTTAAATAGTCGCCGTACCACCCTCCTTAGTGACGAAAGTTTCTTGGACCACCATGGGTTTTTGTTTTTAACCTTCAGGGATGTCAGAGGGCAGCTTGCCTGAAACGCATCTATTATGATGCTCTCCATAATAACTGCCCTATATTCGATCCCCCTGCACCCGCTTTCACCGCTGTTATACACAACACTCTCCGCGTTAAATCCGAGAATATCGTTATACTTGGACCAAATCACGTTTGTTGGGTTCCGTACCTCTCTACGATTCCCAACAACTAACCCCACCTTGAATTTAATAATTCTATGGTCGGACAAAGAGGGTTCTGTGGAGACTCTCCACTGAGTTATCAGACCACGCCACGGACGATTCACCCGGGAAGTAGGCCGAGGCAATGATTACCTCGCCCGCTGTGCAGTTGACCTGCACCGCTACGAGATCTCTCGTTAGGAATTCTGAAAGACAGAAGAAGTCAATGCCATTTCTTACCACAACACAGGCCCTGGGTCTCTCACTAGACCCAAATTACCTTTCTGTCTTTTTCTGAGAGGCCTTTTACCTCACCTCTGAAAGCCAACGGTTCCTGAATTAGGAGGGCACCCAAGTTATCCGATATGAACCTGTTCGAGATGACAGCCGAGGCTGCCATAGCTCCATGCAGGTTCACTTGGGCTATTGTCATGTGGGATGCGTTTATAGAACCGGCTCCTCCAGGAGTGGTTCCGTCTCTTCGCAGGTTTTGTCAACCATGGCCTCAGGGGCAAATCCTTCCAAGACCTCTTGGGTGGTTGGTAGGGCGGTTTGCTCCCCCCTATCGGACTGCTCTTCCGTATTGGTCTCGACGTCGTCCACTCGGCCAGAGGACAAAACAGGCGGAGTGCCAGCCTCGGCAACCGGTTTGTGTACGACGGTAGGCTTAAGACCGGAAGACAAAACGGGCGGAGTACTAACCTCGGCAACCGTTTTTGTCTTATCGTCCTTAGACTCCGTACCCTTCTTAAGCCAGGGTCTTATCGCAACCGTGCTGTACCTAAAGTACAGCCGATATCCTTGTTGGCGGATTTTCGCATAGGACTCATCAACGATGACGAAATTAAGCCTGAGCCCCGCCTCCTCATCGGTACTACTGATAACTCTCCAAGCTGAGAGGTGCAGACCTTCGTTCTGCGCTTTCAGCAGACCAAAAACATAGTCTGTGGTCTTACCAGCACATCTCGGAAGAAACACAGTCATATTGCGCGTGCTCGGTATGTCATCACCTCGCCTGGTGCATAGTACCGGTCCCTTCCATCCTGCTAGGCGCGGAGCAGTCTCCGCCACCCAGGATGCCGTTTGCTCGTCCCTGCAGTCAATCAGCAGTAGCCCTGATCGGAAAAAGATGCCCGAGAAAGTTAAAGGATGTTTCCATCCTTTAAGCACCTCATCCATGATGACCTCTTGCAGGGTGGTCAGCATTTCTGCTTCCATGGCCTCAGCCGGATAGTTGGATGGAAGAACCGCCATCCTGATGATTTTAAGGGCATCGGAGTAGCGGCCGCCATCTCCAGCTTGAGCACCGTCTGCCTTGCGTGGCTGTCCACTCCTCAATCCAGTAGGAGGGAGTTTTGAGTGCGCCTTGTACCTTTTGTTCCGGCTCATTTGGTGTAATGTGCCCGCTTCTCCGCTTTTCAGCGGGCGCGGGAACCTGATGGGTGGTAGACCTATCGGTATGGGACTTCCCACTGTCCGAGACAACGCCCCTGTCTCGCTCCAGAGTGAGAGCCCTGGCTTCACTGGGCGATTTACCTTTGCTAAGGTACCCCTTTACGCTGGCCCCACTAATTCCAGCTCTCATTGGGTCATCGTACTTTGAACTAGAGGCATTGCCATCTGATCGCTTTTCTCATTCACAATAGTTAGGCTTTTTCCAAAAAAAAAGTAGTTGGCAATAGCGAGAAACCCCACTTTGACAGATAAAAATGTAAACAAACCAAAATTTTAAATTCTATTCGATGTTCAAAAAGGCAAATTAAAACTTTATTCATATTTATTATGACCATCTCGGATCTAATAATGATTGTAGCTTCCTTTATAGGTCAGAATATTAAAGAAAAACGGAAAACAAAAAGGAAATTTGATTTATAAATTCAACCGTTTTTTTAAATAAATTACATTTCAGCTGATAGTCTGGGCCCGCATTGATAATACAATTTATTTTTAAGCAAGTATATATATATCAAATAAGCTAAATGCGTTTTATTTGTCCATTAGCTATTAGCTTGTGATAGTCAAATAAAACACGCCTAATGTATCAAATGATCAATCATCAGTCAATTCTTCACATTTTTTGGTTGACAACCTGAATCAAGCTTCAACTAAAATTAGTTGAAATTCGTAATACCAAATGTTAGAATGGTTATTTTTAGAGAGTGGCGTTAACTTTACTGCCACTTTCATTCAAATAGCTTTCCAACAAATAGCCACAGAAGACTAAATTAGCATATGAATATAAATCATTAGAGATTCTTGCTAACTATTTAACCTTATAACGAAAAGCCAGAACTTTAACTTAAAGCGTCAGAAGATAACACAAAAACTACGAAAAAAAAACACAATTATAGACTAAATATTATAAAATTATCAAATGGACATATATAAAATCTGAATTTGCATTTGTTTTATAAATATGTAATTCCATCTTTATCCTCTTTATTCCAAATAAATTGCAGATTTCCGACACCTGTCGTGCTTCATATATAATATTATACCGGTGATTGTATACATAGTTCTGACAAATTTCTCAAGCATTCGATGTACAAGCGATAACTTGATTAAATATGAAGATATATTTAGCGCTGGCGTTTCTTGATATTCTGAAGACTTAGTTTCGCTAAAATCAAAACAGGAACATTCCTAAGACCACAAAATGCCGTTAAAAGGAACGAGTATGAAGAGCTATATGTAACCGAACATTTTATACTCTCGCAACTTGCATGGCTTAAATGTGTAGAAACATCACGTATTTGTAAAACTTTATATTAAATGTTCATGAATATAGTGAGCTATATTTGAAAAACAATTTTTCAGACGAAAAACAAATTCGGGTGCAGTTCTTTTAGTTAAGTAAATAGAAATCTCCTATATTAGATTTGTGTGTAAATTGTTCATGAATGAATAAAATCGGTAGCTAAACAATTCACCACAAAAATGAACAGGCATCATAAGACGAACTTCAGGTTTACATATTTTCACTAGCACACAAGTTAATATTTTGTACAGCAAAACAAAGACAAAAAAAATAAATTTGTGTCTGGGAGTCATTTTGTACCCTTTCGAATTCTGCCATTCCAAATAATTTCGCAAGAAATCCGCTAAGAAATCAATAAGCTATTCAATATGTGTTACATATACACATATTTTAGAAGCCACCGTTTGCATTTCAAGCCAATTAAGGCGCGATATTGCCACAGAAGTTTTGATCAAATAACCCTTATATTTCTTGATGAGTGTTATTTATGTGCGTTATATGGACGAATTTCACGTGAGCTTATGTGAAAATCAAACTAAAGCATTTACTTACCAGCACGCTTTATCTGCAAACGGAAGCGACAAATTCCAAATATATGTACATACTCGTAGCAATTTATTGTCTCTAGAAAAATATGTTGCTCAAATATTTTTTGTCGATTTCATGTTGCCGATTTTGGATTTTTTTGCTGTGCTACTCATAATATGCTGTTTGCTACAGTATACCTTTCCATGGGATAGTGCTTAAACAGAAATATTGGTATATCCACATTTAAATGGCAAATGACTATGCATGGACTTAACACTATATATATAGTAAGCGAAATTGTAATTTACTCAATTACATTGAGAATTGTTTTCCAAATATTTCAATGAACTGCCGGATTTTTTTGTTTACTTTTCAGTTTATTCGATCATTTAAGGCCAAGATGCTAACTACATGGGCAAACACAAAAGACCGCCAATAGTAAAATGTGTATAGTATATGATAAACGTTTTCATAAACATCATGGAAATAAACGCTCTCATCCAAAGGTTTTTCATCACATTTGTTTTTTTCTGGAATGCAAAGGTTTCTATGAGAATATCATATACAGTGATCCCCACTTAAGTGCCTTTCCCGCTTACGTGACCATATTTTGCAGCATCGTTGTTTTTTCTCTAAATTTAGATATAAAATTAATATTTTAGCCACAAATACAAAATTGTTTGAAATTTTTCTCTTTTAAGTGCCTTTTCATATTTGTGACATTTAATGCGCGGAGAATTGTCAAAAGGAAAATATATACAGTTTTGTAATGTTTTTTTTTTCATATTTATTGTTATTAATAAGTATTTCTGTTATTAATAATAAATAAATGTGATTTTCATTCTAAAAGAAAAAATATTTGAACAAAATATTTGAGAAAAAGCAGGTACCTCGAGGCACTTAAGCAGGATTCATTTAAGTGCCTTCCCTGCTTTAGTGTCTCAAAAGTCTTGCATGTTCAGAAAGGACACTTAAGCGGGCATTACTGTATAATGATAGTCTAATAAGCATTCCATAGTGAATCAACACAGGAGTCTAGTGGAATGGTTGGAACGTTTGCTTGCATTGAAATCCTATTAATTTTTTTGTAAATACATTACAGGTTTTAGTGTATGTGTAAGCAGCTGTCAAATTAAAATTTAACTTTCATCGCTGAATGTTCTTTGCGGGTAACTACCAAATATTGCAGGTGTAAACTTATTCAACAAATATTTATAATACTTACTCAAATAAATATATTGTATGTGGATAGATAGCATCACCACATATCTGAATTCTTTTGAGAAATCTAAAAACAAAATAAGTGATAATAATAGCAGCTTATGTCTTATGATTTCCTTTTTTCAGTTAGTCTCCTTGCGGCAAAATGTTAATTAAACGTATTGTTTGCTTTTATTGGAAAATAAAGCACATATTTAAAAAAGTAAATACACAAAAATAATATTTAATTATGTGTTTTTACTAAACAACAACATGATATTCACATCAATTCATAAAAATGAAATTGCTTCTTAAAAAATATTTAAAGTTTCGTCTTTTATTGGTAATGTACTGCAATTTCATTTATTTTATTACATAAAAATATTGTTGCAATTCCCATGGTAGATATGTTTGCCATCACAGTAAGCAAGTTACACCGCAAAACTTATTAATGGAGTTATTTATTAAAAACGTGAATTAAAAATTGATGTCAATAACGAACTTAAAAAATTTAACATTTTCGCGTGCTTTATTACATTGAAAATCTAAGAATCTGTGAAGGTCAATACAACTGTAGGTGGGCAGGTAACAATATTACTGTGTGTTATTGCATCGACTAGACGTCGAGATCAAAGATGATCCGATTTAATCATATTTGACACAGAGAAACGTTATTAGAGGAAACAGATTTTTTCTAAATATTTGAGAGGTTTACCGGTATTTTCGGTGAAAAATTATTCATTAGCACAGAGGTCCTAATGTTCGAAATCTGGCGCATTGAAAGTTGTTAAAAATCAGAGTGGAGCTCTTCTCTGACATTCTTCTCCGATTTCACTCAGATTCATGATGTATAATCGGATATTAAAGAGATAATGGATGATGGTAAATTTGATAATTATAGCTTAAGTAGTTTGGGAGATATATACAAAAACCTATTTGGTACCTCTCACTTTCCCAAGAAAATTTCATTCAAATACGCCCCTCCCTATTGTGATTCTCTGTACAAAATTTCATTTCCATAGCTTTATTAGTACTTTATAGCTTTTCGGTTGAACCTTACTCGTCACCCTGATCACTTTGGTATATATAACCTCATATCTAACTCGTTTAGTTTTAGGACTTACAAACAATCGTAATGTGAACAAGTAAGGAAGGGCTAAGTTCGGGTGTAACCGAACATTTTATACTCTCGCAATTTATTTATTTAATTTTATTAAGATAACAAATAATTTGACCCACATATTCGGCATATATATGGTATAAAGTCCATTGAAAGTTTGAAAATCCTAATATTAAGTATATGGGACTTAGGTGAAGTTATGACCCGATTTCACGTATTTTAGGCACGGAGACATGATATTAGAAGAAAAATATTTCCTCTGAATTTATTCAAAATATCTGAGAGATTCACCTATATTTTTGTTAAAAAGTTTATTCAAAGCTCTAAGGTCCTCATATTCGATGTATGAGGCCTTGAATACTTATGGTCCGATTTTGGCGATTTTTATAAGAGCGATGCCACACTATAAATGCAGTATTTGTGCAAAGTTCTATTCCGATATCTGCACTGGTGCTTCCTTTATATATTGTAAAGTAAACGATTCAGATTGGCTTCAAAGTTCTGGTATATGGGAAGTAGGCGTGGTTGTGAACCGATTTGGCCTATTTTCACAACATATAATTGGTATGCAAGGGAAATATTACAAACCGAATTTCATTGTATGTTTTTTGGTATGGTTTCATTTAAAATTTTGTTTACAATTTTGAATGCAATTTTCCTTCTTTATAATGAAATTTAAGGCTTCTGTTGGTTTTCCTTACTGTATTAAAGCATTTTTAGTAGTTTTGGACATAACATAAGTTTCGTTGATATAGCTTTAGTAGTTTACGAGATATGAACAAAAAACTTAGAATGGGGCGAGGCCACGCCCACTTTCACAAAAAAATTACATGCAAATGTGCCCCTTCCTAGAACAATCGTTTGTACCAAATTTTAAGTTCATAGCTTAATTTATGGCTTAGTCATAGCTCTTTATGTGTTTTCGTTTATCGCCATTTTGTGGGCGTGGCAGTGATCCGATTCCTCCCATCTTCGAACTTAACCTTCTTATGGTGCCAAGAAACACGTGTTCCAAGTTTCATTAAGATATCTAAATTTTTACTCAAGTTACAGCTTGCACGGACGGACAGACGGACGGACGGACGGACAGACAGACATCCGGATTTGAACTTTACTTGTCACCCTGATCACTTTGGTATATCTAACTCGGTTTTAGGACTTTCAAACAACCGTTATGTGAAGAAAACTATAATACTCTCTTAGCAACTTTTGTTGCGAGAGTATAATAAAACTAATTTACTCTCTGTGCAACATATTACGAGAGTATAAAAAACGAAAATAAATGGAAGTTCTATTTGATATAAATATTTTGTATTTAAAAACACCAAACAGCTACTAAACATTGGCGGCAACTTCGGATATGCGATATAATCTCAATCAATATGGGATAATGGGTATATGCTAGGGATTATTTTTTATTCAATTAACTTACAATCAATTAGAATAATCAAAATCATTAGAGTAATACATAATCGATTTCACCCATTTTCGCCACCTAAGTGTAGTATACCCAAAATGAGTGCTTCCATCATCCAAAACGAAGTTAGTAAGTTTGGTTAATATAGTTGTAGTAGTTTACGTGAGATATGTATATGTATTCGAAAGACCAAAAGGGGTCTCCATTTTCCAGAAAAAAATTGGTTTACATCAGTATTTCAAGTCGTTTCGTCATTCTGATCATTTTGATATACAATATCTAACACATTTAGTTTTAAAGTAGGTGAACAAAACTATAATACTTTGTGTAGCATGTTGCGAGAGAATAAACATTTTACAACTGTATAGAACTTGCGTTACTCAACGAAATTGTCAATCGATTACTATAAATGAGAAGCGCGGATAAAATCATATTGGCTTTATGGCGATTAGGTGAATTATGTTTTTCTTAATACATATATTTATAACAATAAACCAAATGATTTATGTACATAATAACAATTTCTACAACCAAAGGCTAACAGTTTCTTTAAAGCAATGAATGAAAACCCATTAAGGGGATTCAATTAATGTGGTATTTGTATAAAAATGGCAATATGGCAATATGAATTGAATGAGCACTCTGTGGTTATATTAATTTAAGTCAACAGTTTTTATTTGTAAAAAGTAGCCCAAAATAACAAAAAATGTTGTTGCTAATTCGTGCTGCCATAGGTTTTCGACGTTAAATGAGTACCAGTATTCTCCATCTGTATGCTACGAAGTCGAGGAAAAATATATACAGTTGAACTTCTCTAACTCGAATTATCATAATCCACTAAAAAACTTCCGAGTTACGTAATGGATAATTTGTATGAAATTTGACTTTTATTGCGAATGATAGTTCGAGTTATGGAGAACTTCGAGTTATGGAAGTTCAACAGTAGATGGAGTCATATGTCAATCTAGAAATAACTAACCGCACTATCATTATAATACAACTTCATATTATTGTTGTACATATATTGTTTGAACTTTACACAACGATGCGACTTTAAACACAAAAGTTTTATGTATACATGTGGTCTCATATCTGCACACATATTCATTAATTCCGAGAAATAATCGTGTTTTCTTCATATACTATAAGTGAGCTTTTGCTTTAAATAAATGTCCAATACTTACTGATGTAATTACTTACGCATAAAGATGACCCATCTGGCCTTAAAGGGATTATCCCAAGAACATAACATTTATTTAAAAAATACATACGTAGGCCGAAACATACAGTTTACAGTTGTAAATGAAAGTAAAAGGGAGTGTTTAATGTTTATAGGAAAGCCCACGGCTATGTGCATATATACATTTATGTACATATGTATATTGACAATAATTCATAATGTTCAGAAAACATACGTCGTTCCGTTGATATCGCTTTGGCTAGAAATTGTTAATTCAATAGTATTTAAACACTTACCGTAATCGTAAATCGGTAGGTAAATTGAGACAATTTCCACGCCCACAGAAATTTAGTACAAGGAATTGAGAAGACGGGGATCTGTGCTTTGGAATATTTCAGAAAGTGAAACTATATCAACAAATATAGTGAAAAATTTCTTCTAACTTGTGGGGAATTCTTTCACCTGATTGCATCAAGCATACTGGATAAAATTATTTCCGAAATTATGAGTTACAAATACTACTCTATTTCATTGGATTATACTTCAGATATATGGCATGTAGATGAGCTGCCTCTGCTAGTGCACTATGTTCTACCATTCGGACCAGTGTAAAAATTCGTTAAGTTCTTGGACATAACTGCTGAATAACTCGCTCAAATTTTATTAGTTTCCTTAAGTGAATTTAGCATTGATATCAAAGGCTGTCGTGGAAAAAACTACGATAATGCCAGCAACACGAGTGGGAAATACAAGCATGAATTAAGGTGCCCGTCTTGCACCTTCATTAAATTTGGTTCCTAAGTGAGCTGTAGACTGCTGTACAGATTCTTCGATTTCGTTGAAAACCTATAAATTTTTTTCGTTTTCTACCTATCTATGCGGTCTTCTTACGAAAGCATTGAAAGATTCTACTTAAAAAATTCAATTTAAAAAGGTTATCTCTCGAGCTGAGTGTCCCAATATGATACTACGAAGGCGCTTTTATGTAGTTTTATCAGTATTAAACAAGTTTTGGAAGATATTCTCAATAAAATAAGTTAGAAATGGGAATAGTGACAATTATATACATGGAACAGGATTCTAAAACGATTAAAAGCGACAAGTGCTTCTCAGCAGTCACCTGATCTAGACCTTAATACCGGATACAGTGCGCGAATTTTGGTTAACGCACATACTTTTTGGTGGTTTAACATAAGAGTTATTGTCAAAAGTAACTGAATATAGAATATTTTTAATACTTCATTATTAAGAACAAAATGAGAATATATATATAATTTCAAATGTATTACAGAAACAAAAAAGTGAAAATATTGAAAATTCATCTTAACTATAGCGAACTTTACTTAGCCGCAGTACAAAAAATTAGATAATTAAAAGGTTTACACAAAAGTTTTGCAATTTATGCGCTCTTAATATATAGTTGCAACCTTATTCTTTTTAATTACTTGAAAAATTCTGGCTGGGAACGACTCAATTAACTTTTTCAGTATACCTCTGTAAAGATCCAGTCACGCCTGCAAAACTGCTGTTTTTACCACCTGTTGGCTAAGTACTGGCGCCCATTCGCATACACAGTCCTCGCAATTATGCCCCAAACATTTTCGATGGGTTTTAATCTGGACTTCTGGCTGATCATTCCAGCTTTGGTATAGAGCGCAAAGAAAAAATTCCTTTGCATTATCCAGTTGAAAGAATTTCGACGTTATCCTCCAAATATTCAATGAACACATTATGCAACATCTCAATATATTTTTCTGAACCCATTTTCGTCTTAATAAAACATAGTTTGAGCTCTCCATGGTAAGAAAACCCACCCCATATCATTACGGATCCACCCGCGAAATTATGGCTCATTCTAGGAGGATTATTTAAGTGCTGATCATGCCAGTAATAAGAGAACCCATCAGGTTCGTCTAAATTTATTTTGTTTTTCGTCAAAAAAACCACATCGTGCCAGCTATCTGTCCATATGCTCCTTAGCAAATTTAAGTCTGGCAACTTTATGGAGGATGGGATCATGTGTAGAAGTTCACGTAAGTGAGGAAAGTTTTTGATTGTCATTCACTTGGGAGTGGCCAGAAACGATTCTTCTCCACATGGTTCAAGCAGCTCACGACTTCCGGTTTTAGACCAAGTATCCTCTGGGTAGCCAACAGACATCCGTTTGAAGGCGAGCTAAAGTGAGAAGGCGAAGCCCGCTTATGCGGTTGTGCGTAGGGCTTGGGGCCCACCACATAAAAACGAAGTACCAATGAAAAATCTACGAAAGCCTCGGATGAGACACCCCCCTTTTGATGACGACCCCTGCAAACATTTTAAGGATAATGACAGTCGGAAAATTCAGCCTCCATGACGAAACATCGCCAAACGGCCTGAGGCTGATCGACTTCGCTGGGGCCCGAAATATGGTCGTCTGTAGTACCAGATTCCAGCAAAAGAAAATACATCAAGCTACTTGGCTGTCTCCTGATCGAAACACGCGGAACCAAATCGATCACGTTGTGATAGACGGAAGACATATCTCCTGTGTTTTAGACGTTCGTACGCTCCGAGGACCAAATATAGACTCGGACCATTATCTGGTCGCAGCGAAGATACGCACCCGCCTCTGTGCAGCAAAGAATGCCCGTCAACAAACACAAGGAAGGTTCGACGTCGAAAAGCTGCAATCGCAACAGACAGCCACGAAATACTCTACTCGACTTGCACTCCTGCTCTCTGAGAGCACTCGTCAGCATCTCGGTATAAGGGAACTGTGGAACAGCATTTCAAACTCACTGCGTACCGCTGCAGCTGAAACAATTGGTTTTCGGCAACGACAAAAAACAAGCTGGCACGATGAGGAGTGCCGTCTCGCAGCGGAGAGAAAACAGACTGCCTACCTCGCAACGTTGCAAACGACCACAACACGTGCGGGATGGGATAGATACCGAGAGCTGAAGAGGGAAGCGAGACGCATCTGCAGACAAAAAAAGAAAGAGGCCGAAATGCGTGAGTACGAAGAGCTTGAGAAGCTGGCAGACAGAGGGAATGCTCGAAAATTTTATGAAAAAATGGAGCGACTTAACGAAGGTTTCAAGACCGGAGCATCCTCATGTAGAGACCAAGGTGGTAATCTGGTAACCGATGTCCAGGGCATACTGGGATTATGGAGGGAACACTTCTCCGACCTGCTGAATGGCAGTGAGAGTACAACACCAGGAGATGGCGAACCCGATCCCCCAATCGATGACGATGGAACAGATGTTCCATTACCCGACCATGAAGAAATTCGAATAGCAATTACCCGCTTGAAGAACAACAAAGCAGCGGGGGCCGATAGATTACCGGCGAGCATCAGCTTCTTTGCAGAATATGGTCGGAAGAAAGCATGCCTGACGATTGGAATCTCAGTGTGCTCTGCCCAATCCATAAAAAGGGAGATCCCACAATCTGCGCCAATTACCGTGGGATCAGCCTCCTAAATATCGCATACAAGGTTCTATCGAGCGTACTGTGTGAGAGACTAAAGCCCACCGTCAACAAACTGATTGGACCTTATCAGTGTGGCTTTAGACCTGGAAAATCGACAACTGACCAGATATTCACCATGCGCCAAATGTTGGAGAAGACCCGTGAAAAGAGGATCGACACACACCACCTTTTTGTCGGACCAGGTGGAGAGCGACCTGGTTACACTTGGGATCTTCAACTGGCGCCGAACTGAGAAGGAGAGAGAGAGGTGGCGCACTATCGTCGATTCGGCTATAACCGGCTAAACGGTTGCAACGCCAATCACATACATACAACTTTATAGGCATGCGTAAGTTGTGGTTTATTTTAAGACTTTTTCTACTTTCTGAATCTGTCTGCAGCTAGGATATTTTGAACTCTTCCTTTTCCAATTGGGAGAATTGGTTTTACTATTAGTTCAGAGGCACTCAACCGATTTTTAGCAGCCTCTTCTTTAATAATATTAACTTGCCGTGGAGTAATTTTGGTATTTCTCCTTGATTTTTTATTGGACTTTCCATACTTATCTTCTAATCACAGACAATTTCTCAAAACTGCCTCTGACCATTTGATTTACCAGCAAATTGTTCTGTTGGAAAGGCCATTTTCTTTCAAAATTTGAATTTGATCCTTTTCCACATCGTTTAAAATTTTTTCTAGAAATTTCAATCATACAGTTGTCAACTGAATATAATCACAATCAGCGTAAATGTTAACAAAACATCAACAAAAATTATTAAAAGCACAGAGAACTTACCAGAAAACGATTCAAATAAGACTGCGGCTAACCAAAGTTCGCATCAATTATCAGAAAATATTTACATTTTGTTGTTTAAATACCGTTATGCTCTTATTTTTGTAGGCATACTAATTGCTCTATGTATATTATCTGACAACTATTATTTATAAAAACAAAAACATTAAAAGTGTTGCGTATACAATTACTTTCTCTCTATTTTAAGAGTGCGGCTAAACAAAATTCGCGCACTGTACAACCTTTATTAAGCATTACATTACGTCCAAGCAATGCGATCCACATTTTCAGATATTGAGACAAACGCCAAAGATTTGACCGGCTGTGAAGATTTTCAGCAACAAAGTTCAAGGCGACTTTGGACAAAGTTTTGAAATACAGGTGTATCAGGGGTTATCTGGGTTTCAGAGGTTAAAAACAATGGTATTTTTAAAAGTTGCTAAAGAGAGTATTATAGTTTTGTCCACATAACGGTTGTTTGTAAGTCCTAAAACTAAACGAGTTAGATATAGTGTTATATATACCAAAGTGATCAGGGTGACGAGTAAAGTTCAAATCCGGATGTCTGTCTGTCCGTCCGTGCAAGCTGTAACTTGAGTAAAAATTGAGATATCTTAATGAAACTTGGAACACGTGTTCCTTGGCGCCATAAGAAGGTTAAGTTCGAAGATGGGCGGAATCGGACCACTGCCACGCCCACAAAATGGCGATAACCAAAAACACATAAAGAGCTATAACTAAGCCATAAATAAAGTTATGAAAATAAAATTTGGAACATAGGATCGCATTAGGGAGGGGCACATTTGAATGTAATATTTTTGGAAAAGTGGGCGTGACCATGCCCCCAAATATGTTTTTTGTATATATCTTGCAAACCAATAAAGCTATATAAACCAAACTTTCTGCAGTCGTTTCTTTTACCCGTTTCCTTATACAGTCCAAAAATGAAAGAAATCGGATAATAACCGACCACCTCCCATACAAAAGTTAGGTTGAAAATTACTAAAAGTGGGTTAACTCACCGACGAAAAACGTCAGAAACACTAAATTTCACATAAGAAATGGCAGAAGGAAGCTGCACTGAGATTTTTTTACAAAATGGAAAATGGGCGTGGCATCGCCCACTTATGGGTCAAAAACCATATCTCAGGAACTACTCGACAGATTTCAATGAAATTAGGTATATAATATTTTATTGACACCCTGATGACATGTATGGAAAATGGCTAAAATCGGTTCACAACCACGACTACTTTCTTTATAGCTCACTTTTGAATTCCATCTAAATCCTTCACTTTATAATATATACATTAGGAACCAATGATGATAACGAAATAAAACTTTACACAAATACAGTATATGATCTGTGGCATCACTTGTGAAAAAATTGTCGAAAACGGACTATAACTTTTCAAGGCCCCAGATATCGAACATGTTGAACTCAGCGCCTAAGGTTAAATTTTAACCGAACATATGGGTAAATCTCTCAGCTAATTTAATGTAATTCAGAGGAAATTGTTTTCTTCCAATAGTGTGTCTCTGTTCCAAAAATTATTAAAATCGGGTCACAACATCACAACATATACCTAATTATAGGTTTTTCAAAAATTCGTTGGGCTCCAATCTGCATATATGTATTGATTAATATGTGAGATATCTTAGCGAAATTAAGTGAGTGTATAGTCTTGGATATAGTGTACCTTGCTGGTGAAAATGATTGAAATCGGTTCAGGAATTTCCGCAGCCCTCATACACTATATAGGACGATTTTCGTTATTCTATTAAGCTTTATGCCGAATTTATTTGTGCGTTATCTTAATAAAATTTCTTCAATAAATTGCGAGAGTATAAAATGTTCGGTTACACCCGAACTTAGCCTTTCCTTACTTGTTTTTAAATATATACAATCATATATTTGGTTTAAACAATTCAGCATATCAAACATACATAATTAAACAGTATTTTGATAAATTTTTATGTATTTACAAATTCCGAAAATTCAGAAGTTGGCACATCATCTCCCATGACGTATCTAAAAACAAGCTCTTACTGTGGACATCATAACTCATGATTGGTTCATCTAAAACAATATCTAAAACAAAAATATTTCGATAGTACATATATAAATCTAGTAAAAAAAAATAAATCTAAGGAAAAAAGATAATATTTATATTTAAATTTTTGACAGAATTCTAACCAAAAAACTCACTTTTTTGGTCAAAATATCGCTGAATATTGGCTGAAAAAAATAGCTAGATAATGTTATTTTAAAGATGTGTGCAAAATTGAGTTTTGAGATAAACGCGTTTAAAGTTTTACATTCGTACTAACGTGGCCTGATGGGTGGAATTTACAAAGGGTATATCTCTTAGAGTAGTACTCGGATTGATTTGATATTTTCGGATAATATTTAAAAAATAATGCACTATTTAATAAGACAAAAATATTTTTTTTCCAATTTTGACACCCATCTAACCCCTAAAAACATACGAGATTTTGGAAAACACCTCAAGTATGGTCAGTGCTTACGAAGATGATTTGAAGAACAGCCTAGGCGACGAACTAGTGCAGTTCGATGAACTGCTGAAAACAGATGTGGTTACTGTTATTAACAGAAAGAAACAAGAGCTTTTGAAAATGCAATTTTATGCACTTTTATTAAATAATTCCATAGAATCGTGTTTCCCAAACATACAAATTTACTTGCCTCTCGAATATTGTTTTTCAACGATGAAATTTATTAGAAATAATCATCACACTTGGATGAATATAGAGTATCATTTGCTTAAAGAAATCGATATTGAAAGCGTTGTCTCTAAGTTTTGTCCATATTAAATCCAAAAAAGTTTATTTGTCAAAGGCTCCTTGACAATATTTTCTACAGACCCGTGCTGGCTTAAGCCGGCACTGGATCGCAACAAAATTACACAGATATTGCATTTATAATGTAGCATCGCCCGTCTAAAAATTGGACTATATTTTATCAAGATATCAAACAGGAGGACCTCAGTGCATGTGGCTAATTTTTTACCGAAAATATCGTTAAATCTCTCAGGTATTCTAAAGAAATTCAAAGGAGATTTGTGTCTTCCGATGGACTCTATATATCGGTTAATATGTGAGACATCTAACAAAGTTATGTAAACGTAAAATCTAGTGGCTTGGTAGCAAAAATAGTTGCAATCGAACCAATGATTATATTATATATATTATTATAGGAATATAATACAGTGATCCCCGCTTAAGTTATCAGACTTATACTTTACATGTCCCCAGATACCTAACATGTGAACCTCAGTATCCAATATTTAATACATTTTCACTCAAAATATTTGTAAGCCTTTCATATATTTTATAAAAATCATCATATTTAAATTCGAGTCCTATAAATAGTGACGGATTAATAAGAACGGCCGCAGTCCTTCACGGCCTTACCACTTGATTTACGACCTTCGGCACGAATTGGGACAACGAGTGGGGATACCTAGTTTGGTTAAACCCTGGGCTGGTGGGTGCGGCATTCTGTTATCTGAGTATGATATGGTGACACACATCAGAAATGGTTGGCGGGTTAATATCGCAACCGCCTCCGTCTCGTTAAAACCATGGCAGGCCTCGGAGTACGTTCCCCCCGCTCCGACTATGAAATTAAAGTCAGACCGACGTCTGGCCACCAAGATTGTGAAGCGATACGGCGGTAAGCAGGAGGACCCGTCGTCGGAGCAGCATGCCGGCACGCTCGAGTTGGCCAAGAAAATGCGGAGCGAAGGAGGCAACCAGGTGGCGTTAGGGCGGAAGGCAGTCTCAGCAGTCAAGCGGCAAAGATCGCAGGAGGGAGAATCCTCTCTCGGAAAAACGCCGCGAACGGGCGCATTTCCATCATTTAGCCAAATCGCTAAACTAGCTGGTTCGATTGTTCTCGGCGTGTTCGACCGAAGCACGGAAGATTCATCATGGGACGAATGGAAAAGGATGGCCATCTCCGCCGTTTTCATGCAGTTAGTCAGAGGAAACCATGGACCACCGCCAAGGTGTGAAAGTGCCGGTTGGCAGCACGGGATGCACAAGCTGATAAGGTGTACCGCTGAACGCTCGGCAACGCTCTACAAGGAGGTAGTTTCTCCAGCGGGGGAAGTTTGGAAGAGGGCTTGAGGCTGTGGATAAGGCTGAACTGATGCTACGACGCTAATGGAGACGTTGTGACTAAGTGGTGCAGAAGGGCGTCGGCTGATCTCGGACTGGAGGGTTCTAGAGGACCATTCCTTCTTGGACCATAGATACATCGCGTTTAGTCTCGATGAAGCACTTCCGCCCAGCAAAAGCTAATGGAATTTTAGGAAGACGAACTAGGAACTATATGGTAAGAGACTCCGACTTGCTGGTTGGCCCCCATCTATGCGAACGGTATTAGATTGGGTCATATTCCGGGGTCTTGGAGGCAGTCTCTCCTCTTTATTATTGAAAACTCTGGAGAGGTTGATCGATCGGTACATTAGGGGAAGGATATCGCACACACAGAATTTACCATTTACCATACCCTTCTCGATATCGAGGGGTTTTCAATAACGTTCTGCCGGAAGCGGTAATTGGAGCCCTGAATAGCTTCGGGGTTGAATCCAACCTTAAGCATCTTTTTTCCATCCTTCTCTGCGATAGCACGATCGTTGCTTGACGACGTAGTTCTCATGGTTGAGGAGAAATTCCTAGGTTGTATGAACTTACGCAAAGTTAATTCGGCGTCGTAACGAAATGGGCTGCAGTATGTGACCATTCCGTAAATCCAAGCAAAACTGAAATGGTTCTGTTCACAAGACGGTACATAATACTGGAGACTTTCTGCCATTGATGGGCAGAACTTGTCTCCGTCCAGCGGATTGATTCAAGTACCTCATCTTGGATAAAAAGTTCTCATGAAAACCCAACAGAGAGGAGAGACTAAGAAGACCTCGGTTGTCTTATATTGCTGGATAGGAGCCATCGGAAATGGGGCCTCTCAAGTGGTTCTCTGGCTATATGAAACTACAGTCAAGCCAATTATGTTTTATGGGATACTCATGTGGTGGAAGTCGCTTGAAAAGGCCTCACTACCAAAAGGGCTAGTAAATATTAAACGAGCGGCTCTCATAAGTATGAGTAGCGCGCTCCGAACGACACCAATCTTGGTACTTAACGCGTTACTGCATATAGCACCCGTGGACATCGGTGGAAGATGCTTAGCTGCTGTTAGACTTAGGTTATAGACGGGTTTATAGACGAGTGCATGCCTGGGCACTTAAGTATCCTCGCACACTTCAACTTCATCCCGAGGTTATTGGATCACGTTTGGGCGGGAAGGAGTCGTTGGAGGAGATTCGTGATGAGCTTCTCCACGGATGGGTTGAAGTCGGCGGAAAAGGTTGGTGGGGGAGTTTACTGCCGGGAGCTCCGCATCAATCTTAGTTTCAGGCTCCCCTATTATTGCAGCGTTTGTCAAGCGGAAGTTGCTGCTATTAATGCAATGACGGACATATTGCTACCAAGCACAACAACTTTTGGGGAGGTGACCATCCACTCGGATAGTAGAGCGGCGATACTAGCCCTGAGGTCACTGACTATGCGCTCAAGGTTAGTTAAGGAATACCAATCCTCACTGTCGGTGGCATTGTTATACTTCTCAATTAGATTAGACTGGGTTCCTAGCCACTGCGGAATCGCAGGAAATTGTAAGGATGATGAGCTTGCAAGGTCAGGAACGTCAGACTCACTATTAGAAGCATGGAAGCATGTAGTGCACCGTTGTCCTGTTGCGGTATTCTAATGGACAGATGGGCCTCGGCTGAGCTGAATTGGCGCCATCATATGCGCAGGGAAGCGTGTTGGCGCCAATGCTTTACTTGATTTTTACAAGTGATATCCCCACTGACTCAAGTTATGTGACAGCGACATTTGCGGATGACACAGCCCTGTTAGCAGCAGGAGAGTCAACCTCAATATCTACCCTTCGAGTGCAAACAGCAGTCAATGCAATTACTAAATGTCTTGGGCTTCCAAGTGGCGCATTAAATTGAACGATTCCAAATCAATGCACGTAGACTTTACTTAAAAAAAAAAAACATCATACCATCCCATTTATATAAATGGTAATCCTATACCACATCGAAATAATGCTAAGTCACCGTAGATGCTAAGCTTCGCTGGAAAGAGCATGTCAAGAAAAAAGGTGTGAACTTGATTTAAAATTTGCTTAGTTTTACCATGTGGTCGGTAGGAGATCCGCGCTTTCAATCGCAAACAAGCTATTTATATATAATCAAGTACTAAAGCCAATTTGGGCCTATGGAGCTCAACTATAGAGTTGCTCAAGTCAAACCTGTATTGCCTGCATTCAGCGCATCCAAAATAAGGTACTAAGAAGTATAGTTAATGCTCCTTGGTATGTTAGATCTGCTGACCTTCACCGTGATCTTGGTGTGAATTCAATAGTAAACTAAATAACCAAACTTGCAAAGACTCACGAAATGAGACTTATGCAGTATGTAAATGAAAAGGCATCCAGACTCATCGGTACTGCTGAACGAGAAAACCGACTGAAACGTAAGAGGCCATCAGACTTAACAGGGCAACTTTAGCTGCAAATGAATTTCTCTAACATTTAGCTTTTATTTTTAACATATTAGGATTTGTTTATTGTTAGTATTTAATCATTGTATACTAGGTACAATTGTAATAAAAAAAAAAATAAAAATATGCGCAGTCGCAAGATTCCTCTGGCCCAAGGTAAACCGCGGTAGGTCTAAATAGCGAATGTAGAAGTTAAAAATCTCTTTCGATTTGTTGCGCTTTGTCGACTTCTAATTGGTAATCTTGAGGGAATCCAGGCTTCACAAAGTCTACATCAGCCTTACAACCTAACCTAACCCAATAAGAGCGTTCACAACTATGGACGATAATAACAGACAAAGTGTTTAACAAAAATTATCGCTTAAAATTATAAATTATATAATATTATAAACAGTGACGGATCCAGAATTTTTTTTTTTTTTTTTGGGGGGGGGGGGGGGGTTTATTACTCAACGTAAAAACTCGCGAAAATTCAGTTATTATAGGACACTTTTTTTCCCAAAGTACGAATTTGACGCTAAAAAAGCTGGAGAAATATTTTTTTTATTATATTTTTACGAAAACCGCTTATAACAAACAAGCAAATTTGCTACATTGAGACATTGAGTACCTTAAATAACGAACATCGGGGATTTGTAAGTACTCGGTTTAACGAACAACATGAAGAAGACATATGAAGAAAGAGAAAAGAATTAAAACTAAAACTTGAAAAAAAAAATCAAAAGAAATGTGCAAATTAAAAAAAAATTTGAATTTTATAAAAAAGCTTAAAATTATTGATCAGCACCAAATAGAAGTATATGTGTCAGAATTGGTCCATTTTGGATTTATTTGATTTGAATTGTTTTGTTATGGTTTTTCATTTTTAAACAAATGTTTAATAAAACAATTTATCAAACTGCAATTTACAGATATTTAACTCATTTTAATTGACTAAACAAAATCTTGTAACTTATTATAATTGCTTATAATTTGATGTGATTTTTTTGATCAATAACCTCATTCCAAACCCATATCACCAACATAAATTATTCTCTGAGTTTATGGGGTGTTTTAACACCAAAAAAACCCCGTGTATCCACCACTGATTATAAATATCTGTAAATAAAGTATATAAGAAAAATTATAACAAATACATAAAAACTGTATTATTGTTTTACAAATAAATTTTGCCAAATGAAGTAAGTTATAGAATTTTAATTAAAGCAAAAATTTAAAAAAAACAGTAAAATATAGATTTATACCCATTTTTATTTATTTAATTCGCAAAAAGTTTTATGTTCATACGTTAAAACATGTATCCTAAATTTTGTTTGTTGCAGTTTCCAATTGTTTGGCTCTTGACGATTGTATTCCATGCCTTTGTTACATGATTTATGCAATTCATAAGAGTAATACATACTTTTTGTTCGCCTCCATAAGATATAGAGGGACCATTCTAAAATTCTACCTCGACAGAAAAATTATAAATTTTGTATTATGCTCTGACCAAAAAGTTCGATTTATGGAAGAAAATTTGTTGCCTTCTATTGCCACTTCAAAAGTTCGAATTATGGAGAACTTCGAGTTAAGGAATGAAATTTGGCTTTTAAACGCTATTGCCAATTCAAGTGTTCGAGTTATGGAGATCTTCGAGTTATAGAAGTTCAAGTTATGGAAGTTCCACTGTATATATATTCTTAAAAAAAATACATGTTTGTTAAATATGGGACCATACTAAAGCTTTTGCTAACTTTCAACTTGATCCAAAGAAAAACATTTCAATTTAACTGAGACCAAAAGCTGTTGTAATCGGTTTCTAATAGCAAATGTACATGGAAGTCATGAACAACCCATCATGTACCCACAAAAATTTCGTGTTAACCAGAAGGAATCCCGCTGAGAGGCAGAGCAATTAAAGGTTGTAATACAATAAGCACCGCAAAAATAGTACATAGACCATATTATGTTCGCTTATGCACATCGCGAGTTGCCCTTAAAATCTATAAGTGCTCAAAAGGTACTCAGACGCATATCCTGAAAATGTAAGGCACGACGCCGCGTACGAGTACCTGAGAAGACCATGAGTGCACGTGCAGCGTGTTCATCATAAAAAAATCTTTACTTTGTGCACGTGCTCGGGATTTTCACATAATCAGAATCACAGACATCACCGTGTAGGTGAAACCTCCTGCTCTTTATTCGCTCTCGTCAAGCACGACAGATTCGACATTTTTCACGAATAAATGTAAAATGATGGTACTGCAGTCCTTAGATGGATACCTTGGCAACCGACCAACACCCCTAGTCACCATATTCATCCATATATATCTAAATTCACGGTGTTCATATTACAATAATACGTATATATGCATGTATGTGTGTACGTATCTGAATGTATGGCTTAGTATCACTGACTGGCACACGCCAACTTTTGACTTTTGAACATTTTTCTTTCACTGTTTGACAAAAATTAACAATCAACTCAACGATAAAATGTTTGTACATACATATACTATGTATTTATGTATATAATCATACAAATTTCACAAACCATGATTATATGTAGAACAATTTTGAATCTAAATGTGTTTGATATAAGTATTCAAAATTATTTCTTCTACATTAAATTAGAACAACATAATAAGTACGAGTACATTTATAATAATATTCTGGTTTTTCAAAGTATTTCTGGTATTGTTTAATCAAATTTAATTTGATAATGTACTTTGTATATTTGAAATCTTATCGTAATACAAAACAAATTTGGATGTGCAATGATCGATGCAGCCGAATATTAAAATCAACAGCCGTAGTTGTGTGAATTTTTTAAGAATGAAGAATATCCAATATACTACTTATATTGAATTTGAGGCAATGTATAAACCAAATGTATAAAATAAGAAACTCGCCTAAGGTTACTAAAACATCACAAATTGCAATTACATATTGGGTATAGAGTCAACTGGTCTGGCGAACTCATTATATTAGGTATATAGGGAATAGAGAAAGGTCTAGACTGAATTATGCCTTTTTGAATTTTTGACCATAAACAAAATTGTGGTCAGTAAAACAGTCCCACTAACTTTTATTAAGCAATATCACATATTAACTCATATAGGTATAAGGGACAAAATCAACCCGGAGATCGACAATTTTGTCGGTGCAAGTGGCCCTATGTGAAGAAGAAATGTGATCCTCTTTAGGTCATCCTGATTAGTTTTAAGTGTAACTTAAACTTTTAGTTAAACAAGATTATAATACTTAATGTTACAAGAGTCTATATATTTAATCAAAACCAATGATTTCGTGTATTGCTGAAATTTTTGTACTTTAATAAAATCCAAATCAAATTAATTTATCTGTCCTTCTCATTTAGGAAACCCCGAACTTTATAACTTCTTAAAATTAATATGGCAGCACCCATTGCAACCCTTAAAATGGCATACAAGTTAACGGGATGATATGCATAAGAAATTATAATAGAGAGCGTACAGTTCTCTTGTCAATAAGAATAATCAGGTATACTCAAACACGTGCTTTGTAACAGATTTTGACTACGTTACTATGTACATACATATCATATAAATATTTTGTAATAAACATACATATTTAGTACCCCACTAAAAGTATGAATTAATTTTCTAATTACCATAAATTAATATAATAAAAAAATCTTCATTGATACATAATTCATAAAAACTGTACCTTTAAAAATTAATTTAATTATGACATATGTACATATACATAATATGTAACATATTATGTAAAACACTTTAAGTAAAATTCAAAAGTGCGCGTGCAACATTGCAATGCCAGTAATGTTAATTTATTTCCAAAGTTTTTAGTTTTTTGTATGGTATCCAGGAGGATGGGATCATGTGTAGAAGTTTATGATTGCCATTCACTTGGGATTGGCCAGAAACGATTTTTTTCCACATGATTCCAGCAGTTCACCACTTCCGGTTTAGACTAAGTATGGCTCTGGGTAGCCAACAAACAGCCGTTTGGAGGCGAGCTAAAGTGAGAAGCCGAACCCGCTTCTGTGGTTGTGCGTAGGGTTTGGGACCCACCACATAAAATCGAATCATCTAATGAAAATCGGTTAGACTTTGGATTATTCGGTTATTATCGGATAAACGGTTCGTACACCAATTACATACATGGTAGCCATTGTTCTTGCAAACAACTTCTTAGAGCCTTGGCATACTTGGCGCTTATGTTCCAGATAGGACCATATATTTTTACTCAGGTTTATTTCAGGATTTTGCGGGGTACGTAAATGTCATTATTAGATAAAAGCAAAATACTTTTCTTAACTTAAGAGGTTACGCCACTCTGAAATTAAAAAAAAATATTTTTTGCTTAATTTCAAAGACTATATTCTAACGAGTATTTTTAGATGTTTTAACAAAAAATGTTTCATAATTACGAAAGTTATGATCATTAGAAGTTAGCGAGTTGGAGCGCGCCGAGAGTACATTTTTTTCTTCTTTTGCGTTTTTCTCAAGACCAAATTTTTTGAGACGGTGTACCCGATAACTCAAAAACTATTCAACCGTCTATTCAACATCTTCATAATAGATTTTCCACAGAGTGACGTGGAATTTCTTCGATTGAAAAATTTTAATCCAATTTTTTATACAATTCAAAAGCGGCTACGCCACTCTGTTCCAAATTTATCACTTTTTAAGAAAAACATTTGTTTACTTGTTTCAGACAAAATTGAAATGCCAATCACGTACACCATCAAGGAGTGCTCCGAAAGAATTGATTCACGCCAATTGCACTTTTAATAAAAACCAATATTTTTTTTAATATTATATTTATAAAGATTAAGATATGTATTAAATTAGCAATAAATGTAAAGAAGTCCTACCTCAAATAGTTTGGTAAAAAAAATCCTAAAAAAACATCCGATTTTCATGCGTTCAAGGTGGTGTAACCCCTTAACTTATTAAACTTTTTCACAGTTTGGTATGTTTATTTAAAATAATAGCTTCATTTCAATTAAGGCAAACTTTTTTATTTTGTATGCTTACTACGGAATCGTACCATTGCCACGTCCCCAAAATAACGTTCCCGAAAAGCTATAAAGGGCCACATATAAAACTATAAAATTAATGATATAATATCGATATTACAAGTAGAAGTGTTTGGTTCCGTAGATGGACGCATTGTCCCACAATTGCGCTTAATAACATTATACAACATTGGGGACAGAAATTCTACCAAACCATGTTTTTTTCAATATATGTACGTAAAAAAGTAATTTTTCGAAGTTAGCCTCTAAAATTGAAATATCTAAATTAGAATTTTGAATATACTACATATATATACTAATTGAAAAAAATTATTATTAATTACACGATTTTGTTACTAAAAAATCAAAAATATGGATAATATCAACCTTTTCATATTTCAATGGTGAAACTCATGTTATTAGGGGTAAGGCATGTATATTAAAGCACATAAGAACTTTGCTCTACCTCTATTATTGTGAATATGATTAAGCAACCTTTCCCCTGGTATGCGTATTTACATAATTTCTGTTTAAATATTTTAATAAAATACATAATATGCCATTAAACAAAAAAATATATAAAATGAATATAACTACTAAACATGATAGCAAATTACCTCTAACTTTATTTCTTTAGAAACTGAAACAATTTGCGATCAATCATATTTAACTTAAGTGTACTTCAAATCACAGAATATTGTGGTTTTTTTAATATTACATTTTTTAGAATATTATTTATTATGGGATGTAGCCACTAAGGAATAAAAAATAAGAATATATAATAAAATTTCCCTATTTTTTAAGGGAACAAAGTTGGATGATTGAAAAAAAAAAATTTATATTAAAAAAAATAGTGGCAAAATTTTAAAAATTTTAAAAATTTTAAAGCTTACTTTATTGTATGTATGCATATTTCTTCTAATTCAAATAGTAGATACATATATTTTTTCATTAATATGTTTTCCTGAAGGATTTATACTTCATTTATACATATACGGATAACAGTCTTAATCACATTAACAACCGTACCAAATTGTACCAGTACTTTTCAAAATACAAAGCTTTTATTCTTTGTATATCAGTATATATAAATAAATGTATGTAATTTTGTCAACATGGCCTTAAGACATTCATATAAACCTTAATACAATTCTCTGCTGGGGTAATTAATGTAGGATTTAACCGATTGTTGAGTTTTTGGGAGAATCCAAGGTCTCCTGGATCGCCAGTATATTTTCTAGGCTATTACTAATACTGGGTAAAGTAAAATATTCTTCCCTTTTAAAGTTCAGAATCAAATGCAAAACTCAAATCTCAAGTTTACAAAAAATACTTGTAATTTCGTCCTGGATTCAATGAAGAAGGTGATAAGCTATGCAACCTAATTTCCTATTAGAGACATTTTGTTTATATATATGTATATATAGAATTTAATTATTCTACTTCATACAAATCTTAAAACTTAAAATAAATAAAAAATAAAATTTTATATACAAATTTTTGTAAAGAAATTAAATTCTAATAACGAAATTGCGAACGGATTACAAACATATTTGGTATATTATTAACTTGTACTATTAGCCAAGGATTCAGGAAGTGTCGTTATTACATTTTGCTTCATGTTCGATATTCGTATATCATAATCAATCTAACTGGCACAAGGCAATAAATGCATGATATTATTGCAGTCGGAAGGTGCATAAAGCCACAAAAAACATTCTCATTTAAGTATGCGGTGGACTATTTTCACTGTGACATGAATTTTTCGCCTATTTTGTTAAATAGTTATTTTTACGAAAAATGCAGTCGAATTAAAAACATTTTTTGTTGTATTTATATTGTGAATAAAATGAACTTAAGAACCTCATTTAAATTTTTGGTATTTATATTACTTTTACATATTTTGCTCCAGTTAAAAGTGTTTCTTCTCAGGTGGACCATTTTCACTGTGAGTCACTGTATATACAGTGTCGGACAAAAATATTGGACTCATGCCTACCACGTCCATTATCATCTCCTGTTCTCGCAATTATCATTTTAAACATAAACAAATTACTCAGATTTGAAGAATAACTATTTATTTTATGAAAACAAACAAAATTTTAGAAACTATTTGACTCTTTACCTTTTTTTACGAAAAAAATTAACATATGCATTTCCAGTGCGACAAAACAAATTGGAATAGTGATTTTTTTTAATATTTTATAGCATAACCGTTATTTTTAATTATTTAACTGCATCTATTTGGATGCAGGTTTTTTTTTACAGCTCTAAACAATTTGTCCTTGTCTCCATTATCATTTTCTTTGCCTGTCCTTATATTTGAGATTTTAAAGAATATTGAGATCGGCGATTGAGCTGGCTGCTTTAGAATATTCATATTTTGTGCTACGGCCCAATAGTTCAATAGTTTCGAGATTTTTTTTGGCTCGTTGTCGTGTTGAAACGACCACAAAAGTGACATTTTTTCTTGATTTAAACAGTTTTGGATGCTCGATAACTTGTATCCCAATTGTACACACTCTCCTTTGTACATTACGACAGCTAACTATCATATTTCATAAGTCTTTATACACACTTGCAGCCGACTTATTTGGAAACTTGTTTAGTTCTCAAAGTATTTTTGAATCGTCACGCCATGTTTTAGCTTTCACAGATACCTTTAACTATATTACTTTATAATGAAGTTTACTGTTGATTTTTTGACACAAAACTTGTTACAAATATCTTTTTGTGATAAAACATTATTGTAGTATTTAATAAATAATGGTTTTAATTGAACTGAATGTTTATTTCTAGCCATGGCTTTTTGTTATAAATTTCTTCGAAAAAAGAATTTTAATCGCATCCCAAAAAATTTCTTATACAAAAAATCTTAGTTAGGCTAAAATGATGATGATTTTTTTGTGTCGTTATTCAAATTGCGTAGATAATGTAAAATCATCACAAAATAATCGTCGCCTATTCCGATAAATTGCGACCAGTCCAATATGTTTTGTCGCGGTGAATATCGGGTACTTGTAATTTGGTTCGTATAAAATTTAGCATTTAAAAAAATTATAAGTTTTATTATCGTTTCACTAAATAAACAATATATCTTTATATTTAAGTACTTTTTTTATATCGAAAATAGTAATTTGGACTATACGAGATGTTTTTAGCATTCATAGCCATCAGTCCAATATGTTTTACACTGACACCGACACTGTATGCTTAGATATTCAAAATTTTTCCTTGCTAGAAATTCTTCAATAAAATTGTAATTTGCGCTCTAAAGTTGAACCATTTTGCTGTTGTTTTTGTTTTGAATTCTTTTTGGTTGTTTTTATTCGACGTTAGACAAAAATATACATCCACATATCTAGGTACTTTACTAAATAATTTAATTAAAACAAAAAAATATGAAAAGAATTTACTCAGATACGAGTATTCATAAGATTTACATATATCTTTGTTTTTGCATAATGTTTATCCGTATTTGACCATTGGCCACCCCTGGAAATAGGCCATTATTATTCCAATTTCGACAACACAGCTTCAAAAGGAAGCCAGATGTTTGCCAAAAAATAATTTCAATTCGTAAGTACTTACCATGCAAACGGACGTAATGTGTATATATTACATATATTTATATGGAAGTGTACAAACATGGACCACTTTAAACGTGCATACCTGCCTTATTTTTAGGAATATGCTGTACATGATCAAGATTCTGTTCAATGCGGTATTTGTAGTTTGTTCGAATACAATGACAAAAACCGCGCTTTTTGAAAAATATTCTTGACGGTATTTTCAGCCAATTAATGAATTGTTTCGGACTTAACCTTGAAATATTTTAATGTATAAATGTATATAAGTATGTATGTATTTAGTAAAAGCTCATATACAACAGTAAATGGAGACTGAAATAGAAATTACTTATATATTAGCAGTAATACTGCTACTGATTAATAAATAAGTCTACTGGTTAAAGGATCGGATAAAATAGGTATTATGACATTCATATATTTTCTAAAAACAACAAAAGATGGTTAAATATCTTGTGTTCTACTTATCAAATATTAACCAATTAATTTTAGAAAATAGAATTTGTAGATATAATAATTAAAATAATTTTAAATTCAAGACAATTTTTTGGTTTAGATGTTTAATTTTTATATTACAATACTGCATTGCAGGACAGGCAGGTGTCACCAAGCTAAGGCTGATGTAATCCTTCATCCACCTCATCACTAGCGACTGGAGGGTACTAAACGTGGCGAAATCTTCAAACGGAGATGGAGGTCAAAGCTATATCCTCCAGATTAAAAAAGCGGCGGATAACATACTCCACTCGAGGTTCGGGAAGATGGCATGGGGCGTTGGCAGCGTGTACCTTCGCCTCAAAAAGCGCCACCCCGCAGATGGCAACGAGAACACTCTCGAGAAAGGTGAAATGGAGAAATATCTCGGCATTGAAGAGTTCATGGCGACTTCACTGGTCTTACAAGAGGTGGAGATGGCACCTGCCCAGCAATCTGAGGACGCAAAATCAGGAGCTGAGGGTACTTCAGGTGCACCTCCACAAGAGTTGGATCGCCTCAGCCGAGCTTCTTCTCAATTTAGAGAAGGGCGGCTACGACGTGGCTTTAGTCAGGAACAATGGATATCTTCGGGTAACGTGATCTCTGGGCTAAAGTCAAAAGATTTTATAACCTACACCTCGAGCCGAACCAACAGGGTAAGAACGGCAATACTGGTGAGCAAAAAACTGTATTCTCATGTTGATCTCAATCTTTCCACAAATGACCTTACGGTGGTGGGTTTAAAGGATGTCAAGGATGAGCTTATAATCCTTGCATCCTGTTACATGCCAGGCAAGCGCTGGTGGTGCGCGCCGACGCCAACGCCCACCATTCGATCTATGGAAGCCCAGACATAAATCAAAGAGGTGAGTCACTATTCAACTTTATTATTCAAAGTAGTTTAGTATATAGGACCCACATAAAAAACGTTCTAGATATTACTCTCTTTGCAAGAAGAGATGCATTGGTGGAAAACTGGAAGGTGCTAGGTACACCATCATTCTCTGACCATAGGTACATCTATTTTTCCATTCGATCGAAAGCTAAAACAATATGTGTAGGTGACTTCTACAGACGGATATTATTGTGAAAGAGACTCAGACCTTGTACTTTTAACTCTTATGAAGAACTAGAGGAGGGCGTAAACTTATGTACAAATGCTCTTAACAGGGCATTTCAATCCGCGTGTCTTCAATTACGGCTGAAGCGCAACACAAAGCCCCTCTGGTCGAACAAATAACTCGGGTCCTGCAGACGCCAGGGACGGGAGATGTTCAACTGGCCAAAATAGCAGAGAATGAGGAATGCTGGGGCGAAATATAAAGATCTTCTACGAGACTACAAAAAGCTAGTGCGTAGAACCTAACGTCAGTCCTGGAAAAGCTTTTTTGCAGTTTTGAAAAGACCAATAGGAGGCAAGACTCAGGAAGCTGTTATCCAAGAGCCCCGCTCCACCGGGTCTGATTCGCAAAAATGACGGGGAATGGACGCACAACTGTGAGTACTCATTAGAAGACCTTGTTAGTGTGCACTTCCCAGGTTGTAAGAACACGGTCATTCCTGAGTGTGTAGAGGAATATCTTATGAACTTTTCTGAACACATTATCACGGATGAATGGGCAATTCGCTCGTTCAGTCCATTCCAAATCCCCAGGTAAGGATGGAATCATTCCATCCATGATACAAAATATACCAAGGTTAGTTGTGCCGTGGTTAAAAACGATTTTTAGAGGATGGCTAAGGTTCGGGTATGTGCCGCACTCGTGGAGAGAAGCTAGGGTAGTGTTCATTCCAAAAGCAGGTAAGAACAACCAAGGAGTATAGGCCGATAAACCTAACCTCTTTCCTTCTGAAAACATTAGAGAAAATCATAGATGTGCATATAAGGGACGCAGCGCCCCCTGGCAGCCTGTCCAAAGCACAACATGCGTATACTAATGGGAGATCTGTAGTGACTGAACTCCATTCACTAGTATTTAATATCGAAAAGGCCCTGGAATATTAGGAGTATGCTCTCGGAGCTTTTCTGGATATTTCCGGTGCATTCAATAACGTTTCAACGGAATCCATTCTGAATGGTATCGAGTCTATAGGAATTGAACCTTTCATACGTCGGTGCGTAAAAACCCTCTTGACTTCTAGAAGGATAACGGCAGAATGGAACGATGCCAGAACGACAAAGGAAGTTGGTAGGGGCACTCGGCAAGGCGGAGTACTATCTCCGCTCCTTTGGACACTGGTCGTGAATAATTTGTTGAAGAACTTGGAAGGTAAAGCCCCCAAGATAGTAGCGTATGTGGACGACATAGCCATAGTAATAACGGGAAAGTATCTGCATATTATTAGCAACATTATGACCAGCACACTCAATACTGTTCTAAATTGGGCAACCCAAGCATGCCTAGGGTTGAATGCGGAAAAAACCTGCTTGTTTTTACAAGGAAATACAAAATCCCTCAATGGAGGTTCCCCTCGCTAAACGGAACGGAACTATCACTGAAGGACGCCACTAAGAGAGGAGAATTTACGTATAGAACTTTTGGGCACAGCTCAGTGCGTAGGGGCGGTTTGGCAAGTACCGACTACTTGACCCCACTTATGAACTGGGAAAGAAGATTCCGAGTGAACCTGGAAAAAGACGGCTGGCGTGCGGGAATGGTAACCTCACGCAGCGCATTGAATATCTACACGGATGGTTCGAAAATGGAGGTCGGGGTAGGTGCGGGAATATACTGTCCGGAGTTAGGTGTAAGGCAGCCTTTTAAACTTCCGAACCACTGAAGTTTTTTCCAGCGGAGGTGTTTGCTATTGGAAAAGCCGCAGAGCTAATCCACAATACAGCAGCCGGCTACTCAAAAGTTAATATCTTCGTAGACAGTTAATCTGCAATCAAGGCAACAACCTCGGTTTACATTTCGGCCAAAAGTGTTTTGGATACCAGGGTGGCAGTGGAGGGAGTTGCTAGGAACACGTGTCTTCACTTCTACTGGGTGCCAGGACATTAAGGCATTGAAGGCAACGAGGTTGTGGACGAAATCGCCAAAAACGGTGTAAAACTGTCTTCCGGAAACGCGACCGACATTGGCAAATCCATGCACTGTCTACACAGGGTCTGGACAGGGACATGACAAGAAAAATCCTAACACGTTGGACAAGTAGAAACCGCTTTAAGCGATTATAGCCGAATCCACCAGAGCGCACCACTCGTTCCTCCTTTTTGCTTTTTGGCGCCAACTGCAAACACCAAGTGAAGCCAGGTCACTTTGCACTTGGTCTTTCCACCGGAGTGGAGGTCGTCCTCTTCCGCGGCTTCCTCCAGCGGGTACTGCATCGAATACTTTCAGAGCTGGAGTGTTTTCATCCATTCGTACAACATGACCTAGCCAACGTAGCCGCTGTATTTTTATTCTCTGAACTATGTCATTGTCGTCGTATAAATCGTACAGCTCATCGTTCCATCGCCTGCGGTATTCGCCGTTGCCAATGTTCAGAGGACCATAAATCTTACGCAGAACCTTTCTCTCGAAAATCCCAAGAGTCGTCTCATCGGAGAGAGCAGAGAGCAGGAGTGCAAGTCTAGTAGAAAATCGCTCGGCTGTCGGTTGTGATTGCAGCTTTTCGACGTCGAACCTTCCTTGTGTTTGTTGACGGGCGTTCTTTGCTGCACAGAGGCGAGTGCGTATCTTTGCTGCTACTAGATAATGGTCCATGTCAATATTTGGTCCTCGGAGCGTACGCACGTCTAAAACACAGGACACATGTCTTCCGTCTATCACAACGTGATCGATTTGCTTTCGCGTGTTTCGATCAGGGGACAGCCATGATACTTGATGAATTTTCTTGTGCTGGAATCTGGTACTACAGACAACCATATTTCGGGCCCCAGCGAAGTCGATCAGCCTCAGGCCGTTTGGCGATGTTTCGACATGGAGGCTGAAATTTCCGACTGTTGTGCCAAAGACACCTTCTTTACCCACCCTGGCGTTAAAATCGCCAAGCACGATTTTGACATCGTGGCGGGGTCAGCGTTCATAGGTACGTTCTAGGCGCTCATAGAAAGTATCTTTGGTCACATCATCCTTCTCTTCCGTTGGGGCGTGGGCGCAAATTAGCGATATGTTGAAGAACCTCGCTGATTGTGACAAGACGTTCATCCACCGGGGTGAATGCCAGGACTCGGCGACGGAGTCTCTCTCCCACCACAAATCCAAAACCAAATTTGCGCTCCTTTATATGGCCGCTGTAGTAAATGTCACAAGGACCCACCTTCGTCCGTTCTTGTCCCGTCCATCGCACTTCTTGGATGGCGGTGATGTCAGCCTTTAGTTGTATGAGGACATCAACCAGCTGGGAAGAGGCACCGTCCCAATTAAGGGTCCGGACATTCCAGGTGCATGCCCTTATTTCGTAGTCCTTAAAACGTTTGCAGGGGTCGTCATCAAAAGGGGGGTTTCTCTTCCGAGGCTCTGATTGTTTTCTCATTGGGGAGGTTTTTTTTTTATGTGGTGGGTCCCAAACCCTACGCACAACCGCAAAAGCGAGCTTCGCCTTCTGTTGGCTACCCAACAAATATACCGGGGTGTAAAACCGCAAAAGACATGTGTAAAGCGGTAGACCAGAAGTACACCAAACTCCTACTGTCACTCGATATAAGAGACTGTTGGAGAGTTTGGTGGGAATACTTACAGGACACTGTCTGGTGGCGGCACATGCCATGAAGCGTCTCCTGTGCACCTGCCCTGCATTGTCAAGGTAATGACTTCGCTGCTTGGGGGCCTCACAATATGAGAATCTGGAAGAGGTATCGGAAGTGAAGCCTCAAAAACTTTCAAAATTCAGGTCAAGCGCAGGCATCCTAAGGGATGGCTACTCCTCGTGAAAAATGTGATGGCACTACATCTGGTATCGCAAAGGACCAAAATGGTCTAAGTGTGGCGTATTGGCCTACCAGTATAACCAAACCTAATTCACATATTGAAAATTACACTCTTAACCCTATGTGACTGATGCGGTACTAGCACACACCAACAGACACAAAAGTGTGTTTTGTAGCGATATTTTCCATACATCTGCTCTCTCGTTCTCTGTACCTTCTTATTGTGTACTCATGCCTAAGTTACTATGTTGCTACATAAATTATAACATGAAATATTTTTTGTTTGTTAAGTTATAGGCTTTAATGTGCCATTTAACATGTTTGTTAATTTTTTTTTTACCACTGGATTTATTACTTTTTGCTATCAACTGTTAAATTGAATTGAATGGTTAAAATGGTTAGTTCAAAAAAATTTATTTTTGAGTTGTTTTTTGATGATCTAATACAGGTCTATGATTTTTGCAGAAAAATCATGCCATACTGATAAATAACATATAACACCAATTTTCGCTTTGAATTAGAAAAATACCTTTATAAATAATAACTTAAACTTATAAACAATAAATAAAAATGGTTTTATTAGTTTTACAAAACGGAACTTGGAAAATATAAGACATAGAAATGGTGTCTGGTAGTCTACCACGTCATTAGAATTGTTAGAACTATATCACGTCAGTCACAGAGGGTTAAGATTCAATTAAAGGGGACCTTAAAGTTACTGGGGCGCCAAGATTTGAGGCCTGTTTCATATTAATTAGCCCAAAATAAACACGTTTTAAATAATAAACAAATTGATATCATGCACTGTTCGCGGGATATTCGCACATGAATGTTGGATTATATTATGTCAGTTACAGTGGAACTTCTCTAACTCGAATCACCATAATCACAAAAAAACTTCGAGTTAGAAAGACTTCGAGTTATAGAATTTTCATTAAAGCATACAATTTTTCAAAAAGCTGTAATATATAGATTTATACACAGTTTTATTTATTTACTTCTCATAAAGTTTCATGAACATACGTTAAAACGTATGTATATTCTGTGATTATGTTTGATTCAGTTTGCTATATTTTGGCTCTTGACGTCTGTATCCCATGCCTTTGTTACATGATTTATGCAATGTGTAATATCATATTTTTTATTCGCCTCCATACGATATAGAGGGACTCTTTTACAATTCTGCCTCGATAATTAAATTTTAAATTTTAGTTCTATTGACAATTCAAGAGTTTGAGTTATGGAGAATTTCGAGTAAAGGAAGTTTAAGTTATGGAAAGAAATTTGTATGAAATTTGAATTCTAAACGCTATTGCCAATTCAAAATTTCGAGTTATGGAGATCTTCGACTTATAGAAGTTCGAGTTACGACACTCGCGGCCGAAGGCCGCCAAAGCTGAAAGTAATTCTACTCATAAAAATTTATCATATTCATTTCTTTGATAATCCCCTGTGTTGGCTCGACCAGGCTTATTTTTTTTTTAAGCGTGGCCAAAATCCGCCAATGCGAAAAATAGTTCTACGCGGAAGAACTTGTTATTTTCATCTCTTTGATAATACCCAGCTCGACCAGAGTTATTGAAAAGAAAATCAATCACATTACACAGGCTTAAATGCATAAGTGCGCGCATCGTAAGCGGCGCAGCAAAAGATTTTTATCTAAAGACCACATGCAGACCGCGCTAATGTTACCCCAGTCAAATAATTATATATGCATTTCTGCTTTTGTTATATTTCTTATTCACTGTTATTTTTTGGATTTCGGTAAATGTGGAATAAAAGGTTGATATGTTACCGTTACTATGCAACGAAAATTGTTTCATACTTTTCTCGTTCGTTGTACAGTTACATTAAGAATGTGCTTGTGAATTGGGTATTGCATAGAAAATATTTATATGTGCAAAATCAGTTTAGCGGATCTTTCTTACTTAGTGTCGCAGCAAAAACTTTTTTTGCTAAAAATTATCAAAATTATTGTAGGAGCATTAACTTAATGAATTATTAAAAATTTGATTACATTTATTTAACTTTAAGCTTAAAATGCCTCGTGGTACTAGTTTATCAGCCGAGGAACAGTAATAATCATAGGAATGCATGAAAGCGGTTCCAAAATGGCTCTAGACCAAAGCAACATCGGAACTATATCTCAAAATTTCTTAAAAACCCCACTAATTATGGTATAGTGCGACGCAGCGGACCAAATAACATTGATGAGCGGTGCGAAAGGATGATTCGACGGCTAGTAGTTGCGGACTTGATAAGCAGCGATCAAATATGTACCCAGTTAAGACAGAAAATCTCAATAAATATACTTTTTCTAATTATACATAAAAATCAGTTTCTGAAACACACCTCCATGGCACCTAAACCAACGCTAAAAAAAGACACAATAAAGCACATTTGAGGTTTACAAATAAATACCAATTTTGTGCCGATGAGTGATAGCATACAGTCTTTAGTGACGAAAAAAAATTAAATCGCCCCAGGTCATTGCAAGAAATATTGGAGAGATTCGCACCAGGAACGACGGTCCTACTACAAGCGATGTTTTGGAAGCGATACCTTGATTTCATGGGCTGCACTTTGCTGCTGTGGAAAGCTATCTACATGTTTTATATTCGCTGAAATGAATGCTAATATCAATGTAGATCTTTTCGACAGCGAGTTAATAAAATTTGCTGGCAATATTTATGGCAAATAACTGGACATATCGAAAGGATAGCGCTTCAATCCACAAGAAGAACATCTTTAACGACCGGAAAATTCCGGTATTACAATGTGCAGCATTTAGTTCGAACCTAAATCCTATTGAGGATCTCTGGGAGAACCTCTCTGCTCCTCTTTTCCAAAACGCAAAGCAGTTTGAGACAGTACGTCACCTTAAATTAGCCATAAAGCAAGAATTTGCCAATATTTACATAACTTTTCTACAGTCAGTAGTTAATTCTCTGATTAAGCGGCTTAATTAAGTTTTAAAATATAAGGACAATTCTACTGACTATTAAAATAAACATTTCTTTCAGTTAAACTCAAATGTATAAGCTTTACTGGTATAAATAGTAAAATGCACATATAAATATTATTATAATTACTATTAGCCTAAACTTCAATTCTGTTTTATAGTTTAAAAAATATTTTGAAATTTGTTAATTATTTTTTTATATCGTATACATTAATAATAACAAACCTGCATACTCAGAAATATTTTGCAATTCTGTAATTTTTTTGCAAAAAGTTCATGCACATATAATTTTTTTACTGAGGTAGATAGCCAAGGACGCAGGGCTTTAGACATGAAGGATTCAAAAAAAATCTTATTAGATACACACTTCCCACAGTCCACGACGGGTAGTCCGCAACCTTTTGTACAATCTACTTACGGGGCAGACTTACTATCAATCCGCATGGCTAAAACATATACCGCCTGTGTCCGTCTAGCGTACACCCCATGTACGGGAAAACAAAATTATTCCTTGAAATTCCAAGAAAGAGTTCACCATCGCGGCTTTTATAGACGTGGAGAGGGCCTTCAATAACGCCAACACCGCTGCATTGACTGTTGCTTGATTCGACATCAACCAAAACATACTGGCTTGGTTGAGTCATATGCTCAGTAACAGACGAGCCGTTTATGATGGTGAATGAATAAAAATCTCTCACCAGATCACTTGCGGAACCCCACAAGGAGGAATCGTGTCCCCCTTGCTCTGGCAAGCGATTCTCTGTTTAGGGAAAAATCTCACTCGTTTATCACGGCTCTTAGAGAAAGCTCTGGAAATCTCCCCTATTTGGGCGAAGAGACATGGGCTCTTGGTAAATCCGGAAAAATCAGAAATCTGTCTTTTTACGAGAAAGACGAAAATTCCACAATTTAATCCCTCAACTCTAAGGGGTAAAACCATTAAACTCACTAGCTCCGTCAAATATCTTGGGGTCATCCTAGATAAAAAAATAAGCTGGGGAGAACACTCAATGTGTGTGTGTAGGGCTTCCAAATCTCTCCGTATATGGAACGCCTGCAGAAGTGCCATTGCCTTCGGCCCCAGATGGTATATTGGCTGTATACAAGTGTGATTCGACCAACGCTAACATATGGTGCATTAGTTTGGTGGAAAGCGCTAACCAAAAAGTGCCGGATTAAACCATTGAAACAGGTTCAGAGGACCTGTTTGATAGGGATAACCAGTGCTCTGAAAACAACTTCAACAAAGTTCTTGTAGGTTATCCTTGATATCCGGCCTAAAGGCTAAAGATCATGGGCCACTGGACCCAAACATTGCACCAATGGGGACATGGGATCATACTAAATCTTGTCACTGAACTCGGTTTGGATTGGTCCTGTGACCGGGAAACCGAGACTATTGGGGAAACTAAGGTAACGTCCTCCTTCCCCAGCAGAGAAGAATGGACCAACGATACAATCATACATAGTACCAATGGTGAAATCTATATATTCACTGACGGATCAAAAGGTGAAACAGGAACGAGAGCAGGATTCTTCTGTAAATACCCACAAACAGAAAGCAGCTTAAAACTAAACGACTACAATTCAGTATTTCAAGCTGAGATTGTCGGACTAAGGGAAGGCGCTAGATGGGCCTGCGCCCAAGCAAACAGGTCCATCAAGTTTTTTGTGGATAGCCAAGCCGCAATTAAGGCTATCCGCTGCGCCAACACGAAATCTCAATGTGTCAGATCATGCAAAGAGGTAATTAATAGACTAGCGAGAGAAAATTCAATTAGAATTATCAGGGTACCCGGTCATATAGGTATAGAAGGATACAAAAAGGCAGATGAGTTGGCTCGCTCAGGAGCATCTGGGAACGCAGTTCCCTTAAACTGTCCCAGACCTTTTAGTTCTCTCAAGCGCTGCCTAAAGCAATGGATGCTAGGGGTACATCTCAGGTCCTGGAGCATGTGCAACACGGATCGTACCACAAAACTACTATGGGGTAGTGAGACTTGGCATAGTAGAATCGGCTGAATGCAGGGCGTGCGCGAAAGATGACGAGACACTAGAACATTATTTCTGCGAATGCCCGGCCTTCTGTCGGTTAAGAAGAGATACCTTCCAAGGCTCCCATTACTCTAATCTGAGATAAATTGGGCGGCAGGGATGGAATAAACTCAGAAGCTTCGAGTTGTTCAGGTCACGATTATCAGGGTACCTTCGGGGAGCACAATGGGCCTGAGTGCGGCCGCTTGCGGTCAGGCTCTCTTCGCCTTCCTTTTCAACCCACCAACCAACCAATTTTTGCTTAAAAAACCTTTAATAAATAAATTAAAATAAAATTTGAATTTAATTGAATGTTAGCAATGTAATTTCAAATATTTAAAGTGAAAAAAGTGTGTAAAATGTGTTAAAGTGTGTGAAATTGCTTGTTGAAATTCCTCTTTCCAGCTATACCTTCAGATCGCGACGCCAAAAAAATCGGAATTGTGTTTGTATTTTTTTCCGGGAGATTAAGACAAAAGTAAAATAAATGTTTTCCAATTTTCGAAGTTAGCCTCCGAAATCGAAATACAGTAGTTTTCCGGAATTTTTCATTAATTCGAGTACTCACTTAGTAGTATGTTTTTCAATAAAAATTAGTTAAATTTCGTAAATTGCAGTTTATAAATTGTTTTATTAATTATTTGTTAAAAAATTAAAAACCATAACAAAACAATTCAAATCCAATAAATTCTTCCAAAATGGACCAATTCTGACGCTTATACTTCTATTTGGTTTTTTTTTATATTACAATTGTACCTAGTATACAATGATTAAATACTAACAACAATTCAATTCTAATAAGTTGAAAATAAAAAAAGCTAAATGTTAGAGAAATTCATTTGCTGCTACAGTTGCCTTGCTAAGTCTGAAGGCATCTTACGTTTTAGTCGGTTTTCTCGTTCAGCAGTACCGATGAGTCTGGATGTCTCTTCATTTACATGCTGTATAAGCCTCATTTCGTGAGTTTTTTTTAAGTAAAGTCTACGTGCATTGATTTGGAATCGTTCAATTTAATGCGCCACTTGGAAGCCCAAGACATTTAGTAATTGCATTGACTGCTCTTTGCACTCGAAGGATAGATATTGAGGTTGACTCTCCCGCTGCTAACAGGGCTGTGTCATCCGCAAATGTCGCTATCACATAACTTGAGTCAGTGGGGATATCACTTGTAAAAACAAGTAAAGCATTGGCGCCAACAGGCTTTCCTGGGGAACACCCGCTTCTATCGGTTGCAAATTTGAGTATGCATCCTTCTATTTGGTGCTGATCAATAATTTTAAGCTTTTTTGTAAAATTCAACATTTTTTCAATTTTCACATTTCTTTTGAATTTTTTGAAGTTTTATTTTCTATTCTGGTTCGATGTTATTTGATTTTTTCTCTTTCTTCATACATATGTCTTCTTCATGTTGTTCGTTAAACCGAGTACTACAAATCACCGATGTTCGTTATTTAATTCGTTATAAGCGGTTTTACTTAAAACGAATGTTCGATATTTCGAAAAACTTCAGTAATTGGTTTCGAAGATATAATACAGGATACGACTACTAAACACATTTCCCTTTGATATTTATTGTATGGTATGGGCTTACAAACGTTGTATTGAAAACTATGTCAAAAGCACCATTATCAAATTTTGTACATAGTATTTTCTTGACAGTCTGATATTACGTATTGAAAATGCATAAATACAATTTTTTATTCCGAATATTGTGTGCTATGCCGGGATTACGGAAATTCTGGATGCAGAAAAAATTCGTACTGATTTGACAGTTAAAATTCTGCACCTCAATGAAGATTTGCATGGCATGTGAAATTTGAATTTCTCTGCGCAGAGTCAGTGCTAACAACATTCAAATATTTAATTTTTGCGCAATGTCGTACAGCATTCTGAATTGCGCCCGGCAGTTCATTGAAAATAAACAAAAGTTCGGTTTCGCTACTGAAACAATATTTCATATTATGATAGGCTATTTAGCTCAGTATCCTAGAATATACATATAACAACCCTTATATTTTAGGAAAGCAGTCATGTTCACTAGATGTCACAGAGTTTTAAATTGAATAATATTGGTAATTTTGAAACATATTTCTCATAAGAAATGATGTAAAAATAATAAATAGTTGTGAAGAAGTAAACGAATCCGCACTAGTTTTTTGTCTCTATCCATAACGAGCTTTTCCATGTACAATTTGTAAAAAAATTAATATTGTACCAACATGCTGGTGTAGTGTATGCTTCAAGGTTCTTGGCACCATCAATTGATTGCGCCAGCATGCATGCTGGTGTATTGGCCGCTTAAGGATCTATTTCTTTTAATTTTTCAATCATAATCTTATAGCACTTATATTTTATTTCGCTGGTATAATTTTCCTCACTCCCAATTTCACATGAGCACGGCATTGATTCCTATAAAGCAATAAATTCTCCCCGAATATTCTTGAAAATTCCAATTAAATACGGTAAATTCACAATACACTACGCCAGCATGTTTGTGCAATCAGAAAAATATCAAAATCGTTTTGGTTTTACTCCAGCAGATTGTGCAATCACACCTCAATACACGATCAATCAGCTGAAATTGCCGAAATTTGGCTTAAATTAACAGTTAACTTTGCGCGCAATTAGAGTAAATCAATTTGAACCACATTGCAGATGCCAAAGGCGATGTAACCAATTATTAATTTACAATCTTAAAATTGGAAGATGTACCGCTATTTTTACCAAACAAATTTGGACGGTTTGGGAATAGATTTACAAAAACATTGGATTTTATTGCATTGCAACAAAAATTAAAGACTGTTTCTGTTGTATTCGTAAAAAACGTTCGATGCTTAAATACTTTTGACTACTTCCGTATTTTTATTTCCAAATTAAAATTCGATTTTGTCGATTTTCTCTATTACCATAGCAATTTTATAAATATCGATATTGATTTTTCTTAAAAATGTTGATGAATTTATATGAACCCTTGTACCAATTCTAATAATTTCGTTGTTATACTTTGGACTTTTATTTGACCATTTATATGGCTAAAAATCTTATAATTCACATGTTTCCGCTTGTCGTTAAACAAAAATATCACCTCGAAGTAATACTTATTTAATATAAACAATAATTTGAGGGAATACGAAAAAAGGTTGTTAAAAATCTTTCAAAAGTACAAATTTTAATATTTTATTTTTTCCTTCGTTCATTAAATAGATTTACTATCCATTTACTATCGTTAAATTTTTGGTTTATTGGTTTTAGATCAACCAATAACTAGTTATGATGTCCACGGCAAGATATTTTTTTTTTTATTACAATATACTTCAAGTATCCTTTAAATTGTTTTATATTATTATTATTATTGCATAAAGTAATCAAGACAATTCAACTTACCCCTTTTTCCGTTACATGCAAAATGCGGAAATACAACTATATATGGTAAATACCAAAACAATGTATATTATGCAGTGAGGTTTATTTATAAAAGTTATACCTAACATTATTTGTGTGAATTTGTCCCAAGAACATTCTAAAAAATGTAGAAGTTCATTAAGCTTTTGCTGCAGTTGTACACGATTAATTTTTAGTTTACAATAGTTATTCTATTTGAGCATATACATATGTAAATTACGATCTAACCATTTATGAGTATATTGTTTTACAGTCAGAACAAACTATATTTCGTTTGTATACATACTTTTACATCGTGTGTTTATTTTTCATTTCTTCGAAACAAATAGACACAATCCTATATAGTATTACGTGTTGAGCAGTCGTTTTAATTCTTATGAACTACATATAGATACATATGCCTCTCCATTCTTATTCTTAATAAACGGAGCATTTGGCACGGAATTTTTTTTTCGGTTTTGCACTTGAAAAAATTTTGACACTAATTGTCTTTCACATGCTTTAAGTATTTGACTACGCAAATAGGTAAATATTATTCGAATTTAGTTTGGTTTTTCCCACAATCGCGGTCATTTGTTAGAGCTCATTGTTAAGTAGTGCAGCAATAATCTGTTATTGTATGAATCTTTTACTTATAGATTTAATGCGAAGCAAATATTGAAATAATAATTGTTAATGATTTTAATAAATCAACTGCAGATAAAAATTCGAAGATAACGCTATGATGTATTTTAGTGTATATCTTAATATACGTTACGATGTACTGTGTATACAATGATTGAATGATCTTCCAATCCATAAAAGCGGAATAATAGAAAATCACTAAGGTATTTTAACACCATGACAAATGACATATATGTAAGTATATACATAAATATTTATATTATGACATTATGAGCTTGGACATAACTATTTTCGCTTCAACAGAGTATTAAATTGTTATACCATAACTACCTATTAAATCAGCATATGTAGAGAAATGAATTCGATCAGAACGCCAGTTAAATTCTTAAAACTTAATATAATTCTGCATGGCATATTCAGTCGTAGAATATTAAAAATCATATCATAATGTGTGAATTAAACTAAAATTAAAAGAAAACTTAAAAAAGTATTTGATAAAAAATGTATGTGTTACAATTGTTGATCACAGGTATTAAATAATTTTCTCAATTTCCTTTTATGAATGAAAAAAAACTCGATGAAGTTAGTATCATGTACTAGAATGTATAATCTGTAAATGGCATTCTTAAATAATATCAGTTTATAACGTAAGTAACTAAATTATAAACATTTGCAGTTGCCAAAGAAATGTTTTAAAAAAGAATTGCTCTTATCACTGGTTTTGACCGCGACTATGTACGAAATATTTTGGGAATACCCTACTATTTAAGTATCAAACGAACATGTTTGAATACTTAAACACACAGTTAAATGTACATGCAGTACTTATATTATAATATCTATTATTTTAATCTCTTAATTTTTCAAATAAAAGGCATCTCAACATATCAGTAATAACAGTGGTCCAAAGATCAAAGGTTTCTCACACCCAAAGTGGGCCAATAGTATCTGTAATAATTTGTTTTATATCCTCTCTGTCCATGTCACTGAACACTATTAATAATTCAACAATTGTACGCGAGGAATGTTTTGCTCGACATTCCCATAGATTGAGAATTTGTTCGGTTGGCGATGACTTTGTAGCGAAATATGCAATGTAGTGATCTGTGCGAAGTTTTTTAGCCAACAAACGCCAATCTTTTTCATCTTGGCGAGGTGGGTCAAGCGCAGCGCAGATCAGCCGCTTGCAAGTGCGTGGCAAATAAACGCTACTCAAACTATTCGTTTCGTTTATGTAGCTACTATCACGATCAATAGAAACAATTGCTTGATGATGCTGATTCTCATATGTTTGAGATAAAACGTCGTTTTGGGAAAAATTTTCGCTTGATATAATGAATGAGTGTACCTGCGACTCGATATTTTCTAAGCCACTTTGCTCGAAATCCACTTCAAATACCAAATGTGAATTCAGTGATCTCTTTATGCTGAATTCACAATGCAAAATAGAATTGTTATTCAAAATATGATTGTAGGGAATAATTTGTTCGTAATTGGTTTGTTCTTTGAGATCCCATGAACTTGACTCTGTATTACGAACACGAATGACTAAATCGCAAGTGTTTAAGTGAAAAGCAAAAGGTTCACTTTCCCCCATAATAGTACCGCCCAGCTTGGTCTCAATAGTCCTGCAAATGTCTTTGCTATTAGGAAAGTCTTTCACAACATATATTCGAAGACTACAGTTTGAGCTGCTCGGCGTTAATTGACTAAACGCAATAAGTCGCATTTCAATAGCAGGCAAGTATTCGGTGAGTGTTTTTGGTTCTGCAACGACTGCAAATCGTCCCAATTGTTCTGTCATAATATATAAATGCTTCTCTTCCAAATGTACGAAAACCGGTGTGTTTATGGTTTCCTTTCCAACGGAAATTATTTTACGCCAATTCGAGTTGATGTCGTAATAATCGTTATCTGCTTGGTATATATGCACGTGCCAGTGTCGAAGCTCAATTAAACAATGCGGTAGTTTGATTATAACTGGCTTCTGGAAACTATAACTACGCGGAGAACAATATACAATTGTACTGCAAACGAACAACGATTCGGCGCAAGGAATTGATATTCGGGCACTTTCGTCACTCAACACAATCATAGACATGTGTTTTTTCTGATTTTTACCAACTGCAAACTCTGGCACATGTAACATCATTTCTCCTCTATAAAGGCTTAAGCTGCCCCCACAGTTATTTATTACTTCGGTTACGACATTTTTAGATGCCGACGGTGAGGCAAAAGTACCTTTTGTATCGTATGTGGAGTTTGCTGCAATAGAGTAAACATTTTTTTGTAAATAAAAGAAACAAGCAATAAGTGAAGTTTTTCAAAACCTAAAAGTGTTGTATATAATACTTAGCGATCTCATAGGAGTCTTAGTAAATTTAATCAGTACTATAAGTATGGGTACTGTGATTAGAAAGATTTTTGATCATTCCGACGACAGTCGTTGTTTATGCCGCTACAACAACAACAAAGGTTTTTGATGGTTCCAATAAAAAACTTTTACTTCTAACCTTTTTAACTTTCCTTTAATTGGTTTGGTTACATTTATTCTACATCTTATTAATCACATATTTGTAGTGAGTATATTGATAAATTATTACAAACTGCAATAAAATGTTTAAAGTTGACACTTCTAAATCTATAGTTATAATTTAGAATAGTAGGAAACGTATTTTCTTTGATGAAGTAATTAAAATATTATAAAGGATTAGATTTGTCATCAAATTAGAATTTGGTAAGCGGTCGGGTTAAAACTGAATACTCAAAGCTCAAATGCTATTCTCTAAATTATATGAGTCAATATAAAATGGTATACTGACAAGTCGCAAAAATTTTAGAATTAATTTTCTGTATTGTGTGAAAGCTCAAACTGAACGCATCAAACCTAATTACGTCCGTGATTTAAAAGTAAACATAAAAATTAAAACAAATAACAAAATTAAACGCACATCAAATAACGACTCGGTCATGTCGCGAATGAGTAGTGCAAAAAGGAAAAAACAATTAATGACACTGGTCAAGGTACCTGTGCAAGTGATAATTTTTTTTCTCCTTTGCAAACAATAGATGATAACAGCGACGAAAACACAGATATCATTGTTTCTAAGGCAAAAACAATTCATGTACCACCGATTACAGCTATTAAGTGCACAATTGAACAACTGCATATATTTTGTAAACAAACAAAGATTTCAGATTATTCAATACAAAAAATCTCAATTGGGTTGAAATTGCATTGTGTTTTGTTTTGTTGGATTTTGACATAGCATCCCAAAAAAATTAAATCGGAAAATATATTATTATACACTTATGCTATGCTATTTGGGCTGGACAAGTTTGAACCAATTACAATTAAAAATTCTCTTATACAAATGGGACTTAAGTGTCTAGATGTTAAACTCATAGAAAAACGTAGACCAAACAACAGTGTCCTAATTCTGTATGTAGTATATTTTGAGAGACAATGAATTTCAATGAATGAATTAAGAAAAAACTATTCCACAATTCAGATGTTCGGGCATGGCTCCAGTCGCTGCGCGGTTAAAACATTTTGTGCCAACTACTCCGGACGCCATAAAACAACGGATTGCACTGTGCAAACAATAAAATGTGCTAATTGGAACGGTGATCATAGAGCATCATCTTATGACTGTCCAAGCAGACTGCATTATATTAATATTAAGAGTATATATCAGCCCAAGAGCAAGATCTCTCCATCGTTACTGCCAGGAAGGACTATGCATCTATAAAATCGGGTTCGTACAACGAAAGCTTCCCAAACATCTTAAATCAAGCGGCACCACGCTCTAAGCCTAGCTGGAATATTCAAGCCAGAACACAAGAAGTGAACAACATGTTTACCATTCAGGAAATTAAAGAACTAACTTTCGACTTCATTAAAAATTTATGTAATTGTAAATCTAAGGCTGACCAATTCGAAGTTATAACTAACTTAGCTTGTAAATTCGTATCATAATAATGCTTCATCGTTTACATATAACAATTTTTATAATCGTATACATGGAATGCCAGGGGAGTTGTCAACAAAAAAGGGGGAACTATTCCATTTCCTCTCTCAGTACAACGTAGATATATGTCTACTAACAGAAACCTGGCTAAAAATTAATACATGTTAATGTTATCATAATGACCGTGAGAATTCAAGAGGAGGGGGAGTAGCAATGATAGTTAAGAAAAATATTCGTCACCGTTTACTTCCTCTGTCCAACACTACGCTTATTGAAAACATTGGCATACAAGTTTCAAATTCCGCTCATGATTCCACTGATATATAAACAACAGTTTTCTGCTGACATTCACAAGTTAACAAGTAGAACTAACAACTATATCCTTGGTGGTGACTTCAATTGTAGAAATCAACTCTGAGGGTGTATAAGAGCCAACTGTTGGGGAAATCTATTACATGAAAAAATGGTTCCATACAATTTTCATATTTTCATATTGTCCAACATGGTTGTGTTAAACGAACTAAGTTCTGACCACTTACCGGTGTCAGTTATCCTCAATTCCCAAGTCGTTCACTCAAATTTTTCCAAGTTTGACTACAAAAAAGCTAATTGGGCACAATATTCGAGATATATCACTGCAAATTTACCAAATGTCGAATTGAACTCTATTTGTAGCAGGGGTCAAGTCGATTCAATGATATCTAATTTGAATGTAGTTATACTAACTGCAAGAGATTTAAGCATCCCCAAATTGAAATTTAAGGTTTCGCATAAGCCACTACCAACAGAAATTCAACAGTTAATGCATCTAAGGAATCATACTTGACGGAACTGGCAGCGTTACAGGGTAATCGCTGATCTAGTTCTCTTATATCGACTTAATAGATGCATAAAAGACGAAATGTTAAAACTTCGTAACAAAGACTGGAACAATCTTCTTTCAACTTTGGAGGAAAGATCTTCTCCCTTTTGGAATTTTACAAAAGTTTTAAAGAAGAAACATTCATGCATTCCAACGTTGAAAGATAATACAATCTGTTACAGTTCTCCTACTGAAAAATGCGAGGTTCTCAGTCATATTTTTAGTAAAATTGACACTGCCTCGGCTCATTTGAGTGATTCCTCTACAGAAGCGGATGTCTCAAATTTCATTTCGCCACTTAACACAGAAAATACGTTGCCTTCCGATAGTTTCTACATCAATTCTGAAAAATTCGTACATTATTAAAGAATCTAAAAGCCAAAAAATCTCCGGGCATTGACGGTATTAACAATAGCTGTCTAAAAGCTCTCCCAAAAAAAGGGGTACGTTATTTTGCTAATATAATTAATGCATGTCTACGGTTGAGTAACTTTCCTAAGTTATGGAAAAAAGCTAAAATCATAGCAATTAAAAAAAAACTAATAAACCACCAGACGATCCATATTCTTACCGTCCCATAATTTCCCTCCCTTCACTTATTAAAATCCTTGAAAAGGTAATTAAAGAAAAATTAACAGCTTTCATTGAAACCAACAGTTCGGTTTCAAAAAAGAGCATAATACTGTTCACGCCCTGGTCAGAATAAGAAAAGTCATAAAAAGCAATTTTACAAGGAACCAATCTACAGGCATTTGTTTTTTTCATTGGGGGGTGTTTTTATGTGGTGGATCCCAAACCCTACGCACAACCGCGAAGCGGGTTTGTCTTCTCACTTTAGCTCGCCTCCAAACGGATGTCTGTTGGCTACCCAGAGGATACTTGGTCTAAGACCGGAAGTCGTGAGCTGCTTGAGCCACATGTAAAAGAATCGTTCCTGGCCACTCCCAAGTGAATGACAGTCAGAAACTTTCCTCACTTACGTGAACTTCTACATATGACTCCATCCTCGTCTACCTGGGAACCAGCATTAACAGCAATAACAATGTCAGCCAGGAAATCCAACGCAGAATCACTCTTGCCAACAGGTGCTACTATGGACTAAGTAGGCAATTGAAAAGTAAAGTCCTCTCTCGACGAACAAAAACCAAACTCTACAAGTCCCTCATCATTCCCGTCCTACTTTACGGTGCAGAAGCGTGGACGATGTCAACATCCGATGAGACGGCACTAGGAGTTTTCGAGAGAAAGGTTTTGCGGAAGATTTATGGTCCCTTAAACATTGGCAACGGCGAATACCGCAGACGATGGAACGATGAGCTGTATGTGTTATTCGACGACATAGACATAGTCCAGCGAATAAAAAAACAGCGGCTTCGCTGGCTAGGTCATGTTGTTCGAATGAATGAAAGTGCTCCAGCTCTGAAAGTATTCGATGCAGTACCCGCTGGTGGAAGCCGAGGAAGAGGGAGCCCTCCACTCCGATGGACGGGCCAGGTGGAGAGGGACCTGGCTTCGCTTGGTATAACCAATTGGCGCCAAACTGCCAGAATCTACAGGCATGGCACTAATGGATATCAAAGCTGCTTTTGATTCAGAGGCATGATGGACTCCTTTACAAAATGAATCAATTTAACTTTCCGATTGAACTAATTAAAATCGTTCAAAACTTTTGAAAAAATCGTAGTTTTTCAGTGCATATTGGAACCAGTCAATTCCCATATCTCGAAGTCCCAGCTGGATGTCCCCAAGGCGCTTGTTTATCCCCTATGTTATACAACATCTTCACAGCTGATTTTCCCCAATTAAACGAATGTAATACATCAATATTTTTGATGACACTGCTATCATAAGTTATGGAGAACTTTCTGTAGATATCATTACTAACATACAATCAGCTCTTAACGCATTGACCAACTATTTTACTAAATGGAAGATTCTTATAAACTCAGGCTATTTTTTTCAGTAGAAAACGAAAACCATGTTACTTGCCCCAGAACTGCGTTGGAAGGAGCAATATCACTGTTCCTTGGGATGATACGGTAAAATATTTTGGTGTTATTCTGGACACAAAACTAGAACTCTTTACTCCCTCATAAATCGAAACTCGGGCCTCAGCACTTACAACAAACTACTCATATTTAAATCAATTTTCCAACCAAAATCGTTTATGGTGCACCAGCATGGTCTTATATATCAAATTGCCATTTAAAAAAGTTGCAATTGTTACAAAACAAACTGTTAAAAATGATTTTGAACCTCCCATGGCATCACTCCACTATCAATAATCTTCACTTAATTGCTAACATAGAATTAGTATCCGATAGACTTTATAAGTTAACCCAGAATTATAATTCCAAATGCTGTAATTCAATATATCAACATATAATTGAACTTGTGTCTTAACCCTAGTATAAGCTTTTATATATAATCCGTAATACTATTTTTTTCAAATGGGATTTTTACCTTAATTTTGCCCCCAATTATACATATATAACAATTTAAAAAAAACATTTAGATTATAAAAAACGTTGTTACAATAAAGCAGAAAAGAGAATTGTTTGTCTCAACTCTTATATATAAAGTATTATTAGTCGTCAACACTTTTGTATATACAATTTTGACAATAAAACATAATTAATTAGAATTAATTGTTTATTATGGCTGGTATTGTTACTGGCGAATCGAATTAAATTTCAGGGGAATTTCGCTCTTTAAATTGCGAGTAGCGAGCCCATAGCAAATTCGCCTAAAAGAGCCGAATGAACCTAACCTAAATAAAAACAATATTCTTTTCAAAGACAACAAAAATGTCAAAAATGTTCGTGTGACATTTTTCAATTATTTTCGTATGACAACAAAAAAAGTTAAGCGAATGTGTTCATTCTCCAAAACGTTCGATTCGCCAGTGACAATACCAGTATATAAATAAATAATTTATATTTAAACAATCTTACATGTATCCGCCGTGGATGTTTCTGGTGTATCTGTGATGTACTCCACACTTATTTCATCTATTGGGTTAGTATAACTGTAAATTGTAAAAAGACAAAGTTTGAAAATCAAGAAAATGAAATAAACATAATAAATTTTACTTGGCTGATAAATTCGGCACATCATAGTGATGTTCAGAAGCTTCACAATTGATTATATGATCATTAGACATGAATCTATTATCAGAACTGGGATAGTCGTAATTGACATTTGCAGTTTCAATATTAATTCCCTTCTTGTTTATTCCTGGCATATAATCTGAATTCATATCTGCAAATAAAGCTCAATATAAATAAATATTTGTATAAAGTACGATGAAAATTCTTACTGGTCCTTGTCATATTATAATGAGAATTCATTGCCAAATTCCGACGAGCACAGTAAATTAAAACAGCACCAAATGCTACACATACAGTTATAACAAAAGCCAAGCCAAGGTAAAGTGTCCAGTCGAAGCCTTAAAATACGAAATAATGTACGTAATTTTTTTTATTTAATATATATTTTCTAAATTAGATCGCACCATCATTTCCGATTAAACAGTGCTCTCCGCGACATTCTGCAGTCTGAATATCTTTACCGGTGCACTGTATCTTTCCGAATCCTAGACCAACAACGCCGTTATTAACAGGCCCATCATGAAGTTCAACACTCAAATCTTCAGTGACTGGATAAATACACTTTCGCCGGCGCATTTGTATACAGTCAGGCGAACACGAACTCCAATCACTCCACGGTGTCCATTTGCCCACTAAAATAATAGTTGTCCATAATATATTAGATACATCATACACATCGTCGTTATCTTTATTTAATTCATAATTCCACCATTAAACTTACATTTCTTACTGGCATCATATCCATCAGAGGTTACTATTTGAGTATCTTCTGTTTATTTAAAGTAAGCGAAAGCATTAATATCTATATGAAAGTTATTTTAAGACCTTATAAACTTTTACCTAGACAAGATATACAGTCTGCAGATTTCTGAACTTGTGCACCAGAGCATAACGAGCCTCCATTCATAGGAATGGGATTATTACAAAAACGAACTCTCTTTCGACCTTGACTTAATTTTCCTAAACATTTGCAATCTCTCCAAGGGCTCCATGAACTCCAACCTCCATTAACTACAGAATAACGAGAAATTACACCATAAAATGTTGTTGTTGTTCTATTTGCTTACCGTAGACTATTAAAACCGCCGAGTCCGATATTCTTTTCCCAGCAACATTCTCTGCACTGCAAGTATAGTTTGCCATATCCTGAATATTAAAGAAAAATAAGTATTCTGCTTTTATAAATTACTGCTGTATAACAATAATGCATTACATACACATAATAAATTCACTTATGAACAAACGGATATATTAAGTTTTTTAATTATAAATAATAGTTTGTATGCGTGTGGATATTTTCCAGTCAATTGTAAATGCATATAGGTTACATAAAGTACCTGCAAAGATACGACATCAAAAGTTATTGTCGCGGCATGAGTAGATATAACTATTCCGTGATCAATAGCATTTGTAATCGGAGCATTGTTTTTGAGCCATGTTATTTTTGGTTCTGGAAATCCTAACGGAGGCTCACAATGCAATTCAGCTTTGGAACCCAGTTCAATCTTCAGCGATGTGGGCGAGGAAATGAAATGTTTCCTTATATCTACAAAATGGAGGTTTAGTTAAAAGAATAAAAAGTACATAGTAAGTAGTTATAATAAATATACTGAAACGCTACAATAAGAAATTAGTTGAAGCATAACAAATCACACCACGGTGGTTGGACCTTTCTGAATATGACTAGAATCCCTAATAATAAACATAGACTACATATGGGCATTTCCGTCATGTCGAACGTGACAATCGCACACATTTCAACTAAAAAAAAAATGATGAACTAAAATGTTTTTAAATTTTGACAGTAGGATTTTTTAATAGCTCTTTATTAGCCCTACATTTAGTGTTAAGGTTGATTTTGGAACGGTTTTCATTTTCAAGAAAATTGCAAAAAACCAACGAATTCGCACGGGACAAAAAAAGTCGTTTTTGGGGACAACGATTTAAACGGCGATTTCAGTGAATTGTAAGGCAATATTCAAATGTTTTTTATTGTAAAATGTTGCGCATTGATGCCTTTAAAATTGCTATGAATTTTACCCAAATTAATTTATAGTTTTTTTATTAAATATTTATTCATTCGCAAGGGACATGTCGCACGGGACATTTTTTTCCATCATAATATTTATGTTGATTTTCCCGTACGTGACATATTTTAAGTAGTAACCAAAAACAAATATTCAGATTTTTGAACAAGGCTTTTTATTTAAATTATATACAAATTTACCGTTTGTACTCAAAATTTTGTGAATTTTCTGCTTATATTTCCGATGCAGTGATAGCAAGTGTTACTTTTTGATGTTGCACGGGACATTGAAATATAAGATAATAAGAGAACAAAAACTTGCAGTTATTTGCAATCGCATGCTTTCTTGGTATGCTACTAATCGACTAACCGAATAGGGCATTATTCGAATAATAATATTCGGTTTGCACTATTCGTATAGTCGTCAATCATCGACTATTCGATTAACCGCTCATTTTCGACTATTCAGTTAACCGTTCGTTGTCGACTATTCGAATAGTGCAAGTTCATTAATTTTCTTATTTTTTTCTATTTAACAAAAAAGTGAAACATTAAAACTAACATAAAACTTGATATAAAATGCCAAAATTGATTTCAGTAATGACAAAATATTGTTTTTTTTTTATGTAATGACAAAATAGTTTTTAACCATTTCAAATGGGCGAATGTATTACATCAGTATTTTTCATAAAGCGTCTATTTTGATATAAGGAAGTTAAAAGGTTAATACTTGTTGATTGCAAGCAGCTTCTACATGGTGTCATAATGTTTCCAGCAATGGAGAACGTCCTCTCTGATTCTGATAAAGTGTCGTCGAATAGTCGTAACATTGCGATTAATCGAATAGTACTAGCCGGTTAATATTCGTACGAACGGTTACAAAGCGGATATTCGAATAATCGGTTTTCATGTTAATCGAATAATTTTAAGAGCCCTACTTTGTACCCTTATAAAGGTTTTACACAAAGCAAATATTAATAAATGATATATTTCTTTAACAATTCTGACGAAAAAACAAATGAAGTAGAAAAATCGAAATGAGAAATGTAGCTCCTATGCGTTTTTGTTCGCCTCCATACGATATAGAGAGACTCTTTTAAAATTCTACCTCGATAGTAAAATTTTAAATTTTTTACTATGTCCTGGTCGAAAAGTTCGATTTATGGAGGGAAATTGGTATGAAATGAAAATTTTCTTCTATTGCCCATTTAAGAGCTCGAGTTATGGAGAACTTCGAGTTATGGTAGTTCAACTGTATACCGTTTAATAATTTCTAGTATTAATATTCGATTCCTTTTGATTTAAAAAACATGTGAGCATGCCAGATTTTAGCCCTTTGAAGCTACACATAGGAAGATTTTAGAAAAATAAATTATTAAATACTTGATTTTTATAATTATACAGTTATTATATTTTAATGTACTAGCGGACCCGACAGACGTTGTCCTGCATGATATTTCAAGCTAGGACACGACACACAAAAAAATTCATTAAAATCGATAAATTGTTACTTACATGCAATGCTTATAGTAGCTGATTGGCTTTTAGCAACTCCACGGGAGGACCATGCATGGCATTCACATTTGAAGGGACCTTTGCCAAAATATTCATCAATCAAATCGCGGTGTATAGTTGCAGTTACTTCTTCAACATGAACGCCTGTATGAGGATCGACGTGTTTATCATGCGTAGAAGGAGGAGGCTGAGAACTACCGCTGCATTTAAAGTTTAACTATGAAATTAACATTAATTTACTTTTTTCCATCATATATTTTATATATATGCAGGCAAACATTTGTAAATACTAACTTGAAGTGCATGTGCTGCTTTACATTTAAGCACTCCTGGTCTATTTTTGATCACATAGATGTCCTGGGGTTCTGTTAAAAAGATTGGTAATGCAGTACCAGACTCCGCAGTATTAATTTTGTCTAATATAGGACCAGAAGATCGCTCTTCGTATTCAACGTTTGATAGTTCGCCATTATTAGTAATATTTATGTCTTCATTTACGTGAAATTCATTCTTCACATGATTTGTAGATTCCAAAACCACCGTTTGTTTGCGATGTATAGGTTCTGTGACGTGGTTTGGATTTTCATTTTCGTGAAATGAAATATCTGAATCTACTGGAAATTCTTCGTTTTCCACTTCAATTCCGCTTAGAAAAACCCGTCTTGATTTAGGAAACACTTGTTGGGAACTATTAAAAGTACTGTTTTCATGAATCCTTGAATGCTTATTCAAGATATCTGTTGAGGGTAAATTGTAATTTCGTTGCTCAGAGATTAAGACAGTTGTTCGTTGTAGATTTGCCATAACTGCAATCTTAAATGTAATTAAGAAAGCAATAAGAATATCACATTTCCTAAGCTTTATCATTTTATTTGTTTATAGTATTTCCCAGTTTTACAAATTTAATACAGAAAATCCTTGCTTTATATCTGCAAAATAAAACATTAGCGATAACATATTAAATCTGACGTAACAATTTGACACAGAATACTACTAAATATAACTATATATAATCGTTCCTGTAGGATTTGCTTACTTTATCAATCAAACTTATTTGTATAATGGATTACTACCAGTGTTGCAACTAAAATTAATGAGCGTTTCATTTACAGGAAATAATGCAATTAAGAAACATCGCTTGCATCTTTACATAATAAACAGAAGAGTGTTCAATTACATATTCACAAATAATGTATTCAAGTCATACGCGCGGCTCTTCTAGATAAGTTAAAAATTTAATGCGAGAATAGTTGGTGCATTTCTACTTCTTGCCTATACACTTACGATGTGCATACCTACATACGTAGGTATGTATGTACGAATATGGGCTCCACAAAAAAAATTATAAATACATATGTACATTTGTGATCGTGAATTGAATAGTGGAGTTTAAATGCAGAATTAATACATAAGTTTACTATATATATTTCTATTCTTAAATTTGACAATAAATTGAAAAAAAGACGTAAAACATATGAGCACATATAACGAATATTTACTTTTATAATATACATTATAAGCTAAACATATCGCCTTAATACGAACTAAGTATAGCTTGCAACTTTCAATTGATTACTATTTTTGTAGTTTAAAACATTACTCTTTTTAAATATCAATTTTTTAGTATTCTATTAGTCACACATTAGTGCGTTTTAAAGTATTTCTAAAATAAGCGAAAGTAGTTTTTTTACATTCATACATATAATTTATTTATTATGTGGATATTTAATTTTGTTATAAAATATATTCTGATTCAAACAGTCCATTTACCAAGTTTTAACAAAATCTCAATAGCTATATTTTTCAAGAATATGTATTAGAAAGTAAATTTTTAATTTCAATAAAGTAGCTTCTTCGTCAAATAAAAGTAAAGTAAATAAAATATTAACAATTATATCTCATACAGTTTATGACTAAAAATATATATGTATTTCATTTTATATTGAATTCAAACTTACTTCAATTAATATCAAGCATTCGTCTATTTTTTGAGTTGTGGTATTGCATTGCAACCTAAAACACTGAAAATACGTCCCACACTAAAGCAACAGCGCACTTCAGGAAATGTGTTCTGCCCATAAATTAAGGGTGCAGTTCGCTTTTCATTAGACTGTGTCATGATATCGGCATATAGGCAAAATATGTACATATAACTTTCAACATTCCACATATCATTTTATCTGTTTGAAACATTCATGTTTGGGATTATAGTACCACAATTTTTTATTTGCATATTTTCTTCAAATGTAAATCCTGTCCAGCAATTAGCAAATATTAACACACGCACTCAATAAAAGCAGTATAACTCCAAGTATCTTTTTCTTAGCTTGTTTTCAACCAAATGTATGTTCTTATATATACATACATAAGTTAAATACGGTGGAAGTACAATTACTCATTATTTCAAGTATTCACTCTCATCTTAATTCTTTAGCAAATTATAACTAATACTACTATTTTCACCGTCAATCGCAATTAAGTATGTGTACACTACTCCGTTGCCAACAGCATCGTAAAGGCATTCGACTGCAATACGTTTAGCTCTAAGCAACTTTAAAAACGTAACACAAGCCTAGAACACTACGTCTTACGTTATGTTAGAGATGTACTAATCTACACTGCAATCGATAAGTTTTGTTCTTTATTGAATTGCATAACTCCATAGATGCATACGTATTTGTGTATACCGCACACAATCTTGGTGTGTGACTTGCCTCCCGGCACTGAACATTTAAAGTATTGTCATGGAATCTAACATATACACACGTTTCATTAGCCTCCTATGTTCAAACGATTTTCCGAAAATTTGTCCATTGGGACTTAAAAAACTCATAGAAATTTCAATATAAACGTTTAGCAGCTCTCTTTGATACTAGACTTAAGCAGCGAATACACTTGCAGACTTGTATGCATACCGGGTCGCAAGTCAGTTCACTGTACACTTATGCGACAAGTTGTTCATACATCATTTCGTTGCAATTTTTGAAGTGAGCGCACGTTATGGCATCGGATGATGCAATTGTGGCGCTGCTTGTAATTTCGGGATGCGCTGAAAATGAAAAGCAAAAAAACGAAAGCAACGCTTTTGGTGCGAACATATTTGTAAAGATTTTACTGAATTCTCTCCTGTAGGAGTTTCATAAGCCTTTAAGGGTTGTTTTATTTAAATTTTTATTGAAAAATTTTGAAAACTCAGCCGTTGGTACTTCATCTCCGATCATGTGTCCAAAAAAGGCTCTTGCCGTGGACATTATAACTCATTATTAAAATCAAAAAACCAAAAATATTTCGACAGTAAATGATCGAAGGAAAAAAATTATATCAAAAATTTAAATTTTTTACAGATTTTTAACAAAAAAAAACTAAAATTTTCGGCATATTTTGGCTCAATAAAATATTTGTAATAAAAAATATATATAATCCTTAGTTCATTAACTGCATAATGTTATTGCAAAGAAATGTGCAAAATTTTAATAAAATCGCTTCATAAATTTTCGAAATATCGTGTCGCGCCATGATGCGTTCACAACCTTCCACTGCAAAAATGAAGCAGATCGGTCTGCGTATCACACAATACACTTTGCTACCCGTCGCAACGACGAGCAGAAAAATTTAAACATTTAAATTTTGTGCATACTTGATAATCTCGTTATATGTAAACATAATTTTAGCTTTGAAATATTTGAAAACTTAGATTACTTACTTCACACAACTTCAACCTTAGGTATTATGTGCTGAACACATATAAGACGACAAGCGACGAGCGACATCTGTCAAATATTAAAATACACGCGTTCTTATGAGACAGATTTTTTGACAACAGGATTGTAGTTGTCGTTGTCGCTAAATTAAAAATGTTTCTAATTTTGGCGACAACAATGGACAGCTGTAGAGTTGCCACTAATATGTGAAATGTAAAATTAGTGGCAACTCTAAGTTATAACAAATATGATGTTATTTTGCCAGAAGAAACGTAAAATAAATTTGACATAACATTTATAATAACAATCGATTATTTAAAACAAATAAATCGACCATTTTTACATTTTTTGCACAAATAATTTCACTTTAAACTAAATATGTAAATTTTATTGAAGTGAAAGATTTAGTACGGCAACAAAATGTTCAAGACGCTGGCTTCAAAGCGACATATGTAGTCAGCTGTATGTATACACACAGCTGTATGAAACACACGTACTTGCAATCATTATTACACCATAGAAGCGATGTCAGGTCAGTTGCGTGCTGACTTCACAGCATTGTATAAGCATACAAGTAGCAAAAGAATCAGCTGGATAACGGGAAATTTTTCACAGCTGAGATCACCTGTTCGATTTACTACGTATTTCGACACAGAGTTTTAAATAAACGTACTGCAAAATGGAAATATTTTTGTGGATTTGGAAAGAAAATATTAATGAAAAATTTCATTCGTAACAATAATTAATTGCGTATGTATTGCTCTTCCTCACCAACTCTGAGGTTGCAATATAGGCGCGTTACCGATTTTTTTTTTTGGTGTTCGGTTCCCCAGAATGCCTATTTTCACCCATATAATATACGAGTATACAAAACTACTTTTATTAATAAAACAATAACAAAACAATTATATAAAATTCAGGTAGGCGTTACCAATATTTTTTTTTGGTGTTCGGTTCTTCCAGAGGCCTATTTTCACCCATGTAATATATACAAAACTACTTATATTAATAAAACGATAACAAAATAAGTATATACAATTCAGGTAGGCGTTACCGATTTTTTTTGGGTCTTCGGTTCCCCAAGAGGCCTATTTTCACCCTTATAATATATAGAATACTACACAAAACTAAGAAATAATAATAGTAAGTATATAAAATAAATAATAAGTATATAAAATTCAGGTACAATTCAGCCACGTTTAGTTGCAAAACAATCTACTTGTAATAAACAAAACAAATATATATATATATAATTCAAGAAATAACGATCTTAACAATCTACTATGTAATAACAATATATACTAAAATCACCCACAGCGAAATCCTAACTAAAAAACTCTATCAAAAGAATAGTGGTGGAGAAAAGGGTTCTAAACCTGGTACACGAAACGGTTTAAAAACACAAAAATAAAAGTCGTCCTTTTAAAATATCAAGTTAACTATGAAAATTACATTAAATTAAAAAAAAAAAACATACAAAAAAAAAAAAAAACAAAAGACACAGATTATATTCCGACCCATATAGGCAAAAAGACAAACGGACCCAGATTATATCCCGACTAATATAGACAGACAAACATTTTATCACGTCGGAATTACAGTTTTCACAACAATAATAGGGTTCTACATCCAGCATTTTTGCAAACAATATTTGTGAAAATCCGATTCTATGGCAAATAGAATCAAATTGCTGTGTATAAATCTCTTCGATTTTTGTTAAAAAAATCTATAAATTCGAAAGGTGGTTTAGTAAAGAAGAAATCTTTAATTTAATTCAGTAATACCACCATCAAATCTTGCTAATGGCATTAAACAATTATGTTGTTTAAAATATTTATAGTACATACATATATCCGCAAAAATATACGAAAGTATTTTTATGCAAAAAGCTGCTTTCATCGACGTCCACATTTTCCTCAACTTGGATTTTTTGAAATGAGGTGGGTTTAGTAGGTCTTGGCTTGTCTGAAAAGATATGAAAAACGCTACGCTAACATCAAATCGCTTGTCTGAAAAGATATGAAAAACGCTACGCTAATCATAGACCCCCCCTCTACGTATATGTCCGAAAAAATTTTCCAGTTTATCCTGAGTCAGTTTTCTTGTCATTAAATGTGCGAATCCAATTCGCGTCCAAACGAATCATACACTTTAATGGAGTTAAGGAACACCTCGGCTTCTTCAAGAAATTGAATTATTATTTGAAGTTGAGGCAATTCTAGCTGGAGAAGAACTAAGATGTATCGGTCTAAAAACTTCACACCCTAATTGTATAAGTTCGTTCTGTCCAGGTACGCTACCTACTTGTCCACTACAATCAATAACCCTTTCTATATTCACCGCAGATGATAATAAACTTAATTCTAAATCTGGGGTTGCCGTCTTCGCCTGCAAGAAAGAGACCCTTCCTCATTTTAAGGGAGAAATGCCTCTGGCCCGCAAATAAATGCTTAGCTGTTGGATTATTTACGCCCAACAGCTTGATCCATTCACGCCGCCTAGTTAAAAATAAAAAAAAATACACAATAAATAAACAAGGTATTGACATGAACATATAAAAGAAAAGCGAAAATTTTATCTAAAGTACCCTGCAAGACGAGTAGAGTTACTTATCTTATGGAATATTGGTTTACCGGTAAAGAAAGTTTGCATTATTTTTTTGGTCTCTTTTGTTCTAGCAGCAGGAAAAAAGTTACCATTTCTCCTCTTTTACGGCATGTCAGTGTGATTATCTTGCTCGCTCTCTCTCATTGATTTTGGTGCCAATGCTGCATATGGCTTTCTGCTCTAATTTTTCTTTGTTTTGGAAAGGCATATGTCACTCTGTGGTTAGCCCCCCTGTAGTAGTTTTTTTTTAATCAGCCATCTATCAGTGGAGACTGTTCGATTTATCATTTTCAGGGTAACCCTTTAATCACAGGTATTGATCATTTGTTGGGTCACCGTTTCGTTACTTAAATTTGGTTCATTGGTCTCCATTGGTCTTCATTGAAATTGAAATTGTTTTATATATATATTTATTTATTTAATTGTATGAGGTATTTACATTTATAAATTAGTATGGTATAATGTTTTAAATTTTTAATAATCATTATAGATTAATTTTTAAATATTAGCATTGCAGTACAAAGTAAACTTTAATTTTTACAAACGTTTTTGCAACTATCATTTATACATAGACATAATTTATATATTTTACAAATAAAGTTAGTATTAAGTATTACATTTTTATTTTTTGTAGTTGTTGTTATACAATAACAACAATATCAACTACTATTACGACTGTTATTAGTATTCGAACATTCATTTGTATAATTTAACAATATTTTACATTTAAATCTAATTCATAATTTATATTAATTCATAATTCAAAATAAATACATTAGTACTAAACGCGAACGATTTCCTCATAACTATTCTGTAAGGTTCCAACGAAATTACTCAACCAATATCGTTTGATGTCAATTCCACATAATCCTATCTCATATGTACATTATAAAAGGGTTCTGCTCGTCGGAAAGAGGTTGTGCAACTGCTAATCTAAATGTCCGAAGGAATTTGTTGTTGTCTTGTTTATCATGCCTGAAAAATATTAGAAATAGAAATTGTTATTAACGATTAGAAAATATGAATATATTTGTATTCGTAGTACAAATCTAAGAAAAGTTGTAACTATTGTAATCCTCCTTTTGTGCAAAGTATTTGTGTTTATGGTCTGAGTAGGCAATTGAAAAGTAAAGCAAAGAATGTATAATAATAAGAAGGAGCAAATGTTAGCTGTGATAAAATGTTATTTGACATTAGGGAACATCGAAAAAACCTCGAACACTATAAAGGAACACACCAAAGTGTATTCAACAAAGTGAACCAGGTGTATGACATATCACAATTTTTTACCCGAATGTGACATGTTTGTTGCCAATGATTTAACCCATACATTTATTCAAAAATTCAAAGTTTGAAATTCAAAAGTAAACAAATTTCAAACCAAAAAAAAATATTTTTTAAATGAATAAAAGAAAATGCCGAATACTTTCTGCTTAGACAAAACAACTCATGGAAGCAATTTACTAAGGTTTTGTGCTCCAACTGACAAATTGCAAACAATTTTATCAATATATATTATATTGTTAAAGTTAAAAAAGACGGGTTAATGTAAACAAATACATGTATTGTTTACTATTTTATTGTCAAAAGCGGGTATGTCAAATACTTAGTTCACTTTGTTGAATACACTTTGGAACACACCATTCAAAAGGGGAAGCAAGCCAATGTTTACCACTCTATAAGGGAACTATCAATTGTGATCACCACCATATAAAGGAACATGATAACGGAAAATGTATGCATCAGAGAAACTACAACACACTATAAGCAAAGAATGTATAATAATAAGAAGGAGCAAATGTTAGCTGTGCTAAAATGTTATTTGACATCAGCGAACATCGAAAAAATTTCACACACTATGAAGGAACACACCATTCAAAAGGGGAAGCAAGCCAATGTTTACCACTTTATCAGGGAACTGATCAATTGCGTGCACCACGATATAAAGGAACATGAGCAAAGAATGTATAATAATAAGAATGAGCAAATGTTAGCTGTGCTAAAATGTTATTTGACATCAGGGAACATCGAAAAAATTTCGAACACTATGAAGGAACACACCATTCAAAAGGGGAAGCAAGCCAATGTTTACCACTTTATCAGGGAACTGATCAATTGCGTGCACCACGATATAGAGGAACATGAGCAAAGAATGTATAATAATAAGAAGGAGCAAATGTTAGCTGTGCTAAAATGTTATTTGACATCAGGGAACATCGAAAAAATTTCGAACACTATGAAGGAACACACCATTCAAAAGGGGAAGCAAGCCAATGTTTACCACTTTATCAGGGAACTGATCAATTGCGTGCACCACGATATAAAGGAACATGAGCAAAGAATGTATAATAATAAGGAGCAAATGTTAGCTGTGCTAAAATGTTATTTGACATCAGGGAACATCGAAAAAATTTCGAACACTATGAAGGAACACACCATTCAAAAGGGGAAGCAAGCCAATGTTTACCACTTTATCAGGGAACTGATCAATTGCGTGCACCACGATATAAAGGAACATGAGCAAAGAATGTATAATAATAAGAAGGAGCAAATGTTAGCTGTGCTAAAATGTTATTTGACATTAGGGAACATCGAAAAAATTTCGAACACTATGAAGGAACACACCATTCAAAAGGGGGAAGCAAGCCAATGTTTACCACTTTATCAGGGAACTGATCAATTGCGTGCACCACGATATAAAGGAACATGAGAACAGAAAATGTATGCATCAGAGAAACTACACCACACTTCAAGGGAACTACTCTATAGAAATTGACCACGCAGATGTTCTTTGATATGCGCATAAGGGGTAATTGGAATAATGTGTATTGTAAAGAAATAATTATTAATCGCACAAGATTTACGAATTTGCCTCCTCATCAACCACAAATTCGCACACAATTCTGTGATTTCTAATTGGATATTTTTCATGTTCTCTATCAATGAGGTGTAGTTTGTCGTGTTCCCTCATAGTGGTGGAAAAATTGCGTAGAGGAGTGTATATCGCTTGTGTTCTAACTATATCACAATAAATGCATTGGTCTTAAAGTTGACTTTGGTACTGCGTGCTTAGCAACTCCAAATATATTATTCGAGTTCAAATCTTACTTGAAGTATTAATATATTTTTTGACTTTTTTGTTTTTTTTTTATTATATTTTATTTTATTTCCAATTAATTATTATTCATTTGATTATTGGTAATTTCGTCCTATAATTTTTTTTTTGCAATTTTTTTCTATTATATTTAAAATATGATAATTATTTACATAAGTTTTTTATTTTAATTTTAATATTTTCTCTATTTATATTTATATTATATTTATAAAAATAAAAATACAAATATATACACATATACCATAAGCTCAGTCGGTATATATTCATATGTATCAATCGTACGTATGTAGCATCTTACACGTACTTCGAAATACATACATTCATTCACAAGTATATCTGCATATAAGCATAAAAAGGGAATTCGCGAATGACCTACAAACTTACAAGTGTACGTACATATGTATGTAGAATACGAATTGGCAACCGTCATACGAACAACAACACTATTCCTTCATATGCGTAACAGCAAACTCACCAATTAGAATATGTGAATGTGAATGACCGACAAAAAACAAACCAACGCGTATACAAACATACATACATGTGTAGCTCACGACGAAAAAATATGATCATCAAGAAGCAGAAACAACAATACGCCAACTCTTTTCCCCGCTGCAGACGTCGCTGTCGACAAACTGTCTCATCGCGACGATGGCAAAAATTATAAATCATATTTCGTTGCTGATGCTGAAGTCAAAGCGAAAAGTGGCAACAGTGCAATCAGCTTGACAAAAATCACAAAAGAATCAATTTTCATATTTGCCAACAATTGTGGCAGAAATATAAAATATGCGAAAAATAAGACTTCGGACAGGATTTGAACCCGAGCACTGCGTGCGCACCAACCGCACCATGATAGATGTTGCAAACGAGTCAGCTTAATTGATATTTCATAATCCATAGGACAAGATGCTCGTTCTAATAGAAATATGAATATGATTCTCGGTCACTGCCAGTTTTCTCTTCTGAAGGAAATATCAGAAATTGTTTGAATTTGTGATTTTTAGCATCCTCCAGACAAATCGCTTTAAGGCAAGGCATACGCGGAGATGTGCGCGGCGCTTGCGCTTATGAATGAAGTCCACTTGCTTTGTTGTTGATACGCATGCGTCTTTTATTTTTGTTGTAGGCGAGTAGTTTTTTCTGAAGATGTGACAAATGCGAGGAATGTAGATTTGTTTGTTCACATTTATAAGTGCGTACATATGTACATATACATATATATGTATGTATATTTCTGCACGCGTAGTAAAAATATTTGAACATAAACATTGTTATGAAATTTGCCGACGGCAAATCAATGATTATACGTCCTTTGATAGTACGTATTATACGTTCTTTAATTATACGTTCTTTGCTTGTGTGAACAGATGACAAGCTCCTAATAATTTAATACTTGTGCGCGACATCTAACGTATGATAGTCAATAATGGTGTATTCCGATAAGAAATTAAGTTTAGAACCCAAAATACAGTGGTGGCGGTGAGTTTGCGTGTGTGAAAATAGAATATAGAAGGGTTCAAATAAGGCCCAAGATTTTAAACGAAAAAATTAGAATTATGCAGTATTTGTAAAAATTTGTCGCTACAAATGTTTGATAAAAATTAAAGCATTCATCGTTTGAAAAAAAATACTATATGCTAAATGTAAATTGACAAAACTTACCGAATATTTTGTGAACGGTTCAAGAACGATGACGACCAGAATACGCCATAGGATTACCGTTAGCTTTTTTGTGTTTTAATTTCCTGTGACGTGATGTCAGTATCATGCGCGCAAAACCAGCAAACGAAATAAAAACTGCCGAAGTGCACGGTAGTACAAAACAATAGAACCAAACCAAAATGTGAAAGTGAGCGGTAGTGCTTTATTATTATTATATTTAAAATTCTAAGTGAAAAATATATTGATTTGAAAATGAAGTGTGAACAGTGAAATGTAAGTACGGAAAAATCCATAAAGAGTTTTCTCACTTTTACAACCAAAAAAGTTCTTTTAGTAATAATACATTAAATTTTATTTACAAATATGCATTATAATATCGAATCATTTTATATATGTCGATGTTTGGAATCTTGTTCATTATGAAATTTTTTCTACACATTATTCAATATGGTTCACTATGGTTTACATTTCCGTTTTCCATATAACAATTTTCCATTCTGACGCGAGTGACGTCATTGTGGCGTAATGTGGTCTTCTATCATTCTTGGCTGTTTATAAGAAGTTGACAACAACCAGAAGAGTTGTATTCCAGTTCCAATTCGATCAGAATTAATGTAGTAAAATAATAGCTGTCATCGATTGGCTAACTGCTATAGACAAGCCAATCGAACAAACTTTCCAAATTTTTATACGAACTGGCAGCACTGAAATCGAATTGTCTATACTTGGGCGCACTGAAGTTTTTGACAGTTCGTTAAAAAAACAATTTAATTTTCAAAGTTGGAAAAGATTTTATGTTAAAAACGAAAATGGAAAACAACGAGTATTTTAATTTGGTAAGAAAGTTGTTTAAAAATATGTAATGTATTGTATTTTTACTAATAAATTATTGTGCAGGTTTCTCAGTATTTACAAAATGAAGAGGAGCTTATGATTGGGAGTGCTGGTATACTAGCCTTTTTAGATGAATTGCCATCTAGATCCAGCTCGGAATCTTCATCAAGCTCTGAGGAATCGGAAAGGGAGGAAACCTCTAAATGCCAAAACTTTTGCCAAGTCATTGATGGCTATGGTGAGAATGAATTCAAATCGCACATGAGATTGCGGCGTTCGACCGTGGAATTTTTAATAGGTATGTATTTATGGACGCATATTTTCTTTTTATTGACTTAATAAATGTATTTGGGCATTCTTTCTTTCAGAGAAATATACAAATAGCATTGAGCCCAAAACAAATACTGGTGGAAGAGAAATTGTACCACCTAGAAAAAAAATTTATATTTATATTTGGTACATCAGTAACACCGTCACTTTTAGGCAGCTTGCTAATTTGTTCGGAGTGTCTTCTTCAACTGCTTGGACTATAGTACCGGGTGTGACTAGTTGGGTTATATCGATTTCTTTCGAATACGTTCGGTGGCCAAACAGTACTGTCGCAGTTGCAACAAAAGAAAGTTTGAGGCAAGATGTGGTTTACCAAATGTTATCGGTTGTATAGACTGCACTCATATCCGTATAAAAGCTCCTAGAGAAAATAAAGAAAATTATTTCGATAGAAAGCATACATATAGTATAGTGCTTCAAGCAGTTGTGGATGCTTATAAAAGATTCGTAGATGTAACTTGTGGTGAACCTGGTTCTCTTCATGACAGCGTTCTTCGTAGATCGCATCTTTTTGCACTAGCGCAGACAGAATCAGAGAGACTATTTCCAAATGAGGCTTCCATTTTGGGCGATTCAGCATACCCTGCTACAAATTGGTTGGGACCACCTTTTAAAGACTATGGAAACTTGACCGCATCGCAACGAAATTTAAACAAATTACACTCTTCTACACGTTTAGCTGTAGAAAATGCTTTTGGTTTGTTAAAAATAAGATTTAGAAGAATATTACATTTTACTGAACAATCAAATATTTGTTTTGTAGTGAATATAATTGTTAGTGCTTGTGTTCTTCATAATATATGTATAACTGTCGATGATTTAAGTATTGAAAATGACCAAGATGAAGATTTAGAAAACAGTTTACAAGATGAGTCCCATGATGTTCATCAACAAACAAATAGTAGTAGGCGAGATGAATTATTTCAATATTTGCAACACCATAACTTAATATAAATAAAAACATGAAATTTAAACAAAACAACTTCTTTTTATTTCAAATTGCTTTATTACATTCATTACATGAATGAAACAAAATAAAGATTTCATGAATTCATTATCTTAAAATTATAAAAACTTATCAAAAATTCATTTAAATTCTATATATGTATATACAAATTAAAAAAGTATCAAAAATTCATTAATATTGATATATACACATAAAAACTTTAAAAAATATCACAAATTCATTAAATTGCTATATACACATTAAAAAAGTAACAAAAATTCATTAATATTGATATATACTCATAAAAACTATAAAAAATATCACAAATTAATTAAATTACTATATACACATTAAAAAAGTAACAAAAATTCATTAATATTGATATATACACATAAAAACTATAAAAAATATCACAAATTCATTTAAACTTAAAAGTAATTTAAATTAAAAAAGTGTTAAAAATTCATTTTACATACTTAAATAACTGAAACCTATTACCTAAACAAAGATCTTTTTAATATTGCCACTTTTTCATTTTCAATATCCCTTGTAGTTTGGAGTACAGAATTGTTGAACTTTCTTTTCTCCTCAAGCTTCTGTTCCTTAATTTTAATTTTATTTGCGTAGTAACGCTCTTTTGCACTTTTTCGTCGACGGTTGAGTTGTGTTGGTTGCAGCGGAGTTGTTGAGGAATGTGGGACCGAAGATGAAGTCGGGAGGGAAGATGTCGTCGGTAGGGAAGATGTAGTCGGGTGGGAAGAAGTAGTCGGGAGGGAAGAAGTAGTCAGTAGGGAAGATGTAGTCGGGTGGGAAGAAGTGGTCGGTAGGGAAGATGTAGTCGGATGGGAAGAAGTAGTCAGGAGGGAAGATGTAGTATAGTCATGACATGTATCGGGAAGTGATTGGCTGATAATAAGGCCAACAGAGAGCGTATGGCTGTTTCTAGCCAGTACACTATCTCCGAAAATTTCTTCCATATCTAACATGTATGGAACAATACATGGTGATGCACCCGTTCTGCTGGCATTGTCTTTGGCCGTTTTATACGCCGATAGCAAAGTGCGCATTTTATTCTCCAATGCTATCACTGTTGTTGAAGAGTTCTAATGAAAAGAATTACCTAAAGTTTTTACAAAAATATATACATATATAAACTTTTAACTTATGGTGAAGCCTTGTGCCAACACATGAGCGTATGCGTTGCGTTTTTTTCTTTGATGGAGAAATTCTTCTCTCCGGGCTAAGTAGCATTTTAGTAGCCCCTTGGTTTCTACCACCGTCCATGTCTTAGGTTTTCAACAAATTTAATTTTTATTACAGTTTATTATACAATAAATTCAATACAAAAATACTTACGATTTATCTTCGCCTGCAATTTTCAATTTCAAATTTGTGTATAACAATTTTTATTATTTTGACAGTAATTTGTCCTTTGAGCCGTTCACAAAAGTAAAATGGTTCTAAAATGTGTAAAACAAAACTTGGTAGCACTCAGCAAGCGACGATTGAAATTTTAATGAGGTATTCGCATACTCTCCAGCACGAATTCAACTAGATATCTTTGTTGTTGCTTTCACATGTAAAATTTTTGACAGGCGAGCAGCGCCCAAAGATAGCGAGCAGAGACGTGACCAATCGATGGCAGCTAATGTGACGATCACGTATGCCAAAATAAACTAGAATCGACAATCGCAATCGATAATCTCTCGATAAAATTCTCGAATATTGATAAAGTTATAGCTAATATAAAGAAGAGTACCATATAGCGTATTGCAAAGTACTGAAACTTTAAAAGCGATTATCCCAAAACTGACAAAAAACTATCATTAGTCGCCATTTTGAAAGGAAAAAATATTACTTTTAAACTATAGAAAGATTCAATAAAATTGTGATAAAAGTTAAAAAATAATAATCGATCCAATCAACTGTCAAAGTCGGGAAGATGATTTAAACTCTCCACTTCCAATGAGCTCAGTGTTCTACATACCTATGTACATACATACAGTATACCAAGAATTAGATTACACATTGCAAATAAACACACTTTTTCACTTTCCTCAGCAAACATATCGCTTTTTATTTCCGTTTACGATTTTTTTAATCAATCGGGATAGTTGTCAGAATCAGAATTCAAACCGTCTAAGCGTTTTTACAAATAATTACAGAATTTGCGAAAGAAAAGACCAGTTGGTTTAAATGGTTGAGTGAGACTGAATTTACTAAATTTACAATATATTAATTATAATGGTTCAAGTTAATGGTACAATGGTATTTCTGCTTGCAAAGCATAATTACTTATTTTACTTATTACATACTATTTCATCAAAAGTTATTTTTTTTGTAAAATTCTGAATATCTTCATTTTTCATAGTTACAATATTTTCTTTAATTTCTTCGCATTAAAGCATGCATTTGCTTATGCATCGTTATTACTTAAATGCTGACTAAGGTTAATGAACTCAGGTTATTCAAGTTCTCGGAAATATTGTGAATTAAGTGGTTTTTTTTTATATCTTTTGATTTTTACAAAAGCAAAGGAAATGGTGTCTTATTACATTTTTACAGTTTTATTGATTTCCGGTTGTCTGGTTAATTTCGTTAAGAAATTCAGCAAATTTATCAGTTTCACTATTTGTTGTTGGTTTATTCATATATGTAAATACTCCCCCTTTTAGAACAGAATTCTCCTGAATTCTTTTATTTAATTTTATTTTTATATACTTATGTTTTTTAATAATGAGAGTAGCTATTAACAAAATTATAATAATGCTTAGGATATTGCAAATATGTGACATATTTGTATGTATTTTCAATTTAAAAATGTTTTCCATATTTGATTTATGTTTCCTACTATTTCATCAAAAGTAATTTTTTGTAAAATTATGAATATCTTCATTTTTCATAGTTACAATATTTTCTTTAATTTCTTCGACAAAATTAGAAAAATAATAGTCGTTAATTTTAATTGAACAATTATTAAATCTTATTAAATAGTTTCCAATTATTATAGGTATTTCTTGATAACATGTATTCTTCATCTTTAAATTTATTGCATTTTTAATAAAAAATGTTTTTCTTTTCATTTGTATTATTTCGAGTTCTTTACATTTTATAAGATTACAATTATTTCTTAAGATACATTGGTTGCTAATTTTCATTTGTTCTAATGATTTTATATCTTCAAATATTAATGTTTTTTTATAGGTAAATATTTCTTCTATTTTTGCATCTATTTCATTATTTTCATTGTTAGGTATTGGTATTATTTTTCTTATTTTTACATTTACAAAATTTTTTGGTATTTTTATTCCAAATACTAGAAATGTATTATTTACCATTACTGTTCCCAATTGTAGATATTTAAGCTTATTATAATCGATATTATATTTTATAATTTCTTCATTAGTTAAAATGTTCGGATGTATTATCCCATATTTAACGGATACAACATTTTCTTGTATATGTTATATTTTACTTTTTAACTTTTGTGTATTGATCCAAGTATAAAGTTTGTTTATATTCTTCATATATAAATTTATTTATTGAATTAAGTTCTTTTTCAATTTTTAATCTATCGCTTTTAACAATTTCTTTTAAATGTTCAATAGCTGATGCAAAATAGTTAATTTTAATTTGTTCGTTAAGTGAGTCATTCGTTCGTAAAAGGTGTGTTTCTATAGTTTGTCTGTCATTTTCGTCCATTGTTCCAAAGAGCCATTTTGACATACTGCCAATAGCATTAACTAAACCTCTTCTATTCCTACTTTTAACTGGCATTCGTGTCATTAATTTATCCCTTTTGTCCAATAACTCTCTTTGTAGTATTTCTTTATTTTCTATTTTCATTAAGATTATATTGTCGGTCATGTCATTAATAATATTTTCTAATTGTGGAACATCAATCATATGTAGTACTATGTCGCTATCTTTTGGAATTTCCTGATCTCTAATCTGTAAATTTTAATGGTCTCCTTATATTACTGATATATATTTTGTCTAAATTTTTTTTTCTATATTTAGGCTGTTCCTTGTGCCTAACTACTGTATAATTTTTTATAAATCCTTCCTTTCTCTTTTCCTTATACTTTTCTTTATTCAGATTTAATTTATTTATAATTTTATTCTTGTCTGCTATTAAATTGTTTTTTACTTTTTGACATGTTTCGCATTGGTTAATTACTATTTGTATTAACTCTTCTAATATCGGATAATAAATTTTATTTCTAAGTTGATTATAAGTTTGTTGTATGCCTGAATGCATACTTTCTCTAATATGATATAGCGAAATTTCTTTAACCGCTTCGACTTCTGTTTCTATATCTTGTGTTATCATTGTGCTTTTTATGAATTCTAAATGTTTATCATTTGAAAACATTTCTATTAGTTTCTCTTGAACTATATTATACTGTCTTTCAGATAATTCTGAATAAATTCTTACTTTTCCTTTTGCTATATATTTTCTAAATATTTCACCCAATCTATCGAAATCATATTCAGAAATGAAAATAATTGTTTTGCCATGATATGTTTTTAGTTCTTCTGTGTCATTATTTGTTAAAATAATTTGAGTTTTGTATTTGTTTACTATTTCATTTTTTTATATAAAAATTATCTTGTAAATTTTCTTCTGCTGAATGAATTGTTTGTATTGATATATTATGATCTATATTGTTAACTACTTTTAGGGTTATTTTCTATATTTTTCTCAGTACTTTCATCCTCTTTCTCTTCTTTTATAACGTCTTCATTATTTTCTATTATATATATATATTTGGCGTAGGAACCGCTTTAAGCGATTATAGCCGAATCCACCAGAGTGCGCCACTCATTCCTGCTTTTTGCTTTTTGGCGCCAACTGGAAACACCAAGTGAAGCCAGGTCACTTTGCACTTGGTCTTTCCACCGGAGTGGAGGTCGTCCTCTTCCGCGGCTTCCTCCAGCGGGTACTGCATCGAATATTTTCAGAGCTGGAGTGTTTTCTTCCATCCGTACAACATGACTTAGCCAGCGTAGCCGCTGTCTTTTTATTCGCTAAACTATGTCAAATCGTACAGCTCATCGTTCCATCGTCTGCGGTATTCGCCGTTGCCAATGTTTAGAGGACCATAAATCTTGCGCAAAACCTTTCTCTCGAAAACCCCAAGAGTAGTCTCATCGGATGTTGTCATCGTCCACGCTTCAGCGCCATACATCAGGACGGGAATCATGAGCGACTTATAGAGTTTGATTTTGGTTCCTCGAGAGGACTTTACTTTTCTATTGCCTACTCAGTCCAAAGTAGCACCTGTTGGCAAGAGTGATTCTGCGTTGGATTTCAAGGCTGACATTGTTGGTGTTGTTTATTGCTGGTTCCCAGATAAACGATATTATCTACAACTTCAAAGTTATGACTGTCAACAGTGACGTGGGAGCCAAGACGCGAGTGCGCTGACTGTTTGTTTGATGACAGGAGATATTTCGTCTTGTCCTCATTCACCACCAGACCCATACGCTTCGCTTCTTTATCTAGTCTGGCATACGCCAGGAGCTATACACTCTTGTAGAAGATTGTACCCTCTCTATTTAGCTCTGCAGCTCGTATTATTTTTTCCAGCAATAGATTGAAGAAGTCGCACGATAGTGAGTCACCCTGTCTGAAGCCTCGTTTGGTATCGAACGGCTCGGAGAGGTCCTTCCCGATCCTGACGGAGCTTTTGGTGTTGCTCAACGTCAGCTTACATAGCCGTATTAGTTTTGCAGGGATACAAAATTCAGACATCGCGGCATAAAGGCAGCTCCTTTTCGTGCTATCGAAGGCAGCTTTAAGATCGATAAAAAGATGGTGAGTATCGATTCTTCTCTCTCGGGTCTTTTCCAAGATTTGGCGCATGGTGAATATCTGGTCCATTGTAGATTTTCCAGGTCTAAAGCCACACTGATAAGGTCCAATCAGTTCGTTGACGGTGGGTTTTCGTCTTTCACACAATACGCTCGACAAAACCTTATATGCGATATTGAGGAGACTTTTACCACGGTAGTTGGCGCAGATTGTGAGGTCTCCCTTCTTATGGATTGGGCAGAGCACACTAAGATTCCAATCGTCAGGCATGCTTTCTTCCGACCATATTCTACAAAGAAGCTGATGCATGCACCTTATCAGTTCTTCGCCGCCGTATTTGAATAGCTCGGCCGGTAATCCATCGGCCCCCGCCGCTTTGTTCTTCTTCAAGCGGGTAATTGCTATTCGAATTTCGTCATGGTCGGGTAATGGAACATCTATTCCATCGTCATCGATTGGGGAATCGGGTTCGCCATCTCCTGGTGTTGTCTTTCACTGCCATTGAGCAGGTCGGAGAAGTGTTCCCTCCATAATCCCAGTATTCTCTGGACATCCGTTACCAGATTACCTCCTCGGTCCCTACATGATAATGCTCCGGTCTTGAAACCTTCTGTAAATTTCCTCATCTTTTCATAAAATTTTCGAGCATTACCCATGTCGGCCAGCTTTTCAAGCTTTTCATACTCACGCATTTCGGCCTCTTTCTTTTTACGTCTGCAAATGCGTCTCGCTTCCCTCTTCAGTTCTCAATATCTATCCCACCCCGAACGTGTTGTGGTCGATCGCAACGTTGCGAGGTAGGCAGTCTGTTTTCTCTCCACTGCGGAACGACAATTCTCATCGTACCAACTGGTTTTTTTGGCGTTGCGGGAGACCAATTGTTTCGGCTGAAGCGGTATGCAATGAGTTTAAGATGCCGTTCCACAGCTCCCTTATATCGAGATGTTGATGAGTGCTCTCAGAGAGCAGGAGTGCAAATCGAGTAGAAAGTCGATCGGCTGTCGGTTGTGATTGCAGCTTTTCGACGTCGAACCTTCTTTGGGTTTGTTGACGGGCGTTCTTTGCTGCACAGAGACGAGTGCGTATCTTTGCTGCTACTAGATAATGGTCCGAGTCAATGTTTGGTCCTCGGAGCGTACGCACTTCTAAAACACTGGAGACATGTCTTCCGTCTATCACAACGTGATCGATTTGATTGCGCGTGTTTCGATCAGGGGACAGCCACGTTGCTTGATGAATTTTTTTATGCTGGAATCTGGTACTACAGACAACCATATTTCGGGCCCCAGCGAAGTCGATCAGCATCAGGCCGTTTGGCGATGTTTCGTCATGGAGGCTGAATTTTCCGACTGTTGTGCCAAAGACACCTTCTTTACCCATCCTTGCGTTAAAATCGCCAAGCACGATTTTAACATCGTGGCGGGGGCAGCGCTCATAGGTGCATTCTAGGCGCTCATAGAAAGCATCTTTGATCACATCGTCCTTCTCTTCCGTTGGGGCGTGGGCGCAAATCAGCGATATGTTGAAGAACCTCGCTTTGATGCGGATTGTGGCAAGACGTTCATCCACCGGGGTGAATGCCAGGACTCGGCGACGTAGTCTCTCTCCCACCACAAATCCAACACCAAATTTGCGCTCCTTTATATGGCTGCTGTAGTAGATGTCACAAGGACCCACCTTCTTCCGTCCTTGTCCCGTCCATCGCACTTCTTGGGCAGCTGGGCAGAGGCACCTTCCCAATTAAGGGTCAGGACATTCCAGGTGCATGCCCTTAAATCATTATCCTTAAAACGTTTGCAGGGGTCGTCATAAAAAGGGCGGTGTCCGAGGCTCTGTGTTTGTTTTCATTGGGGAGATTTTTTTATGTGGTGGGTCCCAAGCCCTACGCACAAAAGCAGAAGCGGGCTTCGCCTTCTCACTTTAGCTCGCCTCAAAACGGATGTCTGTTAGCTACCCAGGAGATACTTGGTCTAAAACCGGAAGCCGTGAGCTGCTTGAGTCTTATGCAAAAGAATCGTTCCTGGCCACTCCCAAGTGAATGGCAATCAGAAACTTTCCTCACTTGCGTGAACTTCTACATATGACCCCATCCCCCATTCTATTCTATTCTACTAAAAAAATCTGCTACTTTGTTTTCTTTTCCTTTTATATATTCAATGTTAAATTGATATTCTCCTAATTTTAGCAACCGTCGTTGATGTCTTGGTGATATATCCTTTCCTCTATATTTTGAATGTAAATATTTAATTGGTTAATGATCTGTTACAAATTTAAATTTTCTACCGTATAAATATGGTCTAAAGTAATTTACGCTCCAAATAATTGCTAAAAATTCTTTATCAGAGTTATTTTTGATTTTTATATATTTAGATCAAAAATAAAAATTATTTTTGATTTTTATTTTTTTAGATCAAAAATAAAAGTTATTTTTGATTTTTATTTTTTTAGATCAAAAAATAAAAATTAATTTTGATTTTTATATTTTTAAATCTATAATAATTTAAAAATCATACAATATTTCGCATATAGTTCACCTAAAAATCATGATGGTGTAATCAAAACTTTTCTACGATGTTCCTTTATGTATGATTTTTTTTTATTAAAAATTGTAAAATAACTCTTATTTCCGGTCCCTGCTTTAAATATTTTATAATTGGTTGTTCTACCTTTGCATAATATTTAACAAATTTTCTATAATAGCCGGTTATACCTAAAAAGCTCTTTATCTTTTTTCCCTTTTTTGGTAATTCTAATTCTTCTAATACCTTTATTTTGTTTGGGTTAGGCTTCATGCCATCTTTTGTTAAAATGTGCCCAAAAATTCTGTTTCCTTTTTTAGAAAATTACACTTATCCATTTGTATTTTCAAATTTTTTGATTCTAATACTTTGCAATCAATCAATGTTCCTGCAATGTTGTACTAAAGATGAGTATATCATCTAGATATACTACAGAAGTTTTATTTATAAAATCTCGTAATATTTCATTCATAAGACGTTGAAAGATTGCCGGTGCATTCTTTATCACGAATGGCATTCTAGTAAATTCATATAAGCCATGAGGAGTTACGAACGCTGTCTTACACCTATCTTCCTCTTTAATTGTAATTTTATGGTACCCTTTTGCTATGTCCAATGTTGTAAAATATTGGGCACGTCCCATAGTTGAATATTGATTCTATATTTGGTAAGGGATATGTATCATCAATAGTTACTTCATTTAATTTTCTGTAATCTACTACTATTCTGTATTTTCATTTCATTGATTTGTCTTCGAACTTCCTCTTCGTGTTGAGGAGGATATCAGTATAATTTAGAATTAATTTGCTCTTCTGTAGGGGTTCTTATTTCGTGTTGGTTTTCTGTACTACTAGTTAATTTTTCTCCTTCTTTACATAAAAGCTCTTCGAATTTCTTCAATAATGCCGTGATTTCTCTAAATTCTTCTGTATTTAAATTTTTATTTTTTTATTAGTTGCCTCTAAAGTGCATATTTCACTGAAGTTGAATGGTTTATTTAAAAAATCTGACTCTTTTTTATTTAATGAAATTTTTCCTTCTATTAAATTTATCATTGTATTTAAATGATTTAATAAATCGATACCTATTATGAAATTATATTTCCTATTTTTTAATGGTAAATTAAATTCTATTGGTGCTTTAGTATACACTTTGTGGGTAATTATTTCATTGCTTGTTACTGTACTAATAGTTATTTTATTTCTAAGTGGAATTTTTCGAAATTCGTTTAATTCCGAATCCACTAGACTTATATTTGCTCCTGTATCTATAAGCGCAACGTGTTTGGACCTTATCAGTGTGGCTTTAGACCTGGAAAATCGACAACTGACCAGATATTCACCATGCGCCAAATCTTGGAGAAGACCCGTGAAAAGAGGATCGACACACACCACCTTTTTGCCGATTTTAAAGCTGCTTTCGACAGCACGAAAAGAAGCTGCCTTTACGTCGCGATGTCTGAATTTGGTATCCCCGCAAAACTAATACGGCTGTGCAAGTTGACGCTGAGCACCACCAAAAGCTCCGTCATGATTGGGAAGGACCTCTCCGAGCCGTTCGATACCAAACGAGGTTTCAGAAAGGTGACTCACTATCGTGCGACTTCTTTAACTTGATGCTGGAAAAAATAATTCGAGCTGCAGAACTAAATAGAGAAGGTACAATCTTCTATAAGAGTGTACAGCTGCTGGCGTACGCCGATGATATTGATACCATCGAAAGCAACAACCGCGCCGTTCGTATTTTGGACTGAGTAGGCAAATGAAAAGTAAAGTCCTCTCTCGGCGAACCAAAATCAAGCTCTACAAGTCGCTTATCATTCCCGTCCTGCTTTATGGTGCAGAAGCTTGGACGATGTCAACATCAGATGAGACGACACTAGGAGTTTTCGAGAGGAAAATTTGGCGCAAGATTTATGGTCCTCAGAACATTGGCAACGGCGAATACCGCAGACGATGGAACGATGAGCTGTACGAGCTATACGACGACATTGACATAGTTCAGCGAATAAAAAGACAGCGGCTACGCTGGCTAGGTCATGTTGTCCGAATGGACGAAAACACTCCAGCTCTGAAAGTGTTCGATGCAGTACTCGCCGGAGGAAGCCGAGGAAGGGGAAGGCCTCCACTCCGTTGGAGGGACCAGGTGGAGAGCGCGGAACTGCGAAGGAAAGAGACGAGTGGCGCGCTCTCGTCGATTCGGCTATAACCGGCTAAACGGTTCAACGCCAGTCACACACACAAGCTCTCCGAGGCTTCCTTGTAAAATAAATATAATTATTCACTTCTTTGTTATCTTCAAGTTCTCTATAGTTTTGCCTAGACGATTGCATAGGTTCGTTTTGCCTAATTTGATTATGTTGGTTATGATTCTGTCTGCATTAATTTGGTTCATTTTGTCCGAAATTTTGTCTATAGTTTCCTAACATTTGTGGTCTTTAAAAGTTACCTGAATTTGATTTATGATTGTTATTAAATCTTCCGCTATTTTGTTTATATTGGCCTGATGTGGTATGCCTAATGTCATTTTGGTAAATTTGGTTATATGAATCTTGATTATTTCTATTTCTATAATTTATGTTGTTTCTTTGTCCATGTCCTCTATCAGGATATCTACTATTATTTTTGTCATTTGGATTATCTCCTTTTATTTTAAATTTTCTATACTCTGGTCTAATATTGCTATCTTCTAATCTCCTACTCATTATCTTTATTATGTTATTTAAATTTCCTTCTTCATATATCATGTAAAACAAGACTCTTTGAATCATTTCTTTTATTGTGTTCACTAGTAAACTGTCCATGTTACTCAGGTCTATGTAGTTGTCACCTTTATAATATACGGTCAATTCGTCTGACTTATATTTAATGTTTTGAATTTCTCTAATAAGATCATTAACATAACTGACCTTAAGATTTCCTATTTTCTTGTAAAGAAAATGTCAATTTCTTCTTTATAAGTTGCCAATTTTCTGGTTGTGGGATGTTGATGATTGTATCCTTAGCTTCGCCTTGAATGGTCCTATAGAATATCGTCCTTACTAATTATTTTTGAAGTCCGTTGTCGTTAACTGATGAAAGCAGGTATTCGATACTGCTAAAAAATTAATTAATGACGATGTCTCCGGTCCCCGTGAATGTTGGTAGATCGTTGACTGTTTTCAATAAGAAGTTTCTGCTATCACTATTCTCCTCCGTTCGATTCCTCAGTTTTAAGTATGCTTGCCTCATCTGCTCTAGCTGCTGTTCTCTGCGGGCAAGTTCTTCCACTAAGTCCCCCGCTGCCATCTGAGTCTGCTCGTTCTCCATCTTCCTTCTTTGGTCGAATTGTTCTTGTCGCTTCATTCATTTTCGCCTTTTTTAATTTTTGTTATAAGTGTTCTCTGCACTTTATTCTTAGTGGTGTCCACTTCAACTTTATTTATTTTTCTAATTTTCGTTTAATATATATGTATGGTGTGGTGTCGACTCCGTTAGTGTTCCTTTTTTTAACAAACAAAAAAAAAAAAAACACTCGCACAATAAATGTTCACTACACCTTGGTTTTGGTGGTGTCTATTTTTGTTTTGTGTTTGACTTATATATACATATTTTATTATATTCTGGAAGGTCTGGTCAACTCCTGAGTTGGCTACAGATTCGCAGAAGTATATTTGGGTATTATAAAAGGGATTTATGCGAAATATATATTTTTGGCATATGGACGTAATCGGTCCATTGAAAACCTATAAAGAGCTATAATTAAGCTATATATAAAGTTATGAAACTAGTATTTGGTACAGAGGATCACCCATATTTGGATTTAATCTTTTGCGAAAAGTGGGCGTGGCTCCGCCCCCAAATTGGTTTTTTGTATATATCTCTATATAAACCAAACTTTCTGCAGTCACTTCCCTTACGTACCCAATCACACACTATGAAAATAGTCGAAATCAGATAATAAGCACGCACACCTTCCATTCAAAGGTTATGTTGAAAATTACTAAAATTGCGTTAACTCACTAATAGAAAACATTTGAAACACTAAATTTTACGGAAGAAATGGCAGAAGGAAGCTGCACACAAAGATTAAAAAAAATGGAAAATGGGCATGGCGTCGCCCACTTATGGGTCAAAAACTATATCTCAGAAACTACTCGACAGATTTTAATGAAATTCGGTTCATAATATTTTATTGACATCCTAATGACACGGACGAAATCGATTCAAAACCACGCTTATTTCCCATATAATTAAATTTTGAATTCCATCTGAATCCTTCACTTTATAATATATACATCAGGAACCAATGAAGATGGCGGAATAAAACTAAAAAAAACTGTTAAAATCGGACTAATCGGTGCTTAAGGTAATTTTACACCAATAATATCGGTAAATCTCCCTGATATTGTAAGGTAATTCAGGAGGAATCTTATTCTTCTAATAGTGAGACTCTGTGGCAATAATGGTTAAAATCGGGTCATAACTTCTTCTAGCTCCCAAATATCTATTTATAGGTTTTTAAAAATATGGTGGGCTTTATTTCGCATATATTGTTTTATATGTGAGATATCGTAGCGTATAGTATTAAGTATAATATGCATATGTACATTGGTGGTGAAAATGGGCAAAGCATTATAGTTTGAAGTGGTCCAATTATGATCACCAATTGGGAGCTATCAGAAATATTTTCTGTTAAACTCAAAACAGCGTATAATATAATTTGCAGATATTGATATGTTATTTAATATTGTAAAACATACTTTTGTTCTATCATCAATAGTTTTAGCAGCGCTTGCGACGAAAGACGTTTTAGGGCACTCTTTTTTACACTTTGGACTAAGTTAGTTAAGTTTTAATAAGGATACCTAATTCTTTCCTAAAGAAAAGAAATAAAAAGAAATAGTTGTTGAGTTTATTCATTCCAAACATACATACAAATCTTTCCTCTTTGTAATAGTAGTATAGATAAATCATGAACCAATAAAGATAGTAAAATAAAACTTTTCAGATATTTTAATGTAATTCAGAGGTAATTCCTCTAATAGTGTGTTTCTCTACCAAAAATGTGATGATTTTCGCTGTATACTTAATAATATTAAATAAATAAATTGCGAGAGTATAAAATGTTCGGTTAGCCCTTCCGAACTTAGCCCTTCCTTACTTGTTATTTTATAAGATTTGTAAAAATCTGATTTAAATTTTGCCTGCAATGGGACGAGATAAGCACTGCCCGGCTTATCAGCGCGATCTTATAAAAAAAAATAATTTCAAAAGGCAAAACGTATAAAGAAGTTGAAAATTTAATTGATTGTTCACCGACGATGATTCAAAACGCCTTAAAATCCTGGAACTCGTGGCCGTCCGGCAATAACTGACAGATGAGATAAACACTTAGTAAGATTCTCAAATCAGTATCCTTTTACACCTGCAACGAATATTAAAAAACAACTAGGATTGGAAGCAAATGTAGAAATCATTTGTAGACGATTACTAGATTGTGATTTAGCAGCTCAGCCCAAGAAAAGTATCATTGTTATAAAAAACCATGCGGCCGAATTGCTGAAGTTTGCAAATTACCACTTCGATTCGCCCTTAACGAAATGGAGAAACATTTTAATGACAGATGAATTCAAAATCATTATATACGGTGCTAGGGGCCTGCACAAGCCAAAATACAGTTAAACATGGGGGATCCAAATATTATGGTTTGGACATGTTTTTCATTTTATTTAGTCGGACTGATATACGGGATTAAGGAAATCATGGATCGTACTATTCATGTTCGAATTATGCAGGTAGTAATTTTACAGTACGTCCCCAAAGAAATGCCACTACTTTGGGTCTTTTAACAAGACAATAATCCAAATCACACAAGCAAGTTGGCTCACAGATATTTCAGAAAAATAGGGTTAAGGTCATGGAGTGGTCTGAAGAGTCTCCAAACCGCAACCAAAATTTGTGGTGCGACGGAAAGGAGGCAGTTGCCAATGCCCATCCAACTAATAATACTCAATTTTGAGAAACTATTGAGCGTGCAGGAAATCAATACAAAATGAACGATGTGAAAAACTCATTGATTCAATGGATCGGCAATATGACGCAGTTATAGCCAACAAATGGCACGCTACTAAGTAGTAATTATTTCTTATATAATTAAGTGAATTTTGAAGTTAATTTCTTTAAGATTTTCATTATTACCATTAACTTTTTACACAGCTGAATTATAACTACTATTATTTTGACCGTCTCTATAAGCAAGTACTTTCGAAATTAAGTTTAAACAAGTAAGGAAGGGTGTAACCGAACATTTTATACTCTCGCTATTTATTTATTTAACTTTATTAATATTATATGATACACAATTTGACCCACATATTCGTCATATATATTGTATAAAGTCCATTGAAAGTTGGAAACCCTAATATTAGGTTAGAAGCACCGAGGTCCTCATGTTCGATATATAGGGCCTTGAAAACCTAAGGTCCGATTTCGGCGATTTTTAGAATGGGGCTGCCACACTATAAACGTAGTATTTGTGCAAAGTTCTGCATCGATATCTTCAATAGTGCTTACTTTATATATTGTAAAGTAAACGATTCAGATCGTCTTCAAAGTTCTGGTATATAGGAAGTAAGCGCGGTTGTGAAGCGATTTGGCCTATTTTCACAACCATTTATATCATTGGGATGTAAGGAAATTATTACAAACCAAGTTTCATTGAAATCGGTCGAGTAGTTCCTGAGATATGGTTTTTGACACATAAGTGGGCGACGCCACGCCCATTTTCCATTTTGTAAAAAAATCTGAGTGCAGCTTCCATCTGCCATTTCTTATGTTAAATTTAGTGTTTCTGACGTTTTTCGTTAGTGAGATAACCCACTTTTAGTAATTTTCAACCTAACCTTTGTATGGGAGGTGGGCGTGGTTATTATCCGATTTCAACTATTTTCATGGTGTATGGTGGGGTACGTAGGAGAACCGACTGCAGAAAGTTTGGTTTATATAGCTTAATTGGTTTGGAGATATATACAAATAACCGATTTGGAGGCGGGGCCACGCCCACTTCCCAAAAAAATTACATACAAATTTGCCCCTCCCTAATGCGGTCCTTTGTACCAAATTTTACTTTCATAACTTTATTTATGGCTTAGTTATGGCACTTTATGTGTTTTCGGTTTTCGCCATTTTGTGGGCGTGGCAGTGGTCCGATTTCGCCCATTTTCGAACTTAACCTTCTTATGGTGCCAAGAAATACGTCTTCCAAGTTTCATTAAGATATCTCAATTTTTACTAAAGTTACAGCTTGCACGGATGAACGGACAGACAGACATCCGGATTTGAACTTTTCTCGTCACCCCTCGTTTAGTTTTAGGACTTACAACCAATCGTTATGTGGACAAAACTATAATACTCTCGTAGCAACTTTGTTGCGAGAGTATAAAAATATTAAAATGAATTAATTTCTTAAGTTTTCTTTTATGATTATCATTTAAATAAAATAAATTGTCAAAATAACAAGTAAGGAAGGGCTAAATTCGGGTGTAACCGAACATTTTATACTCTCGCAATTTATTTATTTAACTTTATTAATATAATACACTATTTGACCCATATAATCGTCCATTGAAAGTTGGAAACCCTAATATTAGGTTAGAAGCACCGAGGTCCTAATGTTCGATATATGGGGCCTTGAAAACCTATGGTCCAATTTCGGCGATTTTTAGAATGGGGCTGCCACACTATAAACGTAGTATTTGTGCAAAGTTCTGCATCGATATCTTCAATAGTGCTTACTTTATATATTGTAAAGTAAACGATTCAGATCGTCTTCAAAGTTCTGGTATATAGGAAGTAAGCGCGGTTGTGAAGCGATTTGGCCTATTTTCACAACCATTTATATCATTGGGATGTAAGGAAACTATTACAAACCAAGTTTCACTGAAATCGGTCAAGTAGTTCCTGAGATATTGTTTTTGACCCATAAGTGGGCGACGCCACGCCCATTTTCCATTTTGTCAAAAAATCTGAGTGTAGCTTCCATGTGCCATTTCTTATGTAATTAATGTTTCTGGCGTTTTTCGTTAGTGAGTTAACCCATTTTTAGTAGTTTTCAACATAACCTTTGTATGGGAGGTGGGCGTGGTTACAATCTGATTTCCTCCATTTTTGGACTGTATAAGGTAGTACCTAAAATAAACGACTCTAGAAAGTTTCCTTGATACAGCTTTAGTAGTTTGCGAGATATATACAAAAAAATTGGTAGGGGGCGGGACCACATATGCCCCTTCATAGTGCGATCCTTCATACCAAATTTTACTTCCATAGCTTTATTTATAGCTTAGTTATGGCACTTTAAGTGTTTTCGGTTTTCACCATTTTGTGGGCGTGGCAGTGGTCCGATTACGCCCATTTTCGAACTTCTTATGGTGCCAAGAAATACGTCTTCCAAGTTTCATCAAGATATCTCAATTTTTACTCAAGTTACAGCTTGCACGGACGGACGGACAGACGGACAGACAGACATCCGGATTTCAACTTTTCTCGTCACCCTGATCATTTTGATATATATAACCTAATATCTAACTCGTTTAGTTTTAAGACTTACAACCAACCGTTATGTGGACAAAACTATAATACTCTCGTAGCAACTTTGTTGCGAGAGTATAAAAAGCAAAGTAAACATTTAGCAAATAACAATCCTACATTTTCTTTATTTATTTTCTACATTGTGCACACTACTATTATTTTGACCGCAACTGTATCTAAGATCTTATACATACTTAGCCGTCAAACAATTTTGTTGATTCTCAAATTTAGATGCGTTTGAGAATCAACCTTAATTTCAAATCTCAAACGTTTGTTTTCAAATGGCTTTTAATTTGAAAACATAGCCATACTCAAACTAAAAAGCAGATTTTAGATATGAAATTTTCCTTTGTTCTCAATTTGAGAATGTCAAAATCTCAAAAAATTTTTCAAAGATTTTTGTATACATATTTCCTTATATATTGAATCTGCTTTGTTTAAAGCCTAACAATAAGTAATAAAATCTTAAATCTATTTACAACTAAAAAAGCTCAGGAATGTGGTTGAGCTGTTTTGGTAGAACGGTGCTCTCTAGTAGGCTGGTAGATCTCTTCTTTTTAAACGTGTTTAATTGCAGGAATGTACTAAGGCATTAGTCAATTGGTTTGCATGTTCACGAAGTTTTGAAATATATTTCTTTCTGCTGTCCTCTATCTCCTTCCATAGGAATATCAAGATCTTTATGGATATTTTCGTTACGCATGTACCATGGTGGTTGTTCTAAGCATTTTAGATTGGAATCTCTGAATTATATCAATGTTGGTTGCACAGGTCGTAACCCACAGTTGAATACCATACATACAAATCGGTTTTATGTTTGAATTGTATAACAGGACTTTGTTGTCTAGGCTAAGTTTAGAATTTTTGTTTAAAAGACAATTTAAATTTGCTGCTCTTAACTTCATGCAGGTTATTTTACCCGCTATATGGGGGATGGGGTCATATTCGCTCAAGTGAGGAAAGTTTCTGATTGCCATTCACTTGGGAGTGGCCAGGAACGATTCTTTTGCATATGACTTCGGGTTTTAGAGCAAGTATCCTCTGGGTAGCCAACAGACATCCGTTTGAAGGCGAGCTAAAATGAAAAGGCGAAGCCCGCTTCTGCGGCTGTAGGGTTTGGGACCCACCACTTAAAAAACCTCCCCAATGAAAGACCGAACAGAGCCTCGGATGAGAAACCCCACTTTTGATGACGACCCCTGCAAACGTTTTAAGGATCACGATTTGATCCCTCAATTGGGAAGGTACCTCTGTCCAGCTGGTTGATGTCCTCACACAACTAAAGGCTGACATCACCGCCATCCAAGAAGTGCGATGGACGGGACAAGGATGGAAGAAGGTGGGTCCTTGTGACATCTACTACAGCAGCCATGTAAAGGAGCGGAATTTTGGTGTTGGATTTGTGGTGGGAGAGAGACTCAGTCGCCGAGTCCTGGCATTCACCCCGGTGGATGAACGTCTTGCCACAATCCGCATCAAAGCGAGGTTCTTCTACATATCGTTGATTTGTGCCCACGCGACAACGGAAGAGAAGGACGATGTGACCAAAGACTTCTATGATCGCCTAGAATGCACCTATGAGCGTTGCCCCCGTCACGATGTCAAAATGGTGCTTGGCGATTTTAACGCCAAGGTGGGTAAAGAAGGTGTCTTTGGCACAACAGTCGGAAAATTCAGCCTCCATAACGAAATATCGCCAAACGGTACGATGATAATTGTCGTTCCGCAGTGGAGAGAAAGCAGACTACCTACCTCGCAACGTTGTGATCGACCACAACACTTTCGTTGATCGTTTATTTCGTTTATCTGGGAACCAGCATTAACAACACCAACAATGCATTGACTGCTTGACGAAGTTTACCCAACTTGAATGCTTCAGGGTATGACGCCTGGTGAACCAGTGTTTCAAACGCAACTTTGAACGCTAACCACTTGCACATGTTTCCATCGAATGACGGAATAGCTAACGGATCTAATTTAAGATCAACCAAGTGGCCATCCAAAGACGTAGTGGGACAATCGCGCGCTCCATCGGTGATATTGGATTCCACCTTTAACGATGACATTAAACGATTTAGCTTACTGCATACTTTCTTGTAAAGCTCCTCTACTGTTTCCCAAAGCGCATCATGTGAACCCATCTCTGTGGGCGTAGCTCCTCCAACCAGATGATTGTGATTCTGCACGAATTGCTCGAAGTGTGCTGAAACTGATCTGAGTTCTTGTTGATGAAAAACATCCTGATCATCAATGACGCCATCAGACACACGTGCGTGTGTGTGTAATTGAATTCACCGCAGATGTACGCCAGTTGAGTTCCGCCATGAAAATCACTCAATTATTAACAAACAAAATTTAAATATTTGTCCTCACAGGAGGCACCAAAAAATGTTAAGTAATTAATTTTACAGCGGGTAGAGTTCCAATAGAATCTTACTTTATTTGACCTTACTTATTTGGTTCGACCGTATTGTTTGACATCAGAACAGAGAAGGACTAGTGCATGTATGTCCTGCACTATTTATAGTATTTTGTAGGAATTTAAAATAACGTAACATTGAATTCGCGTAAACAAATAGCATAGCAAACAGAAGTGGATGATAAAAGAAAGATAACAAAGTAAACATAGATAAGGCATTGCCAGATGGGAATTATGACAATTAGGAGTAAATTTAAATATTAGGACTAAAATTAAAACTATTAATCTTAAACAGTATGAATGAAATGATTGAGCACTGTCACGAATTACGGTCAAATGAACAATAAAAATTTTCGAATCCAAAATAAAACAAGTAAGAAAAGGCTAAGTTCGGGTTCAACCGAACATTTTATACTCTCGCAATTTATTGATATATTTTTATTAAGATAACACAGAATTTGACCCAATTTGAAAATCCTATAATTAGGTATATGTGAGCTAGAGGAAGTTACACTATTAGAAAAAAAATATTTCTAAGGGATGGTATGCAGTTCGTACACTACAACAATGTGCTCGTGACAATTCACAAATACACAGCAAACTACACTTGCTCGAACGGCGATACTAACCTCATTTTATGTTGAGGACTTTCTAACAAAGCGCTACAGAGGCAGTGGAACTGGCGAAAAACGTGGATGCCATTCTACCTGCTGGGCAGTTCACCTTAAGAAAATGGAATTCGAACGATAGTTATTCCATATATTTCATTATTAATATTCATTCAGCGGCTGTAGTCTGCGGGCCTATCTTGGGACACATCATTACCTGATGATCTTTGTCGCGAGTGGCTGAAGTATAGATCATTGCTTCCAGGGCTCAATCAAGTTCGCATCGGACGGTGGATAGGTATGACTTCACATGTTCCAACATCGCTTCATGGTTTTTGCGATGCTAGTTCACACACATACGCAGCTGTCATCTACATAAGGACATCGTGCTTCGACGATTCTATACGTTTCACCCTTTTGACTGCACGTACCAAGGTGGCACCACTCAAGGCCGCTACTATATCACGCCTGGAACTTTCGCCAGCACTATTACTCGCTGAGACACTTCAAAACGTGCGAGATGCAATGGGTTTGGTTGATGTTCCCTGCTATCTGTGGTCAGATTCTGCGATTGTATTGTATTGGTTAAAGAAGAATCCAACAACACTGAAACCTTTCATATGCAATCGAGTTCGTCGAATACAGGAGCTGACATCCCCCACCCGTTGGCATCACATCCGTTCCGCTCAAAACCCAGCTGATTGTGCCTGCAGAGGCATCACACCTGAAGAGCTATTGGTACATCCACTCTGGTGGCTAGGCCCGAAAGAGAAATTCATTATCTATTCTATCAACAATGATACATTACTCAGCAAGGACGAGTCGGAGGTTATAGTCTCTGAAACTCGTAACACTAATAAGATTATCACACGACTTTTGAGGACAATTGCTATTATTCTTCGATGGTTAAGAAGGCGTCGACATCTTCGCAAACCGGTCATAGTTACGCAGGAACTAGATGACGCACTATACACTATATTAAGTTTAGAGCAAGAGGAACATTTTTCAGATGAAATCCGACATTTGAAGTCTCGTTCAAGTTTGGTATCATCCTCTCGAATTTTGCCTTTAAATCCATATCTAGACGAGAATCAGATCCTACAGGTTGGTGGACGAATTCATAAAGCCGAATTAGCAAATGATCAACGATTCTCGATTATCTTGTCAAAGTCAACGCCATTGGTGAAGCTCTTATTACAACAAGCTCATAAAGTCACGCTACATGGTGGAACACAACTCATGCTGTATACTCTTCGTCGACGATTTTGGATTCTCAGTGCCAGGCAGGCGGTTAAGAGTTTCATCCATAATTGCGTGATCTGCCGGCGTCACAGAGGGAAAGTGCTGAAGCAACAAATGTCTTCCTTACCAGGGCAGAGGATCACAGCAGCACGGCCATTAATTTCATCTGGTGTAGATTATTGCGGGCCTTATCAAGACATACCTGGCCATATTCGTATGTATGGGCACTAAGGCTGTACACATTGAAAATGTAGATGACCTGTCGGCACAGGCATTCTTAGACGCTTTCACTCGTTTCATCAGCAGACGCGGTCCTTGTCGTGATTTATATAGCGATAATGGGACAGCCTTCGTTGGAGCTAACCGACTCTTAAAGCGGTCAGCGGTCATTTGCTTACTCGGGCACACATTGGAATTTCATCACCCCCAGAGCTGCGCATCAAGGCGGTCTCTGGGAGGCTGCGGTGAAGTCTGCTAAGCATCACTTGACGCGCTGCGTGGGCACGCAAGTCTCGTGGTATAGTCAACTGCAAACATTGACCGTTAAAATCGAGGCTTGTCTCAATACTCGTCCGATTACACCACTGTACGTTGATCCTGAGGACAAACTTGCCTTAACGCCAGGCGATTTCTTGATTCGGTCGCCACTCCTGGCGGTCCCTGAACCAGATATTCAACAAATTCCTTCCAACCGATTGAAACATTGGCAATGGATACGTCAACTTCATTAACGATTTTGGGAGAGGTGGAGTGACGAGTATCTCATTCTGCAGAGGCGGAACAAGTAGCGACGCACACCGGGTGAACGATATCGTTCTAGTTAAACAAGAAAACATGCCTTCCACGCATTGGTGTCTTGGTCGAGTACATCCTGGAACTGATGGGGCAGTCCGCAAGAGTCCTAGATAACGAGGATTTGGAGTCAGTAGACTCGACCGGGCAGGATGTTTAAGATTAATAGTTTTAATTTTAGTCATAATATTTAAGTTGACTCCTAATTGTCATAATTCCTATCTGGCAATGCCTTATCTATGTTTACTTTGTTATCTTTCTATTATCATCCACTTCTGTTTGCTATGTTATTTGTTTACACGAATTCAATGTTACGGTACGGTTACAAACTACTATAAATAGTACAGGACATACATGCAGTAGTCCTTCTCTGTTCTGATGTCAAACAATACGGTCGAACCGTCAAATAAAGTAAGATTCTATTGGAACTCTACCTGCTGTAAAATTAATTACTTAACACATACAATGACGATCAATTAATCATAAACTGAATACACAATTAAATCAATACTAACTTTAAGTATGAGATTATTTGCGGATTAGGCCTGAATAACTATATGCAATAAAAATTTGTTAAGGCATTATTTGAAATATTTATTTTGTAAAAGAAAACTACCACACAATACATATGTATATATACATATATACAATTTACTTATTTAAACAGTTTACTTATCCCTACGCGTCTTAAACTTGAAGTTTTAATACTATTTTGAACAATTATTCTATTATTATCTACAGACATACATTATAAGTAAATATTTTGATTAAGGGTGATATTACTGTGGATGCCATAAACCGTTCGAAACTTGAGATGATCATATTTTGAGAAAGAAGCAACTATATTAGGCTTCTGGATGAAATAAGGAGAGTATTACAAATCAGCTTCAAAAAACCCGAATATTAAATACTTTATCATGTTTATTTGTTATCTCAGCTTATCTGTCGCTAATATATCTCCATTAGTAACCGATATATTATCTATAAAGATAAGTTAGTTATTATTATTTAATTAATTATTATTAATTAATTTTTTTGGATTGTTTTTGTTTCACTTGTTTTCCACTAAGGTTTTATATATATCCATAATTTGATGCGGTTTTCGGTATCTTTCCAACTAAGGTTAGCCTTTGCAGATACTTTCATCTATTCGGATGACTTGATATACTCATATGTGTGTAGGGAGGTGGTGGATTTCAATCATCATAAAGCGGAATCCTTCTTATAATATGTTATTTGCCGTCAATAAAACAAACCATTATCCTTACCAGTTGTCAGATATTCTGGAATTCTTATAAAATACTTATATTCATACATATTTCCAATTCAAAGGTTGTTCTATTTAGTTAAAAAATTAAAAACTCGTCTCAAATTCCCAGCTTTTCTTATATTATTTTTTGGTTGGTTAGATCTTCTAATTAAAACTTAAGAATCGGCTAAAACTTCCTGTTACATACAATTATTATATATTTCATAGAATACATCGCTCGTCTTTTACCTAACACTTTATTCGGGCTATTGGAAAACACATTTTCATACTATAGTACGTGTATGTATGTACATATTTTTATATACAAATGTTTCTACAAAGCCATCATCTCAGTTCTTATACATATCGCAGAGTACTTTTTCCATTGGCGTATTTCCAATTGTACGTTGAAAATATATTAGTTCGATTTTATGAGAATTCACAGTCCGTAGAAGAGGCAACATCAGAAGTAGACGACCAAATCGTGCGATCTGCGTAAGAAATTGTGATTTTGTATGTTGAGATAGCATCACCTATAAGAAAAATTAAAGCATTAAACTTGAATATTTAAAAGCATTTGCAAATACGCAAAAAATAGTAGGTACTATTTTTATATATACATATGTAATTATTTTGTCTGCATCAGTAATTAAGAATATCCCAAAAACGTAAATCAATGTGAACTTTCTTTGCTTATCTTTTATGTAACTTCAGTATAAACAAGTAATGAAGGGCTAAGCTCGAGTGTAACCGAACATTATATACTCTCGCAATTTATTTATTTAATTTTATTAATATAACACACAATTTTACCCACACATTCGGCATAAAGTCCATTAGGAAACAAAAATTAGTATGCATATATAGTATATGGGGGCCGTATCATGGACCGATTTCAACTATTTTTGCTGCCTAGCTTCATTTTATCCAAGATTATGTGCTCACTAAATTTCGCTGATATACATATCTCACATATTAACCGATATATAGTATATGGTAAAGAGTCCAATGAAAGTTAAACCCCAAATATTAGGTATATGGGAGCTAGGGGAAGTTATCACCCGGTTTCACTCATTTTTGTCACGGAGACATATTATTAGAAGAAAAATGTTCCCTCTAAATTTCTTAAAAATATCTATGAGACTTACCTATATTTTCGGTAAAAAAAAATTATAAGCACTGAGGTCCTCAAGTTTAACATATGGGGCCTTGCAAACTTGTGGTCCGATTTCGACGATTTTTATAACAGCGATGCAACACTCTAAATGCAGTATTTATGTAAAGTTCTGTTCCGATATGTTCACTAATGCTTACTATATATTGTAAAGTAAACGATTCAGATCTACTTCACAGTTCTGGTATATGGAAAGTAGGCGTGGTTGTCAACCGGTTTAGCCTATTTTCACAACGTATCATTGGAAAATATTACAAACCGAATTTCATTGAAATTGGTCGAGTAGTTTCGGAGATATGGTTTTGACGCATAAGTGGGAGGTGGCCCAAATCTTCTGTACCTTCTTTACCATGTAATTTGAGGTTTATACTGTTTTTTTCTTTGTGAATTAAGGCGTTACATGGGTTTCGTGGTTTAAAAAACCCGATTTTTTGTTTTATGGCTTTTTAATTTCTACAACATCTCAAAAATATTATCCTAAATTTTCAAGTCGATCCGAATAATAACTAGTTTCGGAGATACAGCCTTTGGAAGATGTGCGCTCCAAGTCAGGTATTAGGCGTGTTTTATTTGACCACCACAAGCTAATAGCTAAATCATGGACAAATAAAACGCATTTAGTTTATTCCATACTTTCGCTTAAAAATGAATTGTGTTGGCAATGCGAACCCGAACTCTCAGCTGATATTTCATTTATTTGAAGAAACTCGGTTGAATTTAAAAATCAAATTTTCCTTTCGTTTACCGCTTTTCTCTAATGTTCTGACCTTTTAAGGAATCTACAAGCATTATTAGATCCGGGATGGTCAAGATAAATATGGGTAAAATTTTTATTGCCATTTTGCACATCGATAGAATTTCAAATTTTGGTTTGTTTACATTTTTATCTATCAAAATGGGGTTTCTCGCTATTGCCAACTACTTTTTTTTGAAAAAAAACTAACTATTGTGAATGAAAAAAAGCGATGAACTGGCAATGCCTCTAGTTCAATATACAAGCTATGATAGCTGTGACAAGCCAACATAATTATTTATTTTTTTTCAATTACAACTATTTAAAAAGAAACAAAATGTCCGATATTTTTATTTTTTTTGGAAAAATGTCTGCCAAAATTCCAATTTCCTGATCATTTATATATATATAACCCAATATCTAACTCTTTTTTTCTGGGTGACACAAACAACCAAGTGTGAACAAAACTATAACACTCTCTTTGTTGCGGAAGTATAAAAAGTCGTCTTACACATATTCTTTCGAATAGATTTTACTAAATGAGCAACAATCGCACCAACAAAATGGCTTTATTTTAAAATATTAATAGTGATGTACTCATTATTTCATATATTAAAGTTCAGAGAGAAATGTAATGAAGGGTTAAACATTTATTTTTCTACTCTCGCAATTTGAAAAGCTCTAAGATAGGGAAAATTATCAGATGTTTGCAAAACTTAATACAAAACTTGATTGAAGCATATAAAAAGCAATCGTTTTTAACAAGGAATGAAGTTTTTCATGAAGTTCCGCAATTAAATGTCTGTCAGAAAAACATTTAAAGAAAACTGATTATACATTTTCCTTATAATCCTTGGTTCTATGTAGATAGCAACGCTATACTCTATACACAAGAATGATAGAATACAAGATTACAACATACATTTACCGTTAGCTATTTTGGTTTTAATTTCCTGTCGCATGACGTCATAAAGTCCCGGTGCACGTTAGTACAAAACAAAGTAAGCGGTAGTGCTTATTATTATTTAAAATTCTAAGTGAAAAATATATTAACTTGAAAAAGAAGTGCGTAATGGCGGAATTTAATAACAATAGTACAAAAAATCATATATAAAGAGATTTGTTTACTTTTCCAACCAACAAAAAAGTTGATTACGACCTCTAGCCTTTGGTTTCGAAGAGAATGACTTGCAAGACGATTTTCAGTTTCAGATTAGGATTCTCCATCACGGAGTCTTTTTGATACTCTCACCTGGGACCTATTTCCAGAAAGTTGAGATTCTAGCAATAAATATAGCCTATGTTACTCGGTGTGAATGCAGTTTTCCAATGGTGAAAGAATTTTTGAAATCGGCACAGTAGTTTATGAGTTTATTCATTACAAAAATATGTACATACAAATCTTTCCTCTTTATAATAGTAGTATATATGTATATACATATATATAAAACTTACATGAGCTTGATCTTGAAGATTTTCTATTTGCGCAGGATCTTTAAGGCCCCGAGTTTCGGGCCGAAATAAAACTATTGCTTTCATGCAAGCAAATTCAGCGGGATCGACTAAAACTGCCTTGTACTTGTAGAAGATTTCATGTAATGTCCGTACACTGGCAGCTACCTGGGAAATGTTTTAGTATACATAAAATCATAAAGCTATTACTACTGATATGATATTAAAAAATGTTAAATAAACAATCAAGAAATTGCAATTGCATTTACCTACGTGTATGTACTTACTTCTTCTTTAGAAACGCAGTTCTCACTTTCTTGTGTAGCGTCATAATTATTGCAATGTTCCGAAACTGAGAATAAAGTACATCCTGTAGGGTCTAGAGGAATGCACCATTGAATGGCATTGAGGAGAAATAGATCCGACCATGATTCTTCCAATAGTATAACCTATAATGAAACCAGGACAATTATAATATCTTATTAAACATGATACTAAAGTCGTAATTAAACTCTAGATCGAGCATTTTGGAGATCAAATAAATGAATTTAATACTTTAAAATTATAAACATGCTGAAATAAATTTAGACAACTAATCACAGGTTAACAGATCCTAAGAATTCGGTTGAGTGCTTGAAAGCTTAATTATATGTATATATTGTCAAAGAATATCGTCCATGAAAAGCAAACAACATTACTATACAACCTTTGTACAACACTGAAGCTTTCTGTTGCTTATATGTTAAAGATGTTGAGTTGTCTTAAAGTGTAATAGGGATCTATTACATCTAAAAATATTGCTTAAGTTTTTTTTTTGCTTCAATTGGTATCTGTTGAGCTGGCTTTAGGACAGGTATTTTTCAAAGAGGAATTTTGAAGTATTCAATAATTTTTTTTAGTATTAATTATGACAACTTATGACGGCTAAAAAGTGCGAACTGAGATAGCCTGTCGAGAGGATATGGCTTTTCTATTCACCTAATCTATAAATAAAATTTTTATTTCGTTTTTACTAAAGTATGATGAGTAAATATTTTGTTCACAAAATATGTTATGTGAATATTTCTATTATTTTGTCCAGTTTTAGTTCTCACAAAATATTGAAGTTAAGAGGGACTTATAATTACTACAGTGGATTTATAAACAACATTACCTGATCTCTAAACGACAGACTCGCAAAACTTGGTAAATTCTTTGCCCACTTTACTGCCATAAAGAGAAGGCGAGCGCTGGTCTCATAAACTGTCTCATGTGGCTGAACATACAAGTTTTGCGGTACAAATGTCGGTATCGTAAAATGGCAATCCAGTTTTTCATTCCGCAGTGGCTCCTCATCATTGGTAACATCGATGGAGTCGTCTTAACGACAAAAATCCATATTAATAAAATTTGCAAAATTACAATGCAATATAGGTAAAGGCACTACATATCGCACGTCAAACAATGATGTGATCATATTTGCAAATAACATATTCCAATCGTATATATATTTTAATTCGCACAATTTAAAAAAATTCTGGTTTCTGATCTAAAAATAAATATGTTCTTAGAACATATAGACATCTAACAATGGTCATTTTAGCCGTCGGATGATGAATATTTCGTCTGGCTTTATCGAGTGTTTGTTTAACAGTTATCTCCTGATGGAAATTTTCAGTTATTTGCACACATACATATGCACACATTTATAAAATAATTTTATTTTATTTTAAACAGTTTAAAATCACAAATGTAACACTATTTCTTCCGAGAACTGATATTGGGTTTTTTGCATTCACTGTTCATCAAGTGTTGCAAACTTTATTTTATTTTTAAATTGGTAAAAATGCTGTTATATTCGTTATAATTGGATAACATAAATTATGAAACGTTTCCTTGATTGCTTCTAGTAACTTTTGAATTCATGACACAGTAGGCGGTGGACTTCAAATAGCAAGTTTACTCATTATTTAAATAATTTCAAAATTTAAAATATATAAAATCTATACCTGGGCCGACGTGCGATATAGTTACATATTTATATATGATCATTTACCATCATTATCATTATCATGAACAGAACTGCCCGAACTTATGGACGAGACACTTCCTCCGACAGGATTTTTATCTAAAACTTAAATAAAAAATTAAATTAATTATTAGGTAAAAATTTAAAAACTGAACATACATATATGGACAGGTAAATACTGCTTGTTACGTTTATTAATGGACTACAGTTGCTCTCCTTTTTGCATGGTTAACAGGTTAGTTTAAACCTAATTTAGAATTTATTTAATGCTATTAACAGCAATGTATTTGTGACGTATTGACGCATAGAATTTTGATTTTATTGCAAAAAAGTATACAATTAAAATAAAAAATCCGTATAAAAAAGATAAAACGTGTAAAAATGGTAACTGGGAAGTGTACAAAAACCCCGTGTAAAAAGGAGATCAACTGTATATACATACAGTGCGCTGAGTATTGTCAAAAGGAAAACATATACATTGTTTTGTAATGTTTTTTTCCATACTTATTGTTATTAATAAGTATTTTTGTTATTAATATTTTAAAAGAAAAAAATATTATTTAAAAGAAAAAATATTAGATCAAAGTATTTGAGGAAAAGCTTGGTAAATACCTCGAGGCACTTAAGCGGGATTCATTTAAGAGCCTTTCCCGCTTAAGTGTCTCAAAAGTCTTGCATGTTAAGAAGGGGCACTTAAGCGGATATTACTGTATATATTTTCCCAAAGTTCATAGGTGGAACATAGAGCCTCAAATTAAAATCTAATTTCAAATTCTATTTGATAGCTGAATACAGAACTATGTTTATGGCTTACTATAAATATTAAAACTCGACCGAAAAAATGCCAACTGTATTCTTCAATTCGTATTTTCGTTAAAATAAATCGTTTGTATGATAAATATAACTTAATTACAAGTGAATAAAAAATAAAAATAACTTTTATGGCCAGGCATTTGTATACGACCATGTATTTGTATTTGTATATGAATATGTACCTGTATCAGATATAGGGGAACTCGGATCTATTGAATTCGTACTACTTGAGTTTGTAGACACAGAGACTGTTCCATTGGAAAGATCCATTGAGGTCGTAAAAGAGTTTTCCTTAGAGAACTGCAGATTGTTGTTAAATACCGAGAAACCGCCTGTCTGCGATACATTGGAAGAAAGCTGTAAGGCCTTTGAAATGTGATTGTGATGTAATCGCCGATTTGTCGGAAGATTCGATATAGCTGAAAATCCATGTAAAGTTAAACATATTCTATACGATTGTGCTTACAAAATAGCAATTTACAGGGAGGTGGTAGTAATCCAGGGCCATAGCATGGTGGAGATAATAAAACGGGTGATCTGAAATGTAATGTATACGAAAGATGTAACTGTGTGATCAAATTGTTCTATGTTAATTGAAAGTATTATATTGAAAGTCGCACATTCGTATAGGTGAACGTCTTACCCAAAAACTCCTACGGCTACGGCCGCTTCCCGCAAAGCTCGCCCGTGTTCCATCTCCCGCAGCGTCTCAGGACGTATAGTAGCTGTGTTTCGCGGCTGTCGCTCATTTTGCACTGCTGTAATTGGAAAATAAATGAATTCGGGATGTGTAAACCGCACACAGCACTTATAATAACTTGTCATCGAAATTCCAAGCGAATACACCCTGTAATCTAAATACACGGCATGACAGCAAATATAAAGCCTTCAAGGTGAGAAAATGTACTCGTTACATACGTTATATACACTCAGTAATTTGAATGTGCCTTAGTAGACATGCTGAGTGTACGAGTGTGAATGAGGAGGTGCGTAATTGTTTTGAGGTCACGTGCCAGCGCCACTGGCCATTTAAATGTTTAAATAGGTTTTAGCATAGGAATACGAGTATATCCACACTAACTCTTTACAATATCAAAAAAACAAAGATAAAACATAAAAATAAAAATGTTAATAGACATATAAGTATATAAATACATGTCTATATGATAATTATTTACTCGTATACATATTTTTTGAGCTTTTTAAAACAAGGGCGCACTTTCCTTAATTCTAGTCTGCCCATTATTTTCAGTGTAGGTATATGAACAATACATATCTCTAGTGATAACTCTAATAAAAATACATATGCATATACTGTTGGTCATAGAAGAAGAAAAAAGTGGGTGCGTCTCACTTTTTTCTTCAAGGACCTGTTCTATTTACTACCACGTATGATTTAGTTGATACAATTTTTTTCTTATGAAAGGTCAAACAGTGTTTGATAAAAAACTGCTCACAATTGTGATAGCATAACTGTGCATTCAAGGATTTTAGAAACTTCGATTTATCCACGTGGGCTTTCAGTTAGTCATTAAATTAGACGATGAAAACAATTATTTTCATTAATAAAAAAACTTAATATTAAGAAATTAAGTGTTTTTGGATAATATTAGAAAAAAATAAACTTATTTCACTCACAAAGACTTTTAAATCGAAATATTGCCAAACAAATAAAGTGATGCTCCAGAACTCTTGATAGATATTTAAAGGAACCAGTGAAATATGAAAAAAGCTTTAAACGGCGGGTTGGCTTGCAAAGTTTAAGAAGAATGAAAACAGTAGTAAGATAAAGAACCATTAAACAATTACACTTGGTTTGAGCGAATATGAAGTTATTGCAAACGAAGAAAGCAGTACACTTTACTAAAAATAGTTTTCATAAGTCTAATATTGACTCTCACTAAAAATTAACGTTTAAAATATGCTATTGTTCTTCCAAAAATTAATTACTTTCAGTGCGTCTATTCTAGTGACCAAGAAAATATGGCATTTTTTAAACTGTTCTAAAAAGATGTTTGAAAACATACAATTTTGTTAAATTTTTAAAGTCTTTTGAATATTAACCTATTTCAAGGACCATGACATTTGCATATCAACTTTTATTTAATTGAATCGAAAATAAAAGTTCAAAGCCGAATACTATTTTAAGTACGGGTGCGTTCAACCTATTTACGAAGAGTTTGTGTAAGTACATTGATGATGATTAGCTATGTAAAACTTTAAATTCCAGTGTTTAGAAAAGGAATAATCAAACAAAAAACATGCCGTGAACATTTAGAAACAACCAATGTCAAGTTTCTATACGTAAAAAGTTGCAATAACCTCACTTAATGGATTCAGAAAGATTTTGAAGAGACGAATTTTCAGATTGAATTAATCACTGAACCTTATTGATAAATATTCCATGCACAAAAAATTTCATCTTAGGAATTGGGATACTCGTTCTTGTGTTCGTTGTGATGTTCTCAGACATATGTTTTGCTTACAATATTTCTCATTCTTTTTTATATGTTTCTTCTCATCCGACTTTAATTTATTAATCATATTAGAGCCTTTAGTCTTATGAAAGTTATCTCTCAGTTTTGGTACCAAAATAAATTGTACTAACCGAAGTAATTATTGAGACTAAATTATATTATGTTTACCAAAGAGTAAAGGTATCTCACATATTGTGCGTTGTAAGGTTAATCAGAGCGGTAAACTGAGATTAGATGTATAGAGATAGGATTGTATGAACTAATTTTTACTATTGTGACATCATTGCGTAACTATCGCTACTATAACTACTACTTTAAAATTTTAAGCAGGATTGGGCTCATAGGTGGTGTGTTCGTAGATTTTAGAAAAAAGATAAAGCATCTAACTGGCCTATGCTGCTTATTGTATTTGAAAGGGCATCGATTACGACTGTCAAATATTGGTTAACAAGTATGTACGTTATCATGGAGGTTAACGTGTTAAAAGAGCACGATCTCGTACTGGCAGTAGTATTAAGCTGTATACCGCCGAAATAGTGGGCTTAGCGCGCAAACCGCAAATAAAAATATTAATCACAGCTTCTTTCTTCATTTTAGTTTATTAAAAATGATAGCTATTTACTAGCACCCTATTGTCTTGTTAATATGTATTTTGGAGTTTATTCTACAAAAATTAAAATGGACCGTGTTGTCATGAACGAAAAAAGAGAAACTCTTTGCTTTTAGTTTCTACGTTAGTTTGACAAATTGAGATAAAATATTATATGACAAATATAAAAAATATATTTTATTTAATATGGGAATCTTCAATTTCAAACTATTTGCCAATATCTATGATTATATTTAATAATACTACACGATTATTTTATACTCACCATCTTTATTCATCCCCATTTGAAGGCACTTCTTAAGACGGCAAGCTTGACACTGATTTCTATGTGCTTTGTCCACAATACATCGACCTGTTCCGGCTTGACATCTGAAATATTAGTTTTAGTTATTCAGTCATTACTTCAAAAAATAATTTTTGCAAACATTTTACTTTAGAAGTTACAAATTATAGTCTGATGTCGGCTTATTTCCTAAATTTTTATAATAAGAACGATAAAACAAAGACTTTGTATGTACGTATAGGGCATGTTTAGCAACTTACATATAAGTAGAGAGAACGGAAGATCTACATAAAAGTGCAATCTCAGATTTTTCAAACTAACAGCAATTATTATACAGCCGTGACACCAATGATTAGATTTGTTTACAATCTTAGTCCAAATAGCTTTTGTGGCTCTTAGTAGATTTATAACTGGTCAAAATAGTTTGTCACTAAACGTATCAACTCCAGTCGGAGCTGCATGAAAATATCGCTAAACGCGCAATGCAAATGCCATCACACGCAAGTGTCTACAATCCAATGTTAGAGTTAAATTTCAATTTCTTTACGTCTGATATCGGGTTATTGCTCAATGAATTAGTCTTTGGGAATATACTGACATCTGAATATTTCATCGACCCTAGATCGCTAAAATGCCGGCCACTCGAAAATTCGTCTAAATGTTTTGGGGAGAGTTTGTCTCACCCATAAACATTTTTGCTAAAAGTTTCGAATGATACTCGTCATAACTCAATATTGTCGTAATTGGGCTAAGGAAGAACACTCTTCAAATAAACCATCTAAACTCTAAATTGTCTAAAAATTGTTTTAACGGACATTCCATTCCAGGAGAGGTCTCTCTCTTCCTCGGCTTCCACTAGCGGGTACTGCATCGAACACTTTCAGAGCAGGAACCCTTTCGTCCATGCGGACAGCATGATCTAGCCAGCGTAGCCGCTGTGTTTTTATTCGGTGAACTATGTCTATGTGGTCGAATAACACATACAGCTCATCATTCCATAGTCTGCGGTATTCGCCATTGCAATCTCCTAGTGCCGTCTCATCGGATGTCGACATCGTCCACGCTTCTGCATCATAAAGTAGGACGGGAATGATGAGGGACTTGTAGAGTTTGGTTTTTGTTCGTCGAGAGAGGACTTTACTTTTCAGTTCATAGTAGCACCTGTTAGCAAGAGCGATCCTGCGTTGGATTTCAAGGCTGACATTATTATTGGTGTTGATGCTGGTGCCTAGGTATACGAAATTATCTACAACAGTTACAGACAAGTGGGAGCCAAGACGCGAATGCGCTGACTGTTTGTTTGATGACAGGGGATATTTCGTCTTGTCCTCGTTCTCCACCAGACCCATGCCCTTCGCTTCCTTATCCAGTCTGGAAAAAGCAAAACTAACGACGCGGGTGTTGTTTCCAATTATATCAATTTTATCGGCGTACACCAGCAGCTGTAGCTGTACACTCTTATAGAAGATTGTACCTTCTATATTTATCTCTGCAGCTCGTATTAGTTTCTCCAGCATCAGGTTAAAGAAGTAACACGATAATGAGTCACCTTGTCTGAAATCTCGTTTGGTATCGAACGGCTAGGAGAGGTCTTACCCGATCCTGACGGAGCTTTAGGTGTCAGCTTACACAGCCGTATTAGTTTTGCAGTGATACCAAATTCAGACATAGCAAGATGGTGGGTGTCGATCCTCTTTTCGCGGGTCTTTTCCCAGATTTGGCGCATGGTGAAGATCTGGTCAGATGTAGATTTTCCAGGTCTAAAGCCACACTGATAAGGTGCAATCAGTTTGTTGACGGTGGGCTTTAGTCTTTCACACAGTACGCTCGATAGAACCTTATAAGCGATGTTGAGGAGGCTTATCGCACGGTAATTACACGACAGAGTACAGTGAGGTTCCAACCATCGGGCATGCTTTCTTCCGACCATATTCCGCAAAGAAGCAGATGCATGCACCTTATCAGCTCTTCGCCGCCGTATTTGAGGCCTGCCGCCTTGTTGTTTTTCAAGCGGGTGATTGCTATTCAAATTTCGGTCCCACAGTTCTCTTATACCGAGATGTTGATGAGTGCTCTCAGTAAGCAGAAGTACAAGTCAAGTAGAAAATCATTCGGCTGTGGGTTGAGATTGCAGGTTCTCGATGTCGAACCTTCCTTGTGTTTGTTGACGTGTGCGCTTTGCTACTCAGAGGCGGGTGCGTATCTTAGCTGCTACATGATAGTGGTCCGAGTCGATTAGTGATGAGCGATATTTCACAACCGGTGATTTTATATTTATATTTTAAGTTATGAAATTTTTAAATTAATATAATTAATAATTAAAAATACATTTTGACTCAAATTAATTAATTAATAAAAAAAAATATTTTAATGATGAGCGTCGAACCTAGGGAATTTGATGGATATGCAAAGTAGGAAAATTCGTGCGTTTAATAGATTGTGCGAGAATTCGCCGATTGATGGTAGGCAATTCTGATAGTCATGGTTTATTATATTTATATATTATTCATAAATATTTTTATTTAATTTAATTTTCTATCTATTTTCCATTTCATTTTTTATTTTTTTAATATACATTCTTTGGTTAAGTAGCAATATCAGTTCGAAAGTAGCAATCACTGCTCAGTGATCACAGTAGCAATTTTAGTTGTGATTTTGATAATTTTGGATACGGTGATTACAAAAGCAGTTAAATGTACCCAAAATGTATTAATTAGTTAATTGTGATTACCAAAGCAGGTAAATTTTGGATATTGTTAAAATTAATAAAAATGTAAATGTAAAAAACTAAAAAAAAATGTGGAGTACAAATTCTCATAAATTCGTGTTTTTTTTTTGTGATCGCAATAGCAATATAAAATCACAGCGATTTAAAAATAGCAATCACATCAAAAACACTGGATACATGTCGTCCATCTATCACAACATGATCGATCTGGTTGCACGTGATTCGATCGAGGGACAGCCAAGTAGCTTGATGTATTTTCGTATGCTGAAATCTTGTACTACAGACGACTTGAGAAATGAAAAAATGGGCAGATAAAAAAATATATTAGGCCTACATACTAGGGTCTTAAAATTATTCGAATAACCAGAAAAGCGATTATTCGAAGATTCGGTTTGTAACCGTTCGTATGAATATTAACCAATAATTAACTAATAATATTCAAATAGAGGTAACATCGCTTTGTTACGACTATTGGAGTAATTGATCTGCTGCGACTACAATAATACGCTTTGGAAGATCAACCCATCAACAAAGTTATTTTTTACATTTAGTTTGTTCATATACCTTGTCCGGATTGAGAAGTTCTTATTCAACAATAAACTAAAAAAATCCTACATTATAAATACTATTTGAAATCTTAAAAAAAAAAAATTGGTAAGTTTTCTGCACAAAAATTAATAAAATTATTTAAAAAAATATATATTCACAACTGTGCTGTATGTCAAATGTCTCAGAGCAATATGAGATCATAAAAGATAAGATTTAGTTTGGAGTATGTAGGATGATTGCGAAACCAACGCTTATCCAGTTTTATATATTATATCTGTAAACATTCATTTCCATATTTAATTTAAAATAGGGGTCATATGTAGAAGTTCACGCAAGTGAGGAAAGTTTCTGACTGCCATTCAAGGCCAAGAAAGATTCTTTTGCATATGGCTCAAGCAGCTCCCGACTTCCGGGTTTTGACTAAGTATCCTCTGTGAACAACAGTCATCCGTTTGGAGACGAGCTAAAGTTAGAAGACGAAGCCTGCATCTGCGGTTGCGCGTAGGGTTTGGGACCCACCACATAAAAAACCTCCCCAATAAAAGACCAAACAGAGCCTCGGATGAGAAACCATATAACTAAAGGCTGACATCATTGCGACAACGGAAGAGAAGGACGATGTGACCAAAAATGCAAATTCAAATCCAAAATTGCTTATGTATGTATGTATATAATGGTGCCCTTAATACTTGTATCTGTGCAGATGCATGAAATATATTGGAAAAGAAAAACCAATATATATGTATAAAGTTAAACCATAATTTGTAATACCAGAATTGATTTTTTATTCAATAATACTATCTTCCTTTAGTCATCACAAATGTCAACTCACTTTATCCCATCCCAAGAGATTGATATGGAGCTTAAGATGTATACACTTAACCAAATGTGACCACATAACATACAGAGAGTGTTCGAATACAGTGTTTGAGCTATTTGAAAGGGATGAAGGTAAGCGCAATGTTTAGAAGCCATGGATTATCGGAATGCGTAGGATAAATATACATACATATGTATATACATACACTTACACTAAATATTTATACATATATGTGCATATGAAGTCCATGGAATACGTGACGCCAGTTTTTCATCCCTTTTATAAAGTTCGGTTTATCAATCATTTGAGGGTTTATGCAGAATAAACAAGTATGCGGGTAAATTTTTTTGTGGAATTTATCCTTAAAAAATCAGTTAGTATGAAACTCTTGTTTTGCAATTCCAGTTCGAAAAAGTTGATAGACAATTGACTAGAACTATTAATAAATATTTAATAGTATAGAATAATTAAACAGTTTGCTTATTTTAAATCACTTATACATATACATATGTATATGGTAAATAACGATTTCATAGTACAACATTAAACTAACCTGTAAATGAGTTTCCGCCGCACACTTCGTTTGAAAAATCCTGAGCAACCATTGCAGGCTAAAATTCCATAATGCTTTCCTGAACTGGTATCGCCACAGACTACGCAAATTAATCCCAAATTTTGACTTTTTAAACGCGCAGATGCAGATGCAGGGCTGGTTTGCTCAATATTTGCCGTCGAATTCACTACTGAGTGCTGACTCCAAGGGACTAATCGATTATGTGGTGAATAGCAAACCCGGTTTGTGTGTGTGTTAAGTATTTCTGCAATAAATAAATACACTTGCTAAGTTGATTTCAATTAAATTTCATTTCATTGAATTACAAATACTCAAATGCATATCAGACTCTTTTCTAATCCGGCCCACAACTGATGTATTCTTTGCTGACTTTGCGTGCAGCATGCCTTTGAATATTTACATCCACTATTTTGTTATATTATATTTGCCCATGAGTGAAGTGTCGCTCATAGGGTCGAGTAATCTACAAATTTATTTACACATTCAATTAGGGTGCCATTAAAGCTTCGCGGCAATCTGTGCACAAATTTTACTCTGGGGACAATTGTTTCGCCATCACACCCTAATTTGATTGTAGTGATTTTTTGATGCACTTAACCCCAGAAAGGAGCAGCGCTGAAGCATTGGTGGTCTCATTTGTTACGGATGGCTGGTAATTTCATCAAATATATTCACCAATACCAGCAGCAAGTGTTAGCCACAGTCGTTGGGATTAACGTCATATGCTTGAATTTTATGCTGTTAATATTACAAAGATGATGTTGTTATGAGACCAACGTTGTATCGCCCCAATGAAAGTGTTAAAGTTTTTAAAAGCCAGACTTAATGCAAACATCTCATATCAGATGTATGTATACATGTACAGTAAATAAGTGGATAACTATCCGGCAGTAACGGAGAGTGATTGTACATTAACACACACTGATGCATAAATTTATATAAATCGCTCAAAATAGTTACATTAATTGTATTGGATTACCAGGAATTATACTGGTTTTTTACTATAATGGTACATTCATTTGTAAGAATTTAATTAAAATTAACTCCACGAGTATCGTATTGAATGTATTGTAGAAGTTATCGTGATAGAAATCTCGAAATGTATGCTCCTACTAGGGTTAAAACCCGACTCAGTGGAATTTAAGTTAACGCAATTCAACTGCAGTTCAACCAAACCAAAATTTGGTGTTACGGATTTCAACTAATTTGAGCTAGATTTTACAGATGATAATTTTAAATGAAAATTTTAGACAATACATACATTGAAGTTATTTTTTATTCATATTAATAGTCGGGTGTCGAAAAATGTTGACCTTTATTTTATTTTTAACGACCGGGGTAAAAAGAAGTCTGGACTGTACGGTAGATGGCTTATCAAATCGATAATTTGAGTGCTCAAAAATGCAGTTGATTCCGTCGATGTGTGAAAGCTCCCAATGTCGTAGTGAAGAGTAATCCGTCTTCGGCAGTTGGTTTTTCTGATTTATTGAAAGAAAACTGGCAAACAAATAGTTATGTACCAGTCAGAATTTACTGTTATGCGGTGTTCTATTGATATGGTTGCGACATGTCCAGTTTTCCCAAAAAACAGGTAAACATTTGCTGGAAGTCCAACAATTTTTGTTGGAGTCGGCTCATATTGAAACAGCCATACAGCGATTGTTTACATTTGGGCTCATACGCGTAAATTCGCCTTTCATGGTGTCATAGACATGTTTCGAAGCACCGCTATCTATATTTTTATCGACCATTTGACACGAACCTTGTTGACCGATTGGAAAATGTGTGGGATCAATCAAATACAATCAAATGTTCATGCTGGTCGCACTAATGCCTATAATTGTCTCAATATCACAATAGGTTTTTAATTTTTCAAAAGGTACTTTAACGGAACTAGTAATTCTATCGATTCATCACGTTCGTTTGTGAATTATAATCAGATTTTGTTTCTCATTAACTCATAATATGGGCCATACGTTCACTTTGTGTCACTAATATATCCTCATGTCAACAAACAGATTGGACCTTATCTGTGTGGCTTTAGACCTGGAAAATCCACAACTGACTAGATATTCACCATGCGCAAAATCTTGGAGAAGATCCCTGAAAAGAGGATCGACACATACCACCTTTTCGTCGATTTTAAAGCTGGTTTGACATCACGAAAAGGAGCTGCCTTTATGCCGCTATGTCAGAATTTGGTATCCCGGCAAAACTAATACGGCTGTGTAAGTTGACGTTAAGCAACACTAAAAGCTCCGTCAAGATCGGGAAGGACCTCTCCGATCCGTTCGATACCAAACGAGGTTTCAGACAAGGTGACTCACTGCGATTTCTTGAAACTATTGGTGGATGCAATCATACGAGCTGCTGGCGTACGCCGATGATATTGATATCATTGGATGTTTATACCAATCTGAGAGCAGACCTTCTATATAAACTTCACAATATAATTTGGTTTTTCTGGTGTTTATCGTTAGTGAATTAAAACTCTTTTAGTAGATTTCAACATACCATTTGTATATGGTATGGTTATAATACGATTTCCTCAATTTTCATGCTTCACCTCCTTGTGCAGGACTTATGCCTAAGACAGACATATGGTTTCCGTACTACGATGTGTACGACAATAAAAGCTATAGAAACCATGTACCAGCATAGTGACACACATGTAGTATTGTACTATATTTACATCCATCAGCTGATACACATAATTTCAAGCAAAATATAATTATGAATAACAGGCAGGAAAATTTATCCTGACTTAGTTATAACTTCAAACAATCTTAAAATATTATTATCCATTATAATTATTACTTCTCAACATATTTTTCACATCATTTTTTCAAATTTTGTTTTTATACTCTCGCAACAAAAGTTGCTTAGAGAGTATTATAGTTTAGTTCGTCCGTCCGTCCGTGCAACGGATAACATGAGTAAAAATTAAGATATCTTGATGAAACTTGGAACACATGTTCATTGGGACCGTGAGAAGGTTGCTTTCGAAAATTGGCAAAATCGGCCACGCCCACCAAATGGCGAAAACCGATAACACACAAAGTGTCATAACTAAGCCATAAATAAAGTTATAAAAGTAAAATTTGGAACAAATGATCGCACTAGGAAGGGGCATATTTGGATGTAATTTTTTTGGTGAAGTGGGCGTGGCCCCGCCTCCAAATCTGTTATTTGTATATATCTCGCAAACCAATAAAGCTATGTAAACCAAACTTTCTGCAGTCGATTTTCTTACGTACCCCACCACACACCATGAAAATAGTTGAAATCGGATAATAACCACGCCCACCTCCCATACAAAGTTTAGGTTGAAAATGACAGAAATACTAAATTTTACAGAAGCAATTATAGAAGGATGCTACACTCAGATTTTTTTACAAAATGGAAAATGGGCGTGGCATCGCCCACCTATGGGTCAAAAACTCTCTCTCAGGAACTACTCGACCGATTCGAATGAAATTCGGTATATGGTATTTTCTTGACACCCCGATGACACGTATGGATGAAATCGATTCACAACCACGACAACTTTCAATATAACTCAATTTTAAGTCCATCTGATTCCTTCACTTTATAAGATATACATAAGGAACCAATGAAGATAGCGAAATAAAACTTTACACAAATGCTGTATATGATCCGTGGCATCATTTGTGAAAAAATTGTCGAAATCGGACTATAACTTTTCAAAGCCCCGAATATCGAATATGAAGAATTCAGAGCCCCATGGTAATTTTTCAACGAAACTTTCGGTAAATCTATCAGGTATCTTAATTTAATTTAGAGGAAATATTTTTCTTCTAATAGCGTAACTTCCCCTAGCTCTCATATACTTAATTATAGGATTGGGTCAAATTGTGTATTATCAATAAACTGCGAGAGTATAAAATGTCCGAACTTAGCTTTTCCTTGCTTGTTTTGATTACAGTTTATTTTGAATTTAATTTATTTTCCGTATGTCAAAATTTCAGAAAACATATGATTGTGGCAGAAGAGATTAAATTATTATTCTCTACCAAATCCACCAAGCACCATCCACCATTGCTTCACCACCTCCACCGTTTTCTTTACTTAATCACTTTTCATCAACAGTAACAGCAGTGAATCGCAGATGGAAATTCGATCGATAAAGTTTTGTGTAAAGTCGTGTGACTGCCATACTTCGAGCTTCATCATCAAAAATACCGATTGCATTTATATTTACAACGTGAGATAAAAATTACTAAGGCCATAAATTGATTTCTTTTTACAAGATCAATTTTTTTTTTCGAAATTGGCCTCATAGCTCTTATTTGTGCTTCAAGGAAAAAGCTATACAACTGGCGTAGCTTGACTTGTTTGGAGAAAATGCAAATAACTTATTTTTTCTACCTACATACAGAGGTAGTCAAAATTATTTACACATCGGACGTTTTTTTACAAGTTTCACACAAAAAGCATTCACTTGTTGTTGTTGTTGTCGCAGGGTCACAAAATGCTATGTTGTTGTAAACCTTGATCTATTCCCGAGCGAATGAATTCGGTTTGGCAAGAATAGCTTGAAATATGGCGGAGAAATAGGCAAATGAACTGAAGTCTTGCAGTTGACAAAAGTATTTACACACGCCGATTTAGCCTTTACCCTTGGTTTGGTTTAAGCAAGAGTAGTAATTGAATTCTATTGCATTCATAATAACTTAACTCAGCCATAAAATATCAAAAATGGTAAATAAAATTCCGTAAACCAAGGAATCATCGATTATAACTAGATCGGAGACTGTTACTAAGTTTAAGTCTGGTGTTTCGGCTTCGGAGTTAGTAAAAATGTATAGAATTTGATGAAATACTGTTTATACTGTTATTAAAAAGAAGGACACGAAATATTGCAAGGACAATTTAAAGATAACTGGGCGGAGATATGTGATAACTCAAAGAGAATGCATAAGGTTAGTAGGAACTGTCATACAAAATACCGCAATTAGTCCTGTTAATATTGCAGCAGCTTCGAATCAGCATATTGGACGAACAGTAAATGATGCTACACTGCTCAGGACATTAAAGAAGTTAACATAAATACCTGAAGTTAGGCAAAAATTGGTTAATTTGGTCAATATTTCTGAAAATAAAAAAACGATATGCCAGTCATTTGCCTTAAATTGGATCCTGTAGCTTGTCGTGGTCAGATAATGCCGAATTTTGGTTCCAGGGCTTGTTTAGCAAACGCTTTATGCATTTACCACGTGAAAATAAGAAATATGCAGCTTAGGCGCTAAACAGAGTCGAAGGTGACATGCTGATTTTTTGGGGAAGTTTTCCTTACTTAAGTTTTCGAGATTTGCTACTAATTTAGGGACCCTACATCATCCGGATATATCAAAATTCACATGACCATGCCATTGTAGTGGTTAATCGGCCTTTTCCAACTATTGACTACATTTTACAACAGGACAATGCTCCATTTCATGAAGGATCTTTACCTACAAAAGTTTTAAATGAAGCAAATCAAGTTGACCTCCGCACAGCCCTGATGAAAACCTTAGTCAAAATGTTTGGTCTTTCGTTAAATATCAGAGGACGATTAATATAATAACCGAAAACGCCGAAATTACCAACATTTGGTCTAAATTAACTGTTAACTTAACTTGTGTTGAATCAATTCGAACCATAAAGCAGGCTGTTATTGATGCCAATGCTAATGTAACCAATTTTGAATTTATCGCCTTAGAATAGTAACTAAGACTAAACATTAAAATTTAAAGTTATCATTAAATAAGAACAGGATAATAGAGTTCAAGTTGTGTGTAAATACTTTTGACGCAAAAAAATGTGTGTAAATAATTTTTACTACTGCGAGTCTTCAATTCATTTGCCTATTTCTCCGCTATATTTCTATCTATTCTTGTCAAACCGACTTCATTCGCTCGGGAATAGATCAAGGTTTACAACAACATAGCATTTTGTTACTCTGCGACAACAACAACAAAAAGCAAAAGCTTTTTCTGTGAAACTTGTAAAAAACTTCCGACGTGTAAATAATTTTGGCTACCTCTGTATATGTATATTATAATTATACTTTATTTAGTTTTGAATATTAAATTAATTCAAACAAATGTACAAATACATAGTAACTTGCATTTATCGTATTTATAAACTGAGTTTTTTACTTATTTTGTGACATATTATAAAGACATTCAAAGACAATGTTTTGTTTATAATAGTGTTACTCTGTGTCAAAAATGCGCAACATCGGGTCAATACTTCCTCTATCCCCCATATACCTGATATACGGATTTTCAAATTTCCGGTAGACTTTAGGCCATATATCGGGAAATATGAGAGATATCCTTGCAAAAGTAAGTGAGACCAAATATGAACCTAACAGATACAAATAAAACAAAAACAACTGAGACTTTGACGACCATAACTACTGTAACAGGGACTACGGAAACAACGTATCGGAATCAAAGCACGGAATCCGATGAAGATGCCCAACTCACCTCCAGTCAGGAGACGATAAAAAGTGCTGCCGGAGGTACCAGACATAGTACGCCGGTAGCGATAGCAGCTAACATAGTGGGAACCAATCAGAGCAATCGGAACCTTCCGAAGAAATCGTAAAACAGAATAAGTCACAAAAGAGGAAACGAGCAGTCGGAAACTCCACACCTACAACGATCCAGGAAAAATGGGTACAGATTGACGTCAGATTGTCGAGTCTAGTTCTAAGCCACATAGTCGACAATCCGGCGGGTTCCCATCCAGAATTTCGGAAACCCTTAGGGGTTACAGGGTGATCAAATGCACGTACCAGGCCTCCATGGACTTCCTTACGAGTAGCGTCGCCAAAATCTGCGACACCATTGTAGGCATCAAATTGAAACTTATACCCGCCAAGGACATACCAAGGAGACATTGCAAGGAGACTCGCATTTGGCTACCCCTTTAGAGGAGCCAGGCGAAAATCTCCTCAGGTGTATTAAGCCGCGAAATACGCAAAGTGGACACCCTAGAAATGTGTGATTTTTTGATTTTCTTTAAAAACAAAGAGTTATATGATAAAATTTGTTATGCTACTAGATTTATATAAGTATTTCCAACATAAATAAAATTTTCAGTTAAAAATAAATCTTTTCATTTAGATTTTATTAGAAGCCAAAATAAAATATTTCCGATATTTGAATTTATGGTATATATTAAAAATATTCTTAAAACTAAACGCGATACCCTAACGATAGAGATACCAAAATGTCTTGATTTAATATTTAGATTTGGGTCAATGGCATGGTGCAGAATCATCCTGAAGAATTACGATGTCCATATAGGAAAAGTGCTCTTCAATTGAAGGGGCCATGTTCTCCAGTAAGAGCTGTTGATATTTAATTGAGTTAACATTCCCATCAATTAAGGGCAACTTTCCAGCCATGATAAGAAAAACACCACCAGATCATTAGGGTCCATCCTGTCTAACGGTACTTCTGACACATACATTATAGAAACGTTCACCAACTTGTCTGCGAACGTGCGACATATCATATGAACCGAAGGGGTTAATTTTGAATTTATCTGAAAATATGACTTTTCTCCAATACTCCTTGGTCCAAATTTTGTGCAATTTAGCCCACTGGAGGCGTTTTTGTCGCATTTTTACCGATGGTTTTTTGGGTGGCCAACGGCCAGTTAGTCCGGCTTTTTGGAGGCGCCGTAGTATAATCCATGTTCTGATTTCGGTTCCCTTCGATTACAATGTCTTCAACGGTTTTGAATTTGTCCCGAATTTTAATCCGCTTAATATAGTGGTCTTCCTTGACAGTAGCCCTCTTCGGGCGTCCGGAGCTAGCTTTTCGTTTTATAGACCCAGTCTTTGGACATTTTTGAAGACAAACACTGATAGCTGTCTTACTAAACTTTATTTGTTCACAAATTTAGCATATACTCAAGTTCTGGGATCGCAAAGCCAAAAGTGTTGTTTTATCAATTTTACTCAATTTTGGCATTTTTGCACTTTCCATTTTATTTGCAATGACGTGTACACTCAGGAAAATAAATAAAAGCGTTTTCTTGTATCTGAATAATGTACTTAGTATAAAAATTACTTTCTTGTATTATATATGAGAGTTTGATTTGTTAATACTACATCGATTTGAAGTCACTGCAAGTAAGTGTCCAGTTTTTTTGTCCGCTATTGTATACGTAATTGCATTCTTATGTCCTAATTATAGCACAACAGTAAAGATGGAACAAAAGGTAAGCAATTTCTTTTTGGTATCAGTGTACAGGCAAATAGCCCTTTGGTCGATGACTGGAGAGTGTCCGAGGAACACTCCTGGATTCTCTTCGGCATTCGCGAAAAATACAGTACACCCCTCCAATATCGAAACTCTAAAAGAGCAGCATAGGATAAATTTAATAGGATAGCAACAAGAGGACTAACTATTAGCCAAAATAGTAATACGATCAGTAACACTCAGGAACTATATGTTAATGTGGAGAAGATTGCAAAAATATTAACGATTTCGTTCAATCAATCCACACCAATAGCAGTTCTAAGGAAGAGGAATTCCCCACCTTGGTGGGACAGAGACCTAAATAAACTAAGAACATTACTAAGGAAAGCTGTCAATGAAAGCTAGATATGGCAACCATACAAAGATATCTTGAAGCAATACAAAAAAGCAGTCAGGAAAGCAAAAGCAGGCTCTTGGCAATCGTTCTGCACATCGATAGAAAGTTACAAAGAGTCTGCTAGAATGAGCAAGGTACTATCCAAAGAGAACATCAACGATGTATACATAAAAACGGAGAGATGTACTTGGGCCTCCTCAGCGGAAGAGGCCATGGAGGTACTCACAAACACACACTTCCCTGGTAATAAGCAAACAGCGGAAATGGAATTTTAAACTGAACAACCTGCATTTACAACAGACCAATTGAAAAAAATCGCTTATGCTATAAATAGTTTCTTACCGTATCAAGCAGCGGGCCCGGATGGTATGATACCCATAATCCTACAAACCTGAACATGAAAGAACCAATAGTTCAAAACCTTGAAAAGATATACAAAGCTATCACTTAAACTATCACACATACCAAGGAGCTGGATAAGAATCAAGGGAGTGTTCCTACCAAAAGCGGGTAGGAGAACACACGATATGCTGAAGATTTTAGACCTATCAGTCTTACCTCTTTCTAAAGGTTCAAAAAAGACTAATGGATATACACATAATATCAATAATAGCGAGCACTCTATCGACGGCCCAAAATGCGTATATAAAAGGCCGATCGACAGAAACTGACTTACATGAGGTGGTTAACGTAATAGAAAAGTCGCTACATCACAAACAGTATACAATGGTTGCCAAGTTATGTAAGCGGAGGAACTCCTCAAAGAGGGTCCTAACTGCGCTTGTATGGGTGGCGTCACTAAACGGAATACTGCATGAACTCAACAAAGGTAGGGTGAAAGCAGTAGCATACGCAGATGATAGTATCAGGTCTTTTCCTTCCACTATCAGTGAGATTATGTTAACCTAAGGCCCTAAGAACATTTCACCAATGGCCAGCAGGCAATGGCTTAGGTATAAACCCGAAACCCGGGTAAGGCTATTAAACCAAGATACCCAAATTAATCTTCTGGTACAACAATTTCTCTGTCCTCGACAGCTAAATACCTAAGGGTGCACATGAATACCAAACCTAACTGGAAAACTAATATTGAAAACAGAATAAAAAAACCATATGTGCCCTATTAAACCTGCAAGAGAATACTAAGCAGAAACTGGGACCTCAAACCAATTATTGACTTGTGTATGAACACGACCGTGATCAAACCAATACTAACATATGGAGCTCTAGTTTGGTGGCCAGCATTAAATAAACATTAAGATTTTGAATGGATTACAGAGCGCATAAGTCATGTCCAACTGACGCACTTAATGTACTCCTACACCAACTGCCCATAGACGTTTTCATACGAGAAACGACTCCGGATATTAATTCTCACGTAGTCTGCAATTGTGCTCATTAGCAGAAAAACTCAACCTGTTCATTATCTGGGTTTCCGGCGACAGAAACATTTTCGGTAACGAAAAAGCAGATGAATTGGCAAAAACAGAAGCCTCCCTAGAAGAATCCGAGGCGAAAAAACACCATGCCCATTAGGAACTATCAGAAGAGAGATATACACACATTATGAACAAATAGCTCAAAACAGATGGAAAGCTATAAACAAATATAAAATAACAAAACAGTTATGGCCTGAATATGACAAGATAAAAACTAAGGATTTATTAGATAGATCCAAGAAAAGCAGATGCAGACTTACAGCCACAATAATAGGGCATTAGCCATTTGGAGAACATGCGTTGAAAATGGGTCTGCCCCATAACAAAGAAGAAACACGTGGTGGTGCCCTCAGCAAGATTGATAAAATTCGACTGTATTTAAAATTTTGTGCAGATCCTGGATTCCAAAATGGTATAGTAGCCACAGATATTGGAGCCCATCAATCATCTGTGTCGCGAACTATTGCGGAAGTTGGAAACTTGCCAGAGCAAGCGAGTGGATAAAATTCCCGATGCTGATGGAATAAAAGATGCTCAAATGAAATGGGAATCAAATTATTGCTTTCCATTTGCAATCGCAGTGATTGCTTGGACTCATATGAAAATTATAACCTCACAAATCAAAGCGATGAGCATATTTGTAGAAATGGCTTCCACTCTATAAATGTTCTGTCAACTTGTGGAATGGAAAATAACTTTTTACAAGCGTGGACATATCCTGGCCTGGTTAAGTTCATGACTCACGCATCTTACGAAACAGCGAGGTATGTAGAATAATGCAAAATGCAATGAAGGATGATTTACTTCTCGGGGATGAGGGCTATGGAATATGCCCATGGCTCATGACACCATTCCGGAACCCAACAACACTAATACAGTTACACTATGGCATTGAAATTAACAAGCAAGAGTTCCTCATATAATACAAAAGCGACTTTAAAATTCCAAACTGCGCGGTGACAGATTTCCAATTTTTGAGTATAGATTATGAGAATAGTTTATGAATACCACAACGGCTTAGGTATTCATAAACTATTTTTCTGAGACACCTCACTGCTGAACAGAATCAACTATTGAACAACTGATTTCTTAGAATTTAGATTTATTTAATAAAATTGTTATATGTATTGTATTTTTCCGAAATTTCTTTTAAAATATCGCATGCCAAATTAAACTGGGGCCACATTCACATTACAGTTTTAGTAATCATTTCTTTTTAACGAGATAATATTACATGTTTAATATTTTCACCCACAAAATTTACAAGAGTGTAAATTATTTTTGTTCATTAACATGGCCGAACACGACGTTTTGCATTAATTACATTCAACATTAATACCTTGCGGTGCAGTGCATCTTCCGGGAGAAAGCTCATTTTTATTCATTTTCACTTCACTGTCTAACTGATTAAAATGGTTGGTAAAATCAGTGACTCAAATTTACAATGATATTTATGTATATATCTATTATTTATACATTTATTTAATATGTGTTTATGTTTAACAATTTATAATCAATCAATTCACGGTTTCTATTATTCTATTAGCAATGGATTCATTGCAACTTTGTCCATTAATGCACAGATTTCACTTTTCCACGACGTTAAAATTCTCCGAGATCACCACCAGTTCTGTGATGTATTTCGACTTTTAGGACCGAAATCATGAGTAAGTAATTACACTACACAGCATCGCAGAGGACACAGATTCACGATGTTCGCTCTTCGGCTTGCTGTTTGAGATTTATCATAAAACCAAGACAGAAGCAAAACCGACATGTGTCTGCAACCCCGAAAAACCGTAACATGCAATCACCAGTAATACAGCAGGAATTATGTATACCTACTTCATACGCCATTGCCACCACCTCCGTCAACAGGCACAACCAAAAGGGGGCTGAGCATCAATTGTTTTGCTAGTATTAGTTTTTGCGGCCCATTTTAAATGTATTCATACGTATGTATGTATGTACATGTCCTGTCACGAAGCATCATTGCTACGAGCTATACTAGTTTTAGCCAAATTTCAAGCCTGAAATTGAATTAATCAAAAAAGTACTAGTTTAGTATCAACTGGAGTGCAATACATTCAGTAATTACTTATTTGATTGCTCCGATTCATAAAAAATTATTGCAAATATTTACTTTTCCAACTAATATGGTTTTTAATAAATAAGTTTTTAAATGTTAGTTATTGATTTATTTTCTTCTATTTTTTTAACCCGAATTATGGTAGCTTTTGATTTATCTATATTGACATTCGTATGGAGAAAATGCAGTCGACTTAGCGACTCATACTAGTTGTAAAATAGTTCGTAACTAGTTGAATTAACTAAAGCATGCATATATGTATAATTCCACATATACATACTATATGTGTGTATGTACATGTATATGACAAAGCCATGATACTAAGAAATTCCTAAAGTGCCACCCACCGATGTCAGCAATTGTCTACAACAAATATGCATACTGCATCGAGTGTCGTGCTTGCTTTGATTCGTTCTTCTTGACGTCGAGTTTTGTATCTTTACTTTTTGGTGTATGTAGTAAGCCAAGCCACAATCTCCAATAAACACCCATCATTCTTTAACAATGAGGGGTCTACAGATACATACACACATATATCGATTTAAATAGAATAATGAAAGTACATACAGACAAGTATATAAATGTATAAGCACGAGCCCAACACATTTTCGTCCCATTTAGGATACATACATACCAACAACAACTATAATTTGATTGACTTAATCCATTTTCGGTCTGGTTTATTCTTCCGTGCAAGAAACTTGTGCACACATATGTACCTAAATGTATGTACATTAAAATATCAGTAATTCGTATCTCCAAACGACTATAATCATTCTAAATAACATAATACTATTTTCACTGTTATTTTGTGCCCTCAATAGTGGATCCATTTTTTGGGAAATAACTTGTTGGTTTTGCATGAGAGTCACTCCAACCAATAATGTATGTATTATATATAACCCATTTTTTATTAATTTAATATTTAGTTTATCTCGAAATGCATCATTTAAAAATTTAAAGGAAGCAGTAAGTTAAAAACTCAAGTTAGTAATAGTGTTTGATGTTAATTTATAAGAATGAGTTTGTTTTAGCTACATATCTATGTACTTAGATATGTACGTATATAAATTTGACAATGATGGGAAAACTTCCCATAGGGAATATTGCTAATGTGCCGTAGATATAGGAGTCAAAATATATTGACACGAAATCGAAAATCAACACCTTCTGATCTAAAGTAATGGATAAATATGTTTATTCAAAATTTAGGAATCCTAAATGTTGAACATAGTACTTACTAAGGCTGAATGTAATGAATTCATTAAGCAATTTTGCAATAAAAATAACAAGTAATATAAGTTAATTTATAAAATTGTATTTTGTCAATTATTAAAACCAAAATATCTAAGGAACGAAATAAGGTTCGGATATGTGTACGACCATTTCGAAACTTTAGAATTATCGAACAGTATGAAAGTTATTATCTTATAAATTTATAGACTTATTGCCGGATTCCGTCCAATTTTATTGTGGAAATTTACGATTGGAATGTTGTCAGTTAGTTAGTAGGATGTCTATATTATACTTGTCGACATTCCGAACATTCTGGTTTATTAATATGTACCCATTTATATTATTTTATAGTGTTGCCAGCGTTAAATAAACAAAAGTATGTTACTTTGTAGAACTCAAAAAAAATATATGTGAAGGAGATTTATTATATTTATGTGTAATTAATGAAATTGTATATGTACGTATATATATGTTATGCTCGAATTACTATTATTTCAAATAATTATTGCACATGAAATTTTCCAAACATATTTACATAGCTCAATGAATTTAGTTTCGAGGTAATATGTAGTAGATTTTTTAGTTGATATGTTTATGCGTCGTATAAATAAAATTAAAAGATAAGTTAATTTATTATATTCATACTTGTTCCTTAGTTAGTATTAATATACGTAGCGCCATATCGACTTTTGCTTTTGGATATTTTACCATTGAATCCAAGTCGCAATGAATGGTTTACAATCATTAACCGTTAAACCAACAAAAAATAGCACACCGAGTTAAACCACACCCAGAAAGGAGGAGCGAACACTGGCCTAAAAAGTGTATACCATTTTATTTTGCTTCCCTTTTTACAGTAAGCGAAAAAGGGAGAGAGAAAATGCACGCATATGTATATATGTATGTATATGTGAATTTGTGTAGCCGCTTAACAAATGCTCTTATGACAAACAGTGGTGGTTGTTGACATTTGAACAAATGATAATGCTTATCCACTATACTACATAACATACCTGCATACAGTGATACGCTACCACCTCACAAATACAGACACATTTTCTGATGTATGCTCTTTCATATTGCTGTACCCACACTTGCACTGGTGTACCAATTCATATACATATTTTCCCAAAAGTCCTGGGAAAATGCTTTTTTCTACAATTTTCGATTTTTTTTGAGACCATCGATTTTATTACTAAACAAATCGCAGTATTTCACAGATATACATAGTACTTTTATTTCAATCATATATTGACTTACTACAGGTTGTATGACATTACAGGTATAGATTTACGGGTATATGGATCTTATAAAGTAAATTTTTAGCATTTTTACAGCTTAGCCAGCATGTAAGCTGGATGTTGATTTCAAACCGATCTGTAGAAGCTAGTTTATAAACATATGTAGACCACTGGTTCAAACTACCCCACAAAAAGTAGTGTCAAGTTGAATCAGATCCAATAAAGTAATAATAACGACGATGATGCATGACTGATAATAACGTGAAAAATAAATATGTTACTTCTAACATTTGGCGATATATCTTCAATTTTAGGAATGTATTTACTGATAATAATTGAGAGATTTTTTGACGATAAATATCTTTGCATGGGAAAGAGCCAATTATAAACGCTAAACATATGTGCCTATACTTATTAGAGACCGACCGATTAATCGGCCTTGCCATCAGCATCGGCCAGTATCGGCCACCATTCGTCTATAGTTCTTATACAAACAAGAGCCTTATTCATAACCTTATATGTATATTGTATTTTTTATTGTGTTGAATTATTGCAATTAATGAATTTCGTTGTTTCATCAAATTTATTTTACTTTTTTTTAAAAGCCAAATTTTTCAAGTAAAATTATCTCACATTATATTTTTTTAATATTGACTAAAATTTATATACATATACTGATAAAAGATGGTACACATCAGGCAGTTGTCAAGGATGAACCCAGTGGAGGTAGAAGGTACATATAGAATAGTATATAAGCTTCTCTATACATGAGGTTTTATAAGCCCTCTACTACTTTGCATGTGAATATGTGGTAAACTAAACTAAAGCTATACTAAAAACACAAAGAGAAAATTTCGTCTAACCATAATTGGTACATAGTTAAAATAAAGGGTTAATAACCACGCACGTATTTCACGTAGTGCTTGTGTTGCACTGCAAATCTACTAAAAATCTTGTAAAATTTAAGTCCAAGGATCAGAAACCATTTATTTGAATCACTTACTTATGCAAAATTGTAATTGTCATGTTCCGCGGTTTGGCACTAATTAAAAAAGTTAGAAGTCTTTAAAACCATTTCCACTAAATCATGACGGAAATTAATAAGTGGAAAAAAGAGTAAAAAACTAAACAACCTATACAAAAACTCTCAATGTTCAAAAACGCTTACCGTACAAAACTGCATTCTCATAACTTTATATGTATGACATTTGTAGAATATAATAGATATTACGCCGCATTTCCAGATATTTATTGTGAGTACCGACGGGTATTGTATAAAGAAATCAGCTTTTAAGATACAATCGAAAACGTGGAATGCTTCAAGTGACTCAAAACTAAGACGCTAAAGTTTGTTCAAGATTCGTTCACAATAATTGAGTTATTAAATGTATTCTGTAAAAATTAAATTGAAATAAGAATTTTTAATTTCGAATTTTACTTTCAGAATACATTAAATATACACTCAGTTGATTAGATTGGACAACTGGCTACTGAGGAATGTAGTACCCTTCAAATATGCGAAGTTAGTCAGTATTTTTTTAAATTACGGTAGTTTTCCGAAATAACGAATATTCGATTTCACGAAAACCGCTTATAACGAACCAGCTAGTTTTTACATTGAATACCTTAAATAACGAACATCGGGGATTTGTAAGTACTCGGTTTAACAAACAACATGAAGCAGACATATGAAGAAAAGAGAAAAAAAATCAAATAACATCGAACCAGAATTAAAAATAAAACTTGATAAAATTTAAAAGATATGTGCAAATTGAAAAAATGTTGAATTTTATAAAAAAGCTTAAAATTATTGATCATCACCAAATAGAAGTATAAGTGTCAGAATTTGTGCATTTTGAAAGAATTTATTGGATTTGAATTGTCTTGTTATGGTTTTTCATTTTTTAACAAATAATTTATAAAACAATTTATTAAACTGCAATTTACGTATATTTAACTAATTTTTATTGAAAAACATACCTCTAAGTGAGTACACGAATTAACGAAAAATTCGATGTAACGAGCATTAATGTGTTCGTTATTTCGGAAAACTACCGTACCCGTATTTAGCAGTTACAGGACTTTTCGCCTAATTGCACAATTTGTTGAATTAAAAGATTTCCCTTTTTATACTCTCTATTATAGTCATGTTCACCTAACGGTTGTTTGTAAGTCATAAAACTAAACGAGTTAGATATAGGGTTATATATATCAAAATGATCAGGGTGACGAGACGAGTCAAAATCCTAATGTCTGTGTGTTCCTGGGCAAAATGGGACCATTACCACTCCCACAAAATGGAGTAAATCGAAAATACTTAAAGTGTCATAACTAAGCCATAAATAAAGTTATAAAAGTAAAATTTGGTACAAAGGATCGTCCTAGTAAGGGCCATATTTGGATGTAATTTTTTTTTGGGGAAGTGGGCGTGACCCCTCCCCCAAATAGGTTATTTATATATATCTCGCAAACCAATACACTATATAAACCAAACTTTCTGCAGTCGGTTCCCTTACGTACCCCACCATACACCAAGAAAATAGTTAAAATCGGATAATAACCACGCCCACCTCCCATACAAAGGTTAGGGTGAAAATTAATAAAAGTGCGTTAACTCACTAAAGAAGAAGAAATAGCAGAAGAAGCTGCACTCAGATTTTTTTACGAAAAGGAAAATGGGCGGGGCATCGCCCACTTATGGGTCAAAAACTATATCTCAGAATTCGGTATATAATATGCTCCCTGATGACACGTGTGGAAAATGGATGAATTCGGTTCACAATCACGACAACTTCCCATATAACTAAATTTTGAATTCCAGCTTATTCCTGCACTTTATAATATATACATAAGGAACCAATGAAGATAGCGAAATAAAACTTTTCACAAATACTGTATATGAATTGTGGCATCACTTGTGAAAAAAATGTCGAAATCGGACCATAACTTTTCAATGTCCATGATATCGAATATGAAGAACTCAGTGCGTTATGATAATTTTTCACCGAAAATATCGAAAAATCTTTCAGATATCTAAATTTTATTCAGAGGAAATCGTTTTTTTTAATTGTGTACAGAGACAGAAATGGTTAAAAGCGGGTTATAATTTCCCCTAGCTCTCATATAGCTACTTATAGTATTTTCAAAAATACGATGCGCTTAATAGCTTATAAATCGGTTAATATGTAAAATATCCAAATTAAGTGAGCATATACTCTCAGATATAATGTATGTTAGTGATGAAAATGAGTGAAATCGGTTCAGGAATTACCTCAGCCTATATACTATATATGATGATTTTCGTTTTTCTATAGGACTTTATGCCGAATATATGGGTCAAATTGTGTGTTATCTTAATAAAAATATAGCAATAAATCGCGTGAGTATAAAATGTTCAGTTGCACCCGAACTTAGCCTTTCCTTACTTTTTATATGAACAGTTTGTTCAATTACAGGAATCATGCTTGATTGGACCACCAAGTGAATTAAGGGGTTCGGTGAGTTTCAAGATTTGAAATTTTTTTGTCTTATTAAATAATACAATACTAAAATATTATCAAAAATTATGAAATCGATACGAGCCCATCGCCCATCATGCCACGTCAGTATGAATGCAAAACTTGAAACGGGTTTATCTCAAAACTCAAATTTTGAAGTCAATGAACACTTGAAAAGTTATGCAGCGATTCAGTTAAAATATTCCACACGTATTTATTAAAATTTATTTTGCGAGTTAGAAAATGCGAAAATTTTACCAATAAAGTAAGTTTTTTTTCTTCAAAATCTATCGAAAATTCAAATTATTTTTTCCGTCGTTCATTAAAAAGAAATATTTTTGGTGTGTTGATTGAACCAATAATGAAATAATGAACCAATAATGAATTATGCTGTCCGCGGCAAGAACCATTTTTTGGACACTTCATGGAAGGTGAGGTACCAACGGAGGAGTTTTCGGATTTTGTAAATAAAAATTTTTGTTTGAAATATGTATCTTTTTAAATATGTATCTTTGAAATACTGAATAGTTTAAATGAAATATATGATAGTATACGTTAATAAAAAATTGTAAATATACTCATGTTTTCAACATCTGAAACCCACATAACCCCTTAAAGGCAAATACATATGTGCACTTAAAGTTTTTCATATATGTATTTGCATATTTTTTACCCTTAAAAGAAAAAATGCAATAACAGAAACCATTTATATGTACCTATTTATGTACATAACCATTTTTTTCAAATTTATTATTAAAAGGATATACAGTGTAGATTAGAAGATTAGTTTTTTCAACAATATTATTTGGTGGAAGTAACCGGGGAAAATAAAAGGAAAATAATTTTTGCTGAAATATATATTTTGAATCAACTAAGCGGAAAACAAAATAACCGATAACCACGGTTCAATTAAACGGGGAAACCAATTAACCATAGGGTCATTTAAACGAAAAGCACTGTATTTTCATTCAATTTAGAGAAAAGCAAACATTCATTCCGAAATGCAAA